>NC_067147.1:38225676-38960497 GCF_903995435.1 Acomys russatus | reverse complement strand
TTGCTGAGACATGGTGTTTTGTATACCACGTAGTTCTCTCATTAAAGCACACAGTTCAGTGGATTTTCTTTTCTTCTCCCCAACTCCCTTTTTTCCCTTTTATTTTTTTAAGTTTGGTTTTTTTTTTTCCTCCCCAAACAGGGTTTCTCTGTGTCATCCTGACTATCCTGGAACTCCCTCTGTAGACCAGGCTGGCCTTGAACTCAAAGATTTGCTTGCCTCTGCCTACTGAGTGCTGGGTTTGGAGGTGTGCACCGCCACACCTGGCTTTCAGTGGATCATCGTAGGGCTCTGCAACTCTCTCTACAGTCAGCGTGAGGGTTTCATCAGTTCCTAGAGAAATGAGTGTCCCTTACCTGTTATGCTTATGCCAGCTCTGCAGCTTTCATCTACTTTCTCTGCACACGTCCCTCTTCCCTTTTGTAAAGGCTCCCGTGGCGCTCGGCACCTTTTGTATCTGGCTTCTTTCACTTGGCGCAGTGTTCTTAGGCTCATCTTCTCCGGGACATGCATTGGTACTTCATTCACGTTTATGGACAGGTAATGCTGCATTGTGTGGATGTGTCATTCTGTTGACAGGCATCTGGGCTACTTGCCGTGTTTTAATTGCTATGAACGATGCTTCTGTAAGCACTAGTATTCGGTGATTTTTTTCTGGTTGCTGTGACAAAATGCTTGACAGGAGCAACTTAGGAAGGAAGGAAGGAAGGATTGAGCTGGTGCTCCAGCGTTTAAGAAGAGGTATGGCCCGTCATGGTGGGAAGACATGGCGGCAGTGTGAGGCAGCAGGAGAGGTGAATGCTGTTTCTCAGCTTGCTTTCTTCTCTTTTCCCTTTTTTATTAGGGTCACAGAATGACGCTGCTCACATTCAGGCTGGGTCTCCCTTCCTCACTGAAGCCTGTCGGGAAGTGCCTTCCCAGACAAGACAAGCGGTGTCTCCTAGGTAGTTCTGAATCCCATCAACTTGACAATGAGGGCGGACAGTCCACGGACAAGTTTTTGTGTGGATGTATTTTTGTTTGTCTTGGGTCTGTACCTAGGAATGGTCTTTCTGGATCTTGTATTAACACTGTTCGGTTGTGTAAGGAGCTGCCAGGTTGCTTCCAAGTGGCTGTACACTTCACATTCCCACCAGCAGTGTGTAAGGGCTCCAATTTCTCCTCGTTCTTGCCAACACTTGTTATTATCTTACTTTTGGTTCTAGCCAACCTAGGGGGTATGAAGCGGTGTTTCACTGTGGTTTGGATTTGAGTTCCCCTGATGACTAATGACACTGGGCACCTTTTTCGTTGGCCATTTAAATATATTCCTTGGAGAAATGGCTACTCAGATCTTTTGCCTATTTTCAAATTGGGCTGTTTGTCTTAATTATCACGTTATAAAAGTTATATCATTCAGCTATAATAAGGTGGTTAAGACTAGCAGAGGCTTGTCTTCTTCTCCCCCCCACACCTCTCTCCCGCTCCCCATCATGCGTGTGCGTAGTAGAGCCTCAACAGGAACCTTTCCCTTGGCTAGTGGATGACACTTTTCTCATTTCATGGCTCAGAGACAATAGCCAGCCCTGTAGGACCCTTGGGTGCTCCATGAAGTTGAACTGATGACTACAGAGTTAGGTTACCAAATCTTGCAGGTCTTGACTCCTGGCCTACGACTATTATTATTATTATTATTATTTTCTTTTAGAGATGGGCAAGAGAAGGGAAGAAGAATGGGTCTGGCCATAAGCCTAGAGTTCTCTGAAGGTTGCCTGCCTCGTGGCGATCCCCCTCGCTATCAAGGAGGACCAAGGGGGGTTGCTGGGTGAACATAAAAGGGATACATATGTATATAAGGAGTTCTGAGAAGGGATGGATGCTGATGCAATCAGAGACTGTCTGCCAGCATGAGGTCTTTTAAGCCAGGATTAGAGATAAGCCTCGGAGAGCATGTGTTCAGTGGTCTAGGTTGCAGAAGACTTGGGAGGTTATGGTAGCCTTGTAGTGTAGGGAGAGATAGAGGTACCAGTGCTGGGGATGGCACGGCACGTCAGCGTGCTGCAGTGAGAACCATCCAGCCATCCCTTCGGGGACCTAGTGGAAGCAATGTTTAATCCTCATCCAGCCTCCAGGTGCTGGGGTTCTTTTTCCTTTAGAGTGAAACTTACTGGAAGCTTTGAACCTGACACAACCAGCTGGCCAAGGGGTGTCTTTGCCACTAAAACCCTTGGGACAGAGTTTAGAGAAAAATTCAGATTCAAGGGTGCTATTGACCTTGGGAAGTTGTCTAGGAGATGGCCTGTTTTGTTTCTCTTCCTTCTAGAAATGCCCCGAATAGGCTGGGCATGAAGGAGCAAAGAGAACATCTGGTCTACTCCACAGCTGGCTCTTTGGAGCTCTTCTCTTTAAATGACCATGTGATGGTTCGGCCTAGTGCATTAGTGGAACACATTTCTGAATATGTCTGAGGGTGTTTACAGAGAGGGGAGAAAATTCACCCTGAATGTGGGCAGCATCACCCAATAGGCCTGGGGCAAGTAAAAGAAGGAGGCTCACTCACTAGTGCTAGCCCAGACCCCCTGCTGTTATGATGTGAGCAGCTCAGGTCCGGCTCTCACCAAGGCAGCCTGAAACCTCTGAAACCAGGAACAAAGTCAGTCACCTGTATGCTGTTTATGCCAGAGATTTGGTCACAGCTATAGTTGACTACTGAAAGGCTTTCCTTTTGGGAAGCGATGGCCCCCAAGATTCCCTCCTTCCCAGATGGCCTGCAGTTATGTCTCCGAGCCAGATTCTTGTGCCCGTCCAGCGGTGTCCTTCTTTGTTGTCCTGGACCATTTCTGAGCTTGGATTTCCATTCTGTTTGAGAACACACTTCTCGTGCCTCCCTGAGGCCTCCCTGAAGATTTGTGTGTTGTCTCAGTGCCGCTTTACCTCTGTCTCAACGCACTTACATGCAGCTTTAGAGCAAACATATTCTACCTACAAAAATCACATTTATATATAAATTTCAAAATAATTTGCCTTCAGTTATCTACCAAAATATCTGGGACTTTATTCCGATGGGAGAAAACTAGCAGTAGTGGACTGAGCTTGCTCAGTTAGGTCCACAGCAGGCTACAAGGTGATTTCCAAGCCCCACTCCCTTCTCGGGTTCCACGTGACCACCACTTCTTCAGATGCCCTGGGATTTCACACTGAAATTGGGAGTTCCTGCCCACCCGGGCAACTGGGCAAAACCTCAGTATGGCCTGGAGGCTGCAAGATGTAGACAGAGAAAAAGCTGTTGCTTTTGCCACTGACGTGATGTCACCACAAGGCACATTGGAAAAATCCAAATAGAACCCCTGCCCTCACTAGTCATATGCCTCCTAGGAAAGACACTTGGAGATAGCCACATGAAAAGGAGGTTAGCGCAAGGCGAGGTGGCCAGATCTTCCCCTGAGAATTTCTATCCTGAGCTGAGGGCCCACATGATATCTGGCTCTGTTAGATGTATACAAGGATTCATTCTTTGTTTTGTTTTTATTGCATGAGGAACCTTTTTAGTGTATGTTTCCTACTTATGTAGTGTTTGTGAAAGAATAAGCAATGTGTGGAAATAGATAGGGCCGACATTGATTTTCCAGCCTTCCACAAATAATTTTTTCTCTTTTCCTTGATGTCTTCTCCAGAAATTTGATTTGATTTTAGTGCTTTAAAATTAGCTACCACTTTTCAGAAATATAAACATCTCATAAATTGAGAGACGGAGTGATTTAGCGAGGAGGCAGGGAGCCAGGAGTCTCTGCTTGCCAGTCTGTCTGCCTCGCGTGGTGCCTGGCTTTCTGGCCAGGGCAGAGATTCAAGGGAACGTGTGCCAAATCTCTTCTTGAATAGAGGAGGAGAGCAAAGTTAGTGGGGAAGGAGAAAGGCTTATGCTGCCCAGGTGGGTCATACCCTAAAGGGCTCCATGAAAGTTAGGAACGGCCAGAGCTAGGGGCCGGGGTCAAGCTTGCCTCCTTATTGTCTCTCCAAGACAGAAGATGTCTCTCAGGCCCAGAGAGAGCCCAGATCTGGCCCAGGCCTGTCTATCACACTCCAAAATGGGTAAGAACAATCTTTGGATTGTTTGGCTCTGCTCTTGAACTCTGGGGACCAACAAGACCCACAGTCACAAGGTATGTTCCCCAGTTGCTGGGTTCAGCTCTTTTGCCCTACTCAGTAAACTGGTATGGGAGACAGACTCCTCAACTCAGCCCTGGGCCCAAGGTCTAAGGTCAAGAGGCTGATTATACAGGACCTGAGGAGTGCATGGTGGTGGAGAGCTGCAGGTCAGTGTGGGGTGAGGGTCCTTTCCCGTTGAGAGATGGAGAGTCACCTTGGGAGTGGGTGGACACTGTTCCTTTTATAAGCCATGTACTTGGGTCTCTTCTGTTTTCACACACTCCTGGTGGGAGTTGGGCTGGTGTCCATGGGAACAGTTGGCCAGAGGTAAGATTGAGCATTCTTGCTCTACAAGACCAGATTCCAACAGAAGCCAAGATAATTTCAGGTAAGGACCCCAGTGGCAGATGCCAGCCCACATGAGCCAAGGTTATATGGTGAATCAGTTATGGATCACACAGATCTGGGCGTCTGTTCAATGCTGACCTTCACTGGATGACTTGAACTAGTTGTTTTAATTTCTGAGCCTCTAAAAACCCATTTATGAAATGAGTCTAGCCTTAGTGCCTTTATTAAAGGGCCATGAAGATGAAATGGTGTAAGTCAACATAAGTTGTAGGAACTATTTTTAATAATAACAGAGAATAAGGCAGTTTATAAAGAGTAGAACATAGCCGGGCCTGGTGGCGCACGCCTTTAATCCCAGCACTCGGGAGGCAGAGGCAGGCAGATTGCTGTGAGTTCAAGGCCAGCCTGGTCTACAAAGTGAGTCCAGGATGGCCAAGGCTACACAGAGAAACCCTGTCTTGAAAAACCAAAAAAAAAAAAAAAAAAAAAGAAGAGTAGAACATAGAAACATATTCTAGCTTCCTTTCTGTCACTGCTGTGATAAAATACAATTAAAAACAACTTAGGAAAGGGGATTTATTTGGCTTGCACTTTCAGGTCTCAGTCCATTGCTGAGGGAAGTCAAGGCAAGAAATCAAAGGTAGAAACAACGGAGACATGCCATTTGCTAGCTTGCCCAGGCACATGCTTAGCTAGCTTTCTTATACAGCCTAGGACCGCCAGCTTATGGAATGGTGCTGCCCACAATGGGCTGGGCCCTCCCATGATAATTAACAATCAAGACACTCTCTCACAGACATGCTCTGATAAAGACAACCACAGAGCTGTGATTCCCATCTGGGTGACTCTAGGCTGTGTCAGGTTGACATGTCAGGAGCACCCCTGTAGGGTCTCTCTTGTAACACAAGAAGAGGAAGTGTTCTGTCACTGGAGAAGTCCAAGCACAAGTTAAAGGTCCCCTAGCTGATTTTTGTTATTAAGTTAAGGAAGTCTCAATCTGGGCTGCGCAATAGTGACAGCATCCAGATCATTCTGAAACCTTCGTCCCCTGATTGTGAGCCACGTGGAATCACTGAACCATGAGGCAGGAGGCGTCGGCGTTGGAAAGATCTGCTTTGTGTGGTTGGTTTACACAAGTCCCAGAATAGAGAGGATGTGGGCAGGGAGGACCAGAGCGTGAGAACGGCGGGTGGAGCCGTTTAGGGGGATTCTTTTCCGCTGGGCTGCTTCAAGAAGCCTGGCGACTGAGATGGCACAGGCTACCTGACTCTGGGAAAGTTCAGTTGTGTGGTCCTTGGCCTGGATAGATCTGTATAGGGATGGTTTCTTTGCTTGTCCCAGGGCCCAGGAACAGCCCCTCACTAACAGACAGGGCATAAGAAGGAGTGATGGTGGGCTAGGCTGAGCCTTCTCAATGGCCCAGCTAGGATAGCTTTGGGACATATCCTGTGCTTGAGGCCACCAGCTGTCTCTTCAACCGTGCACCTTTCCTGTGCCCCGGGGTTCTGCAGATCTCTAGTGGTAGAGGTCCTTGAGTTTGACCATTATTTTGTTGTCCCTGCTCGGCTTCTACCTGCGATGCTCAGTGACTCTCTGGTCTTGGGCATAGTCCATGCCTCCATTGGCTGCCCAAGGGCTCCTTCCACCTGACACGACAATCTTGGGTGGCTTTCTATGACTGCCCTAACCCTTCCTCCCTTCCTCTCATGCACTCATCCCCCGTCACTGAGCTGTGGGGTCTACGCACTACCAGTCTTGGGGTGCCTCTGTAACAGCTGGGTCATCGCAGCTTTCCCTCAGACTGCATACAGGCCTGTGAGGGAGGACTGTTGTCTCGTGGCAGTGTCGAGATGTGCAGTCAACATGGGAGAGAATAAAACTGGTGTTGGGAAGCATTTGAGTGCCTCGCTTCTAGTCCCTGTTCCTGCTGAGACTTCCATGCGGCCAACATGGTTGTGTGTTTAGCTCTTGTAACTAGGTGTCTGATACACACCCATCCCTCAGGGCCACACCTGCCCTAGTGCCGGGCACAGTGTAGGACATTCCTCATCCTTGGCTCCTCCTCAGAGCCACAGGCTGTGCCTTACTTACCTTATTCCCAGGGCAAGTGTCTTTTGATGCTGAGTCTTTTGAAAGAATGCTAATGCTGGCATTGTAGTGTGTGTGTGTGTGTGTGTATGTGTGTGTGTGTGTGTGTGTGTGTTGCAAGCATGTACATGCAAGCATTCATGTGCCACGGTGTGTGTTCCATCAGAGAGCAAGCTTAGGTTCCAATTCTCTTCTACTGCCTTGATTCAAACAGGATCTGTTGTTCATGATGCTTATGCCAGGCTGGCTGAGGTGTTCCTTCCTCAGTCTCCAATCTCCCTGCCCAGGGAAAGCTGAGACCCTGGGGGCGGGGCTAGTCTGTGTTACTGTGTCTGGCTTTTATGTGGGTTCTGAGGATCTGAATGCAAGGTTTCAGCATGTGATAAATGCTTTATCCTCTGCCTTCCGAGAGCCCAGTCCCTAGCATTTTAACAACAATAGACCATCATATTATTAGACAAAATGGAGCCCAGGGAGGCCACACACCATCACAAGGCCACCATTTCCCCCTGGAGCATTTCTTGGCTTCCCAGATTGGTCTGTAATGAGGTGTGAAGGCAGCCATCTTGGTCCCAACTATCCTGGTTTTCTGCTTCACTAACAAAGGAGAAGGGCTCCATGCTGTAGGGACAGGGACGAATGCACCGGGGCCATGGAAGGACTTTCCTGAGACTTAATTTCTAAACAGGCTGAGCTGGGGGAGCTGGTGGAGTCCACTGGTGTCAGTAGCTGCTTTAAGAAGGGGGAGTTCTAAGCAGGCTGTGGTGGCTCATGCCTTTAATCTCATCACTCGAGAGGCAGAGGCAGGTGGATCACTGTGAGTTCGAGGCCAGCCTGGTCTACAAAGTAAGTCCAGGACAGCCAGGGCTACACAGAGAAACCCAGTGTCCAAAAACAAAACAAAACAAAACAAAAAAAAACATCCGCTTACAAGAATGTGCAAGGCTTTGTGTTCACAGCTGGGTTCCCAGTATCTGGGATGCTGAAGGGTTTCCAATAGATACTTGTTAGAATAAGTGAATAGATTAAACAAGTATTCATTAAATGTTATATGCTATTTTTCATGCACCAAGTTGGTGCATGAAAGAGAGTGTGTGCACGCAAACATGTATATTAGCATTATATATCTCTTTATATGTTTTATTGGTCTCTTTGATTATGGTCTTGCTTGGTGGCTAATGACACATTTGCTGGGCTTGGCCAAGGTTAGAATTTTGTGTTTTGATTTCCAAGGCCAGCTCTTGATTTTATTTTTATAAGGAATATATTGATGTGCACAGAATGTGAGAGTGAAAGTGGAATGTGCACCCTTGGTGCACTATCCTGGCTAGGTTCCCTAGGGGCCCATTAGCCTCCTGCTGTACCACAGACTTTAGGTCCAAAACAATAGCCTTTTGTACTGGAGCAGGGACCACACCTATCCAAGGGCTGATTTCCCTTTTGTTCTGGGGTTTTCCCTCTTGCCTTTAGGGGGAGTAGGATACTGTCAGAATGCTATGCGTGGCTGTGTGCTTCCTCGCCTCTCCTAGTTGCTTACCTTGCAAACTAATAGAACCCTTTGTTCAAATGACACCTCAAATAACTAGCACTAGCAATGCAGGTCTGCTATGCATAAAATGGGGACTGCCTCCCCCCTCACCTTACTGTACTTCCTTGTCATAGGACTTACTGGAGTCCCAGGCTTTCCCAGGCCCTGGTGGAAGAGCCCACACCTGTTTTGTGTCCTGCATTCTCACCTCTTCTCTCCCCCCACCCACCCCCCATTCCTGCTCTCCCTGGGCCCCACAGGCTGGCCTCATCCGCACAGACAGCTCTGACTACTTCATTGAACCTCTGGAGCGAGGGCAGCAGGAGAAGGAGGCTGGCGGGAGGACACACGTGGTTTACCGCCGGGAAGCTGTCCAGAGGGAGTGGAGAGAGCCTCATGGGGACCTTCATAATGAAGGTAGGCTGTGGGCAGGGGACCCAGGAGTGACCTTTGTCCCTGTCCCTGGGATAACTTCCGTTTTAAGCTCTCGGTACCTGTCTTCTCATTTGTGAACCGGGCCTGGGCCATGCCAAGAAAGAAAGCCCAGTAGATTGAAAGGACTAATAGAACTGGCCAGAACCGGAGCTAGAGAAAGCCACTTGGGTCTTGAACACAGGTCCTTGGGATTCCAGCATCTCCGAGGCTAAGCTGAAGCAGAAGGTCAAATGGCCATTGGTTCCTTCCCCCTAAAAAATTAAACCCACTATGTGGGAGCCACCAGAAGGTCCTTAAGACCCTTGCTAGCCATGCCTGGTGGCAGCGCAGGGCAGAGAGCTCTGTGTCCAGTGTACTGTCTTGCTCCGTGATCCCAGGCAAGTGCTTTACCATCCCCTAATGAGTGAGGTGGAGGCGGTGGGCGCTACCCTCTGAGGCTGTTTGTTGTACATATTGGTGAGTGCCAGGCAAACAGCAGGCCCTTAATGAATGGTGGTCTCACTGTATTCCTTGGAGTAGCCATTAGCATGGTGATGTGGGACACCCCTCCCCTTAAAAACAGGTGCAACCCCCGCTCCCTGGTGAGCAGTACTTGGGCACCATTGCTGAGATAAGGATATGGGTGGGGTATGTGACAGGTGCTGGTTCTGGCCCTGTGGCCAACTTTGAATGAGTCTTTGTCAAGGAGTTGCTTTGATGGAGAAGCCATGATGAGGACTGGTTGGAATCTGGTCTCAAGTGGCCACACCCTTGTGCCAGGGTCCTGTGGGATAGGGCCGGGAGACCAGTTGTTTCATATGCAGTGACTTCTATGAAGCTCCACCTGCTCTCTGTGTGTCACGAGGGCTGGATGGAAGCTCTGCCTAGTGTGAGGGAAGCTGGGGAGGGGCACAGTACCTTCTCTCTAAGGAGAACATTAAGTTTTACTTGGTCTTGGGGTGGGGGTGGGGCGTGAGGCAGCTCTGGATCAAAAGGCTATAAATCTGTCTTTGAAGAGAGGCTTGAGGGAGCCTAGCTCCTCTCCACTAGCCTGGCCCTGACCTCCTTAGCAGCCACACAGATGGCACAGTTGAGATATCAGCCCAGGAACTGTGTCCAGTCTTCTGTATCTCAGTGCACTTGGGGGAAATTCCTGTGTACCAGCTAATGGTCAGGGCCTGGCCACCCAAGGTCTGTCTTCTAAATGACCAGGATGGTAGAGGACTTTCTTGGGCACCTGTGACTCTGAAGCACATTGGTAGGAATACTTCTCGTGAGAAGACCCCAGGTGTGCCTGTCCCCTGGTGACAGGCAAACAGAGGGTTTTCTCAGGCCTGCTTTCTGCCTGGCTTATGGGGAACTATCTCTGAACTTTGCAGAGGAGCTTCCCAGCTTCAGACTGTACCCCCCACCCCCGTATCTACTTGGCCCCATTCTGTGTGGATGTTCCTCTCCTGGCTCTTCAGAGTCAGCACTGCTCCCCATTATTCTATCCTCTACATAGGCTGGGGTTCCTGATGGGGAGACCCCCCCCAAAGGCTTCATCACCTTAGTGTCACCTGCCGGGACTCTTGTCTTTGTGTGGATGCGTAGGGATCCATCTGCTATGGAGGAAAGTCAGCCGAGAAACTTGAAGGTCTCCACCAGATGGGCTTGTCCCTCAAGCTGCCTCTGGAGGGGCAGACTGCCTCCAAGCTTCTCTGTGTAGGGGCACAGTGTTCATCCATGAACTTGGGGTAGAGGGGACAACTCCTCTTGGGCCTCAGGATGTGGCCTTGGTTGTGACCTCTCGAAGAATGTGTGTGTATAATACTCACATACCTGTGCACCTACGTACTATTACTATATACCTACATATAAAAGGGTCCCCATGCACCCGTATCCCCCCATACTCACACCTATACATTCACACATTCTTGCACACTAAAATACCCATCACTGCCCTCTTCTTTATCCATGGCTTGCCCCGTGCATCCTTCCTTCCTCCCACATCCTTCCTGAGGAACCAACTAGATGTAAGCCAGAGCTTTGGGCCTCAGCCATGAGCGTGTGTGTGTGTGTGTGTGTGTGTGTGTGTGTGTGTGTGTGTGTGTGTGGTATATACATGTGTGTTCATGTGCATGCTGCTGCTTATGTGCATGTGAATGTGTGTACTTGTGGGACTGTGTGTGTGTGACTGTCGTCTCCAAGTGTTCTTTGCCTTATATCCCAAGGCAGGCTCTCTCACTTGTATCTGGAGTGCAAGGGTTTGGGTAGTCTAGCTAGCTAGCTTACTCCAAGAGCCCGTCTCTGTGTCTTGCATGTTAGGACTACAGACAGGAAGCCATGCTTCCTGGGCATTTGCCTAGGAGCCAGGGATCCAACTTTGGACCACATGATGGTGTGGAAGCCCTTGACCCATTGAGCCATCTCCCCAGTCCCCAAATGTACCACTTTAAAGTACATAATTGTGTGGTTTTATGTTGTCTTCACAACATGTGTAAAACCCAAGACCTTTGTTTATTCCAAAACCAATTCCTGTCCCCCTCTTTAAAATCCTTAGTTCTCCCCTCAATGAGGGTGGGTCCCTATGAATATAGACATACAGCTCAAGGCCTGTTTGGCGTCTTTAGCATTCAAGGCTTCTCAATGCAGTGGTCTCAGCAGAGCACCCATTTTCACCACACAGTCACTTTCCCCTTTTTGCCTGCACACTCCTCTGCGCATACCTTTGGGGCTGATGTGATGATGGTGCTGGTCTGAACACGTGCATGCAGTTTTCTGAGGATGCAGCTGGCTTTGGGTGTGGTCTGGGAATGGAATCCGTGGGTCACTCTAGGTCTCAGGAATTGGAGGTTGCTGATGGTTTGGAGGAGCTGTACATTTTCCATTCACTTGGGGCTTCCTGGGTGGGCTCCCCCATACCTCTCAGCTCTGGCTCCCTATGCCTGGAGGGTCGTGTAGACGAGACTATGACTGAGGTAACCACGACACCCCAGTTAACGCAGACTCCCCTTTTTCATATACTGAGGGGGAAATTTGGGTGGTCCCAGCCTGGATGTGGTAATAGGGAAGGGGAGACTCAGGTTTATAGTCTGAGCTCTTGCCCCTAATTTGCTGTGTGGCATAGGGGGAGTTAGGTAACCTTTCTGAGCCTCTCATTAGTAGACATAAAGGATGGGGCTCCAGGGTTGTTGAATCTCCGAGTGCTGTTCACATGCTGGGGTGACTGTTGCTCCCCTCTCATGGAGAGAGCCCTTGATTTTCACCTCCCCACCTGGGACTCCTCGTGCCTTCTTCCTCCTAGTGGTCTGTCTGAGTGCAGATGCTGGGCTTCTGTGAGCGTTTACTGTTTTGGATTTTGGAGCATTTCCAGGGAGGGGTTTTTGGGTCAGAGATGCTCAGCTCTCATAGTGAATGTGAGTTCCAGGATTTAAAAAAAAAAAAAAAAAAAAAGCCTCTCTGAGGTATTTTGGACAAGGAGCCCTCATACTGTACGTTGACACCCTCCCATTTCTGTCAGCCTAACTAAACTGTAAATTCACACGCAGCTCCCTCACCACTATCACCCAATTGTCATTTGTCTACTCATCTGCTAGCTCCTAGGAGTATAATTGTGGGGCCTCTATACCCCCTTCTTTGGACCCACTCTAGTAGGCTTTTAGGTGAGTGGATTCCTGAGTGTTCTGAGAAGCAGTCTGAGGGGCTTAGGATCTGGCCCTGTTAGTAGAGGACTCCCTAGCAGTCAGGAAGCCCTGGCTCATGAAATGGTGTGCTGCTGCATGCCCGTAACCCCAGAGCGCAGGAAGTGGAGGCAAGAGGATCCGAAGCTCAAGGTTATCCTCAGCTGCATGGTAGGTTCAAGACCACACTGGACCACAGGAGACGCTGTCTACAAAGAGAAAGAGAGAAAGACTGATTCAACATTTCTCACAGCCTCCCACTTTTTCTATCCTGGTTTTAGCCTTTGGCCTTGGTGACCTCCCCAACGTGCTGGATCTGGTGGGGGACCAGCTGGGTGACACAGAGCGGAAGCGGCGACATGCCAAGCCTGGCAGTTACAGCATCGAGGTGCTGCTGGCAGTGGATGACTCCGTGGTTCGCTTCCACGGCAAGGAACACACGCAGAACTACGTGCTCACGCTAATGAACATCGTGAGTGTCCCCTTGCCTCGGGTGAGGGGGGGGGCGGTGGGCTGCTACCAGTGCTGATGTCTCAGGCCTGGAGGTCCTCAGAGAAGATGAGGGGGAGTGGCAGACTGTAACGGAGCCTGAGGAGGCATGAGTGCTGCAAGTCTGGCTGGCCACCTCTATGTGGCTTGGGGCACATAAGTAATTCCAGGAAGAGCTGCAGGGAGGCTGGCCATGGATGTGGGCATATCTCCTTCCTTGGAGTATTGACTGATAACGAAAGTCTATAAATTGCGGATCCAGCTAGGACCACACCGCTGGGTGTAGCAGTTGGCGGGGGGGGCGCACAGGCTGTAACTTGCTGCCTTCTTGTGCTGTGGGGTCTTAGCGCCGCTGTGCCCATTCAAATCCTGGCCTCTAATGGTGGCTTTTTGCCAGGTAGTGTTCCATGATCAGTGTGACCCAGGTGTGTGTGTCAGGGGATACCTTCTCCCTTCTTATGTCTTGTGTCTGACACAGGCTAGCAAGAGGAAATAGTTTACCAGATCCTCAGGTGTCGGGTAAGGGTGTTACTTTGAGTAACTCAGATGAATGAGTCGCTCTAAGGAGTGGCCTAAATGAGAAATTTTGGTTAGGTCAAATGGGTTCTTTTGTTTTTGTTTTTTGTTTTTTTTCTGAGACAAAGCTTCTCTGTGTAACAGCTCTGGCTGTCCTGGAACTCTCTCTGTAGACCAGGCTGGCCTCGAACTCACAGAGATCCACCTGTCTCTGCCTCCCAAGTGCTGGGATTAAAGGTGTGCTCAAATAGGTTCTTTTAAAATTATATCTCTATCTATCTCTATCTATCTATCTATCTATCTATCTATCTATCTATCTATCTATAGTGTGTGTGTGTTTGTGTGTGTGTGTGTTTTACTGAGTGCCAGTAGGGGTCAGAGGACAGTTTATGGGGACTTGGTTTCAGGGATTGAACTTGGATTGTCGCCATACACTCCTGCTGCTACCATCAAGTCAAGTAGATTATGTGGGACTGTGACTTCCCTAAACAGAGGACACTCAGTCAGACTTCCTGCCCCTGGAGGTGGACAGATGGGCAGCAGACAGCCTCACCCTCCCATGGGACCCACAGTGCATCCTCTTCATTGTGTGAGGCTTTTATTTGGCTAGGAGGCTGGGAGCACAGACACCCCCCTGGGGAGACGTCATGGACCCTGATGCATGGGTGTCATTTTACTTTTGCCTTAAAGCTCTGCCTGGCTGGTCTGGTGTGATCGTAGGGGATATCTGGTTGCCAGGATGGATGTTCTTATGTGCTAGTGCGTGGGGGCTGCGGTGGGATGAGGAGTTGGGCCAGTCACCATCATCCAAGGAGATGCTGGCCCCAGAGTGATCAAGGCTGAGCAGAGGGTGACAGGCCTTTCATACCAAGCCTAGCGTGCTGTCAGGTCAATTCTGGATTCACTTAGGTTGTGCTAGAAAGACCCACAGTTGCAGATAATGAACGGGGGCTCCCTCTTCATTCTTTTCTCACCTGATGGTAGACTTTGGATGCTTTGTCTTTCTCGGTGCCTTAGTTTACTCATTTCCCTGGTCCATTTCCTTAGGGCTTCTTCAAATCTCAGTTCTAAGGAACCCTTTGAGCCCCTAAAACATGGGCAGTTAGTTTTGGAATTTAGCATGCACTTGATGAGAGCCTGTCCTGTCAACAGAGACAATTTCTCATTCTCAGAGCTTCAGTCTGGCTGCACCAAAAATGTCTCAGGCCCCTGGGGCAATCAGAGACTCACAAAAGATAATGCTAACCGGGCTTAGAGAAGACGAAGGCAGGTGATCATGCCTTGTGCAGGCAACGGTCTGAGCATTTTGCAGCTGGCTTGTGGGCCCCCACCCTCAGCCACATCCATTACCTCCAGGGCTTGGAGGAGCTAAGCCACCTGCTTGGAATCTATACAGCAACTAAGTGGCAGGGTCAGGCTTTAAACCAAGGTCTGTCTGATTTCTAAGTTTTCAGGTTTGTTTATTTGTTTGTTTGTTTTTTCTGTTCTGCTGCCAGCACAGTACTTGTCAGGCAGCTGTGGGGAGGGGAGAAGGAAGATTGGGATGCCCAGCCTAATAATGTGCAGGGGATGGGAGTGGGAGCTCTCTCACACACACACACACACACACACACACACACACACACACACACACACACACACACCCCTCACTGCCATAAAATGGGTTTTCTTTTAACTTTTAGCAAAAACAAAATAAAACAAACAAAAAAGAGTGGGGTTTGGGAGAGAGATGAAGGAAGAGAAAGGAACCAAAGAGAAGGTGCCTGCTGTATCTCTTCGTCATAACGACTAAAGGAGGTGGGATGCTGTTAGCATCGTGAATAGAGGCCAGAGAGGCCCATGAGTATCCTACACTGCACGAGGCAGCTCCCCAACCAGCCTCCAGTCGTCCATAGTGGCAGGCGAAGCCCCTGCTCTAAGGCATTTGTTCCCACTGCCACACCCAGTTAGAGATGTTTTCTAAGCCTTCCCACCCTGAAAGGAAACAGCTCTCACCCTGATAGAAAGCACAGCACAGATGCTGCCCTGCCAGGCACACAACACTTGTTAGCGATGAGTGAAGGTGTCACCCCTGCCCCCACTTTTGTCCCCACTATGAGCACGTTTGCACATAGCATTTCACTCTATCAACCACAGAGGAGATTCCCAACATTTCTGTTTCGGGGATGATGTAATGGCCTCCCAAAGTAGAAGGTGGTTTTAAAATAACAGATGCCATTGACTAAGCCCAGGCTCCAGGAGTTGGCCATTTGTTCCCCTTTATCCCCTATACCACAGAACTGCACAGTGGGTTCCAAAAGTAGAAGGCAGGAAGTCTTGAGCATCGGGCTTGCCAGGCCTCCTCGTGCCTCTGTTTATACGCAGGCAGTCCTGCCTGGGACATCAAGACTGCTGTGTTTCATAAGTAGGTTGTGGGGGATAAATGCTGAGCATTGTGGACTGATGAAAAGGACTCTGTTGGGCTGGGTGGGTCTGCCTCTGTACTTCTGGAGCCACCCTGCACAAACAACCTGCAAGTGAGGTGGGCCAAACAGCTTGACCCCATGGGAGCTATAAAGGGCAGCCCTTAGGCTCTGGGGAGTCTTGGAGACACCGCATCCCTTAGTGTGTGCTGATTGGCAGGCGGGGGACACCACTCACTGGCAGCCTACACCAGCCCTTTGAAATATAAGGTCATGGTCATGAGCTTAGGCCAGGGGACAAGTCGGGAGGCTCAGCATCCTCCATTCACCCCCTTGCTGGTGACTGGGGGTAGGGCTTGCTAATGTGGCACATAAGGAAATATGTCACCTTGGCAAGGTGTGCTCTAACTGAGGGAACAAGATTTGGGGTTCAGGCCTGGCAATTCTGTGTGTGTGTGTGTGTGTGTGTGTGTGTGTGTGAACCTGAGCCCCACAGAGACAGACTGATGCAGTGAATCCTGTGTTTAAACCTAGTATGGGTTACCTAGTGAAACCCTGCCCCTTCCTTCTCTATACTATATGTGTGTAGGTATGTATTTGTGTGTGTGTGTGTGTGTGTGTGTGTGTGTGTGTGTGTGTGTGTGTGTGTATAACATCCAAATTGATCGGCAGTCTCTAAAGTCCCTGGGAAGTCCACCAAAAGCCAGGAAGAACTGAAAAGCTGTGGCGGACGTGTGACCTGATGCATTATTGTATCCTGGATGAGATTCTTCCAGCGAAATAGTACATTAGGGGGAAACTGGAGGAACCAGAGTGAGACACAGACTTGAATTAATAATTGCCTACCAGTGTAGGTTGGCTTATCCTCACAACTTTAACCATACTGTACAACATGCTGGTAGTGGGAAAAGATGGATACAGGGTGCTTGGGGTATCCCTAGCATTCTGGAAGCTTCTCTGCAGACCTTACGAGCATCTGTCTCTTTTCTGGAATGACTGGGACCAAAGTGTTTGGGGTCCAGAATGTCTGCATATCAGCAGCCTCAATCTCGGGGAGAGGATTCAAGTCTCAACATGAAGCTCACACGTGTTTTATGTTCACCTAAGACACACAGCCGGAAGGTAATTTTACACAGTATTTTTAGCGCACCTGAATTTTTTTACAGTGACCCATCACAAGCCCAGGTGTGGAATTTTCCACTTATAATGTTACACTGGCACTTGAAAATTATTATTGGAAGTTAGAGCCCATTTTCAGATTTAGGATGTTCAGCCTGTAATTCCAAAGAAAGCAGGACTGATGACACCTCTTGGTGATGACAGACCTGGGCCTGTTCACAACACTGGCCAAGGAAGCTCCTTTTGCAGTGTGCGCAGTCAGTGGAGAGATGATATCTGGTCGCGTACTGGCAATATGACAGTGAGTGCTCAGCTCTGAAATAGGGCATCCTATGACCCCCACTACCAAGGTCCAGGGCACATCTCAGAAGGGGAGGTGGAGGAAAACGACAGATGGAGGATGGAGGAGGAGTGCCATGAAGTGCTGTTTTCTAGACATGAACTACTGCAGTTGTGGTTGCCTGCACAGGACCTGCACAAGAACAAGCCCAGTCGAAATCCCCACCCAGACAGGGCAGGCTGATGATCTTCAGGCCCCATTCCATACTGAGGAATAGTGGGCAATGGATAGTCACAGGGGAATGGAGAAGCATTCTTTTTTAATTAAATATTACTTTTACATATATGTTTATATTATTACACACATGTACAATAAACTACCTACAGCAAGAAGAACCGTGAAACAATCAGGAATTATATAAATGTCACATTCTTAGTGTTTTGGCTATTTGTATGGAGAAGCATTCTTTATCAGTGATATGTTCACTGGCACATGCACCATGGGACGGCCCCACACGCATGCACATATGCACTGTACTGCTCAACTTAGTGGGTTAGAGAGAGAGAGAGAGAGAGAGAGAGAGAGAGAGAGAGAGAGAGAGAGAGAGAGAGGGGTGTAAAGTTGGGAGGGGATGTTTTGAGGGTATGAGGAGAGTTGGAAGGACATGGGGAATAGATGTCTTATTTCATTGTATACATTCATGAAATTCTTAAAAAGCAAGCAAGCTGGCTGGCTGGCAAGCAGGGCTGCCTCTTCTGTCTTGAAGGGTTGCTAGGATTCAGGCAGAGAGGTGATGCAGGGAGGTCCCTCGTGGTATGGGCCAGCACTTAGTGGCAGTTGGTATCTTTGCCTCTGTATGAGCATAAATGGCCGCCAGGGTCTTACCTTTGGCACTGTCCCTACTCTCATGTCCTGAAACCAGCCTGAGCCCTCTAACAGAGGTGGACAGTCTATGCTGTGGCTCCCCTAAGCATGGTCCCTCAGGAGAGAGAGTGTGCGGATTGCTAGACACCGGGCTCTATGTGTGTGACACTGCGCCAGCTTTACCGAGGAGAGGCTGGTTTTGGCGTAGAACCTGAGGCAAGGCTGCCCACAGCTCTCTCATATTCTCCTGGGGACCTGGTTTACCCCGCCAGCCACAAATTGAAGTGAGGCTCCCCTGCCTCGGGCTCAGAGTCTGAAAAACTGGAGTTCTCATATCACAGGGCTGTGGGCGCCTGACACCCGCAGGATTACAGGGTGCTGGGGAAGGGGTCTTTGCTACAACTTATTTGGCTGTGCTGCTGTCCATTGGACTGGGAGGCCCAGCCCTACTCCCTTTTGCAACCTGAGAGGTCTTCTATGATCTAGAAGTCAGGCTACGTGTTTTTGGAAACGGAGGGTGTTTGAGAGAAGGTTCCAGAAAGCTTGGAGGTTTAGGGTCCTGGCTCAGTGTCCCCTTCCCCTGGGGTCGTCTTTTTCACTCCTCCCTATCACGGAAGGTAGCTTTCTCTCCATGTCTGTCCCTCTGAAGGCTGCTGTGCTCAAGGCTTCGGAGCATAGCGCTCCTGTGGCTTCCCCATCACATCCCCACCGGGCCGCCACACCGCCACACTGTGCGGCTCATGTCGTGGGATTGTCAGTCACTGGGCAATGGGATC
This sequence comes from Acomys russatus, assembly GCF_903995435.1. Classification (NCBI taxonomy): domain Eukaryota; kingdom Metazoa; phylum Chordata; class Mammalia; order Rodentia; family Muridae; genus Acomys; species Acomys russatus. Next base: position 38,941,886 of record NC_067147.1, on the reverse strand, counting down.
TCTAAGATGTAAACCTACCCTCCCAGGAGCCGTGGTTCTGCAGGAAGCCTGAGGAGACATAGCCAGGTGGTGCTGTGTGCTGCCAGGACAGAACAAGACACCTGCAGCCTTGGCCCAGGAGGAGTTCAGCTTCTGTCTGTTTCCTGTTGGCTAGCTCATGCCACAGGCGGCAGGAGAATGGTTGGTTTTGCCTTCTGAGCTCTCTTATTTTGTACTGGGCTATGGGGAGCCCACTGACCGTCACCTAGAAACTGTTTGGACAACCCTGAGTATAAATAGGGGCCACAGAGTCATGGAGATCAACTCAGTTTATAGTGCGCACTCCCACTATATACACTCTGCAGGCACTGACCAAAACTGACTCGCAGAGGGAAGGGTTTATTTCAGCGTACACTTCCACATCACAGTCCATCAGAGGAGGCAAGAACTGAAGCAGGGTTCTTACACTGTTAATGGCTTGTTCCCCATTGCTTGCTCAGCCTGTTTATATACCCTAGGACCATTTGCCTAGGGGTGGCATCATCCAGAGGACTGGGCTCTCCCATATCAATCAATATTTAAGAAAATGTTCCCCATAGGTTTGCTTACAGGCCAATCTCAGTTGAGGTTTCTCTCTTCCCAAATGACGATAGCATGTGTCAGAGTGACATAAAAACTAGCCACGGCAGCAAGCGTGAGGACCTGGGTTCAAATCCCTGGTCCCCACATAAAAATCTGAACATGGCCTTCAACCTCAGTGCTATGGGAACTGGAGATGGGAGGGTCCATCTGTGCCTTGCTGGCTGTTGAGCCTAGCTTCAGGTTCAGTAAGAGACCCTGTCTCAAAGGAATAAAGTGGAGAGTGAGAGAGCAGAATACCTAATGTCTTCCTTGACATGAACATGTACACTTGTACATGGGACACACATACTTGTATGCACACACACACACACACTTGCACATACATTCTTGTATGCATGCGCACGCACACACACATACACACATAGAAGAAAGAAGAAACAAGAAATAAGTGAAAGAGAATCTTGTTTTCTTGCTTATGAGCTAGGACTAGCTCTCTGAGGTGGTTGGGAGGTGGTAAACGAAGCCCAGCACACAGTGGTTGTTCTGGGAGCAGCGGCTCACCCCTCCAGCCCCAGCACTTTCCACCTGCCCCCTCCCCTCTGCTGTTCTGTCTCCCCTTGGCCAGCATCCTGACCTTTGCTTGTTTTTCTGGTACACACCCGCTGGCTATCTCAGGCCATGAGGTGATGATGTCAAACCCTAACCTAGGAGACCTGGCAAAGGCGGCCTTGAACTTGGCTTAGAGGCGAGAAGCAAGCAAAGCAGATGCTCTGTTCTTCCTGGCCTGTGGGTGTGTCTCATGGCTAGTCTGTGTCCAACCATGGCAAGTAATTTCTGCTTGCCTCTGATTACCTCTCTCCATAACCATGGAGGTTGAGGGTGCTGGGCCAGGCCCTGGGTGGGCAGCCAGGCTAAAGCTTGTCAGAAGGCCCCTGTAAAATGTGTCCCAGGGAGGATAGGTTCCTGGGCCTGCCAGGGAGCCACACCCCGCCTGGCTCTGCTACCATGTGCGGGACCAGTTTCTGCCAATATGGTGGCCCTATCCAGTCACTTCTCTGGCCTGTGTAGAGCACTGTGGTAGTTCCAGCTAAACCACCTCTCAGCTCCCAGTCTCTGAGGCCAGGACTGGCAGGATATGTGCAGATGAACATGCCAGGGCCCAGAGGACCAGGGAGCTTAGGAGGACAGGGCCTATCCCGTCTGCCAGTGTCGAGGCTGGATGGCAGTTGGGACAAGGATCACTGAAAGCCTTGATTTAACCTGCTCAGCAAGTGACAGAAATGAGTATGGTTGTCCCTCACTGTCCCGATGGGATCGGTTCTAAGACACCCCCCCTCCCCATCCTGGAGATGCTCAAGTCTCCTTTGTAACCTGTACAACTGCCTCACTGGCCCCCTCTTGCCTCTGTCACTCCCACACTGACCTTTGTCCTGACTAAATTTTTCTCAACTTGAGACAAGCCCGAGTTATTTGGGAAGTGCATCCTCGGTTGAGAAAATACCCCCATCAGATTGCCCATAAGCAAGCCTGTGTGTAGGGCATTTTCTTGATGCAGGAGGGCCCAGCCCACTGTGGGTGGTGCCCTCCCTAGGCAGGTGGTCCTCCTGGGTTCTATGAGAAAGCAGGCTGAGGAAATCACAAGAAGCAAGCCAGTAAGCAGTGCGCCTCCCTGGCTTCTGCTTCAGTTTCTGCCTTGGCTTCTGCCCTTGCTCCTTTCCTGATGGCCTGTGCCTGGGATATGCAATCTTAAATAAACCCTTTCCTTTCAGGTTGCTTTTGTGCATGGTTTTTGTCACAGCAGTAAAAAACAAACCAGGCCAGAATTGAATCGGGGTCTTCCCAGTGCTGGACAGGCATTCTGCCGCTGAGCGGCACTACGTAATTTACAGTCTCCAGATGACTTTGATTCAATTAAAAAAAAAAAAAAAAAGATTTACTTTTATTTCTATTTATTTATTTTGGGTTTTTCGAGACAGGGTTTCTCTGTGTAGCCTTGGCTGTCCCGGACTTGCTTTGTAGACCAGGCTGGCCTCAAACTCACAATGATCCACCTGCCTCTGTCTCCTGAGTGCTGGGATTAAAGGCGTGTGACTTTGATTCAATTTTTAAAAAAAGATTTACTTTTATTTCTATTTATTTATTTTGGGCTTTTCGAGAAAGGGTTTCTTTGTGTAGCCTTGGCTGTCCCGGACTTGCTTTGTAGACCAGGCTGGCCTCGAACTCACAATGATCCCACCTGCCTCTGCCTCCCGAGTGCTGGGATTAAAGGCGTGTGCCACCACCGCCTGGCTTACTTTTATTTCTTTTGAATGGATGTTTTGCCTACATGTCTGTACGCCGCATACATGCTGTGCCCATGGAGACCAGAAGATGGAGTCGGATCTCCTGGAACTGGAGTTATAGAGGCTTATGAACTGCTGTGTGGGTGCTGGGACTCGAACCTATGCTCTTTGCACGAGCAGCCAGTGCTCTTAGCCACTGAGTCATGGCTCCGGTTCTCTAGACAACTTGAACAATGAATGCAATGTAAGAGTTGTCTGTGTACAAAGCTGCTAGACTGTATTGGTTAAGCAATAGGGGCAAAGAGAAAAAAACAAATGAACATGTGTTTCATATAAACAATTTTTCTCAGATTTTCAGTTTACAGTTGATTAAGCCTGCAGGTGCAAAGCCTTCTGACACAGGGGGCTGGTTGCCACATGCAGGATTCAGACAGTATTTTCAACAACCCAGCCTATTAGAGGACACATGGAAGAAGACAGTAGCCCAGGAGTCCCTCTAGATACCCCAATTTAAATGACTCAGTTGTCTCTCTCTTCTCTTTGTCCTTGGATCAAGCTGTGGAATGTGGGGCACTGACATGATTGAGTGGTATGTGCCTCTCCTGTCACCCTGGCACCTTAGAGTCCACAGAGAGTACTGACCCCAGTCCTGTGTAGAAGAAAGGCTGTGTGCTGATGCTGGAGGGGCTGAAAAGCTAGATTAAGAGTCACTTCTCATGGGACTGGAGAGATGGCTCAGTGGTTAGGAACACTGGCTGCTCTTCCAGGCGATCTGGGTTTGATTCCCAGCACCCACATGGCAGCTCACAACTGTCTGTGACTTCATTTTTGGGGGAATCTGACACCCTCACGCAGACATACATGCAGACAAAACGCCAATGCACATAAGATAGGAATAAATAGAGTTTCAATAGTCACTTTTCTCGGGAGCTTGAGAGATTAAGAGCATTGGCTGCTCTCCCAGAGGACCTGGGTTTGATTCATAGTACCCCCATGGATGCTCACAGCTGTCTGGAACCCCAGTCCCAGCAGATGTGATGCTCTCTCTTGCCTTCTGTGTACATCAGGTAGATAGACATACACACACACAGGCTCCTACACATACCTGCAGCCTCATACACATAAAAAAGGCCACTTCCCTGCAGATGGCTATCAGCTATCAATAAAGTGTCATGAGGTTGGCATTCTGTGGCTGACAGAGGCTGCTGTCCCTCTAGGGTTAGTCTCAGGCATGCAGGATGTGGGTTGAGGAAACTGCCCTCGCTATATAACGAAACACGTTCTTTCTGTGAAGTCTTTGCTCTGGAAGATGGGAGGAAACCCTGGGCCTCTTCATGTCTTGTGGTAGGGATTGGCAGGGTCTGCGTGTCCACAGCAGGCACTAGACTTTGGTCTCAGTACTCAGTTGGATGCAGACACAGGCGCCAGGAAAGCTGATGGCGGGAGCCCAATACTGGCTGCTCTGAGGTTTGCACATTCATATACAGGGGCCACTGCCAGCTCTGGGCACTGAGAGGATGGGCTGAAGCTGGGCTCTGTGCTGTAGGCAGCTCCTAATTCATGGCTCTGGGCTCATTGCCTGGTTTCATCCTTTGCTGGCCCATCAGGTCTCCAGTTTCCCTCCTGGGTCTCCCTCCCTGTAGGACTCACTCATGTGGAGTCAGAAGGCCGATTCCTCTGTTTAGTGGACAGCGGCCCCTTCGTGGCCTGTACGTTAGTTACTTTGCATATGTGTGAGAAAGAACTGGTGTTAAAGGGCACGGGAGACCGAAGAGGTGAGGCGAGGGCAGGTGTGAAACCATCCAGCTCCCAGGAAGCCATGCAAGGAGGAGTTAGAGGGACCACTAAGTGTCTCTGACAGATGATGCCTCTGGGCTTGTGTGGCTCACTTGTGCTTTCCAGACATTTCTACAGGACAACATTCTAAATGCCATTTTTTTTTTCTATTCTGCAGAAAAAGAAATAGAGTCTAAGGAGCTTTGTGCTGCGCTCCAAGCCAGCTAGATGATGAAAACATAACAGAGCTGAGGGGCTCAGCTGTTAAAGCACTGGCTGCTCTAACACAGGGTCAGGGTTCGACTCCCAGCACTGGCCTCTTACAACCATCTAGAACACCAGTCTCAGGGCATCCCAGACCTTCTTCTGGCCTCTGTGGGAACTGCATGGCTTTGGTACATGAACATACTTGTAGGCAAATCACTTATATACACAAAATTAAAAACTTAAAACAAAACAGCAGCTGGTGGTGCACGCCTTTAATCCCAGCACTTGGGAGGCAGAGGCAGGTGTATCACTGTGAGTTCGAGGCCAGCCCGGTACAAAGCAAGTCCAGGATAGTCAAGGCTACACAGAGAAACTTTTTCTCAAAAAACAAAAAAACAAACAGAAGGCCAAAACCAAACAAACAAAAAGCCAAACCAAAACAAAACAAAACAAAAAACCAAAAATCAACAACAACAAAAAAGAAACAGCAAAGCTTTATTATTGGCTACATTGAGTGGCTGAGGATAACATTCATTCCTAAGACTCTCAACTGCTAACTAGGATGTTAGTCACATCATCAGTGGCATATTCTATGCAAACAGCAGGAGTCACAGTTAAAGAGACTGAACATTTCCTGTGAAGCCAGCAAAACACAAACAACATGCTCAGCATGAGCCCAGTTTTGTAAACTAGCACACAGGCCTGCACATGCAACAGGAAGTTTGGTGACCATGATCATTATATAGTTGGTTGCTAAGTGACCTAATTTTCTTTTTTTTTAAGTGACCTAATTTTCATGTGTGTATGTGTGTGTGTGTGTGTGTGTGTGTGTGTGTGCATATACATGTGTATGTGTGTTTACAGTGAAATATTTTGGTTTGGGTTTTTTTTTAAAGCTTTTAAGAAAGCCTTGAGTGTGTGTGTGTGTGTGTGTGTGTGTGTGTGTGTATGAAGGTGTATGTGCAGGAGTGTATGTGGCAAATCAGACAGCATTCTGGGATGTTGGTCCTTGATTTCCATATTGTTTGAGATAGGGTCTTTTTCATCACTCACCACTGCAGACACCAGCCTAGCTCATCTACAAGCTTGTGGGGATTCTTCTGTCCCTGTCTCTCGTCTCCCACCTCCCATCTCCCATCTCCCTCTAGGAGCACTGGGATTATAAAGGTGTGCACTATTTCATGCTGCTTTTTTTTTTTTTTTTCCAAGACAGGGTTTCTCTGTGTAGCCATTGCTGTCCTGGAACTCACTCTGTAACCCAGGCTGGCTTTGAACTCACAGAGATCCACTTGCCTCTACCTCCCAGGTGCTGGGATGAAAGGTATGTGCCACCCTGGCCAGCTAGCCTCAGTTTCTCTACTTGATAAAGTAGGAAGGACCAGGCCTGCTGGATGAGGTCATGGAGGGGTGAAAAGGTACACTGTATCTTGGAGCCTGGCCTGACGTGTGGCATGCAGTCGGCCCCCGCAAGGGAAATCCACTATCTTTACTCTGTGTTTCTCTTGTAGGTGGATGAGATTTACCATGATGAGTCTCTGGGGGCCCACGTAAACATTGCTCTTGTCCGCCTGATCATGGTGGGTTACCGACAGGTGAGCCCCTGCTGACAGGAGGGAGGCAGGGAGGCTGACAAACAGGAGCTCTGCCTAAGAAGTCAGAACCCCGAGACCATCAGAGCTGCGGCTGGGAAGGAGGCAAGGGGGGGGGCGGGCTTCTGTAACAGGAAACTTTTTGTCCTATGGGTGGGAGGACTGTGCCAGCAGCGGCCAGGTGGAGACAGCTGGTCATCTCCAGCAGTGCCCTGGGTCTCAGCATTCTCCCTCTAGGGAGAGCTCCTGTGGAGTCCTAGGTCTGTGACCTTCCCCTGTTGGCTTCCTCCTGGCCCCTGCAGTCCCTGAGCCTGATCGAGCGAGGGAACCCAGCACGCAGCCTGGAGCAGGTGTGTCGCTGGGCACATTCCCAGCAGCGCCAGGACCCTAGCCACACTGAACACCATGACCACGTCATCTTCCTCACTCGCCAGAACTTTGGGCCCTCAGGTATGCAAGGTACACTCTACTTACCATGACCAGGGGTGAGCGGCCTGCAGGGCAGAAGTGGAGATTCAAGGTTGATCAGGGATAGCAAAGAATTCTCTCTTTCTGGGGCCCACCCCCAGAAAAGAAGAGGGGCCAGGACCCGGATGGACAGAGGAGTAAGCCTTGGAACATAAGGACTGGGGTCAGGGAAAGCACCTCACTTTGGTGGTCATTGTCTCAGCCGGCCGGCAGCCTGCCTGTGCTATTGGTTCCTGTCCCCAGCTGCTTGAAGACCTCAGAGACCTTATCCAGGCTGCTGCACACTTCAGACTGTGAGCACCTGGGGAAATTGTATGGCTGTAGGAAAGGAAATCCATGTCCCATGCCACCCCATGGACCCAGGAGTTCTTCAGTTTCCGCAGTTGTGAATGGGGAGAAATGTAATATCACCACCATCCCATTTCCCAGCTGCTCAGTGGGCAGAAGGGCGCACACAAGTCCAAGATGGTACTGACAACTGTAAGCATCTGTTCCCCTATGGGGAAACTGAGGCACAAGGTAGTGAAGAGACTTGCCTATACCTCTTCAGAGGCAAGAGACAGGCCTGAGGCTACACTGATTCTCTAAGATCTCACGTTGAGGGCTTTTCGGGTATTTTTCTAGTTTAATGATAGAAGTGAGTCAGCCAGCCAGCCTTACCCAAGGGCTGCTTGTCTGAACCACCAGGTCCCAAGTGTGTATAAATATACATATGCACATACCCGTGTGTGCACACACACAGAGACACTATGCATATGTACAGTCACACTCAGATACCCAGACATGTGTACACGTGTGAATAAGACACAGTGTGGAACAGCATGGCATGTAGTGCTAACCCCAGAGCTACAGACTGAAAGACCCTATATGCCCCTTCTCGCGGAACCATCTCACTGTGCTCCCCAAACCCTGTCAACATAGAAAGTGGATTAAATGAAGTCAAGTAGAGCTCGTTAGTCACTTCAGGCCCAGGCGTGGAGCCCTGCCTGTCCACACCTCCACCTCCAGATTGTCCCAGCATGCACTCCTGCTGCAATCGGGGTGTGTTTTGGTTGTTTACCTGCTACTTGTGATAGACTTCATCGTCCCTTGCAGGCTCAGCTTAGGCTTAACCACTGAGCCACAGCTCTCAGCCCTAGATGCGCTCCTGAAGGCAGACCCTTAGCTCAGGGGCCTTCGCACAGCGGTGCTTACTAACAGCCTTGCTGCCTGCTCTGTTTCAGTGTGGCCCATCTACACCTTTGCCCGCATATCCCCAAACTCTGGAACATTATCTTGCCTGTTCTCCAGCTTGGTGGCCCTCAGAAGTCACTCCCTTGGTCTCTTTGCCTTTGCCTGTCAAACCTTCCAGGGGAACCATTCCTTCCATCTTCTTCACCTCCTCTTAGGAAATTGATCTTTGGAATGTGGCCCTCAGGCACAGTTGTTCTCAATCACCATCTCCCTGCTGATTTAGACCCTCCTTAATGATGAGGTGTGTTAGGATAGGGACACAATCTTATTCTCTATTTTTCCCATGGTATCTACAGAGAATTTCTTCTCCTCCTCCTCCTCCTCCTCTTCCTCCTTCTCCTTTTCTTCTTCCTACTTTTCCCTCCTTCTCTCCCTCCTCTTCTTCCTCCTCCTCTTCTCCCTCCCCTTCTTCTTTGTTATTAAGATGTGTCTCTCCATGGTGTCTGGGTTGTTCTCAAACTCTTGGACTCATGTGGTCTTCTTTCCTGCCAATCTCAAGAGCAGCTGGGGCTATAGGCAGGTACCCCTGTGCCTGGCTCCCCATGGTACCCAACATAGGGCCATCCATGGCCTCTATATAGAAAGTGTTCTGAGTTTGTTTGTTGACTGACTCACAGAAGTAGAGTATGTGTAGGCTTGGGTCTCACCTGGAAGTATCACTTGTTCAGAGATGTTGCTGTTAGTACATGGAAAGCCATAGGCCAAGAGCAAGTCCTAATCTTGGGACATGGTGGCAGCTAGGTCCACATTTAATTTCTGGGAAGAGATTTTTTTTTTTTTTCTTTTTGAGACAGTTTCTCTGTGTAGCTCTGGCTGTCCTAGACTCACTTTGTAGACCAGGCTAGCCTCGAACTCACACCAATCTGCCTGCCTCTGCCTCCCAAGTGCTAGGATTAAAAGCATGCACCCCCACACGCAGCCTGGGAAGAGATTTTTGAGAGCCTTTCTTCTCCAGGAACCTCTAGCACCCATCAGGTTGGGATGTCTCTGCGTTGTTCAGGCTGGCACACAGGTCAGCACACCCCACCTCACCTGCCTGTGACCTTTCTCCTCCTTGGCAGGGTATGCACCTGTCACTGGCATGTGCCACCCCCTAAGAAGTTGCGCCCTCAACCACGAGGATGGCTTCTCTTCAGCTTTTGTGGTGGCTCATGAGACAGGACACGTGTAAGTAGCACTGGGAGGGTGTGTTTGGGAAGGGCTCTGTGGCTGTGGGCCGAGTATTGAGCTCAGAGGGGACCTGGGGTTAAAAGGCCAAGGCCAGGTTCTGTCACAGACATATCTTATCTACCAGCTGCCCATGGCAGGAGGCAGTGCCCATGGCTGTGGGGACCACGTGTGTCCTGGCTCTTGTTGGGCTTATGGCAGAATGCCTGTCACAGGCAGGACCTGCTGCTGTCTGGGTGGTTCCTATCCTTGCCATTTCACCATTCTGTCTTTACCCCAGCATCCTTTAGAGACGAGTTCCAGCTCACCCTGCCTCGTACCCTCTAAGGGACTGGCCTGAGCCTACCATAAACAGTAACACTCTGAGCCCAGGCAGCAAGCCAGGTTAGACTGGCAGCTAGTCCTGTGGGCTCAGATGCTGTTTAGAACATATTCATGCACTCCCTCACCAGTATTTGGTTTATTCTTTTTTTGTTCATCTGTTTGTTTGTTTTTTTGTTTGTTTTTCGAGAGTGTCTCATATAGCCCAAATCAGTTTCAGACTAGAAGAGGATGTCCTTGAACTCTGGATCTACCTGTTTCAGGTTACCCACATTTCTGGGATTGTAGGTTTGCGCCACCTTACCTGACTTCACGCAGTGTTTCTTGAGCACCTGTCATGTGCTATTTGACAATCTGTAAAGGGCAAGAGATGCTCACTGCTTCCAAGGTAGATACCACTCCCTGCAAAGAAGCAGTGTCAAGCTTAGAGGTCTATGCCATGCTTACCTAGTGGGTCAAGGGTCCATGATGTCACTGGCACTATTTAAGAATTCGGGAGTGCTGGCCTTTGGCCTTGAATATCAGTTTAAAGAACAAAGTTTTAGATTTAAACTCTCATGGTACCTACTATGTGCAGAATCCTACAAATAGGGAAGAGTGGTTGCTTTTAGACAGGGTCTCTGACTAGCCTGGAACTCACTATGTAGATTAGACTGGCCTCAAACTCATAGACGTCTGCCTGCCTCTGCCTCCCAAGTGGTGGATTAAAGGCGTGCACTACACGCCCATCCATTGAGGCGAGTTTTAAGAAGTTCACACACTGAGGGATTCGATAAATGAGGCTGACTAGATTGAACTTAACAAGACTGGTCCTTGCATGCAGAGGCCTTTCTGGTGGGACAGTGCAAGAGCTGTTGATAGCAGAGCAGGTGGCCCCTGCTCTGGAGGTCAAGCCATGGATGTGGCATCTAGGACTGATGTTGCACACAGGAACCCCATAGGGACCTTCTACTCAGCTGGCAATGGCTCCAGGGATGGGCCTGCCAGCTTAGTGCGAGCCACATGAGGGTTGGTGCAGGAGGAGCAGAGCGCATGCCCTCCCCAGTGCTGTCCATGGGCTAGGTGTGTCCAGAGGCTTGGATAGGCCTAGGCCGTGGGAACCATGAGAAGAGGGGGTGAATGAACGAGGAAGGTGAGTGGCCATTAGTGTCCGAGCTGGGGCATCCTCAAGAGCTGGAAGAGGTAGGTCTTAGGGGAGAAAGAGTGAGAAAAGGAGCAAGGCATGGTCAGGAAATGGAGGCTAGCGGGCCCAGTCTGAATTCCTGGTCAAGGCAGGGTCTGCTGTTTTGCATCCATCTGCTTGTCCTCACAGGGGCCAGGACATACAGCACAACTTTCCCCTTCCCCCTAGGCTTGGCATGGAGCATGACGGCCAGGGGAATGGCTGTGATGACGAGACCAGCCTGGGCAGCGTCATGGCGCCCCTGGTGCAGGCTGCCTTCCACCGGTTCCATTGGTCCCGCTGCAGCAAGCTGGAGCTCAGTCGCTACCTGCCGTAGGTTACCACCCGCCCCAGGATAGGAATAGGTGGGCAAGCCAAGGTTATACAGACTGTACTCTGTCCTGCCCGTCTACCTGTCTGGCCTGGTCTTTCTGTGTTTCTTCTAGCTCCCATCCCCTCACCTGGCCTGGGACACCCACATTAGCACCACAGGTGGGCTAGTGAGCCTCCCATCTCAGTGTGACCAAGGGACCAAAGGCATGGAAGTGCTGTCCAAAAATCAGGGTCTCCTGCCCTACCCATCTGCTATTTAGAATTCCCCATGGGTTGGGCCTGGGAATCTGGGGCCATTAAGTATGCAAGCGATACCTCACTACAGATGGAGCTAGGGTAGCATCAGCTCCTCAGGGCTCGAAACATAGATGTGGGGGAGAGCATGAGGAGGTAAAGGACAGGTGTTCCAAACAGACAGAGACAGGGACACTAGTCACCGACCTTCCATACATAGCAACTGGCTGGCACTGCCTACCCAGGATGCCCCCTTATGGTGGATCCACTTTGACTCAGGCAGTGTGCCCTCAAATTGTCCATAAGTCCACTCCTAATCTTACCCAGAGTTCATCCCTTTTATGTGGGTAAAACCAACACCCTAAGTCAGCCATCAGCTGTATCTGTGAGGCTGTAGTCACCAGGGGACATAACCCTCGCCCTACCCTACAGGACAGGCAAGGGACGATCCTTGAGTCTGGAGGTCAGCTTGTTCCATCCCAAGTTCTTTGGTGAGGTCTTGGTGCCTTTACCCTTGGACACAATCCTCCTGCTAGACAGCCACAGAGGAAGGGGGATGTTGTGACAGTCCATTCTCCTTAGACACCTGGGGCCCAAGACAGTGGGCACAAAGTCCTGTAGGCTTTCCTTGCTCATTAAAAGCCCCAGCCTGGGAGAGAAAGGCTCGGGATTCATAGCCTTGGGCTGCCTCACTTCCCCTGTCCCCCACTGCAGCTCCTACGACTGTCTCCTTGATGACCCCTTTGAGCGCACCTGGCCCCAGCCCCCTGAACTGCCGGGGGTCGACTACTCCATGGATGAGCAGTGCCGTTTCGACTTTGGCACCGGGTACCACACCTGTTTGGCTGTGAGTAGGATGGGTGCCAGGCTACTGTGACCCAGGCTGTTCCTTTATGGGATACCTTCAACCCTGCCAGCCGAGGGCCTAGGAATGCACTTTTCAGACTTGGTTCCAGCCACATGCGGGATGGGGGAGATGGGGGGAGTGGGGCAGGGTGGGGCAACATGCAGACTCTGTCCAGTTCTACCTACAAGCCACATGTATGCAGAGCTCAGACCTGGAAGAAGATGAGAGGAGTGAGGCAGGGAGGGCAAGTAGCCATTGAGGAGTTCACCTGTGAGATAGCTAAGGGGGTCAGACCAGGGGAAAGAAGAGATTTCCCCCCTCTGGACACTGTGATGGGGCATGGTGGTCTATCTCCTTAACCCTGGAGTCACCTCTCTATGGAGTCATACCCATGTCTCCATCCTCCTGCTGGAGTTTGTAGATGCCAGAGAGCATAACCCTGCGCCTGACCTTCAGGACACGGCAAGGGGCAACCCCTAATGCTGACCTGCAGCACAGGGCAAGGGGTGACCCTTAATGCTGGAGGCCAGCTTGATCTACCCTGAAGAGACCCACACAGGGGACATGTAAAGAGCAGGCTTCTCTGACCCTAGTGCTTTGTACCTCCACCCAGAACATGAGGCCCCCACCCCAAGGATAGAATGCCCTGTTTGGTAGCATGGAACCCTTTCCCACTCTAAAGGACACACATGTGGCCTGACACAATGGCTTGGGGCTGAAGACCAGTGCCCAGATGCTTCCAGTTATCTGTGAGATGCCTGTCTGTCTGTCTTAGGGAGGATGCTAATAAAGTAGTAATGAATTGGGGGCACCCCTACAGTCTAGAGCACACGGTGACTGACCCCTGACCTCTGACCTCTGACCGGGTCGCCATACTAGAATGAGATAGGGGAGTTTCAGCTTCATGTGGGTCCCCTCACTATCCCCCATATGCCCAAGGATCAGGGGCATCCTGGACCTAGACCTCTGTGGAGTCTCCAAGTGCCTTCTGTAAAGGTCAGTGGAAGGGCAGTGTGTGCATTGTGTGGGGCCTCTCAGACCACAGGAAGGGGCGCACAGGAGGCCCCAGAACCACTGGCATTTAGTGACGTTTGATAGTACATAAGCTCTGGCTACCTCTCAGCATCCTGGGTCCCAGGAGCCACCGTGCCTTCCTTTCTCTTTGTCATTACTTACCTCATCTCCTGTCCCACAGTTCAGGACCTTTGAGCCCTGCAAGCAGCTGTGGTGCAGCCACCCCGACAACCCGTACTTCTGCAAGACCAAGAAGGGGCCCCCACTGGATGGGACGGAGTGCGCACCGGGCAAGGTATCTGGGGTGGAGGGCAGTGGGATATGGAGGAAGTAGTTCTCTTAAGGTATAGACCGTATCACTGGCATGGGTGCAGGTGCCAGGGCTTGCTCCTGTGTACCGTGGATGGTCCACAGGCTGAGTCTTCCCATGACCTCACACACTTCCACCTTGCCCTTTCTCCCTCAGCCTCTGCCGGAAGCCTGGTTTAGCATGGCCGCTCGAGCCACAGCCCTCTCGCTTCCTATCAGTGCATAGATGAGATGACTGAGCTCCAGATGGGTTAAGGAGAGAGTCAGGCCACACTGAGGGTGATTAACAGAGAGGGGTAAAGGTAGGGTTCCAGCTACGCCATCCACTCCCCTGCTCCCTGGCTGCCTCTTTGCCACCCCACATATCTTCTCTCCTCTTCCGCAGCCTGCCCTTCATGTGTTTCTGGATGTATGTTTCCTTGGGCCTACAAGGTACAGAGAACTCCCTGGCAGGTCTGAGAGCCCTAAGCACCCCTATTTGAAGTCCTGAATCCTCTCCGGTCATATTCCTGCATGTGGAGTTAGCCAGTGGGTCTCCATCTTGGCTACACATTGAAATCTTCTGGAGAGCTTAAAAACAAAAACAAAAAACAAAAACCCCACCTCCAGATAGGAGATGACCACAGAGGAGTTGGGTGGGGTGGGGGTGTGGGGGGTGGGGGTGCGGTGGTGAAAATGTTCTCAAGTTAACCGTGGTGAAGAATATGCACCCTTGGATTGTAAAGCCGTTGAATTGTTCACTCATAATGAGTCATTCCTGTGGTGTATGTATCAAACCTCACTTTAAACACCATAGGACCCTAAAGACTGACTCAAATGTTGGGGGAGGGAGCAGAGCCTGGGTGTCTGGGTTTTTTAAGTCCCCCTAGGGGATTCCAGGATGAGCGGTTCATCTTTTGAGAAGCATCCAGAACCCTTTGCTGTGTTTCCCCCCCATACCCTGTGGGAGAAGGGGAAGAGGGTCACCTTAGGCCTGGTCTGAGCACCCAGGCCTGTGCCTTCCCTTCTTAGAGCCCTTTAACTGATGAGCAAACCGAGGCCCAGCAAAGTGAAGTGGCCACACACATCTGGGAACAGCTGAGCTGGGATTCCAAGCCAGGCTTTTCAGATTCCATGCCTTTCTCCCTTGGCTACAGGCCACAGGCTTGGCTCATACATATGTTTATGGTCCCCTAGGGAGGTGGTTCAGGCTCCAGATGGGCTTTAGATAGCCCCGCCCACACCAGATAGCGTGATGTGTAAAGTAGGGCCCATTCCTTGTCATCATGAATCTCATTGATGTTTGCTGTTTTGGGGGGGGGGGCTGTGTGTGTGCTGCTGCTCACTGCGGTGCTGTTACCAGCATTGCCCCAAGAAGGGTGGCTGCACCCAGAAAGGCAAGCCCTTTGTCCGAGGCAGCTAAACTACATATATTCCAGTAGGGCTCCCAGTAGGTCTGGGATCCTATCCAGGTCATTCCCCAGCCTAATTTCCTAATGGCTCTCTTTCTCTCTCTGGGATTGCCATGGTATCCATCCACTCTACCGTGTGCCCCAAGGAATACCCATGTCTCAGGCTCCACTGTGGTGGCCCAAGGTGACCATATGCCCTCTGCTCCACCCCAGTGGTGCTTTAAAGGTCACTGCATCTGGAAGTTGTCGGAGCAGACTTACGGCCAGAATGGAGGCTGGAGTTCCTGGACCAAGTTTGGCTCGTGTTCACGGTCCTGCGGAGGTGGAGTGAGATCCCGCAGTCGGAGCTGTGACAACCCTCCGTGAGTGCAGTGGCCTGAGCTGAGCGGGGGGGGGGGGGGGGGGGGGGGGGGGGAGTTGGGGGGATGCAGAAGATAGCACCTCCCTGGGGGGAAAAACACTCAGAGGGGAAAGTGGTAGATGGACAGAGTGCAGGAGAGTGACCCTTACAGATAGTCACGTGTTTCCTGGATAAGGACCCAGAATGTTAGAGCAAGGCAGCTATCTCCTCCCTGCATTTGCTAATGAGCCATTAGGGTAGACTTCCAGAAATGTGCCTGAGATAGTGTGTCAACTAGTCATGTTCAGAGGAGTCCCCAGAGAAACTGGGTGGCCTCAGGGCTCTGCCAAATACTCAAGATTTCCTACCACCTCAACCCTTTGGCAAAACTCTGAGTAAACACTAGTTTCGATGTGTAACACGCCATCAAACTTGCCTTCTGTCACATAGTCAAAACTTCCTTTTATTGTTTAAAACGATTCTTCCGTCTAATACCAATGCCTCTGTTCCCCACCTTGGTGTTCTGGGAATACACTTGTCTGTCCCTTTTTGCCATCTTGGTAGGATCCTTCCACACCTACTTCATGGCTATGGAACGTTCTCACCCCAGTTCCCCACAGTCTCCCAGGGTGAAACAGCTTGCTTGGGACACCCTAATGAGGAATGGGTTAAACTGGTTGAAGCTGCCACAAAGCCTGTCCTAGGCCCTCCATGCTCCAAGTGGCATAATGGACATCCATAATAATAGGTCACAGGAACACAATGGATCCAGAACCCTTAGAGACAACAGTCATTTGGGGCTTGATGGATAAAGTACTCATCATAGAAGCTGCTCTGGAGCTCGGATTCCCTAGAACCTACATAAAAGTTGGGCAAGTCCGGGACCTGGAGAGATGGATGGCTCAGTGGTTGAGAGCACTGGCTGCTCTTCCAGTGGACTCAGGTTCAATTCCCAGCACCTATATGGTAGTTTACAACTGTCTGTAACTCCAGCTCCAGGAAATCCAATACCCTCACACAGACACACATGCAAGATAAACACCAGTACACATAAAATAAAAATAAGTAAATCTTTTTTTAAAAAATTGGCGGGCGGTGGCTGATGAGATGGCTCAGAGGTTAAGTGTACTGGCTGCTCTTCCAGAGGTCCTGAGTTCAATTCCCAACAACCACAAGGTGGCTCACAAGCATCTATAATGAGATCTGGTGCCCTCTTCTGGCCTGCAGGTGTACACGCAGGCAGAACACTGTATACATAATAAATAGATAGATAGATAGATAGATAGATAGATAGATAGATAGATAGATAAATAAACAAATCTTTAAAAAAATAGTTGGGCAAGTACGATGGCTGCTTCTTATCCTACTATTTGGGTGATGGAGATGCAGGATTCCTCAGGGCAGAGCCAGCAAGATCCAGGTCCAACGTTAGACCCCCGCCTCAGTGAGTAAAGTGGAAAGTGAGGAGGACATCCAACATCAACTTTGGGCCAACACACACACACACACACACACACACACACACACACACACACACACACACACACACACAATTATGACCACATATGCACACATGAACACCACACACTCAAGCACATGTAGAAAGAGAAAAAAAGAAATGGTGGTTACCAGTGGTATACCATTTACCTGCAAGGATTGGTGAGTGGCTCACTGCCACCAAAGCAACCACAGTCTTTGTTAACAATGCTGACGAGTGACATTCAAACCGGGACCATGTTGTAATTGTCTGCTGTTGGAGACACAAAAGCCAGGTTGGTGGGAAGGTAGGTGCTGTGGTGCCCACTGATGAGCCACTTTGCATTTGCCAGTAAGTTACCCCCTTGATCAGTGCTCCCATTTGTTAAGTTTCCCAGAGCAATAGCTTTTTGTTTTATGAGGCTTAGTGAAATGATATGTGTCCAGGACAGCAGCTGCTGCTATTAGGAAACGTCCTGCACACTGAGAGTAGGATCCTGTGTGCTCAGGTGGCAAGCCTGGAGAGTTCTCCTAGAGTCTCAGCAGGCCACTATTACCTCCTATGCGTGCATACTTTTATGCTGATAGCCTTTTGTTTTGTTTGAAACAGGGCCTCACTAGGTAGCTTTGGCTGGCCAGAAACTCATAGGAATCCATCTGTCTCTGCCTCCCATGTGCTGAGGATTAAAGGTGTGCACCATCACACCCAGCTTGATAATCATTTTAAAGAGATTTATTTTTATTTTATGTGAGTATTTTGCTCATGTATGTATGTATGCATGCATGCATGTGCGCTGTATGTTTGCAGTGCCTGAAGAGGCCAGAAGAGGGCATCAGATCTATGGGGTTAACTGGGGTTAATAGGCAGTTGTGAGTCATCTTGCGGATGCTAGGAACTGAACCTTCAAGAGTAGCCAGTGCTCTTGACCGCAGAGCCATCTCAAGTGTTGACAGTCTTTTCTAAGCCTCCTGTCCTAATGGGAAAGAGTGTCTGTTGCTCTGCTGCCCTTGGTTTTGTCACAACAGAAGGTGAGTTATGGCGGTCCCACTTTTCAAGGGGGAAATCAAGGCACAGCAAAGGCAAGAAACTGAACCAAGGCTGCATGGTCAGCACTTGCATGTTGGCTCCTCTGGTTCAAAACCCAAGTCTCTTTGGCTGCTCCTTAGTGTACTATGCTAGGAGACGGAAGTGGACGTGAAGAACCCTCTGTCCTTGACTGAGTGCCTCCACAGTCTGCAGTAAGGACTGGAGTAATTTAAATAATAAGCAAGATTCCTGAGTAGCTGGTGAAGAAAGCTATCCAGGCTCTTGTCTGTCTATCATTGTGTCCCCCACCACCTCTGTACCCCCACCCCCCCCCCCACCCCCAGAAGATAGGCACTAACTCTCTTCCTATAGGTGAAATAGGGAGTAAGAGGGTCTAGGAAGACTGCGGTTATAGCTCACTTGGTAGAGTATTCGCCTTGCGTGCAGCCCTGGGTTCAATCCCCACCATTGTATAAACTGGGTATGGTGGTGGACACCTGTAACCAACACTCAGGAGGAGGAGGCTAGAAGATCCAAAGGTCAAAGCCATCCTCCGATATAGTTCAAGGCCAGCTTGAGGTGCATGAGACCCTGTCTCAGAAAGAAAGGAAGAAAGGAAGAGAGGGGGTTGCAGGAGGAAGGAGGAAGGGAGAGTTAGTTCGGAAGGCCCTGACACTGCAGGTCATTACTGAATTGAGATATCAGTGGAGGTCTTCTGCCACTACAGTAAGACTGAGCTATCCCAGGTCTCATGTAGGAAGCTCCCCTCTTCTCAGCCTTCCTGGCCAGTCTGGTCACTATGTTTCTCTGCCACTGCAGTCCAGCCTATGGAGGCCGCCCATGCACAGGGCCCATGTTTGAGTACCAGATCTGCAACAGCGAGGACTGTCCTGGGCCCTATGAGGACTTCCGGGCCCAACAGTGTGCCAAGCGTAACTCCTACTATACCCACCAGAATGCCAAGCACAGCTGGCTGCCCTACGAGCCTGACGATGGTGAGTGGCCCTGCTCTGGCCAGCTCTTGGGCATGTGGCTGCTCCTGTTCTCCCACCTATCGGGGCCCAAGGACTTGGGGGTGCCACAGGGAACTGGTGGGTGGACTCACCCGAGTCCTTCGGGTAGCCTGTGTGTCTTGTACTTCTGGAGGCACCATCACAGTGGAGGTCATCCCGTTTATGTGTCTATAAGGCAAGCAGCTTGCAAAGGGGGCCCCCTCTCCAGGGATGCTGGTAGCTGTTCCCAGAGCTGGGATTGAGTGGGTGCCTTGCAGATATCTGCCCTTACCTGCATAAGAAGGCATCTGCCCTATGAAAGGGACAACAGATCAGTTTAGAAAAAGTTAGCCACATGTGGCAGCATATGCCTTTAATCTTAGCACTCAGCAGGCAGGTCTTTGTGAGTTTAACACCAGTGCGGTCTATAAAGTGAGTTCTAAGCCAGTCAGAGATATACAGCGAGATGCTGTCTCAAAATCAAGAGGGAGAGAGAGTCGGGGGTGGGTGGGTGGCAAAGGCTTAGTTCACTTCCTGGAGTTTGTATCAAAGTCCCAGGGAAAGCCTGATGTGCAGCCCGTGGGCCGTAGTACCATATCCAGAGGAGCTTCAACCTACTACAGGCCAAGCTTCTAGGTTTCACGGGTGAGGCATCCATTTAGCAGTTGCTGAGCATCATTCGAAAGGCAGGTGGTGGGAACCTGGGAGTTCCTCATGTCGTCTCGCTCCGCCGCTCCAGGTGCCCTGGGATAGACACAGGCTTTGTGACTTGGAGGGTCTGATGTGGGGACCACACTGAGGCCAATGCCCAGCCTTTTCATGCATGTTTAGAGAGATATCCTGGGGTAGTATTAAAGCAAGTATGGCCAGGCTGCCTGGCTCTTCGGGCCTGAGGCTGGAAGGGCTTTGCCACTTCAGCGAATCTCGCCTCTGGGACCCCAGGCAGCTCCTGTGAGAACAGTGTCTTCCCAAGCCTGGGTTGACCTCAGCACCCTAAGCTCCCAGGCTTGGGCTTATGGCAGATTCCTTATGTTGTCAGGGAATTCAGAGTCTTGCCAGTGCCAGGCTTCTCAGCAATGCCCTTACAGAAGTAGGAGCGACCAGGAGCAAGTAGAACCTTCCATCTGCCTGGAGTTCTCCTGTTCTGGAAAGCTCACTACTCCTTTGAGGCTCTCAGCTGCCCAGACAGCTGCCTGCTGGGTCCACTGGGAGGACCCTGCTTCTCATCTGGTGGTAAAATGCCCACACCCAGACCACATCAGGAAGCAGGTTCTCTAAAGTGGTCTGAGATATTGTGACTCTATACTAGAGTCCTATCTAAGGGAATAAAAACTGACCTGGTAGCCTCCCAGCACTTGGGAGGCAGAGGCTAGAAAATCTCTGAGTTCAAGGCTGGCCTTGAACTACAAAGTGAGTTCCAGGACAGCCCAGGCTACACAGAGAAACCCTGTTTCAGTAAAAAAAAAAAAAAAAAAAAAAAAGAAGAAGTAACCAGTGTCTTGGGAGCTTAGGAGCAGGAGTGAACCTGGCTCCTTAGGGTAAGCTTCTGGAAGGGCTGGCTTTGAATGCCTTGCAGGTCTGCTGGGAAGGCAAATAAGCAGAGAGGCCTGGGCAGGCGGAGTAAGATGGTCGAGGGACATCTGGACCTCAGGCTTTTCCCAGGACTTTAGACCGATTCCAGGAAGTTAGCTAAGCCCCCAACCTCACTTTTTCTAAGAAACAGGGCAAGTGTTTATATGTTCTCTGCAACCAACTTCCTTTTTAGGATATTATCAGTTCAGAGAGAGGGGTGGTAGAACATTTGGGGACATACAGTTCTTCCACTGGTATGCCCAGCTAGGCTGCGGAGCCAAAGCGAGACCCAAGTGACTTTGTGTTAAGAAGCTTGGCTGAGCCACTCCAGTGGTGGCCTTAAGCAAGTTACTTAGCCTCTAGTCCCATGTCTCCTCTTTGATGTTAGAACCTGGGCTGGGGTGTGGCTCAGTGGTAAAGCATTTGCCTTGCATGCATGAGATCCTAGGTTTGATTCCCAGAGCTCAGAGCTGGGGGACCGGAGGGGGTTGGGGGAGCAGGGGAAAGGGAGGAGCCGGGAAGGTAGCTTAGTTGGTAAAAGTATTTGACTTGAGTTCGTCCTCAGTCTCCACATTAAAGAGATAAGTCTGGGGATGGAGGAAAGGCTCAGAGGTTAAGAGCACCAATGGCTCTTCTAGGGGACTTAGGATTGAGTTCCGGCCCCACACGATGGCTAACATCGGTCTGTAACTCCAATTCCAGGGGATCTGATGCCCTTTTCTGGCCTCCGCAAGTACTGAACACACACGGTGCACAGACATGTGTGGGCAAAATAGTCATACAAATAAAAAGTTTAAAATAAATTAAAAATGTAAAGAAAACAAATCTGGACACAGTGGCATATACTTGTAATCAAAACACTAGAGAAACAGAAAGTTGGGGCTCTGGGGTTTACCAGCCAATCAATTGGCACACTCTAGATTCCACAAGAGACCCTGCCTCAAAAAACAAGGTAGCAACAAGGAAGGTGACTCAGTAAATAAAGTGCTCACTGTATAATCATGAGGACCTGAGTTTGGATCCCCAGATCCCACATAAGAGCTTGGCCCATGTTGGGCGGTGGTAGCTCACGCCTTTAATCCCAGCACTCGGGAGACAGAGGCAGGCGGATCGTTGTAAGTTCAAGGCCAGCCCAGCCTGGTCTACAAAGCGAGTCTAGGACAGCCAAGGATACACAGAGAAGCCCTTTCTTTAAAAAAAAAAAAAAAAAAAAAAAAAAGGCACAATGGCACACACATCTATAATCCCAGTACCAATTGTTAGTGGATCATCCTGGGTGCTGGGAATTGAACTTGGGTCTGCTGTTGGCTTACTTTTTTTTTCTTTTTAGTTTATTATGTATACAGTGCCTACATGTACACTTATGTGCTACCAGATCTCATTGTAGATAGTTGTGAGCCACCATGTGTTTGCTGGGGATTGAACTCAGGACCTTTGGAAGAGCAGCAACTGCTCTTAACCTCTGAGCCATCTCTCCAGTCCCTGGTCTACTTTGAAAAAAAAAAAAAAAGATTTATTTATTATGTACACTGTGTTCTGCCTGCATGTGTGCCTGCAGGCCAGAAAAGGGCACCAGATCTCACTATTGATGGTTGTGAACCATCATGTGGTTGCTAGGAATTGAACTCAGGACCTTTGAAAGAGCAGTCTTAACCCCTGAGCCATCTCTCCAGCCCCCTGACTGTTGGCTTATTATTGATAGTTTGCTAGTAGATCTTCCCCCCCCCCCCAGTAAACTGATAATGCATTTTACCGATCAGGGATCATGAAAATAAGGAAACTGAGGCTCAAAAAGAGGCTGGAGACATATGCCTCAGGTCACAAGACTAATCCATAAATTCCACAGCAGGGCTCTTAAACCCATCCCTCAGACAGAGCTCATACCGCTGCCCCAGAGCTGGCCCTGGACTAGACCGCATGCAGATGGCTTCCTAAGCCAGCCCGCTTTCTGTCATCCCAATGGAGAGGCTTAGCAGCATCTCTCTCCTCACAGATGCCCAGAAATGCGAGCTCATTTGCCAGTCTGCAGATACTGGAGATGTGGTATTTATGAACCAAGTGGTACACGATGGAACACGCTGCAGCTATCGGGACCCTTATAGTGTCTGTGCACGAGGCGAGTGTGTGGTGGGTATCTCTGCAGGCTACTTACGCTCTGCTGGTTCACAGGGCCTGGAGGGCTGTGCTGCTGCTTCTTGGTTCTTGGGATGATAGGTTTTGGTCACCTACCACACCTAAGGGCAGCCAGAGCTGCTGCAGAGGGTCCCTTTCTGCCCTACACCATTAGAGAAGTGAAGTGATTTGAGAGTCATTACCACAGCTGGTTAAGATCCCTGGGTCACAGGGTGGGTTTAGGGGGGGTTCTCATGTGGCAGGGTTCCCCCTTTGGCCAGGGCCAAGAGTCTCAGGAGGGAGCCAGGAGACCAGAGAGGTGGAGGCAGGGGAGCCTCCTTCTACTGACCTCACCTCCACCCCCAGCCCTTTGGTTGTGACAAAGAAGTGGGATCCATGAAGGCGGATGACAAGTGCGGTGTCTGCGGTGGAGACAACTCTCACTGCAGGACGGTGAAGGGGACACTGGGAAAGGCCTCTAAGCAGGCAGGTGAGCATGGCTGTCTCCCCCGGCCCGCGCGCGCTTGCGCTTGTGTGTGTGTGTGTGTGTGTGTGTGAGAGAGAGAGAGAGAGAGAGAGAGAGAGAGAGAGAGAGAGAGAGAGAGAGAGAGAGAAACGCGTGTGCGCGTGTGCGCACACACACACATGCATGCACATGCACAAGGGGGAAGTGTTTCTTTTTGACCAGTGCTGGGGAGGGGAGGGTCCTGGAGCCTGGTTGTAGCTGCCTGTGGCTGGTCCCCTCTCCTCCTGGCATGCTAGCATGGACTCAGAGCACAGGAGAACAGGCGCTCAAAGAGCAGGGTTTTTTGTCTTTTGTTTTTGTTTTTGCTTTTGCTTTTTCGTTAGATAATTTGGGAGGACATTTTTGGAGCCATCTCTTTGACCCTGGGGCATTTGGTGGGAGTGAGGGGCCATCTGGACTGGTCATTTTCTATTCTCATTTTAAAAACAAAGTCTGGGACATTTTCTGCTTTGAATTTCTGGTACCTTAAGTTCACCAAACTTGCTATAGAAGAAGACCAGTCAATATTCCTTTATACTTCTTCTTTTTTCTTTCTTTCTTTCTTTCTTTCTTTCTTTCTTTTTTTTTTTTTTTTTTTTTTTTTTTTTGTTGTTTTTTTAAGGGGGACAGGGTTTCTTTGGAGTCACATTGTAGACCAGGCTGGCCTTGAACTCACAGAAACCCACTTGCCTCTGCCTCCTCTAGTGCTGGGATTACAGGCGTGTGCCACTTTACCCGGCTTCTCCTTTACACTTCTGTGTAGAGTTAAGTCTGGTCTTCTTTAAGGATTTTACAGCTTTGTCACACCTTTTGAAGAAGGGGAAAGTTGGTGACCAAGAAAAGCTTGTTTCCAAGCTTCGGAACAGGCCATGCGAAATCTTCCTGGTTGATTTCATCTACACCGCTACAGTAGCTTAGGAAAGAGGGGGAGGGAAGATGGGGGGGGGGGGCGAGTGGAGCGAGAAAGAAAGCAGAAGATGAGGCCAAGAATGGGAAATAAAAGCAACTCACATGTGTGGACATCAGTACACATAGGAGTGATCCCTAGAGGGTCCTTGAGCCACAACTTTTCATATACTCTCCCATCCTTGGTGGGAAGGTCCCAGGCCTGGTTTCCAGCCAAGGAAACAGGTTCTGAAAGGTTCTGTGGTTGAGAAGTTCTTGTGTTCACAGTGGTGTGTTGTGTGTGAGAGGTGGTGTGGGGTAAGGCGGGTGGGGTGCTGATCGGGGAGCCACCCTCTCAGGACTCTTTGCTTTTCTGGATGCCCCTGGGTGGCAGCGGTTCTCAAACAGGTGCAGATCCCGGCGGGTGCCAGGCACATTCAGATTGAGCTGCTGGAGAAGGCTCCCCACCGCATTGGTGAGTGCTGTGGGGGCGGGGCAGAGGGGAGGGTGGGCCTGGGAGCTGGTGGGACCTCACAGACTTAGATAAAGGCAGATGATCTTCGTTGTCAGATTTATGCTGAATGGCTAAACCATCCCATAGCTCAAAGTTCAGAAGAGGAATATAGTAAGCACTCCCATCCCTCAGGGCCAGTTTCTTCCCGGCAGGAACAACTACCATTCAAATATCTTATGTGAGTAGAAGGCTTCTAAAGAAAAGTCATTTCGCAGAAGAGCTCAGCCAGCTCTTGCTGCACAGCACATGGCCCCAAGAACATGATGGTTAGAAGCGACAGTTGTCACAGATCTCAGTTCTGTGGCCATGGTCATAGCTGGCTCAGCTGAATGTTTTTCCTACTAGTTCCCTGAACCCAAACAGCCAAACGCTGGCTGATGAATGGCTGACCCCAAGAAGCAAATCTGGGAATATTCACTGGATCTCTGTCCTTTGGCCATCTGTAGAAGCAGGAAAGGGCGGGGCCCCAGGGGGCAAGCATTCTTGCATGTCCCTACGTTGTTTCTAACATTGCATTGACCCAAGTCACGTGGTCAAAGCCCCCACCAATGGTTAGAAACACAGGTTGTCTGTTGATGGTGAAATCATAGGGCCAGAAGTGGACAACCATTTCTACAGTCCACCATATGGGCCCTATATCCCCCTTATAATACCACTTAAATAGAGTTACTAAACAAGGTGCAATGGTTGTACAAACATGAAGCCAAGACAGTTTGAAAATTAGATCCCCAGAGGCTGGGGAGACAGCTCAGTGGGCAGTGTTTGCCATGTGAACATGAGGACCTGGGCTTGGCCCAGAACCCAAGTAAAAGCCAACAGCACAGTGTATGTCTGTAATCACAGTGGTTGCAAAAGATCCTTGGAGCTGGACCCAGCTGGACTTTTGAGACTTGTATTTATCTAGAGACTCTGTCTCAAGAATAAACAGATGGATGGATGGATGGATGGATGGATGGATGGATGGATAGACAAACAGGCAGTCAGATGGATGGGTGGAAGGATGGATAGAGGGATATAGATAGATAGATAGATAGATAGACAGATAAAGTAAAATGACTGAGGAAGACTGTGATAGAGATCCCTGACTTCCACATATACCACATGCACACACACACACACACACACACACACACACACACACACACACACAAATCAGACCCCCGCCCCAAACATTAAACTTAAAAAGTCAAGGTCAGACATAGTAGTGCACATCTTTTGTTTGTTTGTTTGGCTTGGGGGGGGGATTTTTTTTTTCAGACAGGGTTTCTCTGTGTAGCCTTGGCTGTCTTGAACTCACTTTATAGACCAGGCCGGCCTCAAACTCACAGAGATCCACCAGCTTCTGCCTCCCCAAGTGCTGGGATTGCAAACACATGCCACTGTGCCCTGCTGTGGTACACATCTTTTATCCCAACGCCCAGGAAGCAGAAGCAGATGTATCTCTGTGAGGTCAAGGCCAACCTGATCTACATAGCAAATTCCAGACTAGCCAGAGGTACATAATGAGACCCTATCTCAAAATAAAATAAATTTAAAATTCAAGTTAAGAGCCTGCAAGATGACTCCACAGGTCAGAGTGCTTGCCACACGACCTGAATGACTACAATCTGGTCCTTGAAACGCACAAAAAAGTTGAAGGAGAAAACTGACTCCAGAAAGTCGTCCTTTGACTCCCACACATAGGCCATGGCATGCACTCCCCCAACACCAGTAATAGTAAATAAACATTTTTTTTTTTGCAGGCCAGGCATGGTTTTCTCAATTTAAAAAAATTCATGTTAAGACATTAATGCAATATGAAAGATGTTTTTATTGTTTGATTTGGTCTTGTTCTTACTGAAACCAAATTGGCAGTCAAAAAAATGAGCATGTCCCAAAGAGATTCTTTTATGTCATATCATGTAGATCCAATAGTGGTAGGGCCTGGGGGCGGGGGATGGGACAAATGATCGTATGTGCTGGGGTTCTTTTGGGGTAGTCACAGTATCCTGAAATTACACAGTAGTGATGACTGAGTGTGCTAATCAATCACTGGGTTGCACACTTTAATGGGGCGAATTACACAGTATGGATTGTGTCTCAATTGCAAACCCAAGAGCACAGTTTGGAACCCAGCCTGGTGGCTGTGGGCAGCGGCTGCTTCTGCCTCAGCTTCAGGCGGTGGCTGTGTTCTCCCATGTCAGTCTGTGCTCAGGGAAAGTATGTAGGCTACAATATCACTGTGGAAAGTCACAGGGGCCCTTCTGGCCTGTTAGGCCACCAAGTCCTGCCACTTTCTGTGTACGCATAATGGACGCTAACATAAAAGGTAATGTTTCTTGGCAAGCTCAGCCATCACAAAAATGCTCACCGTCATCGTTTTAGATCATTCAGGCTTCCTGGACCTGCGTCTCTCCCTAATGCAGCTGTGGTGGTTTCTACTCTTCTGCTTTTAAGCCACAGTACATCCACACTGGGGAAACTGAGGCTTGGGGTCAATAGACCCACGGTATGGCCAATGGGAAACCGAGGCCTGGGATCAATTCAAGGCCTTCTCTGGGTTCTGAGTCACGCATGAGGGATGAGGCCGAGTGGTCCTCGGTCCTGGTCTCCCAGCACAAGCATCATGCCATTGTCAGCCTGCCCCATGATACAATGAACATGAATTTGGGAGACCTGAACTCAGTGACTCCTGCCCACTGTGGCCAGTAGGTTGTGGGAGTTGTGCTACCACAGGGGTGGGAAGGGAGGGCCATTTACAGTACGATAATACTGTTCCTTCTGCCTTCCTGGAGATGATCCATAATGTGAGCACTCAGCCTCCTCCACTGGCTTCACAGTGGGAGCACTCTGCATGTGCTGAGAGCCGCCTACTGGGGAGGGCAGGGCAGGTGGGCTGCCACACATTGGGATACTGGCAGGAGACAAAGGGTGCCACGGAACTGAAGCCTGCATTGGTATAGTCTGTAGGAACATGGTAGGCTGCCAGTGTGCTTATGTGAGCATGCGTGAATGGTGCATGTGCACATGTGTGTGTGCAAGCTGTGTGGGTGTGAGTGCAAGCAATAACTCGTGTGTGTGTGTGTGTGTGTGTGTGTGTGTGTGTGTGTATGTGCATGCAGTGTGTGCATGGATGTAAGAACATAGGTAGTGGTGAGCTCTTTGCAGAAGAAGCCCAGGGTGGGCAGCTGTCCTAACAATGAAGACCAAGTTTCTGGCTAAACTCAAACTGAGTTTTCATTCCATTATGTCATCTAAGGCACACCGTTATCTCATTTCTGTAGCTGAGGAAACCAAGGGACCCAGAATGGTTAGGTAGTTAGCTGGTCAAGAGCTATTATCAGACCTGAGTCTGGATTGCAGGGTCACATTTGTCTTTTTCACCTCTGGGCTGTGGGGTGGGCAGCCAGGTGGCTGCGACCATGCCTGCAGTGAGCTGTGGAAGAGTGGTTAAAGTCAATGAGGTAGCAATTTGGAGCTTGACCCAGACTGAATAGCAGCTCAGCTTTACCTTCTGTGGTCTGGGGCTGGAAGGTGCATCAGAGCCTGGGTGGGTAGGGGGTGGGGGTTGGGGGAGCGGCATTCTAGCTTGCCTTTACCCTACCATCCTGGGGCTCGCTGGAACCTGGCCCAGCTGCAGCCCACTGTATGTCCAGACTGAGCACCCCTCCCCCTCCCAGTGAAGCCCTGAGCTCATAAGGCCTCTTAGGGTACTGTGAAATCTCAGTCAAAGTGCTAATAGAGCAAGTGGCACGAGGGCAGTGTGCTCAGATGGCTCCCTTAGATGATGGAGACTCCCAAGGGTTCTCTCCCCGATACTCTGGGCCTTCCTGTCTCTACTCACCTCCAGGGCAGAGTCCTAAGCTGCTGCTTCTCCCCAGCCTTGGTGGCTTCCAGGGTGGACAGAGCTTTGACCAGAGTCTGCCCATGTACAGTCCCCACCTGTTGCCTGTCTCCTCAGTAACACTCTGCCTGTCACTTGCTGACAGAGACCTTAAAGGGTAGAAATTTGCAGAGTTTTATTGAGGATGGAGCCCAGGCCTCTGCATGTGCTAGGCAAGTGCTCTGCCTCTGAGCTACAACCCCAGCTCTTTTTGGGGTGAAGGCATTGAGAGGCTTTCAACCTGTGCGGTCTAGGCTGGCCCTGAACTGTCAGGGATCCTCCCACCTCGGCCTCCCTAGTTTTGGGATAATAGGTGTGTGCCATTGAAGTGTCTGACTATACAGGTATTTTTAAATCTTCTGCTCCTGCAGTCAAGGCCTCCCAACAGGAGACATACTAGCAGGCTGCTGGAGCAACAAATATCTGTAACCACAGCAATGTACACAGTCACAGGCTGTTACATACATGAGTTCCTTTCATGCCTGGGAGGGGGAGACAAAGTGTGTGTGTGCTCATGTGCATGTGTGTGTGTGCGCGCGCGCATACGCGCGTGCGCACATGTATACATGCATGTGTATATGTACACATGCATGTGTGCATGTGTATATGTGTGTGTGTGTGTGTGTGTGTGTGTGTGTGTGTGTGTGTGTACTGATTGCAGTGACCAGTCTCACTTTACAAGAGGTAAATCTGAGGCTGTGCAGGGACTACGTAACTTCCCTATGACTAGCTTGCTCTCCTGTGCTCTGTCCTTTGCTGTAGATCCCACAGGGACAGCAGCATCTCTGAGGGCTGGACAAGTAGAGGTTTTTAAAAAGAGATTAAACTGGGCCATAACTATAGGTGGCCATTAGTCAGTGTGGAAGGAGGGATGGGGTGATGCGGGGTCAGCGGTGTACATCTAGGCCCAGAGGCAGGACTGGTTTGCAGAGGGCTCCTGGGGCCCCTGACGGGAGAGCCAGGGGGAAAAACGTAGACAGGGAACTTGACCTGAGAAATCCTGTGAATGTCATAGTCATGAGCCCTATCCTCCTTCTCTGGCCAGCGGTGAAGAACCACGTGACCGGAAGCTTCATTCTCAGCCCCAAGGGCAAGGAAGCCTCTAGCAGGACCTTCACTGCGCTGGGCCTGGAGTGGGAACATGAAGCAGGGGACACCAAGGACAGCCTCAAGACCAACGGGCCACTGCCCGAAGCCATTGCTGTCATGGTGAGCCTCCTTGCCTGAAGTAGCCTTCCCTAGTTCTCGTGCCCACACTCTGGTGGGTACATTTTAAAAATGTCCGTCCCCGGGTATGTGGGAGGCCAAATGCAGCAGTTTTATGCTCTTTCATGTGGGGTGTGAAATGAGGATCTGGAGGGTGAGCCCTGGGAAGCTGGGGCTGGTCCCTGTGTCCTCAGCATCCCCCAGCATCCACGTACATTGTGGCATGGTAATACGTTGTGGGACCTGAGATAGTTTGGGATGTTTAAGGCAGTTGGCTTGAAGAGATCATGGCAGTCAGCGCCAGCCTCTGAGAAGGGGACAGGGCCATTATCCTATGGCTGGGCTCAAGGAGCCAGCAGATTGGCTTATAAGAGCTTTGCCCCCATGTCATCAGCCTGACATGGCTGTTGCCCTCACTGGCTCGTGAGATTCTGGAGGTCCAATTCTGATGCTGTTGGTGTCGGTGTAAGAATTCTATCTAATGTGTGCTTTCCATTCACTTTGTACCTGTGGCCACCCATATGCCTGGGGCCAGCTGATGTTTGCTCAGGGTACCAAGGTTGTTCAAGGGCGAACAAATAGTCTCAACAAATGACGCTGAGACAACAGGAGGTTCACATGCAAAAGGCTGAAGTAGCACCCCTGCCTCATACCACATACAAAGAACTCAAAATAGATCCAAGACGTAAATGTTAGAGCGGCCGCTTGCAACTCTTAGAAGGAAGTCGGCCAATTTTCAGGACCTTCCGCTCTTAGCCTTCATCAAAGCTGGAAACACTTGTGCACTAAAGGCACCATCAAGAAGTAAGAGGCCAAGCTAGCAAGATGGCTCCTGACTCAGGGCACTTGGTGCCAGTGCCAAGCCTAATGACCTGAATCCAATGCCCAGGCTTCACATGGCGGAGGGAGAGAAACCCATGCCTTTAGCTTGTCCTCGCACGTCCACACTCATACCATGGCATGTACCCATTCCTTCCCCAGTCCTGCCCCCAAATAATAAGCATAATTTAAAAAGAAAATTAAAGAAGTGAAAACAACCAGGCGTGGTGGCACATACCTATAGTCCTAGCCCTTGAGATGCAGGCTACGTGAGTCTTTATCTTTAAGAAAAGGAAAAGAGAGAGGAAGAGGAGGGTAAGGATGTAGCTTAGTTGGGAGGGTGCTTGCCTGGTGTGTGTGAAGCCACAGGCTCCATCCTCAGCATCATAAACCAGGCATGGAGGTTTACACCTGTGGTCAAAAGTTCAAAGTCATCCTGGTCTAATAGTGAATTCAAGGTCAGTATGGGCAGTGTGGGGCCCAAGCAGTGTGGAGGGATGGAGAGGAGGAGGAGGAGAAGGAAGAGGAAGAAAGAGGGAAGATTAAAAAGTTTGCTCCCTGGCAGCCTGGTTGAAGCCAGACAGCTTGGACACCAAAAGACGTGGGCCATGGGTCTCACCCTCCTTAGAGTATAGGTCTGTGGGAGAGAGAACGGCTCTGGTGCTGACCGCTATGTGGTTTGCCTAGGCTGAGGAGTAGGAGTTTGTGAATGTCCTGCTGGCCCCAGGTAGGTACCGAACAAGCACTGGGTCACACACTTTAATAGGGTGAATTATGAAATGTGGACTGCATCTCAATTGCAAACCCAAAAGCACAGTTTGGAACCGGGCCTGGTTGGCTGTGGGCAGCCGCTGCTTCTGCCTTAGGTGGTGGCTGTGTTCTCCCATGTCAGTCTGTGCCCAGACCCCTCATAGAGGGTTAGCAGGCTACGGTATCACTGTGGCATGTCACAAGCTCTCTACCCTATCCCCCCTGAATTCCTGTCCCCCAAGTTCTCCTCCTCCTTCTATCTCTGGGCTTGTGCTACCTCATTGTCTCCTCTCAGGTGCTCCCCCCAGCTGAGGGTAAACCCCGAGGTAGCCTGGCCTACAAGTATGTCATCCACGAGGACCTGCTGCCCCTCATCGGGAGCAACAATGTGCTCCTGGAAGAGACGGACACCTATGAATGGGCTCTCAAGAGCTGGTCTCCCTGCAGCAAGGCCTGTGGAGGAGGTATCTCCTGGTGTGGTCCTACAGTCCCTGGTGGGGAGTGCTGGGGGGTGGGGAGAATAGTCCAGAAACTCTGGGCAGGAGCCAGGAAGACGTATCTCCATTTGGTGTGTCTCTGCGCTTAACTCAGTTTCTCCTTGAAGATCTCCCATGCCTAGAAGCCGTTCTGAGCAGGGCAATGGGCAAAGCTGGGGCTTCATGGCAGGTTGTCTGTTCAGCGATCCAAAGCCACTTCTCTGCCAATGCCAATCGAGGGAGGAGCCCTGTAAAATGTCACTTGCCCAGGACAGAGTGCTGGGGGCACAAAGGAAATAGGCTCTCTAGAAAGTGTCCCTGAGGGCAGGTGGCCTGGAGCAGAAGGCTTCAAGCTGGCCCACAGCAGCCTGACCTTCACAGGAATCCAGTTCACTAAATACGGCTGCCGTCGCCGTCGGGACCACCACATGGTACAACGGCACCTGTGTGACCACAAAAAGAGGCCCAAGCCTATTCGACGACGTTGCAACCAGCACCCGTGTCCCCAGCCCATGTGAGTGTTCCAGGGGAGCAAAGTCTGGCCCCTGCCTCCCTCCACCCTGGTCCAAAAGGAAAGTAGCTAAAGTTGCTATCCTGGCACTTTCTCATGTAGAAAGCCTGCAGCCTCAGGTCTTTAGGGGTACAGACAGCAGCCCACAGAAGGCACTCGTGGCCCACCCTTTCATGGCCAGCATCCCTGTTTGGTTTCTGCAATACCAATCCCCCACATGCCAGAAAGAGGAAGGTACCACCAGGTTTGCCCCACCTAGCATTCTTTGCAGATAGAGCCTGGGATTTCTGTTGGTGAGGCAGGGAGCTTGTGTCTCAGGGCAAGAATACATCTACTACCTCTCTCTCTCTCTCTCTCTCTCTCTCTCTCTCTCTCTCTCTCTCTCTCTCTCTCTCTCTCCCCCCTCTCTTCTTCTCCCTTCTCTCTTCCTCCCTTCCCCTCCCTTCTCTTCTTCTTCCTCCTCCTCCTCCTTCTTTCTCTCTGTCTCTCTCTCTCTGTCTCTCTCTCTCTGTCTCTCTCTCTCTGTCTCTCTCTCTCTCTCTCTCTCTGCCCCCCCCCCTCTCTCTCTCTCTCTCTCTCTCTCCTTTGTCACTGGGAATCTAGTCAGCAGCATGATCTAATCTGGGATTCTCTAGCCTGAGCAATAGACTGTTCAGAGCCCAAGGTCATGTTTTAGGACTATTAGAGTCAGACTATTAAGCTGAGCTCAAGAACTCAAGATTGGTCCCCTCAGCCTGTGGCAGTACTGCCCGGGGTCCCCCAGAGAGGTAGGGGTAGCTGCTTGGTAGGAAACTGCAAAGCAAGTTACCCCCCTCTCCCCTCCCACCCCCCTCCCCTAGCTGGGGCACGGGCACCCTGGGGTCCGGGGGAATCTCCAGGGCTGGAAATGTGATCTGTGGCTGGGGTGAAAATGGATAGCTAGCAATATTCTACTGCGATCTTCTGGTGCATGACCAGGCGAGGACATAGTGTCATCTCCTGTGTCTGTGTTTTCTCCTGTAGGGCTTCCTATAGCTCTGATCATGAGGTATGCAGGACTGTCTAAGATCCTGGGTGGATTATTCCCCAACCAATCTTAGGGCTTGCTAGGGGTTGCTTTTTTTTGTTTGTTGTCTGTTTGTTTTTTTGTTTTTCTTCCTTCACCTTCCCCCACTACCTCTTCCCTCTCCTCCTCCCCCTCCTCCTCCCCTTTCTCCTCCCCCTCCTCCTCTTCTTGTCGTCTTCTCCCTCCCTCTCTCTTCTCCTCTGCTCCCTCCCTCCCCTCCCTCCTCATTTCTTCCTTCCTCCCTCCCTCCCCCCCTCCTCTCACCCCATCTCTGGTGTGTGTGTGTGTGTGTGTTTGTAACAAACTCTGCAACCCAGGCCAGCTGCCAACTCAGGCATCTTCCTGCTTCTGCCTCCCGAAGTGCTGAGATTACAGGCCTATGCCACCACACCTGGCAAGATTTGTTCTTTAAAGAAAAGAGTTGCCTTTGAGAATCTGCCCTCCCACCTTAGCTAAAAGACAAGGAGTCGGGGCTCCCTTCCTCTACCCCTGGGATGCTTAGGCTGTTGCCTAACTCATCTCTGGCTTTGCTGCTGAGAACGTTGCAGACCCCCCACCCCTCCCCGCCACTATAGAGCTGCAGGTGCTGAAGTCCTGTGGGTGCTGAGAGAAGTCCTAGGAGCAAGCACTCTTGTCCCCAGCAGACGGGACAGCTACAAGAAGTATGGCTTTGGTGTGTTCTGAGTCTCAGCATCTAGTATAGTTCCTACATATGGTAGCTCTGAACTGTGGGTGGGGTACTAAAGCAATCCTGAAGAAAAGGTGGGGAAACTGAGGCTTGGTGGAGTTAACAGCTTTTCCAAGGACACTCGAGGGGCCAGGATTTAAATGGGTACCTTTCCCTCACTCAAGGAAGCAGCAAGAGAGAGTAGTGACCTCCCAGAGGCCAACTAGCCAGGTAGCTGCTTCTAAAGCACATGCCGTCTCTGATGGGATGCAGCCCCATGGGGAAGGGTCCCCATGGTCCCACCTCTCTCCACCTCTGTCCTGTCTGTCTCCAGGTGGGTGACAGAAGAGTGGGGTGCCTGCAGCCGGAGCTGTGGGAAGCTGGGACTGCAGACCCGGGGGGTGCAGTGCCGGCTGCCTCTCTCCAATGGCACCCACAAAGCCATGCCAGCCAAGGCTTGCCTAGGCAATCGGCCAGAAGCCAAGAGGCCATGCTTCCGTGTGCCCTGCCCAGCCCAGTGGCGGACAGGAGCCTGGTCCCAGGTGAGTAGTCCTTGTAGAGTGGGTGGAAGCAAGTGGGACAGAAATGTGTGTGGGGAGGGGAGGAGTCTGAGGAGGCTCTAGGGCACCCATGAGTAGAATTTCTGGACACACAGTTGATCTGAAATTTCTCAGAAAGTAAGAGAGTAGCCCGCAGACATGCTGTGCATGATGGTTTTTCACTAGGCTTATGCCTCCATTTTTATCTCCTCTAACCTTTTTGCCCCCATGTCATAGAGGAGCAAATTAAGGCACATTTTTTTGAGACAGGGTTTCTCTGTGTAGCCTTGCCTGTCCTAGACTCACTGTAGACCATGCTGGCCTTGAACTCACAGCAATCTGCTTGCCTCTGCCTCCCAGTGCTGGGATTAAAGGTATGTACCACCATACCTGGCCTTAAGGCACATTCTTATGTTCCAGAAATGTTTACTGAGCAACAACTGTTTGCCAGATGTTATTCAAAGATACCGGGAGCCCAGTGTCACTGGACAGGCAGGTTGCTCACCCTCATGGAGCTTTCAGTCCAATGTGGGACCAAAACAAAACAAACAGGCCAGTGACAGATGTTACATGCAGCAAGCTAGACCTACAAGGGCTACAGGGGATGTGACAGGCACAAGGGAGGATGAGTCACGTGTCCCCTGGTTCCTTTTGGTTCTATGACATTTGTGGCTTTTTGTTTTGTTTTGTTTTTGTTTGTTTGTTTTTAGTTTTTTTAAAGACAGAGTTTCTCTGTGTAGCCTTGGCTGACCTAGATTAGCTTTGTAGACCAGGCTGGCCTTGAACTCAAAGAGATCCACTTGGCCTGCCTCTCTGAGTGCTGGAATTACAGGTGTGTGCCACCGTGCCTGGCTAGACACTTAAGTCTTGAGCTGTGGTTACATGGCCCACTAGAAGTTCTTCCCTGTCTTGCTAGGAAAGACTGTGGGTAGTGCCTAGAAGTGACCCAGTCGCGTTGGACGATAGGGCTTTCCCAGGGACCCTGACCTGCACCCCCAGTGCCTACCAGTCCATTTATCACAGTCAGGAGTGTGTCAATTAAAAGGACAGTGTGTGTGTGTGTGTGTGTGTGTGTGTGTGTGTGTGTGTGTGTGTGTGTGTGATGTGATGTGATAGCCTTGCATACAGGGGTCTTGAGCCACCCCTCTCCTGGGAGGAAGACCCTGTGGACACAGGCTTGTAAGAGGAGCCCCAACTTGGTTGAAGATCTGCCCTCCAGTTCTCCTGATTTACAGAATTGGAAACTAAGCCATTGTGGCAGTAATGTGCAAGGCCCAGGTCATGTCATGCGGTAGGTCGGGACAGAGGCGCCTGACAGAGTAAGACATAAAACAGTTGAGAATTGGGCACAGAGTGGAGACTGAACACAGGAAGGAGGTGGTGGATGGAATGGAGCCCCGTGGAACTGAGATGTGTTCACAGTTCAAATTGTGGAAAGATCTAAGGAGACCCAAGCTTGGGTAGCGCTCTTCATCCTGGCTCAGGAGAACCTAACAGTGAGCTACAGGCTTTGCATGCCTGTCTGAGTGAGTGAAGACATAGCAGCCTTCTTGGTACTCTTTCTTCTCTCTCTCTCTCTCTCTCTCTCTCTCTCTCTCTCTCTCTCTCTCTCTCTCTCTCTTCTAACCATCCTGCCCCTGGCATTGTGGCTCTTGGCCCTCCTGCTCCCATACAGTGCTCTGCCACCTGTGGAGAAGGCATCCAGCAACGGCAGGTGGTGTGCCGGAACATCTCCAGTGCCCCCGGGCAATGCGAGGGGGTCAAGCCGGACACCGTGCAGGTCTGCAGCCTGCCTGCCTGTGGAGGTGAGCAGATGGGCAGGTGGGATAGGGAGGTCCAGCCCATGCTGCTGGCCTTAACCACGTAGCAGCATGATTCCTGGCCCTTTGAAATCCCAAAGATCGGTTGAGCAGATCTAATTTAAAAAATCCAAAACACTTCCCTATCCAGAACTTCTGGAGTGTGGCATGTTGCCACCAATGGAAGATTCCATCCGTGACTGCATAGGATATACTGTGACCAAAATATACTATCCAGGCTGGGCATGGAGGCATATGCCTTTAATCTCAGCACTGGGCAAGGCAGAGGCATGTAGATCTCTGTGAGTTCTAGGCCAGCCTGGTCTACAGAGTGAGCCCAGACAGTCATGGGTACACAGAGAAACCCTGTCTCAAAAACAAATAAACAACACATATATTGTATTTTATGGTGTATAAGATGACTTTTTAAACCCCCCCCCAAAAAGATTGGTGCCAAAGTCAGGGGCCTGCAAAGAAACACATGCCCGAGTCTGCTGCACAGGGTGTGTGTTGGAAGAGGGGTAGTCTTATATGGGGAGTATATTCCAAACTCTATTATTTTAACTGGAAAAGTTGGGTGTCATCTTATGCACCCAGTTGTCTTATATGCTGGAAAATATGGTATGTATTACTCAGTTAGCCAACATCCTTAAGAGGAAAAAAAAAAAGTACCTTCCTAGCCTCTCTCACTATAATATACAAACTTCATTTCACTTCCCAAATCATTTAAAACATACAATATTTCCTGCATACTTTGTGCATCAAGATGGCTCAGTGGATAAAGGCACTTGCTGCCAAGCCTGATGACCCGAATTCAGTCTCCTAGTTCCCACATAGTGGAAGTGGAGAACTGACTCCTCCAAGCTGTCTTCAGACCTCCATCCATGCTCCGTGCATGGCACACATACATACTCACACTCGTACACACAACAAAATACAAATAAATGAAAAAGAAACCAATGTACCCCATGTTTAGATTTGGGTCTCATCTCCAAGGAGATTAAGCTTATGCAAATATTATAGATTCCAGGAAAAATAAAGTTGGAGTGCTTCTGAAGATCCCAAGCCTTTTGGATAAGAAATGCTCACTTGTGTATACTATAGCTGTGTCTCTGTTCACAGAAGATCTCCAGAACTCTACAGTAAAGGCAGAGATCCAGGACCCTGTGACCAAAGTGGGACATTGGGAACCCCAATCCAGGCCCCTGACTCCCATGAACAGGATCTCAACAAGTAAGAATAGCCACGGTCCCTTCCCATCACCCAACCTTTCAGGTGGCCTAGGGCTTGGAGCAGACCTACCTGTCTGGGTGGCCTCAAGTATGAATGGTGCTATTCTGGTCCATGAGCCCCTCTGTGATTCCCATTCGGCTCTAAGAGCCTTGGTCCTAAGTTTGTGTTATTCCTGTGGCAGTCAAACCTGATCCAGGTAGAATCACATAGGCTTCTGTGTCAGGGACAATGCCATGGTTGGTGCCAAGGTACTATCCAACTGTTGTGAGGGTGTCCTGTTTTATAAACCCATAAACCGTGCCCCAGAGTTATGAATTCTGATCCTATCAGCATCTACACTTCTGGGATCTGCAGTCATAGATGGGAACTGTCTTCCCCAGGGAGCAGAGAGAAAGAGCCATGGGAGTGAGTGTCCTCTGCTACAGGGGTAGCAATTCATTCATTCATCCTATAGTCTCTCCCATTCATGTCTCTGAATTAAAAAAAAAAAAAAAAAAAAAAAAAAAAAGGCTTGCCCTGTGCCTGCCTTGCTACATACACTCCCTTTCTAGTTACTAGAGTCCTCTCTTCCCCCCCACCAACTGGGGTCTGGCAACCCTCTGGGCATCTCCACACCCCAGCAAATTCCCCCAAACAGAAGAACCTGGTGGTCCGATTCTGGCTCTGGAGCTTTGGCGCCATCTAGAGGCCACCGGCTTCCATTGCCTCTGCTCCAGAGTCTGCTCTTGATCCCATCACAAATCAGTACAACAAAGCTGAGCTCTTGCCATCACATTTTCTCCAAAGAACTGCACCTGGGGCAATCACAGAAACACTTTAGTACACTTCATCCTTAATGTTCTCGATTGAGGTTTAGTGGTGGGGGTTAATGATCCACCTGCACCCTGACTAGTGTCTGGATGCTGATCTGCTGGTTACAGGAGAGCTCACTGGATGCTAGCCTGGGTAGCTAGGAGAGGCATGAGCTTCCTCTTCCTCATAGGACAGGGTTCTCACGATTGGTTGAATCTAGACTTATCTCAATGCCTAAGCCCCAGCTCAGAGTCCCCAGGTAGAGAGCTTCCTGGGTGAAGAGAATGCACGGCAGAGTATGTGGCTGAACCAGACAGAGCCATTGTTCTTGCATTATCCCTGTTGGAGGGCTTGTTAAAACAGCGCTGCCCCAACCCCAGAGGTCCTGGTGCAGTATTTGAGACAAGTAGCCTCCCCACCAAGGTTCTAGTGATGCTGATGCTGATGCGCAGGAGCACTTCAGCTTCTCTTCCCTCCCTATGGAAGGGTTCTGTCTTCCTAGGTGGCACTGTTGCCCCTCTAGAATGAGCTATGTAGTGATTCTATCCAGGACTGGTGGAGCAAGTCATAGTGTCCCATCCTGATGAGCACCCCTCTGCCTTGGTGTATGTGCAGGCGAGCCCTGTGTGGGAGACAGATCCGTCTTCTGCCGGATGGAAGTACTGGACCGCTACTGCGCCATCCCCGGCTACCACCGGCTATGCTGTGAGTCGTGCACCAAGAAGGCCTCAGACTCCAATGCCAGCCTAGCCTCACCACCTGCCTTCTCCACTCCTGGGAGTCTCTTGCCAGAACCTACGGCCACCCAGGAGGATGTGAAGTCTATAAGTGGGCCATCGCAAATGGAAGACCGTCAGCAGAGCCAGCCCACACAACTATCGGGGCTGGTGGACAGGATTTCCTCAGTGACCCAGCATCCCGTCACCCCCCAGGTGCTAAGTGCTAGAGCATTTGAGGGCAATTCTCCCACCACCCCACAGGGCCCACCTTGGAGCTGGACCCAAACAACTGTGTCCTCTGAGGGCCAAGAACAGCCCAGGGAGGAACCAGGACTTGGAGGAGGAGGCACAAACCTTCCTGCTACCTCCCCAGTGACCTGAGCCCACCCCATCTAGTCACGTTTACACTCTGCATGTGGTCCCAGTAACCCTGACTCAGAGGACTCAAACACAGGGGACAGGAAGTAGCACAGGTTTCCTTTTAAATTATTTGCCCTCTTGTTCTGTTTGGGGCTGTGATGCTCTTTACTCCCATGGCAGGATTGGGGGGTGGGGGTGGGGGAGGGAGATCAGGGACTGCCCTAACCAGAAATACCTCAGCCAGTAGAGCCCGGGGCCTCCATTTCTAAGTGGCCCCTGTGATCTGTTTCTCCAGGCTCAGTAATGTGCTTTCCCAACAGCCACTGGGCCTGGGCTGAAGCTCATGCAGGGGTCTCGCAGGGAAGCCTACACAGCCCTCCCACCCCACCCCATCTCCCCAACGCCACCGCACCCCACCTCCCCCCAAACCCTCACCACCCACCCCCTACCCAAAGGCAAAGCAAGGTTGCTCATGGTGCAGACTGGGGAAGGAGCTGGGATGGATGTAGTGGTAAGGCCTTCAGGGTTGCAGCGTGGGGCAGGGGAGAGGGGTTCCTCTCAGGCCTGGCTCTAGTCAGCTGAGAGTCTGCTAATAACTTCTGGACAGACATCAGTTCCCCTTTGCTGGCTGTTAGGGTCACTTTTGTGGCCTACTGTGTCCCTGTAGATGTCACTGCTGGTGACTCCAGGTAATAGACTGGCCTCCTAATCTCACGCCCAAGCCATCGGAGAAAAGAGGCCCTGACATAGAGTTTCAACATCAGGAGTTTCCATGCTGGGGCTTGACCCCTGGTTGGACCAGGAACAGCAACTTGAGTCATTGTCGAAGGGCTTGAAGGAGGTCCAGCCTGAAAGGTGATCACCTCATGTACTAGAAAGATGTCACTTCCCAGACTGTCCCCTCAGTCATTACTCTCTGCTGAAGCCTGCTCCTGCTGGAGTTGGCGGGGGTGGGGGGGGGTCTTCTCTTCTGGCTCGAGCTGGGCCAACCAAGAGTGTATGATGCTCAGAAGGTCAGGGCAGGTGGGTCCCAAGGCCAAGGACTAGAGAATCCATGCAGATGGGCCCTGCAGGTGGCCTGGGCAGGTCGCCAGCTGCTGCTCCTGGCTTAGGGTAGGGAGGATGCATGGGGCATCTTCCATGGCCCTCTGCCTCTCAGGAAATGGCCCAGATCCTCACTTTGAGGGTCAATGGCAAAGGTGCTTGTCTGCCCACCTTTCTCAGCTGGAAGAAGGAAAGCATTAGGGCCCTGGCCTGCAAGCTCCATGGGAAGCAGGCATGCTGGGGACTCTGCATGCTCCTCCCACTCCTGCTCATCCCTTTACACGTAGCTGGGGCTACTCTTGAGTCAGTCCTGTGTGGACCAGCCTGGAGATTCTGGTTTTTAAAATGTTACCTATTTATTAGCATTGCTCTCAGTGTTTTGTTTTGGACCCTAAAAGTGGTGCTGTGTGTGTGTGTGTGTGTGTGTGTGTGTGTGTGTGTGTGTGTAGTTTTTGTTTTATTTTTGATTTTTCTGTCTTGGAGATGGGACAATGAAGCCAGTGGTTTTTTTGTTTGTTTGTTTTTGTTTTTGTTTTTGTTTTTCTTCTTCAGTTTTTTGAGACAGGGTTTCTCTATGTAGCCTTGGCTGTCCTGGACTCACTTTGTAGACCAGGCTGGCCTTGAACTCATAGTGATCCACCGCCCCTTGCCTCCTGAGTGCTGAGATTCAAGGTGTGTGCCACCGTACCTGGCAGCAGCCAGTGTTCTAAGGGCTGGACCCAGCAGTTGTAAGATTGTAGGCTTAAACAAGCAAGGAGGGGCCGCCAATGAGATGAATGGGGGGCTTTGGGCAAGTTACCATACAAACTGTGGAGATGGCGAGGTGGTTACAACACTGCAAGACGTAGCTTCCTTGGGAGGTGGTAAAACAGTTTATCCCAGCTGTTTCTGGCTGCCAAGCAGGAGGAAGGGTTGTGGTACGTCCTATTGGGCAAGAAGGGCTGATGTGAAATTCACAGTGTGATTTTAAAGTACCAGCCCATTGGGCTCCAGCTCAGTTGGTAGAGTGCTTGCCTTGTTTGCAAGAGTCCCTGCAGAGGTAGGGGAGGGGGTTGAAAGAACCAGCCTGCTTACTTTGCATTGTGAGACCCTGGATTTAATCCCAGCACTGCCAAGAGAGAAAGAGGATGTGGTTGGGAGGACATAAGGGCGAATCAATCCATATCTCGTTTTGTGTTAGTCATCTATAATCTATTCCAACACTGGCTCTAGCTGGGCGTGGTGACGCACACACACCTTTGATCCCAGCACTTGGGAGGCAGAGGCAGGGGGATCGCTGTGAGTTGGAGGCCAGCCTGGCCTACAAAGCGAGTCCAGGATAGCCAAGGCTACACAGAGAAACCTTGTCTCAAAAAACAAAAACCAACCAACCAACCAACCAACCAACACTGACTCTTCCCTTAT
Organism: Acomys russatus; assembly: GCF_903995435.1. NCBI lineage: Eukaryota > Metazoa > Chordata > Mammalia > Rodentia > Muridae > Acomys > Acomys russatus. The sequence continues at coordinate 38,900,343 of NC_067147.1, read as the reverse complement.
ATATTTGTGGGTCCCTGGCCAAGACTGTTGTTATAATGTTTGATAAAGGCCATGCTGTAACATATCTGCTATAAGTTTAAGTTTATTTGGGGGGAAAAGAAGAGGAGAGGAGTTAGGAAAACAATGGTGATTGTTGGTGGGCCATTTTGTGATGAAGTCAGAGGTTGAAGGCCCCTAGAGGTGGGTTAGTGGGGCTGCCTATATGCTAACAACTATAAAGGCACCCTCCCACCCCCAGCCTAGAGCACATGCCTCTTTTCTCCCATGCCCACGTGGACAATGTGGGCCTCACAACCAAGCTCCATCTCCACCCTTTGACAGACTGCCTGCTCCCAGGAACTGCCTCTCTGCAGACAGCCACATGGGGCCTGGGAGTGCACATCTCAGAGGACTGACCTAGGGAGATGCTGTTTGAGGCCTCAGCTCTGGCAGTGGTCTGGATTATTGAACGGGGCAGAGACACATGCAGAACACACTCTGTGTCCCTCCAACTTGTGACCAGAGCAGACATTACCAGTCCATCCCTGCACTTGTGATACCAGTCCTGCATTGCTCTGTGCAGTAGCCAGTGGGCCTGTCTAAAATGTTAGACAACACTGGAAATCTTTGCCTAATCAGCATCTAGGGAGAAATGATGCATGTAGAAGCAGGGCCTCAGTACCCCATCAAGGAAGAGGAGCCCAGAATCCAGCCAAGGGACCTCCAGGGGCCCCTACACATCCTTGGGGCCCACTGAGTCTAGGCTGGCCATGCATACGGCCTTTCTCAGCGGTCCTCACTGTCCAGCATTCCTGGGGATATGGCTCAGATGGTAGAGTGCCTGCCCAAGGTGCTGACAAATCTCTGTCAACTCGACACAAACTTAGACATCTAGGAAAAGGGAATTGTCTCCATCATATTGGCCTGTGGGTCAATTTCTTGGTTAATGGTTGCTATGAGAGGGTCCCAGCCTTCTATGAACAGTACCACCAGACCGTTCTGCACGGCATAAGAAAGCAAGCTCAACAAGCCAGGAAAAGCGTTCCTCCATGGTCCTGCCTCTGCTCTTCACGTGAGTTCCTGCCCTGACTTCCCTCATCAGATGATCGCATGATCAGATGATCGACTGTGATGGGGCCTGTAAGCCAAATAAACCCTTTCACCCCCAAGTTGCTTTTGGTCAGTGTTTTATAAAAACAACAGGCAAGCAAACAAATACATCTAGCATGCAGGAAGCCCTGCTGCATTCTATTTCCAGCATCACACAAACCAGGTGCCGTAGTGCATCCCTGCAACCCCAGCACTTCGGGAGATGGAATCAGGAAGGATCCAAAATGTAAGGCCCTCACTGCTGTAAAGTTTTGAGGCCAGGCTGGCTGGCATATGTGAGACCCTACCTTAGAGTAAGACTTGGAGGGAGAGAGCCTACTTAGTTACCTTGGAAACAGCAGAAACACCATGACTGAGAGAATGGGCAGCTACATAAAAAATAGAGATGGTGTTGAGCTTCCTGTGACTGGGTTTTATGTTTAATACAAGAAAATGATAAGAAGATACGAAGTACTGGCAAAGCTTCTCTTTCCGGGAGCCTAGCTACGACAAGATAGGAAACAGTGCTGAAGTCATGAGCAACGGGTACAGCCAAGAGCCATGGAAAGCACCTGGGATCTCCCTCTCTCCCTCCCTCCCCGCCCCCCTTGGAAGCTACTGATGTGAATCCAGGGCCTGCACTGGAGCCCAGCAGGGTTCTTGAAGTCCAGGCAAGCAGGGGAAAACAAGGGTGTGCTGCCTGAGAGCTTTTGCCAAGAACAAGAACTGGGTGTTCCCATAGCGTCAAGAGCAGCCCTGACATTACATGTTCAAAAACAAGTACGGCAGCCCTCGCTGCTGGCCTTCAGTTACTTTTTGATCTGATTGATTAGCAGTGTGAGCCGCTAATGCCTGTCAAAGCTTGCCTCCTGCTCAGCACTTATTATAATTTATCTCTTTTGAGTCCTCACGATAAGATCACGGCCATTCCTGTGCCCCTGTGGTTTGAGGTCAGAAAAACAGCTTCAGGTGTCAATCCTAGTCTTCCTTCTTGTTTGAGACAGAGGTCCTCGCTGTCCATCACTTACTTGTGTACCAGGGGGCTCCCAAGGAATCTCCTGTCTCTGACTGCCGTCTCTACGTAGAAGTGCTGGGATTGCAGACACACACTGCTGTGCCTAGCTTTTCTGTGGATTCTGAGTATCCAAACCCAGGTCATTCGGCCATCTCCCCAAATTACAAATTGCTTCTTTAAGCCCCTTTATCTAATTGCAACAAGAGCATCTGCCTCCTAAAAAGCTCTGTGTGGATTAAACATTTAAGAGTTGACAATGAGAGCTGGAGAGATGGCTGAGTGATTAAGAGCACTGGCTTCTCTCTTCCAGAAGTCCAGAGTTCAATTCCCAGCAACCACATGATGGCTCACAACCATCTATAATGTGATCTGATGCCCTCTTCTAGTGTGTAGGTGTACATGCAAATGGAGTAAGCACTCAAATACAATAAATAAATAGATAGATAGATAGATAGATAGATAGATAAGGCTTTTTTAAAAAGGGGAGGGCTGGAGAGATGGCTCAGAGGTTAGAGCATGGTCTGCTCTTCCAAAGTTCCTGAGTTCAATTCCCAGCACCAGAAGTTGAGAGAGAGGGGGGAGGGGGAGGGAGAGGGCAGGAGCGGGGTTGTGGGGGAAGGACAGTGAGAGCCGGCTTGGTGGTGCATGCCTGTCGTCCCAGCACACAGGAAGTAGAAACAGAAGGATCAAAGAGTTCAAGGTCATGCTCCGGTACAGATGAAAATGCTCCCCTCTTCCTTTCTCATATATTGCAGGGGAACAGGGAAGGGCCTGATTGTTGAGCAAGCAGACTGAGTGGGAGAAGCCAAGAACTGGAACGTTCCCATGTATGTCCACAGAGGTATCTTCACTCTAACACTCTTTCTCCATCTCTTCTACCAAATCTGCCCAAGGTGTAATCAGAATGTTCTAGTAGCAGAATAGACAGACTTGGGTGATACAGTGAAACATTTTGTTTTTATTTTATTTTTTTAGAGTAAGTGGGCTTTTTAAATTTTACTTTATTTTTTATTACATATTCTTCCCCTCCCCTGAGTCCTTCCAGATCCTCTCCCCCTCCACCCACCCTATTTATTTTATTTTTTAAGCTTTTATTACATTTTATTCTCTCTTTCTCTCTCTGTGTTTGTGTGTGTGTGTGTGTGATCTTGAGGACATGTGTGTACAGTTGTGGGAATCAGAGAACTTGCAAGGAGTCTGATTCCCCCTCTACCATGTAGGCCCTGGGGAATCTGACTCAGGTAGGTTTGGCAGCAAGTACTCTTATCTCCTGAGCCATGTTGCCAGCCCTAGAATTTATTTTCATGTATGAGAGAAACTTTCATAAACAATGCACCAAAACCACGATGCAGAGAGGCTATCGCTTGGAACAAAATTATATCAAGGAATAAAATGGGTGAATTGAAATATTAGGGATAGAGCCAAGTGTGGTGGTGTATGCCTTTAATCCCAAGCACTCGGGAGGCAGAGGTAGGTGGATCACTGTGAGTTCGAGGCCAGCCTGGTCTACAAAGCAAGTCCAGGACAACCAAAGCTACACAGAGAAACCCTGTCTCCATTTAAAAAAAAAAGAAGAAAGAAAGAAAAGAAAAGAAGAAATATTAGGGATAGAATAAATAGGTGATAAACAGTTGTAACAAAATTCATGGTGGGAAGGTGGGCACGGCCCAGATTTAGGAATGAAGAGTTCTCATCAGAGCTCTCATCAGGCACTGAGAACAGAACTCTGATGAAGATTTTAATTCTAGAACCTTCTCGGCAGCTATCCATTTCTAGGTTAATTCTAGGTTCTTTTGCTGACTTGTTACACAGGAATCTGTTGCAGTGTTGTCTGTGATGCTTATCCCCAGAGGATCATTACATACAGCAGGCAAAGCTAGGACCCACTTGACATCATGTATCAAGGGATAAATACATCCACAATGCACCCTAGGGGCAAGACAGGGAATGTAGCTCAGTGGTAGAGCACTTTGCTAATCAAGTACAAAGGCTGCCTTTGATCCCAGCAACATACACACATACCAATGCAACACCAACCCAACAAATGTGACCTAGTCACACAGTGAAATATTTAGCCTTCGAAGAGGTAGGAAATCCTGACATCTGCTACATGGGTGAACCCTGAAAGTACTGTTACATGAGTGGAAGCCAGTTGGGAAAAGATGCTCTAAATGAGGGATCTAGAGCAGCCAAACCCTCAGAAACAATACTATGACTGAGAGTTGGGAGTGGTTTGGAGGAGGGAAGGAGAGTTCCTGTTTAATGGCAGTAGAGGTTCGGTTTTGCGAAAGGAGCCATTCTGGGAAAGGAGGAACATTCTTGATGCTCTTAAGCCGTGCCCTTAAAATGACAAAAATGCTAAGTTTTATGTAAGAAATCCGCATAGCAGTTAACACTTTGGGTTTTGTTGTGATTGTCCTTTGAGACAGGGTTTCTTCTTCGTTGTGTGACCCTGGCTGTCCTGGAACTCACTCTGCAAACCAGGCTGGACTTGAACTCAGAGCACCACTTGCCTGTGTCTCTCAGGTGCTGGGATTAAAAGCGTGTGCCACAACCGCTAGCTAATATTTGGCATTTCAATGGCTCACATGTGGGAAGGAATATGGGAGGATCGGGGACATAACTTGGGGTGAGCCCAGCCCTTTGTCTCCATGGTGATGACTAATGACAGCATCCTGTGACGGTCAGGGGCCAGCACAAAATCTTCCCGAGGTCAGCTTGTGCTGTCCCAGTGTGTGTCACATGCTTACCTTCCTCACCAATCAATCCTGTCTATGCTAAAACACCGGGCTGTCATTCAACGGAGCTGGGCTTTATACAACCCTTGGAAGAGGAGGGGTAGACACGCCACGTAGCCTCTTCCCTCAAAATGGCTAAATCCAACCAGCTCCTAGTGATGGAAGTACAGGATGCCTTTTCCTCAAGATCAACCCATTGATGGGATCCAGTTGTTGGGAGGCGATAGGAACTTTTGGAGAACAAGCTGGAGGGAGGCACCCAACGGGAGTGTGTCTGTGTGTGTGTGTGTGTGTCTTCAGAGGCTAGATCTTGTTCCAGACTCTTTTCTGTTCCTCTCCCTGCTTCTTGGCTGCACCTAAGGTGAATTCTACTGCCAAGATGTTCTGCCTCTCAGGACTATATAGCAGGGTAGTCACTGGCCAGGGGACTGAACCCATAAACCGAAATAAGTGAGAATCCACAGTGACAGGTATTCACCCCCTAGCAATGCACCTTGAGACATTAAAGAAGGCTCCCCGCCCCAGGGTCAGGGCTTTCATGCTAGCTGTGGTTTCTTTTTGAAGAGTGTCTAGGATTTTTTTTTTTTTTTTTTTTTTTTTTACTATGTGGATATTTGGAAGTGCACTGGTAGTGAAGGCAGATGATGGCATTACATCCTCCCCCCTCCCCCCCCCCCCCCCCCCCCCCCCCACACTATGAGCAGACCCTTAGTGGGGCTCAGACCTTGGTAAAGCTGGATGGTCTGGGCTCTCTGGAGAGTTTGCCTGCTACCTCCCCCCAAAAACAGGTGGCAGGAGATGGTGACACAGGCCACAACATGCCTGAGTCTTGAGGGTGTTATGCCAAGAAAAACTGACCTGATAGAAAAAGACAAAGAGCATCCTACTAGGGGACTCCTAGGAACTGGCCCTCCCTCAAGACACAGAAAACCGAAGGGTTTCCAGCAGTCCAGGGGAGGGGGGTGGGGCTTATTGTTTTGTCGGTGCTATGATTTGAATGTTTATTCCCCCTCTCTCACCCCACCTCCCACTAGACTTATATTAAGCACTGTCCCCAAGGTGACTGGTAGTATTAATTGGAGCATGGCCAGGTGTGGTGGCTCACATTTTATAACCCCAACACTTGAGAAGCTAAGGCAAGAGGAGTATAATTCAAAGCCAGTCTGGACTAAATGGTGAAAAAGGAGGCCTTTGGGAGGGATTGGTGCATGAGGGTTTTCACTTCATGAATAGGGAGTAGACAGGCACCCTTATTAAAGCACTTGGGGGGGTGTCTTCCCATTTTGCCATTCTGAAAGGGCATAGAAGGTCCCATCTAAGAATGACAGGTCCTCACCAGACCTACGGGAGCCTTGACCCTGGGCCTTTCCACTTCCAGAGCTCAAAATGAATTTCAATTGTCTGTGAATTACCTAAGCCAAAGTATCGGTATGGTGGCTGTTCAAACAGACAAAGGCTTTTAGGTACATCTTCTCCAAAGAGGGGCCATTACCTTCTGTCTTAGTGTTTTATTGCTGTGAAAAGACACTCTGACCACAGCAACTCTTTTAAAAGAAAGCATTTAATTGATGCTGGCTTACAGCTTTAGAGGTGTAGTCTTTTGGTTTTGGTTTTTTGAGACAGGTCCTTGACTGTCCTGGACCCGCTTTGTAGACCAGGCTGGCTTTGAACTCAGTGATCCAGCTGCCTCTGTCTCCCAAGTGCTGGGATTAAAAGTATGTGCCACCACTGCCCGGCCTTAGTCTATTATTATTATGGCAGGAAGCATGGCAGCATGCGGGCAGACATGGTGCTAGAGGAGGAGTTGAGAGTTCTTACCTCTTGATCCACAGGCAGCAGGAAGAGAGAGACACTGGGCCTGGCATGGACTTTTGAAACCTCAAAGCCCGTCGACAGTGACACACTTCCTCCAACAAGGCCACACCTAGTCCAACAAGACCACATCTTCTAATCCTTTCAAATAGTTCCACCCCCTAAGCATCTAAAAATATAAGCCTATGAGGACCATTTTTTTGGGGGGGGGGTTCAAGACAGGGTTTCTCTGTGTAGCCTTGGCTGTCTTAGACTCACTTTGTAGACCAGGCTGGCCTTGAACTCACAGCGATCCGCCTGCCTCTGCCTCCTGAGTGCTGGGATTAAAGGCGTGCGCCACCATGCCCGGCTCGAGGGCCATTCTTATTCAAACCACCACACCTTCTTAGTGGCTAAGATGATAACTTTCCTATTATATTTGACCGCGTTTTCCAAAAACGATGGGAGAAAATGTGGGAGCGACTAGTGGCAAGGTAAAGATAAAGCCAGAGAAATAGCAATGGGCACAGTTGTCGCTTTTACGCCACTGGGGGGAAAAGGCAGAATGACCATGGGCTTTAAAAATGAAGTGCTTTAACATTGAAAGCTGGGAGCCAGGTATGGTGGCTGTGATGGCTCATTTTAGTTGTCAGTTTGAGAGGATCTAGAATCATCTGAGGTCTCTGAACATGTCTGTGGGAGATTACGTTGATTACATGAACTGATGTGAAGACCCCTGAGCTTTCTCCATGGGAGGGCGCTCTGCTCCTACAGAGTAAACACAGACACTCCTGTGGGAGGGTAGACCTGCCCTCATCCCAGGGAAGGCAGCATTTTATTTAGTAGAGTACAGCTGGAGACTGGGGGTCGGGGAGCTGGTGTTGACGTAGAGGGACGAGAGACCCCCTCCGCATGCTTAGAAGCTGCCTTTGAGCTAGGCAGAAGTCTCCGTGTTCGGGTCTGTGCTCCTCAGCCCTCGGCCTTTGACTTGGTCGTTTTCTCCTCTGGGTCCTCGTTGGGATGCACTCGGAGGACTTGGGCTTTGCCAACGAACTCTAGAGGACAGAAGGGACAGTGGCAAGAGAGGAAAGAGCGGACAGGGAGATGGGCCAAAGTCAAGGCCAGCTTTGCTTTCAGTTCCGCTAGGGGGGCAGTACATAAGACAAGCTGGCTCCCCTTCTCTGAGCCATACCACTCCTCCCAGGCCGTTTCTCATCTGGGTAGCAATAGTGAACCAAACCCCTTCTGTAGCCGGGCATGGTGGTGCATGCCTTTAATCCCAGTAGTCGAGAGGCAAAGGCAGGTGGACCTCTGTGAGTTCGAGGCCAGCCTGGTCTACAAAGTGAGTCCAGGATAGCCAAGGCTACTCAGACTGTCTCGAAAAACCAACCAACCAAACAAACATTCTCTTCTCTCCCCTCCAGCTGCTGCCCCACCCCTACACACTCTGGTTTAAGACACTATGTCCTGTCCACTGCAGGGGCTTCCTCTTTAGGCTCTCTTGTCCCTTTCCTGCCATTACCACCCTCACCCACGCTTTGCACAGTAACCACAGGGACATGCCACATCCTGCTTGTAACCTCCAGAGTGGCCCTGCCTTGTCTTACCTCATACTGCTGCCCCCACCCACCAGATACCCCGGCCAGCTTGTTCGTCCATTGGTCTGCCAGGCAGGAGGGAATTCCACTTGGGGACTCTCCTTGGGCATGCTTAGGGACAAGCGTCTATGGCTCAGGACAGGGAGTCCTCCCTGGCTCACCTACTGTCTTCCCAAGGGATCCCGTCCTTTGTGCACATCCCTCTTTAAGATATAAGTCCTGATGACATAAGAACTTCTCCCAGTTCTTCCCTCACGACTCCTCAGAGCCTGATGCATAGTAAGTTCGTAACCAATGTTTGCTGCATGAGAAAGCGAACTGACTTTCTTGGGCAGGAACCCAGCCAGAGCTGCCTTCTGTGTACCTCCAGAATAATTCCCTTTGAGGGCTTTTTCTTACCTGGTTTTTCTATCTTGGGTGGAGGTGGTGTCTTTGTCTTCCTCAGGGATGGACTATAACCAAATACAAAAGATAGGCTCGGGAGGCTGAGTCCACAGATGGTCGGTTGGGTAGGAATTGGGGTGTGGCCAGTAGCCAGCTCTCAGGAAAGGCAGGACACCCTTCCTGCAGACCTTGGTGCAGGACTGTCCATGTGTGGACCCAGGCATCTCCCTGCACCACCAGAGCAGGAACCGGAAAGCTGTGCTTCTGTGACTACTGTTGCCACAGGGAACCAAAGCCCTCTTGTCTGGACTCATAAGGGAAGACCGCTGCTAGGACCTTTCCCATAGCCCCTTGCTTGTCAGGCTGCGTCTGGACAAACAGCTAAGAAGCTGCTGCAGCCCTTCACATACCTACACCATTTTATCTATAACTCTAGCAGCAGGCCTTAGAGAGGTGGTGCAGAGGCCAACTTGGGGTTGCTTATCCAAGCACACAGCAGTGCTTGCCTTCCTTGTGTCCTTCCAATGGCTTAGTCCCTATGTTTCAGCACTAGGAATTGAACCCAGGGCTTGTACAACCATCTACCAATGAACCCTCTTTTTTTTTTAAATCCTCAAGAAAAGGAAAAAGAAACCTAGGGCTGAGGTTGTAGCTCAGCTGGTAGAATGCTTGCCTGCCATGTGCAAAGCCCCAAGTTCCATCCCTAGCCCCATTTAAACAGGATATGGTAGCGTAATCCCAGCACTCAGTAGGCAGATGCAGGAGGGTGGAGAGTTCAAGGTCACCTTCAGATACACAAAGCAGCTTGGAGGCCCGCCTGGTCCACAAAGCAAAACAGCCACCCACCAAAACATGCCTCCCACAAACCTAAGCCATTTTCCTCAGCTGTGCTCCAGCACCGCAAACATTATTCCCTCAAGTGTGCTCATTCCTGACCACCAGGCCTGTACTCCTCCCATCTCCTGAGATGGACCTTTTCCCAGCCTCTCCGCTTTGCACTTTGTGCCTCAGTGTTCAGCTGGGGAGATGGCTAAGTGCACAAGGTACTTGCCGGGCAAGTGTGTGAGGACCGGAGGCCCAGCGCCCACATGCATGCACTCTACCCTGTTCCTTGAGGCACGATCTCTCCACTGCACCCAACAAACACCGATACATGTAGTCTAGCTAACCAACGTTCTTCAAGGATCTGCCTTCCTTTCCCTGTGCTACGCGCTGGAAGTAGAGGTTGGTCACTGAGCTAGGGAAGGGCAGATGCTGATCACGAGGGTGTGGTTCTGGGAACAGGACAGATGAGGGGGGCCTGGAGCCCACCTGTAGGTAGCCTGCTGCGTCTCTTGAGGCAGTTCTTGAAGCTCTTGGAGTTGGTTTAAGAGCTTCTCTGCTGGGATGGAGGGGAGAGGCTGTGGGAGGAGCTGAGCCACAGCAGTCTGCAAAAGCCCCAGCGCTAAGTCTTTCTCTGAAAACACAGCACAGGGCAGCATCCTTAAGGCCTAGCCCTTTCCTCCCTCAGCCAGTCCCACCCTGGTGAAGAACAGCTCTCTCTAATCATCCTACATTTCCTCATAGGGAGAAACCCCCAAGAAAGGGTCCCCACAGTGCTTGTAGCTGTGTGAGCAGAGCCCTCAGCCCTTCTGCACTCTCTCCTACCAGGAAAAAAACCAATATGCACTTGATTCTTGGCCCCTTCCACCACCTCCCACTCCCCCCACCCCCACCCAATGGCTGGGATTTACTCTCCTCCCTCCCTGCTTCCAACTTCCTTCTCCCATCCAGAAACTCCCCTCCAGTGAGCTATAGCTCCGTCCTTGGAGATGCGCCCTCCCCACACAGTCCCAAAGTGGATGTGTACTTGTGAACTCTTGCATACAAGCCCCTGTGTTCTTGTATTTGCACCTGGGTAGGTATGTTTCCTACAGCAGCTGGGAGGGGCTGTGCCTGCTAGGAACAGTCTTTTTTTTTTCTTTCCCTCCCAGACACCTATGCCTGAGGTCAGTACTAAAGTGGGATTTCCTTCCAAGGAATAGAGCCACAGAAACCCTACTGAGAAGCAGGGGAGGGGTGATGCTGTGAAGCCTTTGCCGCTACTTTGGGAGTCCTAAGAGGAAAGACAGAAGGCCCTGGGGTAGACGCTGAGTATATCTGTCCTGCAGGGTCAGGAACAAGGGCAAGATCTTGGCAGTCCCTACACAGGGCAAGGGCCACATTGTGCTGTCCTCACCCTTCGGTGGAGCATAGAGCAGCCAGAACTGAATAGCGCTTAGAGAGTCTGTTTGTAGAATCTGACAAAGGAGCTCCAAGATCTGTGTGTAAGAGGACAGGGTGTGGTCAGTGGGAGCTCCCCGTCACACTCGAGCCAGAAGTGCAGCCAAATATGGGATCAGGGAATAGCAAGCTCCTCCACTCAACATATGGCCCCTGGGCCAGAGGCTTCTTTCAGCTAAACTGGTTCTCCTATAGGATCCAGCACTTTGAGGAGGGGCTTTTTCTCACAATTGTTCTGGGGGTATGGGGTGGAGGATACACTTAAGCTCCCCTACTGGGCAGGTAGAGGATGCGAGGCCTTGAGAATGGAAGGCCTTAAGTGGGGACTTCAGGATAGAGTTAAGCCTCAGAGAGCAGACAGGTAGACCCCGCGGTGCCACAGTTTTCATCAGGCTAGTTGGAACTTTTAGAGGCCCTCACTGGGACAGCTAAGTCAGAGCTGGTGTGTCACCTCCTCAGAGACACATGGAGTCCAGCATGCTGGGATCTTTTGAGTGTTGACTTGAGGTACCCCACGGGGGCCTCCCCACCCAGGAGCTCTAAGAATCTAGAGATGTTAGCCAGGGTGTGGGGGACTTGCTGTAAGCCGCCTGCTGGCCAGAGTGGGTTGCTTCTGCCAAGTGCCTAGTGAGGGGTTCCATCCAGTGAAGCAACCGGAAATCTCTGCTCTTAGCTGCCTCCTCAGCCTGTTGCTCCCCCTGTCTCCTCCAGTCAAGCAGCGGCAGGGTATGGTCCAGCTGTGTCCGGAATGTGCTCTGGGAATTTCCTAGGCCAAGTTGCAGGTGGCGGCTGTGGCTATGGAAGGCTGGAGGGGGTACCCGAGGTGGGAGGTGGAGCCCTGAGAGTCCTAGGAAAGTGGGGTTCTCTTAGCACTTTCCAGTTGGCTTTCCCAAGGACCTGGAGGGGTCTATCAGACCCTGGCAGGCCCACCTAATCCTTGGTGGAGTAGGAACTGGGTTAGGCTTCTCCCTCAGGCCTGGACCTGCTAGATGCCCACACCCTGGTCCCCCAGCACCCACTTGCAGTGGTGGCCCACCCTGAACTGCCCTTAGACCCTTCCCCATTCTTCCCGTCCTCCTTACCTGCCCTGGGCCCCCTCCCCACGGGACCTGAGAACCTAACTCCAGGTGCGGTGAGGCCACCCTATTGTGAAGAAAGTACTAGTTCTAGCCTGGCTATGTTGGTCATCCTCTGGGGACCTGAGCCACAGGACTCTACCCAACAGAGACTAAACCTCGTCTGTTGAATGAGGGATCCTGGGATCTGTCTCATCCATGTTGCTGGGCCCTAAAACACTGCCTTTCAGAGGGAGGTGGTGGTACTCTGGCTTTGGGGGACACATACTCATTTTCACAGGGATTGCCAATGCCCTAGTCCAATTGTCATACCATAGGGGCTCATTTCAAGCCTTGATGGGAAAAGGGGCCCAAGGAGACCCAGTCCTGGCTAGTCTTTGCAGCCTGTGGGTTGGGAATGCACCAGCGGGCCCTTCCCTCTTAGCTTTTCAGTCCCTCTGAAGCTTTCTCAAGAACAGTGAGTATTAACACTGGAAGGATGCCTCAGTCGTAATATTGCTCCCAATTTGGCCAATGAGCCCTGAGAGAACTTATACGGAAGGGTCAGGATGACAACAGGCTGTCTAGAGGTAGAGGGGCTCAGAGCCCAGGATGCTCACTCCTGGGGCAGGGTCTTTCTGGTCTTACAGTCTTAGGGGGCAGCGTTTCCAGAGAAGCTTCCCAAAGGCAGGCCAGAAGGGTGCTTGTTTGGAAGGCCTGGGAAGCTGGAGGCGGAGACCTTTGCAGTCCCTGCCTTCAGGATAGGGCTTACCAGAAGCTCCTGGTTCTGCAGAACAGAGGTTTGGACTCCTCCATCTTTGCCAGAAGGGTTGCCCCGCTGGCCCTGGCGGCTGCGGCGGGTGAGGGCTTGGCTGGAAGCAGGAATAAGCCTACCAGTCTCAGCTGAGTACTTTGCCCCCTGGTCCCTCAGAGGAGGCTCTTCCTTCTGCTGGGAACAAAAGTGACCAGGGTCCCTAGGAGCCGGTGAGGCCAGAAGGCAGAGGGAGAAAGCTAAAGGGGAGGCTGGGTCACACCACATGCTGGATCACACCACATGCAGCCTCCCCCAAATCCTAGCAGGGACCTAGGATGCTGTCAAAGCTGTCTCCGCCTTGCCCCAGGCCCTCCTTCATCCTGGATCACCCTGCATCCCAACTCAGCATCCCAGGGTTGAATGAAGATGCCCCTGGTGGCCTCTTCCAGAGGCAGGTCTTCTTCCATCCTGTTTCAAGGCCCGTTCATCAACCCTAATTCCTGGCTCAGCTGCCCCTCTGTCTGAGGTCTATTCCTCACAGCTTAACATGTTTTCTCCACTGCCCTGGCATCCATGCTCCCGTGTGTGTGTGTGTGTGTGTGTGTGTGTGTGTGTGTGTGTGTGTGTGTGTGTGTGTGTCTGAGTATCTGTGTGTGTCTTGCATTTTCATGTACCCATGGATGCTAAGGTGTGCATGTGTGTGCGGGAGGTCAGAGAATAACCTCAAGTGTCAGTCCTCACCTTTTTTTTTTTTTTTTTTTGGTTTTTCGAGACAGGGTTTCTCTGTGTAGCCCTGGCTGTCCTGGACTCACTTTGTAGACCAGGCTAGCCTCGAACTCACAGCAATCCACCTGCCTCTGTCTCCCAAGTGCTGGGATTAAAGGCGTGTGCTGCCATGCCTGGCTTCCTCGCCTTTTTCTAAACTCCCTCTGAAACAAGGTCTCTCCCTGGCCTAGAACCTGTCTCCCCCAATCCCCAGAGCAAAGATTATAAGATGCATCGTTATGCCAGGAGTTTTAAAAAAGATTTAATTTTATGTGTGTGTGTGTGTGTGTGTGTTTGTTTGTCTGCATGTATGGATATGTACCACATGCATGCAGTGTCTTCTGTTGATCCCCGGAACCAGAATTATGAATGGTGAGCCACCATGGGGATGCTGGGAACTGAATCTGGATTCTCTGTCAGAGCAACCAGTGTTCCTAACCACTGAGCCATCTCGTCAGCCCCTCGCTCCCCTACACACAGCTTTTTAAAAGTGGGTGTTGAAGATTGAGCTCAGTCCCTTATAAGGTAAGTTTTGTTTTGTTATTGTTTTTTGAGGCAGGTTCTCTTCTCTACATGGAGCTGGCTGTATTAGAACTCACTGTGTAGACCCGGCTGGCCTCAAACTCACAAACTCACAGAGATTTGCCTGCCTTTACCTACTGAGGGGTTAAATTCATGTTCCACCATGCTTATAAAGCAAGTGTATGCTTTGGCTGGGTGTGGGGTGGGAGTGAGGGTGGGGGAAAGGCAAATGTTTTCTCAATGAACTGTCTTCCTGGCCCTGGGAAGCTTCTGGGTGCAAGGCAGGCTTAGAGCCTCCTGCATTTGTAATTCTAGCTAAAGAGTGTACTAGCTCTCTCCCCATTTTTTTCCCTTTCCTTGTTTTGCTTTTGTTGTTGTTGTTGTTGTTGGTTTGAGGCAAAGCCTCAGTAAGCAGCACTGACCGGCTGGAACTTACTATGTAAAGCAGGCTAGCCTCAAGCTTGCACTAATCCTCCTGCCTCCATCTCCCTAATGCTGAGATCAGAGATGTGTACTGCCACACTCATTTTTCTCCACCATTTAAAGAAAACAAGACCTGGACACTTAGCTGAGCTACCCTGAGCACCATAATGAGTTAGTTGCAAGCAGGGGACAAGAAGCCATGTCCCCACCTCTACACACAGGTCGCCCAAAACACACTCCATTAAAAAGGGCGGGGTCTGTCCCGAGACCACCTGCCCTCACCACTTTGTCCCTGAATAGGACCGGTGAAATCATTTCCACTCTGAAACCCTCCTGTGATCCTCTACTCCCAATGAGACTGGGTGCTAACCTGTGTCGGTAAGTTAAGAAGAAATTCTTCCTCCTTTCCTTCAAAGTCAGCCTCCTCTCATCTGTCACCGCTGCCCACTCTACCCTGGGCTCCAGGCTTTGTTCTCTGAAGATATCCTAAGGTGGGTCAGGGAGCCTGCTGCTCAGAAGTGTTCCCCCATAAGCATCCGTGGATGACCCTAGAGCAATGGTTCTCAACTTGTGGGTCGAGACCTTTGTGGGGGTGGTGGAATGACCCCCTTCACAGGGGTCACCTAAGACCACCCCGCATATCAGATATTTCCGTTACAGTTCATAACTAGTATACTTATAGTTAGGAAGCAGCAGCCAAACTCATCCTGTGGTTGGGGCGGCACCACACTGTGAGGAGCTGTATTAAGGCGCCTCCTCATCAGGAAGGTTGAGAACCACTGGACTAGAGGGTGCTTCTTGGGTTTCCCTTTGCTGGGTGTGATTTTGTGCTGCTTTGCCCTTCCGCCGGCATGATGGCCCTTCCCCTCCCACGACAGCAGCTGGGTGGGTGGGGGAAGGGACGGTGACTTACAACAGCTTTCTTTCCAGGCTCGCTCCTTTGTTCAGCACCAGTGTCATTCATCTTTGACTCAATTTCCTTAGCCACTTGGGAAGCCAGGTCCTTTAAATTCTTCTTCCAGGTGTCTGAGGGACAGGACAAGATTTGGGGGAGGGGGTCCCCCTGTTTGCCCTCCCTATGTCATCAGGATAGGGATGGAGGAGGGGAAAGTTTCTTAGGTAGAAGTGGCCTCTCACTTGGCAAGCCTTTCTGCCCCAGAGGGAAAAAGCTTAGAGACAGCCAAGGAGCAGGTTTTGCTAATGCTGGCAGTCTCCCTGAGTCCTCCCCTGGAGTGTGGGGGTGGGGGTAGGGGTGGGGTGGTGGGGTGGTGCTTGAGGACATTAGGCTACTGTGTCTAAATGCAAGCAGTTTGAGCTGCCTTCTCTTCCCTTTTAGATTCCTGGAGCCAATGCTGAGATTTGATTTGGGAAAGAGCCATGCTTGTTGTTAAGACACTGAGCCACTCAGACTTCTCTGCCTTGTACTGGCCGCCACCCTGTTTGACAGGATCTCTCCCACACCCTACTCTCCTGGATCTCCCACACTCTAGGAACAGAAAAATAGGGCTTGGCCTCTGAAGTCCCTCCAACATCACAGCTGGAGGTCCCGATAAACCTCTTGAGTGTACGTGTTGCTAAATATTACAAGAGTCACATTTGTCTTTAGCTCCAAGTCACATGAGTGTGGCCCAGACTGACTTGACTCCTGCTCTTTCTTACTGCTCAAATCTAAGCAGGTGCACTTTTTGGGGGTTAGGGCCTGGGGAACGACACATGAGATTGACTCAGGAATGGAGGGAAAGGGGGAACCCCAATTGATGAACAATGGCCCTCTCCTCACGTCTTTTGCCCAACCACAAACTTTGGGAAAGGTCTGAGCCTCAGGTAGAAGAGTGTGGTCAAAGTACCCACCAGGAGAAAGCTGGGGGTTCCGGTTGGACTGTGGGTCTCCAATGGGAACAGAGATGGTGGGCATCCCTGTCAGATAGCCGGATAAAAGTGTAGATGGAGTCAAGGGTGCCAGAGAGATCTCGTCCCTCACCACACAGACGGGCTTCCCGGTGATATCTGCAGAAGGAATGAGATCTGAGGGCTGGAGCCCAGGAGCTCAAGGGTCTGGGAAGAGGTGGGAACAGCAAGGGGTGCTCCGGGCCCTCCTCTTCCAATAACTAGAAACTCACATCATCGGAGACAACAGCCCAGATCAGACTTTACTCATGGGCTCAGGGGGCAGAGGCAAGACAGAGTCAAGCTCTCATAGGACCCTGGCTTCCCGAGACAGGTCAATGAATTACAGGTGGCTTACAATGAAGACAACGGGGGGGGGGGTGAGGTGGAGTGAGGGGAAAGTTCCGTTGGTAAGTATTTTGCCTTGGAAGCAAGGGGATTTGTGGTCCACACTTAGACCTATGACTTTAAAAGGAGACTGGACCGATGATGCTTAGTGAGTAAAAGCACTTGTCATGCAAATGTGAGGATCTGGGTTTAAATCCCAGGACCCACATAAAAGCTGGATGCATCAAGTGGGCATCTATAATCTAATGTTCTTATTATGGGGAGATGGGGGGAGCGAAGATATCCATGAAGCTTGCTGGCCAGCTAGCCTGGCATATACAGCGGAAAGCTGAGGATGCTCATTATCAAACAAGGTAGGAGGAGGCAAGGACCGACAGCTGAGGCTACCCTCTGACCTCCACATGCATACCTGGGCACAGGTGTACCCACATTCATAAATGTGAATGCGCACGCGCACGCGCACACGCACACATACACACAAGAGCTGGGGAGGTGGAGACAGGAGGATCCCTAGTGCTCGTGGGCCAGCCATCCTAGCTAAATGGGGATGGTGCCTGGAGAGCAGCAGGATTGCTGTCCGGCCTCCACCTGCACACACACAAACATGCACATGTATGTACATACACACATGCACACAAGCACACACACACACACACACACACGAGGTGGGGGTGTTGGTGAGGACAGTAGAAAAGGAATTGGAATTTCTGTTAGCAGCCTATATAGGGTGGAGAAGAGTCTGCATGTGAGGACCCTCCAAAGGTGAGGAACAGTGCGGCTGGGCCTTTGCTGCTTTGATCCCAGGACCCTCCCTCTACTGGCTCCTTGGTGTCTCCTTGTCTTCTCTAATGTCTCCTAATTTCCTCAAGCTCTTCATCTGAAGCTCTGCTCTTTTGTGTCTTTACAATGTACTGTTTCTTCTCAGATGGCTCTCGCAGTGGTATCTTCCCAGCCTGTTCCACCTGTTTCTGTTTCCTCCACCACTGGCTCCTCCCCACTTCTATCCCCTCCTCTGCTGGCCCTTGATGGCTTCTTAGTATTGGATTACTCTGGTTCTTTACTGCCCTGGCTGACCGGTAAGGAGTTGCCATTGATGCCTCTCTGCCCTATGCTTCAGCTGAAGTCAGTGGTCAGATCGTAGGGGCCTTCCCTTCTGTACTTGTAGAACTATGGAATCTTCCACTGCTTGATGGTTCAGCTTCCATCAAGGCCAATGTGATCTTGTTCAAATACTCCTCATGGTCACTTCTACTCTTGTCATCCTCCCAATGGCCCCAATTTGATTCAGTGAAGCTATGATGATGATGATGATGATGATGATTGGCCACATCTCACTAGGTAGCACAGGGTAGGCAGGACTTTTTATGTAGACCAGGGTGGCCATATACTTGTGATGATCCTTCTTCTTCAGCATTCCAAATGCTAGGGTTATAGGAGCATACACCATGTCAGGCTGAGGTGGCTTAAGGCAGCACCAATGGCCTGCAGGATCCACCTGCTCCTGCCTCTCTGAACTCTCCCTTCCCCTCCGCTTCTTACTCTGCCTGAGACCCCCAATGGGGCTCTCCTGCTGTACCTCCAACAGAGCCAGGGTCTTTGTGTTGTCCCTCTGCAGGACATTCTTGTGTTTGACTGATTCATGCTCATGGGTCCCACCTTTTCCTCTCTTTAGTCTTCCTCAATCTCATGTAGTTGACTAGGACTCTTGTGACAACCTTTTGAAAATGGCCATCTCCCCTCTGTAGTCTGGTGCCGACATCTAGTCTATGCCTCATCCTTTCCAGCTCCTGGACAGCGGGGACAGTAGTCTGTTTCTGCCTATTGTTTTGTCCTTGGTGTCCTGACAAGTGCCCTTCTGTAGCTCATACTCTGTAAATGCTGCAGGTGGGTGGGTGGGTGGGTGGACGGATGGCCAAAAGGACCAAACAGTATCAATCAGACGTCAGTGTAGTTCTGGGGTGGGACACCCATCCCTTTCTCTGGACTCACAGGGAGGGAAATTCTGTAGGGAACTTCTGATATGCTCTTGCTTTCCTGTAGTCCCCAGGTCAGTCCTGGCTTGGCCACTGGGCAGCCTTGGGGCTCAGTCAGGCCCCATGCTCTCTAGGCTCTGCCTGGAAATAGGTACGAATGCATGTCGCTGTGCCAGATCTCATGAGGACTTAGTGATACTCACACCTCTGCAGGCCCCTGTAGGCAGATCCTACGTACTTGGCCCCTACCTTGGATGTGCGTCACTCGCTGTGGTTGGGGGTGGTGCCGGGAGAAGAAGGAATGGTGACTGAGGCGTCCAAAGCGGTAGGCACTGGGTGTTTGGGGCTTAGAAGTCTTCACTTCCTCTTGGGTCAGCTCGAAATCCACAATGCCTGGGACCACAGGCTCTTTCTGGAACCCGACATCCCCGTGGCTCCTTGGAAAGGGCTCTGGTTTCTTCTCAGGCCCCAGCTCTGCCTTTGGACTAAAAGGGGATGGTTAAAGAGAGGCGAATGGTGTTTCCTCTGGCTCATCAGGCCTTGGGACTCAAGTGCTTATCAAGGAGCCCAGTCCCAGAGGCTGCCTTCATGGCACCCCCACCCTATGGCCCCCAAAGCTTGGTTCCCCGAGAATCCTTTCCCAGTGATGCCATCTGGTCCCAGTGAGCCTCTGTCTTCCTAAGATGCCTTGGTAGGGATCTGGGGCCCATCTGCCAGAGAACAGATGGGACCTCCCAGGGGTCCCCGCTTTCTTCCTGAGACCAGATCTAAAACCAGAAAGAGAAGCCTCAGACCCACCTAGTCACCACACCCCCTAGGATGCACCAAAAAACCCCTTATATACATTCCCCGGGAACAGGGGCTGGCCTCATCAGGGGTTTCTCCCCAAACCAAAAATTTGGCAGCCCCAAGACGCCAGCTTCAGGCTGTCACCCTCCCGTGTCATTCTTATCTTAGTTTCAGCACCCTAGAGGTCAGATCTAGAGGCAAGGCCTGGGCCAGCCCTAGCAAGTCCTTTGCCCACGTGGTCCCTCCCAGGAGCTGCTGAGCTGAACTCCAAAGCGACAGGGAGGGAAGCGTCCAGCTTTTTGTCTTGTTGGCCTAGGCCAGAGACCAGCTGTCTCAGGTTCCCAGCATCCCACCCCACCCCCAGGATCTGAGGAAGCTTAGCCTCTGTCCCTGAAGAGGAGGAGGTGGTCAGTCTAGGTCCGAAGGTTGTCCCAGGAGGGTCGGCTCTACCACCTGCCTGGTGGCTTTCTGTACTTCCTTTGCTTGCTGACCCTGGCTGCAGGGAGGTCCCTTGGTGGAGTGGAGGTGGGCTTGGAATATGCTAAGAAAGGTGTGCCTCCCCTGATTCCTGGGAGGATGTTGCTGGGCGGCCCCCTTTTCCATTCTCTTTTCAGCTCTAGGCAATCTGAGACTTAAAGAAATAAAGCAAACCTCTCTGAAGCGGCAGTTCATGGCCTCCTCCGCTCCCAAGTAAGGGGAAGTCCCTGGTGCGCCTGTGCTGTAGCCCTGCCTCCTACTGTGTATTTCAGAGACCTCTATGGAGTAGCTACCCAGCTCTGCTGGGTACCATTCCAAGGTGAGGAAGGGCCTTTCCTGGAGCTTGGACCCCAACTTACTGAATTCCTCCAAGTCTACCTTCTGTCCTGCCTCATCTCCCTGTTGGCCCCAATGCACTCCTTTCTAGTCCGTAGGCATTTAGGTCCTCACCTCGCTAGTGGATGCTCAGTCAACTGGGTTTTCACCTCCGTAGTCATCGCAGCGTTTGCAATGAGAGAGAAAGACTAGAATCCTATTGCCAGTGTTCTCGCTGGAGGGCACAGCTCTGGTGGACTGCTGGCAGGTGTATAAACTGGAACAGACGATCTGAAAGGAGGAGAAGGGGGCAGCATGTGGTAAAACTGAACACTGCATTACCCAGAAATTCTTCTCCCAGACCTAAGAAAAACTCCTACAGCTGTGCAACATGGTTGCCTGTGAGAGTAGCGCAGTCAGAGGGTCCAAAAATGGCAAAAATAAAACCCATCGCCATTGCATACATGCGAAAATGTGGGAAAGCCAGGGCTACACTCAGACCATGGCTCTTTTAGGTTGCTGAGAGAAGTGATGAACCATAGTTAACAGCTACAGCATGGCTACGGCTTCCACTCTCAGTACGTAGCATGGTGTAGAAGACCACATAGGGCAGCAGTTCTCAACCTATGGGTCACCATCCGTCTTGGGGGGCCGTCTGTCAAATGGACCCTTTCACCGGGATCACATATTAGATATTTATTTACGTTATGATTCATAACAGTAGCAAAATTACAGTTATGAGTAGCAACAAAGTTACTTTATGGTTTGGGGGGTCACCACAACATGAGGAACTGTATTAAATGGATGCAGTTAAGAGCCACTGATATAGGGACTCACTATGTAGCCCTTGCCTGCCTGGAACTTGATAGGTACCCCAGGCTAGCTTTGGTTTCAAACTCACAGAAATCCACCTGCTTCTGACTCCAGAGTGCTGGGATTAAAGGCATTCCCCACCATGGCCAGCTTTGAGATGTTTTTTAAAAGTAGAAGTTCACAGGGTCACCAAGATGGCTCAACAGGTTAAGACACCTGCCACCAAGCCTGAGTTTAATCCCTGCAACCCACATGATGCTAACAGAAAGCTGACTCCTCCAAGTTGTTGTTCTCTGACCTCTACACACACACACACACACACACACACACACACACACACACACCCATGCACATACACCTATCCACACACTGTATTCACACAGTATACACACACACACATATCCATGCACATACACCTATCCACACTATACTCACACGGTATACACACACCTATACACACACACACCATACGTATACACACAATGCACACACCTATACACACATAAATACACCATAACACACCCCCATACAAACATCCATGAACACACCCACCCATATACACACACCCATACAGAGACACACACATGCTCCATAAACACACACTCAACACACACACACCTATACACACATATCTATATGCACATACCATAAACACACTATACACCCCCTAACACATACATGTCCACACACACACACACAAACACAAATTCAGAGGCAAACATAATTATCACAAACATTAGGTCAGACAATAAATAAAACAACTAAGGAAGTTCCCCTAGTGAAATTTTTGGGTGGGACAAGGAGGAGGAAAAGAGTACGCAGGAGACATGCTAGTGGTGATGCTGTGGTCCTTGTACAGGTGGCACATTTACAACAGTTCAGTGCTCTAGTAAGTAAACTAATTAAAAGAAATGGACGAAAAGTGACAGATATAAAAAACTTGGTGAATTACGATGCCAGTTCTAGGGACAGGATATGAGTGCATCCCGAGAAAGGCCCTCAGCATCACAGATCTGCAAGGCTCAGTACTACCCCCATCAAGTTAGTATATGATGGGTTTGCCTCGTTTGATGCTACCCAGCCAAGGACCAGCACCCCCATTGGACTCACAGGCTCCTGATCTTTTGTCTAAAACAGTGAGCGAGGCTCCCTCTTCAGGAAGCCGCAGGAGGCTGTCATCGATGGTAGGGGCAAGTGCTTAGATGCTTCATGCTTGGAGACTGGGCATTTTGAAGTCCCTCATCCACTCGCCTACAGGAAAAGGTGCTCTTTAGAACAGAAGCTCTCAAGTGCTCTTGACCATCGCAACAGCAAGAAATCCTTTTTCCCCTCAGATCTCAATTCACATGCGTGTTACGTGTGCACGCACATGCTTGCGTAACAAACATGGGTATATTCCAAAGCAGTATCAACCCATGTGATGTATTTGGATACTTTCGTATTTTTTTTTCTTTTTATGAACATCAGACATGACCCATTCAACTGCTTCAGTGAGCTTATGAGTTGCCACCCACACTAGAAGGGTCAGTAGGGACCCAGCAGAAGAGACAGATGAGGTCACTGCAGCCCGCTCCTACCATCCCCTGCCTCTTCTCTGGGATCCTTGACAGTCAGGTACAAAAGGTCTGAAGGTAGCCACCAATCTAACCACAGGTTGTCCTCTTCTCCCCCATCCCTTTATTCTCACCTGCAGCCAGAGCCTAGTTCATTTCCTGCCCTCCAGAGAGGTCCCCGAACTCACCAGGAAACTGTCCACTACAGCATAAGAGCAAGAAGCCCCTGGTGCCTGACCAGGAAGGATAAAGAAGACTACGAATCAGGGGTAAGGCTTGTCGGAACTGTGGGCAAACCTGTTCTTTGTGACTGTGCTGAGCCCAGTGGTTGCTAGGTTACCTCTTCCCCACAGAACTGTGTTCTCCAGAACACAGACCCAGGACCTTCCCTGCCCCCCCCCCCCCATACAGTCTTTCTCTTTCCTGGGGTGGGGGCGTGGGGGACAGACAGCTCACAGAGGACTTTCTCCCATCCCTTGAAACTCCTCCACTTCTTCTCCAAGCCCTTCTAATGGGGACACACAGAAGAGGGTTAATTACCTGCAGCCAACAGCAGATGGGAGGGAGAAAAGGATTCAGGCTAAACTCGATTCTGGTCTTGCCAGCTTGACACAGCCAGATGCCGTGTGCAGGGCTCTGCCTCTGGGAACTTTGATTCTTGGGATCAGTACTGGGGTAGCAGAGGGGAGGAAGGACTGGTTACCTCTTAGGTAGAGAAGAGACCAATCGCAGGACCTGGAGGGACTCTGTGACTTTACTTGGCGGGATGGCAAGGAGGAAGGATTAGGGTTTTCAGTTAGTTAAGCTGCCTGCTGCATTGCCAGGCATATGAATTCTGTCATTTATTGTGATGTGGCCTCAGACAGTCTACCCAAGGGCTCTGAGCCTCAGTCCCCATCTCTCTGAAATAGAGATGGGGTTCCCATTTATTGTCCCTTGGAAATTGAGTTACCACACACATTAAAGTGCTTAGGACAAAGCTGGGCCTGGTAGCACACACCTTTAATCCCAGCACTCAGGAGGCAGAGGTAGGTGGATTGCTGTGAGTTCGAGGCCAGCCTGGTCTACAAAGTGAGTTCAGGACAGCCAAGGCTACACAGAGAAACCTTGTCTTGAAAAACCAAAAGAAAAAGTGCCTAGAACAGTATGTGGCATTGAGTTTGATCTCAACTATTATGTCTGTGTGAACTGAATGCCCAGCTTGTTCTGAAGAATAAAGGAACTGATGGGAGCGAAGTGCCTAACTATATTCATGCAGAAGATGCTCAAAAAGAGGGGCTAGGGAGGCAGTTTAGTCTGTAAAGTGTTTACCTTGCAAGCATGGGCAGACAGATTTAGGTGGTTCCCTGACACTCCTGGGCCATCAGCCTACTGTGTTGGCTAGGTATCTGTCAATTTGATGCAAGCTTGAGTCATTGGAGAGGAGGGAGCCTCACTTTAACATTAGGCTGTAGGCAATGGGGGAGGGCCCAGCCCATTGTGGGTGGTGCCATCCCTGGCTGCCCAGTTTGAGTTCCTGTCCTGACTTCCTTTGGTGATGAATAGTGGTGTGGAGCAGTGTGTATGTACCCCATACACACCCCTTCCTCCCCAAGTTGCTCTGGTGTTTCATCACAGCACTAGGGCACCTAGCCTATTTGGTGAAAAGAAAAAGTAGATGATGCCTGAAGAATGATATTTAAAATTGCTTTCTGGCTCATGTTCTTCACATGTGCACACATGTTCAGTAGCTGTATACACATGTACACACACAAAAGTGATACTCAAAAGAATGTGTGTTACATAAAATTCATAGCCTATTATTTTTTTTAAGGCAGGGTTTCTCTGGGTGCCCCAGCTTAATTTTTATTATTAAAGGCCTATAATTATTATGATTGTTTTATCTAACCTGCTATCATAAGCAACAAAAGACAGACACCTGATTTTAGGTAAGCCTTATTTTACCTGGGCAGATATTAGCCCCTAAACTACCCTTATCTCCCAGCCCCCATATCCCATGCCAATTGCTCTAGAAATTTCTCTCTGGGCTACTTCCCTCCGTAATTCTATAAATTCTCTCTCTCTCTCTCTCTCTCTCTCTCTCTCTCTCTGTTTTTTGTTTTGTTTTGTTTTGTTTTGTTTGTTTTTGTTTTTGTTTTTGGAGACAGGGTTTCTCTGTGTAGCCTTGGCTGTCCTGGACTCACTTTGTAGACCAGGCTGGCCTCGAACTCACAGCAATCCACTTGCTGCTGCCTCCCAAGTGCTGGGATGAAAGGCATGTGCCCACTGCGCCCGGCCCATAAATACTTTATGTTTTCCATCTGGGCTGCTTTCCTCCATCCATGCTGATCCAGCCATGTGCTTCTTTTCATGCTAACCCATGGCGGCTCCCTTCCTTCTTTCTCCTCCGGTACTTGTCTCTTTCTGTGATCTATCAGTCCCCAAAGCCCTCGAACCTTAGCTCTGCTCCTCACTTCTGCCCTACCCAGGTGTAGGTCTTTCATTCAGTCAATCGGGGATAATTTCTTAGGCAAAGATGACAAACATCATTTTGGGGTACCTGAGCGTCTGCTCATAAAAAAGCAAGCAGAACTCAGGGACCAAAATAATGAACAATCAAATGCAAAGCACCAGACTCGCTGCTGCTGTTTCCAGTCACTAAGTGGGAGTAGGATCTACAGTGGGGTGACATCTTTGTCCACAACTACCTTGCATAACTAATGTGTTTATTTCTCTGAAGTTCAACCTGGGTACAGTAAAGTAGGAACAGGTTTGTCCTTGGTCCGGGGCCTCTTATGGCCTGGGAGGCATGTGGACAGGCTCTGAAAGCCAAGAAGTTTTGAACAAGCTACTGGAAGCAGGCCTAGAAATAAGGCTGCTAGCCTAGGCATGGTGGCGCACGCCTTTAATCCCAGCACTCAGGAGGTAGAGGCAGGCAGATCGATGGGAATTTGAGGCCAGCCTGGTCTATAAAGTGAATCTAGGACACCCAGGGCTACACAGAAACCCTGTCTCAAACAAACAAACAAACAAACGAAAGAAAGAAAGAAAAGAAGACTGCTGCATTTCCAAAACTTCTGGGCTTGCTTTATGTCAGTGTTTTGTGAGGCATCTAGACTCTGTGGGTAGACACTATGGAGCAAGGAGTTTGAAATGGATAAAATAAGTGAACTTCTTTAAGCTCTCCTACTGTTCTGCCCCTCCCTGCGGACAGGAGACTCCAGCCATTGCTCAGGAAATTGGCCTCTGACTTCAAAAGCGTCCCTATTTATGTGGCTCAGAGCATTCTTTGTCTGAGAAACTTTTTATCTGGGCCTGTCTCTGCAGGGTTCAGGTGACCCTTTAGAAAACACCTTGAAAGCCCCTCTTGCATGTTTCTGGGCAGTCTAGTGAGGAGACAAGTCCTACTGTGTTGGAGAAGGAGAAGGAGAAGGAGAAAGGAGGGGGAGGAGAAGGGGGAGGAGGGGGAGGGGGGAGGAGGAGGCAGCTTTCATGACCAGCCCCTCCTGACAGCTTCTAGCACTCTGGGGATTTCCTACCAAGTCTGCTGACACAGCTAAGGAGAAACCCCCACGCCACCTTCCCCACAGTGCCCTTTAATACTTTCATTGTGTGTGTATGCATGGTGCAGCTGGGGTGGAGGATGCCGGGGATAACTTAAGAAATGTCTTTTCTGTCCTTGGGAGGTGGTGGTTTAATTCCAGTACTCAGAAGGCAGAGGCAGGTGGATCTTTTTTGTTTGTTCCTTTTGTTTTTGTTTTTTCGAGACAGGGTTTCTCTGTCCCACAGAGCCCTGGCTGTCTTGAGGTAGATGGATCTTTTTTTTGTGTTTGTTTGTTTGTTTGTTTGGTTTTTTGAGACAAGTTTTCTCTGTGTAGCATGGTTGTCCTGGACTCACTCTGTAGATCAGGCTGGCCTCGAACTCACAGTGATGAGGCAGGTGGATTTTAAGTTTACAGAGGAACTGGAAAACCCTCAGATCCTTCCCCCAGTAGTTTCAGAAAGAGGAGCGAGCTGGGCTGCATAAGGAGACTGACATAGGCCAGCCAGGGCTATACAGAGAGTTCTTGTCTACAATAAATAAATAAGACAGGAAGAGAGGAGAAGAGAGGAGAGAGAGGAGAGGAAAGGGGAGGAGATGAGAGAGAGGATGGGGTGTAGAGGAGAGGTAAGGAAGACAAGTAGAGGAGAGGGGAGAGGAGAAGAGAGGGGAGAGGAGAAGAGAGGGGAGAGGAGAAGAGAGGGGAGAGGAGAAGAGAGGGGAGAGGAGAGGAGAGGAGAGGAGAAGGAGAAGGAGGAGAGGAGAAGGAGAGGAGAAGGAGGAGAGGAGAGGGAGAGGGAGAGAGAGGTCTGCCTACGCGTGCTTTGAGATAAAGCCCTCTACCTCAGTCTCTCAGTAAAAGAGGAATAATATTAGACTTTACAGAAGAGGCAGAACAAGAGAATGACATTTCTAGCTGCGCATGATGGCACACACCTTTAATCCTGGCACTGGGGAGGCAGAGGCAGGTGGATCGCTGTGAGTTCGAGGCCAGCCTAATCTACAAAGTGAGTCTAGGACAGCTAAGGCTACATAGAGAAACCCTGTCTTGAAACAAAGAAACAAACAACGCTTCCCCCCACCCCCAATGAGAGTGACATTTCAAGAGGATGAGCCTAGTCAAATAAATATGAATTCACATTGAAACAGAAGGCACAGGGGTTATTGCACGTCTTCCAGACCATAAAGTCACAGTAAGCTCCCCCATCATGGAAAAACTTTGACAGGCTTCCTGTGTGTCAAGCACCATGGCAACCCTTTCAGATGTTTTATCTCATTTAACCCTTGGGCCAGGGAGATTTACGTGTTGTAAATGTGGGTTTTTTTTTTTTTGTTTTTTTGTTTTGTTTTGTTTTGTTTTGTTTTGTTTTGTTTTGTTTGTTTTTTTGTTTTTTTGTTTTTTAGCATCTGTGGCTTGTTCTTCTATCTTTAATGCGTTGGTTTTCTGATCTCCCCACCCTCTGCTTGGGACTGAACTTGGGGGCTCTGAGGCTCAGCTCTGGGTGCTCAGTCTGCACCACCATACCAACTCTAACAGAATTTTCTGGTAAAGATAAATTTCTAATGTCAATGAATCGTATCCTTAATAGTTTGCCTACCTGAGGCTATGAGACATTCTCCCTGTTCTCTAGAACATTCTCCGGTTTATCTTTGAAATGGGAGTCTTTGGTCATCTGGAGACAGGTTTTGTGTATCACAGGATAAGGGTAAAGAGCTGATTCCCCAGATAAATAGTTATTGAGCTGGGTGTGCTGCTACAAGCCTGTAATTGTAGCGTTTAGGAGGCCGCAGTAGGATTACTTTGAGCTCAAGGTTAGCCTGGCCTACAGAGTGAGACTCTCTGAAGAAGGAACAAAGCTGGCAAGATGGTTCAGCACGTGATGTCACTTGCCACCAAACCTGATGATCTGAGTTCAATCTCCAAGCCCTATAAGGATAAGGAGAGAAGTGACTCCTGCTAGTTATCCTCTGATCTAGACACACACACACAAACACATGCACACACACTCACTCTCACACATATTACACTCTCACACACTCCCTTACAAATAAAATTTAAAAAGCAACAGCAGGCTGGGCGTGGCGGCGTGGCGGCGTGGCGGCGTGGCGCACACCTTTAGCCTCAGCACTCAGGAGGCAGAGGCAGGTGGATCACTGTGAGTTCGAGGCCAGCCTGCTCTACAGGCAAGTCCGGGACAGCCAAGGCTACACAGAGAAACCCTGTTTTGAAAAAACAAAAAACAAAACCAAAAAAAGCAACCACAAAGCATCCTTACTTATGAATCTGCCTCTAAATTTACTGTTTGTTGAACTGCTGCACCCAGGCGCATCCTCTTAATTGCTGTCACTTTCAGGGCATCTTTCCCTCCATCCTTTCCTTCTTCTCTCCCTGCCTCCCTCTTCTCTTTTGTGGCGTGCACAGCATGGCGACCACTGCTGCTTGACAAAGCTCGGGTCGAGATTCTCCAGCATCCTTTTACTTTCGTCTTTGGTGATGTTCACCATGTGTTGTGGGAGGTTTCAGTGCTTTTCCCCTTTGGGGTGTTTTCTGTGGGCTTTGGTAGAGGCGGTGAATCTATGCAATGGTAATTGCTCTAAACAAAATAATCCTTCAGGGGAAAATCTCTGCCACCATGGAACCATAAAGTGTGACAACTCTGCCTATTCCTACGCAGGAATCCCCTTTGTGCCCATCTGTTTGCACCGAGAATAGAGTAGTTAAACATTTCTGCTTCCAGAAACTCTTATGCGCTTATACCTGGTCCCAAGGATGAGCACATGCAATCTAGAGGAACAACCAGCCTTGGCAGCTGATGGCAAGTGTTCAGCTAGTAAGTATAGAATGAAATAGCGCCCACGATTGATTGCCTGGGTACGTGACTTAAGAGGATGAGTGGCAAGATCTAGTGTGCCCCACGAGGAGCAGCTTCTGTTAAGAAGTTAGCCTGGCTTGATCTCCCTCTGCCATATACAGGAGGATACATTGGAGGGATTAGAGTGGTCTGGTATATTGGAAAAAGTATGAGGTATCAGGACCTTCCCTTTGGGGAGTGCGTGAGGAGAACAGGCCTATATTGTAAGACTGAGGCAAGAAGGAAGGCAACTAGGAAACAGCCCAGTGTGTATTATGCCTCATGGCGCAAACCCTGTATCATGCCCCCGAGGAATGGAAATTGCTCTTACGGGTTTGTTTCTTAGGACTCAAAGCCTTGCACCTCCTGACCACAAAGGCTGTGAGCGTGTCGCTGCTCCTGTCCATTTCTCCCTTCTAAGTGCACAGGCACAGCGGAGAGATGAAGTTTATTTTGTGGTTCCAAATAAGTAACTCACAGAAGAGTGGTTTAAAATAGTTCTCCGGGGTGGTGGTGGTGGTGGAGGTGGTGGTATCGGGAGACGGTTCAGTGGACCTCATTGTGATTCTCAGCACCCCTGTTAGTCTGCTCGTGCACACACAGACACCCTCCGCTCATCCACATACATGATACAAAATAAACAGATACCGAAAACTGATTACTCTGAAGTATACAGCATAGAGACTGAAGAATTAGAAATAATTCAGTTCAAGCTGGGCCTAGTGGCGCACGCCTTTAATCCCAGCACTTGGGAGGCAGAGGCAGTTGGATCACTGAGTTTGAGGATGGCCTGGTCTACAATGCTGAGTCCTGGACAGCCAAGGCTACATGGAGAAACCCTGTCTCAACACACACACACACACACACACATACACACACACACACACACACACACACACACACACACACACACACACCAGTTCACTGTGTTTGGTTGGTAAACAAGGTCAAGGTTTTGTCTTCATGACAGATACTCACCAGTGACCTTATCACCAGTGACCTTAGTGAGTAAGTTTGCATGGGGACACCACCTAGCTTTTGAAGGATGCCACCTTAAAGAACTTCCTGTTTTCTCTTCAAGCTGAACTTTGCCCTGGTAGCCGTCTTCTGCATCTCAGCCCAGAGATGCTCTGTCCACGAATCATCTTGGCAACAGTGGAGAATGCAGCATGAGCAGACGGGAGAGGGCTCGGAATACAGCGCAAGGCGGTCTGTCCTGCAGTGTCAGGGGTTTCCAGGCGGGACGTGGGCTGCTATGTCCTGCTTTCAAGTGCACGCTTCTAGCCCATGCTTTTAGTTTTCCTTGTTTTCTCTATGGATTCTATTATTTATCTATTTATTCCTCCTTATCTTCCTCATTCTTTGCCTTTTTGTTGTTGCTGTTCGTCCCCCTTTTGAATTGTTTGTATTTCTTGAGACAGGATCTTACTATGTAGTCCAAATTGACCACAGACT
The DNA here is from genome assembly GCF_903995435.1 of Acomys russatus. Taxonomy (NCBI): domain Eukaryota; kingdom Metazoa; phylum Chordata; class Mammalia; order Rodentia; family Muridae; genus Acomys; species Acomys russatus. Next base: position 38,869,986 of record NC_067147.1, on the reverse strand, counting down.
TTTGTTTGTTTGTTTATCAAGGCCAGGGTTGCTGCCCTGGACTCACTCTGTAGACCAGGCCGGCCTCGAACTCACAGAGATCCGCCTGCCTCTGCCTCCCGAGTGCTGAGATTAAGAGGCATGCACCACCATGCCTGGCCCAACTGTTGGCTCTCTTAATTACTAACGCCATCCTGCTCTCTCTGGGTTTACATTTCTAGTTCTTATATTTGTTGAGCAGACTATGCTTATTAATAATTAAGTTAATTGATACTTAGGTGATTTTCAAATGTTTCAATGTTTCATCTCTTTAGGGCCATCAGAGCTTCTTCCCATAAATGTGTCTGATTTTATTGGAAACAAATGGGACCCGAGCACAGCTTTACTTTGACCTATTCAATGAGTAAAACTAAGTATATTTTCATATGGCCGAATGCTGTATGTACTTCTGTGACCTTTGTCGTATCTTCCTAACATGGGTACATAGCTTTAACTACTAGAGAGACAACCTCTCTGTGGTATGAGAGAGATGGTTTTTTCCTGCTCTCCTTTGTATATCTTCTCACTCTGTTCCTGCTGTAAACTCATGTTTTAGGTGTTTTCTTCTGGTTATGCTGTACACTGGTGAAAGAGACCTTACCTGCCTTCAGAACTTGAGCGGGCTTTTTTTTTTTTTTTTTTTTAAGTTTTATTTATTTATTTATTTTCTGCTTGTTTGTTTGTTCATTCAAGACAGGGATTCTCTGTGCAGCCTTGGCTGTCCTGGACTCGTCTTTTAGACCAGACTGGCCTCGAGCTCACAGCGATCTGCCTGCCTCTGCCTCCCGAGTGCTGGGATTAAATACATACACCACCACGCCCAGCTACTTATTTACTATACAGGATTCTGCCTTCACACCAGAAGAGAGCACCAGATCTCATTACAGATGGTTGTGAGCCATGTGATTACTAGGAATTGAACTCAGGACCTTTGGAAGAGTAGTCAGTGCTCTTAACCTCTGAGCCATCTCTCCAGCCCTTATGGGGTTTAGGGGCTTTAACCCATCATGTTTTAGTGGGATTTTTGTCTAACCCCACGAGAGGGTCCACAGAACAGATGAGAAATTCCAGCAGCGATGACACTCGGGTCACCATCCTGTACCTATGTGACTATGGATGCACACTGGTAGCTTCTGGGCCTTTGCTTCCTCGTGTACAAAACAGGGGCAATGGTTCTGCTCATCCCATGGGACTGTTTGATAATTATATAAGATAATTGCCTAAATGATCAGCCAGCACAAGGCCTAGACCACTGTCTATGCAAATGAAGCAGCTGTTGAGAATGGCGGCTACCTTCTGCTGTTCTTCTCTGTGGGTGTGTGGGACGAACTCTTGTACCCACCCACTCCTGTCTCACAGGCTTTATGCTCTATGGTTTGTCTATGGATTCTGGCCAGTGTCACCAAGTTGCTCTCTGATGAGGGCTGGCTGCTCTGAACCTTGAGTCCGTGCCAGACTTTTGGCACCTGCCCCGGCTTTGTCGGTGCCCTGTTATCCTGACCTCTGTGGTAGCCTTTTGATGGAGTTGAGAAGAAAGAGGGAGGTGTGGCTGCCCATCATCCCACCTGTCTCCTCTGGGCTGACCAGCCAGGTCACCTGTCATTTGAGCAGAAGTCTCAGCTCTGGGGCTGACATGTGTGGGCTAGTCTAAATCAACACAGAGAAGGGTCGATGGCATGGAAGAGCAGGCACAGGACACAGGAAGCACCTGGGCTCTTGAGAAAGTCAAAGGTCAGGCACAAACAAGCTTCCTACACACACAGTCCTTTTCAACTAAAACGTCGTTTCTGTGGCCTTCACCCTAGTTCTCTGCTCACATTTTTCTTAGTGCCCGGTGCTCCTCATAATTCCATGCATCTCTTCTGCAAGCATACAAGCTCCAAGAAGGGAAAGGTGACCGGGCAGTGGTGGCACATGACTGTAATCCCAGCACTCAGGAGGCAGAGGCAGGCGGATCTCTGTGAGTTCGAGGCCAGCCTGGTCTACAGAGCGAGAGCCCAGGAACAGCTGGCGCTGTTACACAGAGAAACCATTTCTGGGAGTGGAAGAGGGTGGGAAGAGAAGGGAAAGGCTTCCTTTGTCTTATCACCAAACTCCTTGATATGTGTGGTAGCTCGGTGGGTGTGTTTGCTCACCTGTCAAGCTCCTGGTACAGCACCTGCTGCTCAGTATCATCGAATGAATGTATGAATCAGTTTCAGGTATGTATCTAATCCACTTATCTACCCCACGCTGGATCCTTGCCTAGTTCTCAATGAGCCCACCTAGTCTGAAGTCATTCTGCCCTGCCCAAGCTTGCCTTGTAGTTTGTGGTAATAGCTCTGTTGAGTGCAGAGTTCTTAGTACTCGTTGAAATATGTTTTTCTAGAGACTTTCAGGTAGTCTTGTTCTAGTCACCCACTATATAAGCCATTATTATTATTATTATTATTATTATTATTATTATTATTATTGCTATGCTCATCCTTCAGATACTTGAAATTGATTCTCATGCCTAGCCCCCCTCCAGGATAGTCCCAGAATTATTTATGAGAAACAACATGAAATAGGCTAAGGAGTTTAGAAACGTTAAAGAATCAACGGGCTGGAGAAGTGCCTCAGTGATTAAGAGCACTGGCTGCTCTCCAAGAGATAGTTGAGATCCTAGCACTCACATGGTGGTTCGCAACTGTCTGTACCTCCAGTTCAAAGAGGCCTGGCGCCCTCTTCTGGCCTCCACAAGTGCTGCACGTAGTGGTGCATAGACATCCACGCAGGGGTTCAGTCTGAGGATGAGCGGGAAATAGGGGAGAAGGTAAAGCGAAGCGGAGGCTGATCATAAGGGGCCTTAAGTACCAAGTCTGAGACCAGCTTTAGTTAACCAGGCTTGGAATGGTGTCTTTCTCTTTGATGGCTTCTTCAGATATGGTGGGCTTCATTGGTAGACGTGTACCATACTCTGACATGGCTACTGTTATAGCTTATACCATGTACTGAGTTCTCACTGGCCATGAGCTTTCTGCATGGCCTGGAGGAAGGCCTAGGTCATCTCTGTTGCTCCTGTCTAATGGATGTCCTCTGATCAGTTTTCTCCCAACAGGCCTTGGGCTCTGGCTTGTTTTCGTGGTTGTGATGTTGCTTTCAGAGACATTGGGCAATCCCCACAGGGCGTTCTGTTCTCAACCAGAAACTCTGCAAGGCTTCCCTGGAGTCAGCAGGAAGGCCTTGTTGCTGCTGTAAACAGTTTGTTTGCAAGGACGTGTGTGGTTTTTGTGTGGAAGGTACTTGTGTGGCTTCAGAAGAGAAGCCAGCTCAAACAGACTTGACAGTGGTAGAGTGGCGAGGAATGCTAGATGTCTGAAGAGAAACCCTGTGGAATGACTTAAACATTCGAAATGCTCAAATGGGTGGTAGCCAGTAAGATTGGACCTTCGAAATATGTCTGAGCAAGTGGTTTCCTCTCAGTGGCCCTTGCAACACTGGCTCCTATTGATACTCAGTAGCTGAGCATAGCAGTCCCTTCAAGCTGACCTACAAAGGCTAGCTAGCTTCAGGCTGCACATCCACCAGGAAGCAGGTAGGCAGTGGCTCCAACAGGGCTCTGGACTCTGCCCAACCCAGTCTCCCCACTGATATTCAGAGGGAACAAGAAGCTATTTTGTACCGAGAATGACCCTGGCACTTGTCCTATCTCCTTTGCCAGGCTATCATGGCTTGGGCTTCTCTGTGATGTCCCATGTGCTGCCCTGACAATACCCCCACAGCTTGGGAAATTTATAACAATCAGACATTCATTGACACAGAATGCTGGAGTCGGGAAGTCCAAGATGGAAGGGGCAGCATCTGCTGAGGGCCTTCCAACTCTGTCATACTCCAGGAGAAGGGCAAAGAAAGACAGAGAGCGAGATGAAAGTTGAACTTGATGATACTGACATTAATAATTCATTCATGAGAGCAGAGCCCCAACAGCCTTTTTCTTCTTCTTCTTCTTCTTCTTCTTTTCTTCTTTTGGTTTTTCGAGACAGGGTTTCTCTGTAGACCAGGCTGTCCTAGAACTCACAATGGCCCACCTGCCTCTGCCTCCCACATGCTGGGATTAAAGGCATGGGCCACCATGCCTGGCTCCTAATTGCTTCTTAAAGATCCCCAGCTGACTCATTATGATCATTTCTAGTCCAATCTATTTGTCCACAAATTTCAGGATCTCCTTGTTTTTAATAGCTGACTAGTATTCCATGGTGTAAACGTATCACCAGGGCATTTAGGTTGTTTCCAGGTTCTGGCTATTGTGAATAAGGCTGCTATGAACATGGTTGAGCATATGTCCTTGCTGTGTGGTGGAGCATTTTCTGGGTATATTCCAAGGAGTGGGATAGCTGGGTCTTGAGGAAGCCCTATTCCCAGTTTTCTGAGAAATCGCCAGATAGATTTCCAAAGTGGTTTTACAAGTTTGCATTCCCACCAGCAATGAAGGAGTGTTCCTCTTTCTCCACATCCTTGCCAGCATGTGGTGTCACTTGAGTTTTTAGATCTTAGCCATTCTAATGGGTATAAGATGGAATCTCAGAGTCATTTTTATTTGCATTTCTCTGATGACTAAAGATGTTGAGCATTTCTTTAGGTGTTTCTCAGTTATTCGTTCAGTTAACCCAGAAGCAGAAAGACTCACATGGTATACACTCACTTATAATTGAGCACTAGCCCAAAAGGCACATCCCATGAAAGTCTTCACTTACCAGGAGATTGGGATAGATGTGAGGACATCCTACTGACACTCTAGGTAAGAGAAATATAGGAGATGGGGAAATAGAAGGACACAGAGGGTCCTAGAAACCTATAAGAAGAACATCGTGATGGATGGATTGGGGCCTAGGGGTGTCTGCTCAAACTATTGCACTAACCAAGGACAATACAAGAGTAAACATTGAAACCCTACTCTGATCTACTCAATGGACAGGACATTCTTCACAGTTATGTGGAGAGCGGGGACTGACTTTGACATGAGCTCTGGTGCTCCATATTTGACCACCTCCCCTTGGTGGGGAGGCCTACTGGCACTCAAAGAAAGAATGAGGCTACCAAGATGAGACTTGATAGCCTATGACCATATAGTGGGAGAGGAGGTTCCCCCTCGGTCATAGACCTAGGGGAGGGGAATAGGGTGAAAGCAGAAGGGAGGGAGGAATGGGAGGATACAAGTGATGGGATAACAATTGAGTTGTAATCTGAATAAATTAATAAAAAAAAGATTCTCCAGCTGAGATATCCTTGCATTGCGGAAACTTATAGCACATGATCTTTAGGGACACGTGTCATCTAAATATTCAGGGCATGTTTATATGTGCAGCTTTGAAATCTAGGTTTACTCATTTGCTAAGTAGGGTGCTGAGATAAAATACTGCTGTGAATAAACAGAAATGTACTGTCTCACAGTTCTTGAGGCTAGAAGTCAGAGGTCAAGGTGTTGGGAAGGTGTAGGTTCTCCTGAAGGCTGAGGAGAAAGGTGTTTCTTGTCTCCTTCTTGCTGATGATCTAGTGCCCTTGCCTTCTTCTTTTTAAAGATTTATTTATTTATTTATTATGTATACAATGCTCTGCCTGCATGTACACCTGTAGGTCAGAAGAGGGCATCATATCTCATTATAGGTGGTTGGGAGCCACCATATGGTTGCTGGGAACTGAACTCAGGACCTCCAGAAGAGCAGTCTTAACCACTGAGCTATCTCTCCAGCCCCGCCCTTGCCTTCTTATCATCTCCATTCCACACCTGTCCAAATTTCTCCTTTTAAAGATTTACCTTAAGCTGGGTGCAGTGGCACACGCCTGTAATCCCAGCACTCGGGAGGCAGAGGCAGGAGGATCTCTCTGAGTTCAAGAGTTCAGCCTAGTCTACAAAGTGAGTCCAGGACAGCCAACGCTACACAGAAAAGCACTGTCTCAAAAACAAAACAAAACAACAACAACAACAAACCCCTTACCTTAAGTAAAGGATTATTGTGTATGTATATGCATGATGTGTGTGTGTGTGTGTGTGTGTGTGTGTGTGTGTGTGTGTGTGTGTGTGTGTTAGGGGATGGGGTACATGTAGTCAGAGGACAACTTTATGGAGTCTGTTCTCTCCTTCTATTTACATAGGCTCTGAGGTATCAAACAGCCCATGAGGCTTGAGTAACAAGTGTCTTTACTTGCTGTGCCTCAGTTACCCGTTCCTAAGGATTCCAGTCATTTGGGGCTAGGCACCCAACCTGTCCCGGTACTACAGCTATGTCTACCATGATTTCATTTTCTAGTAGTTACAATCTGGGGACCTGAGAGTTAAGAGGCCAGCACAGGGATTGTCAGGGATATAATTCATCCCTAACAAAGATGGCCTCAGCATCAGCACCAGACGCCACCCTGCCGGTTCCTGTTGTACTGAGTCGGGCTTATAGGAAACCATGACACCGGAAATCTGATGGTTAAGGGAGAGGCCCCAGTTCTGCTATGGTAAGTTGAAGGTAGAGCCCGTTAGCGATGGGGAGACAGCTCAACTGCTAAAGTCCTGCCAAAGTCAGTCCGGAGGGCCTGCCTGCTACAGCATTTGCCTGTCATGTGTGAGTCTCTGGACTGGATTGTCACCATTGCCAAAACATAATATAAAATGAAATAAAACATTGAGATCCTGTCTCAAAATAATCAATTAAGAAGCTGGGCATGGTGGCGCATGCCTTTAATCCCAGCACTTAGGAGGCAGAGGCAGGCAGATTGATGTGAGTTCGAGGCCAGCCTGGGCTACAAAAAGGCTACACAGAGAAACCTTGTCTCGAAAAACAAAACAAAACAAAACAAAAATCAATTAAGAAATAGCATAGATTAGTAAATAAAACTGAGAGATTTTTTATGGAGGGAAAAGAGATTTCTGTCTTGCCTTGGAAAATTGAGGATCGAGGTGCTGGTCCCCTTGTCCATGGCACTGGTCCCCATGACCTCTGGCATTAAGCCCCATTCTTTATCCCTGCTGCTTTCTTTCCCATAGCCCCAGCACCCTCTATCTCAACATACAGAAATGCATTATGCTTCTCTGTCTCTCCCATCAGGTCAGGGGCCAAAATCTGTTTTGCTTAGTGATACACTCCACACCCAAGATGCTGGCATTTTAATAGTTTAATGAATGCATGATTGAGCCTATGGCCCACATTCCAAGATGACAAGTCATATGACCTACCTGGGGCTCCTGAAGGCAGATCCACTGGCCATTATGGCCCAACACGCCTGAGGCTGCTGGGCTGCATGCCAGGCCCTCCTTCAGTGTGGCCTTGACTTGTCTGCCTTCACCAGTGGCTGAACAGGTGCGCTTTGCTCAGCCAGAGACTCTCCTGCCTTCCTGCCTCTACCTGGCTAAATCTTGGTTGTCTGTGTGCTCGGCTGTGACTGTCCTGGACCCCTTTTTTTAGGTTAATGCCACCAGCAAGGAGAGGAACTGACTATAGACAAAACCAAACCAAACAAAAGCTTATGGAGAAAATTCTTAACATTTAGGGTGTGTGTGTGTGTGTGTGTGTGTGTGTGTGTGTGTGTGTGTGTGTGTGTGTGTGTGTAAAGAGAGAGCAAGCAGGGGTCAACCTTGAGTGTCTCTTCCTCAATTACTCTTACCTTATTCTTTGAGACAGGGTCTCTTACTGAACTTGTAGCTCACTGGTTTACCTAGACTAGTTGGCTCCAGGAGTCCTTTTGTGGCTGCCCCACCCAGAAGAGGATTACAGGCATGTGCTACTTTGTTTCACTTTTTTAAAGTTCCCCCCAGCCCCACCCCAATCAGGGTTTTTCTGTGTAGCCTTGGCTGTCCTGGACTCACTTTGTAAACCAGGCTGGCCAGGAACTCAAAGAGATCCACCTGCCTCTACCTTCCAGAGTGCTGGGATGACAGGTGTGCGCCACCGCACCTGGCTTTACTTATATAAAATTATATAATTTTTATTATATAAAATATATCAATTATATATAATATAATTATATAGAATATATAATTGCATATAATATGAAATTATATTAAAATTTTAATTTATATGAAAATATTGCTTTATGTGGGTGGATGCTTTGGCTTATGTGTCTGTGTACCATCTGAGTGCTTGTTGTATGGATCAAGCACTCAGAGGGTGTAGGATCCCCTGGAACTTTAGTTATGAGTGGCTCTGAGCTGCCATGTGGGTGCTGGAGAGTAATCCTGGGTCCTCTGCAAAAGCCACCCTTGCTCTTAATGTCAAGTCATCCCTTTAGCCTGTGTTCAGCATTTTCACATGTGTTCTGGGGGTGGGGGGATCGAAGAGTCAGGTCCTCGTGTTTGCATGACAATATTACCAAGCCATCTTCCCAGGCATTTTATTTTAAAGACGAAGTCTCACTATGTAACCCTGGCGATCCTGGAATATGTTACACAGACCAGGCTGGTTTTGAACTTGTGTGTTGGTCCTCCCACCTCTCCCTAAATACTCTCCGTCTTTGCATCAGTCTTTAAAGATAACAAAGCCATTGCCATAGAAAGGTGGATGACTGCCAACTCTCCTGACCTCTGAACTGGAGACTCAGGTGTCACACAGCTGGACTCACCCCGTGAGTCACCCTAGAAACTGGTTCTACAGGGACATACCAGGAGAAACTGTGTGCCTAGGTTTGCAATGATTTTTATTGGTCCTCTGTTTACCCAGAACTTAGATTACTGGCCTCTTCAACAGGCTTTGTCTGTGGGAACAAGGCAGCCTGGCTTTCCAGAGGGCATCTGGCTATACTGTTCATCCTCGCAGCAGGACTAGGACAAATGACAGGTGTGCGCCACTGCACCTGGCTTTAACTTATATAAAATTATATAATTTTATTATATGAAATATATCAATTATATATAATATAATTATATAGAATATCTAATTGTATATAATATAAAATTATATTAAAATTTTATTGGTTCAACAAATGATTGTACTTCCCAGGAACCTGGAGTTATCAAACAGAGACTTCTGGGGATCAAAACCCAAGTAGGCCATAGAGAAATCTAGAAAACAGACATGGAGAGTGGTTTCCTCTCTCTACCCAATCATTGTTATTGATTGATTGATCGATTGATCGATTGTGATGGTGGTGGTACTAAGGAGTAAGACAGGGTCTCACGGTGCAACTCGAGCCTTCATTTAGAGACCTTCCTGCCGCAGCTTTCCAAATGCTGGGGTTAAAGGCTTGTATTGATACACTCAGTTTTGAGTTGAGGAAGTTGAAACCCAGAGAAGGTAAACGATGCATTTAAAGCCATAAAGCACGTATTCCCAAAGCCAATACAAGAAACAACTGTATTTTCTGGGCCTGGGTTCTGGGGCTAAAATATTAGGAATTCTAGGCTGTCTCTACTAGCTACAGGACCAAGGTGTAGGAAGAGATGAAGTCAAGTTTATCAGCTTTTACTCCAAAGTGGACAACGTACACGGCAGCCAATGATTACATTCTTTATTCACTCTATTTTCAGGAGAATCTCAACATGTGGACCGTGGAAAGCTCTTCGGAGGCTGGGCATGGTGGTCTCTGCCTGTCATCCCAGCACTTAGGAGCTGGACGTAGGCCAGCCTCAGCTACACAGTGAGTTTGAGGCCAGCTTGGGTTGCATGAGACTCTTTCCTCTGCCTGCGGAAAAAAATGCAAAGCAGAGGCTGGAGAATTGGATCAGCAATTAAAAGAACAGGCTGATCTTTCAGGGGATGGGATGCCCTCTTCTGGCTTCTGTAGGTACTGCACACACACGGTGCACAGTTATACACGCCTTCTTCCTCTGTAGCATCCTGGAAATGAGAAAACTTATGATTACAATTTCAGAAATGGTTCCTTTGGAATTCAGTGACAGAATGCGGGCCCTCATGATGAAGATCTGTACATCTTTCTTTCTTTTTTCTTTTCTTTTCTTTTTGTTTGTTTTGTTTTGTTTTTTTTGTTTTTAGAGACAAGGTTTCTCTGTGTAGCCTTGACTGTCTGGGACTCACTTTGTAGACCAGGCTGGCCTCGAACTCACAGAGATCCGCCTGCCTCTGCCTCCCGACTGTATATCTTTCATTCTGGGCACAGGATCCAAATTTTAGTTTCATGTCACATACAAGCAGCAGTGGTTTGTTTCCTTTCATTGCTTTTGTTTTTTGGTGCTGCTATTTTTTTTTTAACACTCTAATGTGTAATCCAGGCTGTCTTGGAACTTACTATACAGCCAAGACTTACCTAAAACTTGTGATCCTTCTGCCTCAACTCTCTAAGTGCTGGCATTACAAGGGTATGCTATCATGCTTGGCAGTGACATTTTACTTTTGGGAGGGCAGGGGACAGGGGGAAGAGCTGGTTTTATTATTTACTCTTTCAGGAAGAAATATTACAATGTTGCATGCTACACATGTGTTATGTTTGAAATTTTGTCAACTCATTTTTTAAAGATTTACTTTGTGTGCATGTGCATGCCGTGTGTGTGTGTGTGTGTGTGTGTGTGTACACAAACATGCGTGTGGGGTGCCTGCAGAGGCCAGAAGAGGTTGCCTGACATGGATGCTAAGACTCCAACTCATGTCTTCTGCAAGAGCAGCAAGTGCTCTGAGCCATTTCTCCAGCCCAAGAAATTGTCTGTTCTGTAGTTTTGGAAAATTACACGCCCTATGACAGAACTACTTACTTGGTGATTGAGTCACCAAGACACCATCTCTGTCTGGCCTGCATGTGTTGCACTCCCCCTTCACAAGGAGTGTGCTGTTGGTTCTGGGACAGTCCTCCTGGCGTTTTTATTGCTCTGGTATGCTGAGAGCTCTGAATTAAAGAGCCAAGGCGCTTCTGACCTCCTCCTCCTGCTCCCATCTCATCTAGGGCCCTCCTCTCCGAAGCACATTCCTTATCTACCTGGAGATCCAACAAAAGACTCAACTGTCACGTGCTTCTCCCTCCCCAGCAATGTCATTACTCAGGGCAGATTACCAGAGCAGAAAGTGACTGTAAGTAGTGTCATTGTCTGTCTCCTGTTCTAATGGCTGCCCCCTAGGCAACTGAGAGGTCTTTCCTGTACTTAGCAAGACAACCTTCATTGACTGCCTTCCCTCACTTCTGCCGTGTGGCCTATTGCCTAACCACCCTCAGCAGACACCCAACGCTTCCATTCCTCTCTGTAGCTCAGGTCAAGTGTCAATCACCCAGAGTTCTTCAAGGGTTATATTTGAGAGCCTCCTGCTGGGACCATCATGATATAATAATATGGTTTCTCTCTTGTTCATCTGCCTACCATCAAATTACTTCATAGCTAAATCATCGAACCTTCGGGGGGGAGGGGGGAGGCCTTTTCCAAACCGGGTGTGGTGGCTCACGCCTTTAATCCCAGCACTCGGGAGGCAGAGGCAGGTGGATCACTGTGAGTTTGAGACCAGCCTGGTCTACAAAGCCAGTCCAGGACAGCCAAGGCTACGCGGAGAAACCCTGTCTCGAAAAGCCAAAAAAATAAACAACAAAAAAAGGCCTTTTCTTTTGAAGTTTGTAGGGATTTGATTTTGAGGGGCTAGTTAAGGGTGCCTGCTGCCAGAGTTCAATACCTGAGACTCACATAGGTGGAAGGGGAGAACTTATTCCTGTCCTTAGCATGTCAGGAGTCACCTGCACTACACACACACACACCATAGCCTGCAGTCCCCCTGGGAGTCGGGGTGGGAATCAATACATGTAAAACATTTTTTTTAAAAGAACTTGATTTTGGGATAATAAAAGGGAGTTAGAAAAATATAAGTATGGGATCTGATAGGATTCGGGGACGCCCTGCTCTGCGAGGAGCACCACCTGCGGGCGCCACTCAGACAAGTGAGAGAGAGGCTGATGGGAGGGACCAATCGACTTGCTAGGATAAGGGCCTTAAGGATCAGAGATCAGACTTAACGGGACAAACTGGCTGGGTTTAGCTTATCACAGAACTCTGATAGGGACCTGGCTGTGGCGGAAGCAGATGGAATAATGATTTGTCAGTGTCAACTGAGAGACAGGCCCAGGGTGGGTACTGGCTGCCGCTGTTGCAATATGCCCATCTTATAAACTTTGATTTGAGACCCCTGGCTGGAAGCCCAGAGAGTTAAAACAACTTGCCTGCACCTTACTCCATCAGACATATCTGACAACCCCTACATTGCTGAGAAGAGAACTCTAATACGACAGAGACAAGAGAAAAACTCAATGCTGTCCAAAGAAGCGATGAAGTCAGACATGATGGCACACATATGCGACTCCAGCATTCTGGGGGGAGAGGCAGGAGGATCAGGAGTTTAAGCTATATAGAGACTTTAATGCTAGCCTGGACAACATATTACTCATGAAAGCAGAAGAAAGATGCACGCAAGCACGCATGAACTCACATACGGACACACCCCTAAAACTAAAAGAAAACAGCTTGCGGTTCTAGCTTAGTTGATAGAGCACTTGTTTAACATGCATGAAAGCCTCAGGTTTGAACCTCAGCGCTGCAGGAACAAGGCATGACATCACATACCTATAATGCCAGCACTTAGGCAGTGGAAGTAGGAAGAGAGAGCCATTCAAGGTTGACCACATAGTGCGTTTGAAGCCAGCTTGCACTCTATGAGCCCCTCTCTTTCGCTCTCTTTTTAAAAAAGATTTATTTATTTATTATTATGTATACAATGCTCTGCCTGCATGCACACCTGCAGGCCAGAAGAGGCACCAGATCTCATTATAGAGGGCTGTGAGCCACCATGTGGTTGCTGGGAATTGAACTCAGGACCTCTGGAGGAGCAGTCAGTGCTCTTAACCTCTGAGCCATCTCTCCAGCCGGTGTTCCTGTCTCAAAAACAACAAAAACAGCTCAAGTAAGCAGGCACGTCAAATGTACATTCTACAAAGGCATGGCTTCCTTTTGCTTTTTATCGCTGTGTAACTTGAGTGGATTGTTGTTGTTTTAAGTCATACTTGTGGTGTGTGCTTGCTCAGAGACCATCTTGTGAAGTCAGTTCTTTCTTTTTGCCATATGGACTGCAGGCATGCAGCGCAGGGCCTTAGGGTTCTGAGGCATCTCGCTGGATCCCGCTATATAACTCTGTAGCATGCAAAGGAATCGGACAGAGTTTAAAGGACGTTGCTGCCCCGTTTACCTCAAAGAATAGTAAACGCATTGGCAACAAACACTGCATCTACCCTTCACATCCACCTGGCTGGCTGGCTGGCAGTGAGGAAAAGAACTTGTGTGTTAGCGAGGGAGGGTGCTGGGTAAGAGGACAGACATTGACATTAAGATCTAATCTAAGGCATCTAAGCTGTGTGGCAGGCCCTGGCATGCAGTTTAGCCTGAGTATCTTTTATTGTTGTTTAAGTTATTTTATTTACTGGAAAGTTTTGTGGGTTTTTAATTTTGTTTTGTTTTGTTTTGTTCTTTTTGTTGCTGTTGTTGTTTTGTTTTGTTTTTTGAGACAGGGTTTCTCTGTGTAGCCTTGACTGTCCTGGACTAGTTTTGTAGACCAGGCTGGTAGCCTTGAACTCACAAAGATCTGCCAGCCTCTGCCTCTGAGTGCTGGGATTACAGGCATGTGCTACAGGCTTCTACCAGAAAGTTTTAAAATCTCTGTCTTGGGTGGGGTAGGGGAGGGGCTAGCTGAGGACCTGGAGGTGTGTCTGGTTACAGCCCCACCTGTCTTCAAAGTTGTCTTGTGGTAGCTCCTCACTGGTTTCCTTCTGCCAAAGGAAGGTTCTGTTTGTCTAGCTTTTGATATGGTCACTGTTTTTGATTATTTATTTTTTGATATTTTGTACACCGTAGGTCTCTTTGGGAAGAGTGAGGCTTCCTTGGAAAGTTGGTCTTAGTTTTGCGAAGGCTTGGTCACAGTGACTTTGGGGATCAGAGCCTAAGACATGACTCTAGGGAGAACAGGCGGCCACCCAAGCCAAGCCATGGGAGTGCAGAGGGACTCCCTGTTCCTCTCGGCTTCTTGTCACATGGAAAAGACCAGGCATTTGCTTTGTTCTGTGGGCACCTATCTTGTCTCCCCTCCCCGCTGTGTCCATCTGCCTTGCCTTTGTCTAACTCGTAGCTGGTGGCCACCAAGGTTGTTTCTGGCCCTGTCTGGGTGCACTTAGTTTATGAAACTTTTTTTTTTTTAATGATTTCATTATGTCATCCTGGCTGTTCTGGAACTCACTATGTAAACCAGGCTGGTGTTGAACTCACAGAGATCTCCCTATCTTTGCTGGTATTAAAGTGTGTGCCACCATGCCTAGCTGCTTATGAACTCCTTGTTGGATCCTGCAGGTTATTTTCCTGATTTCTTTAAGGCTCATATTTGTGGGGTTCCTGATTGACATCACACGATATAAGCATGTGGTTTTCTCTCCTGTTCATCTGCTTACCATCAGCTCATTTGTACTTTTTCAGACCCTTTCCAGAGTCTCAGAAGCCACAAATCTTAGGTCTTCCCACAGCTCTGGATGTGCGTGTATGCACACACACACACACACACACACACACACAAATGTACACACATACACACACAAAACGCACACACACAAAACGCGCACACACACAAAATGCACACATACAGACATACACACACAAATGTACACGCATACACATATAAACACACACAAAATGCACACACATACATACACAAAATGCACACACATACACACATATACACACACAAAATGCACACACACACACACACCTAAAAAGCTCCCCAGCTGAGCAAGGAGTATCAAGACTATAGGCCAGGGCCACTGTAGCCGTCTTTGGCTTTAATCTCAGCACTTGGGAGGTGAGTGTGAGACCAGCTAGAGACCCTATCAAAAAAAAAAAAAAAAAAAAAAAAAAAAAAAAAAAGGAGAGGGGGGAATGTGGTTGTCTAAGGAGGAGCAAAACTCTCACCCTCGGTCATGGATGGCTATCATTCTGAGCAGAACCAGATGTGCTGGTGTGAATGCTTTTTGCAATTGGTAGATGCAGGTGCTGCAATGAAATACTCCCAGCCTAAACTGATGACAGAAAATCCCAGAGTGGCTTCTTTCCTGTCCCCAAACTCTGCATCAGGAAGGTGGTTGGGTCCTCATTTAGTCCCTCTCAATCTCCTGTTACCCTGGGAGGCACCAAGGGTATCAAGGGGCAGCTTGGGGACCTTGTCTCCCGCTTCACACACATGCATGTTCATTAAACTCCATAAACAAGTGCAGACAAACCCATGTAATAAGAACACTGGCTTTCTCTGCAAACAGGGGTGGGGGGTGGGGAGGGGGAGCTTTTTTCCCTCAGATCTTGTTATGCGCGGATCAACCTGGAGAGCTTGTTAAAGTGTAGGTCCTGGTTTGGGTCTGGATTGGGGCTCTTAAACCCCAACTGTCTAACAAGTTCTCAGGTGATGCCAAAGCTGTTCTTGTGCAGCCCTACCCGCTGCCAGCTAAGTGCTGGGTAGGAGGAGGCTTCCAGGGCTTTAGGTTTCAGTTAGTCTTTGTCCCCATGCTCACTCCCAGTTTCTTTCTTTCTTTTCTGTCTTTCTTTCTTTTCTTTTCTTTCTTTCTTTTCTTTCTTTCTTTCTTTCTTTCTTTCTTTCTGTCTTTCTGTCTCTCTTGCTTTCTGTCTCTCTGTCTCTCTCTCTGTCTCTCTCTCTCTCTCTCACACACACACACACACACAGGTGATGGGGTGGGGTGGCAAGCAGAAGCAAGAGAGGCAGCGAGGCAGCATCAGGGCCTCACAGGGACCGTGAGAGGACAGGGCCTGCAAGCCTAGACCTGTGTTGCAGTCTCCACTCTGCTGAGAACTGCCAGGAGATGCAGCTCTCTCCAGCCCCAGTTCTGTTGTGTGTGCTCTCTAGAGTCCATCAGACAAATAGCTGACGGGGGTGGGGGGGGGTGGGGGGGAAGGGGTAGGGGGGCTCTCACTCTTTGTAATTCATAAACAAGTCTTCCCTGGGTTTCTTGGAAGTCTGGAGCCTTGGCTAAGTCCCACTCCCCCTTGCATGGCTTTGCTCTCTGTGCCCTTGTGTTTGTCAGTTGCAAAGGAGGGACTGAGAGTCAAGGAATCTGGGCAAGTCAGGACAGAGAATGAGCACGCAACAGAGACGCTGAGCATAGAGATGCTGAGCATAGAGACGCTGAACATATTCTCCTCAAAGAAAAGATCAGTCAAAACAGTTGAATTGGTTCGTATTTCAGGGAAGAATCAGGTGTGTTGGGGATGGAGGGGGGAGGTGGGGGAGGGGGGGAGGGGGGGAGGGGGGGAGGGAATCCAACTTTGCCTTCCACTCACCTGGATGCATGAATCCTAGAGTCAAGGACAAGGGGGCTAGGGAGATTGTTTAGCAGGTACAAGCATGGGGGCTTCAGTTCAAATCCCCAGAGCCACAGAAAAAGCCATGCATGGCTAAGCTCATCAGCGTTGGGGTGGCGTTAGGGAGGTTCAAACAGGTGGCTCACTGGGTCTTGATTGTCTCCCTCATCCTTAGGCCTCTGTACTCACGCACGGTATGTACAGCCACACACATGTACACTCACACAAAGGGGATATTCTTAGGCGTTAAATAATTCTACATATTTCCATGGCAGCTAAGGAGAAGCCTGGAGGCAATACCTCTGACCTGAAGAAGTAATAAAACAGGGGATGGGGCATATGCAGGGCAGGTCTTATATAGCTCTTGAAGAGCGGGCATTGGAAGAGGTGCAGGCCACATCACTCAACCTTATGGCACCGAGAACATGGTAAGAGCAGCATGGGCCTGGAGGCATCATGGTCTGACTCAGGGGATCTGGATGGCACAGAGAGATGCCTGGCTGTGGAAGAGTGTGGAAGGGCCCAGCAACCTGCCAGGTTTCTTCAGGGTCTTAACTTCTGTGAGAAGGAGATTGAAGGGGTCCTGCCATGGGATGCAGAGGAGGCAAAATGTTCCATCCCAGACTCACTAGATAGAGATAAGGATGGGGCTACTAAGGACACCCTCATTTGGGTATCTCCACTCACAAGGGGATGGAATTGGGTATCTTCATGGGTGACAATTCCATTCCGTCTCTCTCTCTCTCTCTCTCTCTCTCTCTCTCTCTCTCTCTCTCTCTCTCTCTCCAGGGTTTCTCTGTATAATAGCCCTGGCTGTCCTGGAACTCTCTTTGTAGACCAGGCTGGCCTCGAACCCACAGCAATCTGCCTGCCTCTGCCTCTGCTTCCCAAGTGCTGGGATTAAAGGTGTGTGCCACCACGCCCAGCTAGGTGTCTCTTAAAAGGCCCACCATACAAGTCATTGCTGTAACTATGCAGCTATCTGCTCCACTAAGTAAGTGCTGTCATACCTATTTGAAAGGCACTTTTCCTCCTATCTGGTATGAGAGGTGACCTTTGTGATCCTGGTAGGCCCTTCCACTTTGATAATAGTGATTACCAACTTTGCTTCTGAAAATACCGTTTCAGGGGTTGGAGAGATGGCTTAGTGGAGAAGAGCACAGTCTGCTCTTCCAGAGGTTCTGGGTTCAATTCCCAGCAACCACATGGTGGCTCACAACCATCTATATTGGGATCTGATGCCCTCTTCTGGCATGAATGTGTACATGCAGATAGAGCACTCATACACACAAAATAAATAAATCTTTATTTAAAAAAAGAAAGACCATATCATTTCTGCCCAGTATTTATACTATTTGCCTTCTATTGCCTCTGGGGAGTGAAGGCTGGGGTGATGTTTCTATTAAGCAAGTTGACATGCCGTTTTTCCTCAGACATCATTAATCTTGATAGGAAAACCAATCTCTTGCTTACTCAGTGAACTTGACACAAGCTAAAGTCAACTAAGAGGAGAGAGAATTAATTAAGAAAATGCCTTGGGCTGGAGAGATGGCTCAGAGGTTAAGAGCACTAGCTGCTCTTACAGAGGTCCTGAGTTCAATTCCCAGCAACTACATGGTGGTTCATAACCATCTATAGCGATCTGATGCCCTCTTCTGGCCTTCAGGTACACATAAAGGCAGAGCACTAAATATATAATACATAAATAAATCAATCAATCTTAAAAAAAAAAAAAAAAAAAAGCAAGCCAGGGCAACAAGCCAGTACATAACACTCCTTCATGGCCTCAGCGTCAGCTCCTAGCTCCAGGTTTTTGCCATGCTTGAGTTCCTGTCCTGACAGGACAGTAAGCCAAACAAACCCATTTTTCCCCCAAGTTTCTTTGGTCACGGTGTTTAATCACAGCAATAGAAACCCTAAGTAAGACACTCAGTAAAATCTCAAAGCTCTTTCTTTACAGACCCAGGTCAGGTGGTGGCTTAGATCAGTCTTGTCTGCAAGCCCACACTGGATGGAACTGATCAGCTGTGTCCAGAATGCTGGCCTTGGGGTGGAGCGAGGGAGTGGGAGCCTTGCTCTGAAGCCCTAGTTGGCCTCAAAATTGTAGCACTGTACCTGCCTCCGCCTCTTGAATGCTGGGCTTACGGGAGTGAACCACTACACCAGGTTCAAACTAGTTATCTCAAGTATTTATTTTTATTTATGTGTCTGTGTCTGCCAAATGTGTGTGTGTGTCTTCCAAGTGTGTGTGTGTGTGTGTCCTCAGAGGACAGAAGAGGATGTCAGACCTGGGCCTGGACGAATAGGTAGCTGGGAGCCATCTTATGTGGGTGCTGAGAGCCAATCTCACTGAGCCCTCCCTCCCAGACCCTTCAAACTATCCTTTTACAGCCAACTTTTTTGTTTGTTCTTGTTTTTTGGAGACAGAGTTTCTCTGTGTAGCCTCAGCTGTCCTGGACTGGCTTTGTAGACCAGGCTGGCCCTTGAACTCACTGAGATCTGCCTGCTTTTGCTTCCCGAGTGCTGGGATTACAGGCCTGCACCACTGCACCCGCCTAAACAACCAACTTCTTATGGCTATAATTTCAGGACTCAGGAGCCTGAGGCAGGAAGATTGATTCAAGTTCAATGCTGGTTTATAACTTACACAACAGTGAGACCCTGTCTCAAGCGAATAAACACCAACCCATCCCCCAAACTGCTGAGCATAGTGGCAGGCCCATGTCTATAATCTCAACATTTGGGAGGTGGAGGGCAGGAAGCTTGTGAGTTCAAAGTTACCCTCAGATACATGACCAATTTGAGGCCGGCATGGCCCACATCAGAACTTGTCTCAAAACAAAGATTATGGTAGAGGGATGTCATCCTAGCTTTTTGGAAGGCTATGCTGAGTTAGGAGAATACCTAAATCAAAGCCTCACCTGCAGTACAGAAAGAGCTCAAGGCCAGCCTAGGCAATTTAGTAAAAATCCGGCATCCTAAAACAGCAACAACAACAGACAACATAAGACAAAAGACAACATAAGACAAATTTAAAAAGGGAAGCCTGAAGGAGTTGTAAAACAACAGGGCCAGCCTCCGGCTCTAGCAGAGACCTCCAGACACCTCACCCGGCTAAATCACACCCTTTACTCCGCCAGCGGGCGGCGCGCACGCGCTGAGGGCGGAGTGCGCAGTGAGGCCAGAGCCGCGTCTGACGTGCGCGCGCCCCACATCGTCGTGGCCGCGCACGCCCGGGGCTCCAGGAGGCGGGCCAGTACCCTAAAGCCATTTCCGGGAGGGGCGGGAGGGGCGGGACGGGCGGCCGCGCACCTCCAATCTCGGCGGCGGCGGCGGAAAAGGGGACCCGGGTCCAGCGACCGGCCGGTCAGTCTTTAAGAGCAGAGGCGCGGGAGTTGGGCGGCGGCTGCGGCGAGCTGAGCCGCTGTTGTGGAAGAAGAAGGCGAGGGTCCTCGGCTTGAGGAGTTGGAGTCGCTGCGGTGGGCAGGACGGGGCTGGGGCTGAGGGGAGTCAGGCAGAGCTGAGGCGGGGGCGATCGGGGCTGGGCTGAGAGGAGGAGAGGAGGGAGGCCGAGCTGTGAGGAGCTGGGCCCGAGAGGGAGCCGAGCTGAGGGGTGGCGGGCCCGTGGCTGTGGGGGAGTCGGGCTGAGGGGAGCAGGTTTCCGGGCTTGGCGGGGAGCTGTGCTAAGGGAGAGAGGGTCCTGATCTGAGGAGAGCGCAGGCCAGGGTGAGGGGGAGCTGGGCTGAGGGGAGCGGGGTCCGGGCCTTGTGGGGGTACGGGGGCTGGGTGAGGGGAGCGGGACCTGGGCTGAGGTGGGTGGGTCCCGGGCTGAGATGTGGGGAGCAGGGCTGAGTCTTGGCGCCGAGGTTTGGGCATCTAGGGCTGTCAGCAGCCGAGCGGGAGAGACTGATCGGGCTGGGGTAGCCTGAGGTCTGGCTGGTGATCGGGCTGGGGTAGCCTGAGGTCTGGCTGGCGCTCGGGCTGGGGTAGCCTGAGGTCTGGCTGGCGGTGAGGCAGTGGAACTGTGGAGCTGTTGAGCTGGGGGCGCTGGGGGCTGCGCGGTCTAGTTTGTCCACCCTAGGGGGGAGGTGGGGCGGGGCGGGGCGGGGCTCCCGCGTGAACTCTTCTGAGTTCTTTTCCTTTTGGATTCTGGTGTTCTGTCTGGTTCGGCCAGCGTGCTGATAATCCAGGCAGTGAAATCCCGAGAGCCTTCCCAGGAGCCGGCGGCCCGGCAGCTGATCCAGCAGCTTTCAAGTCTTAGAGTGAAAAAAGTGTTTCCCCTTTTCAGAAGCTGAAAAAGAGGAAGCCCGAGGAGACTTCTGCAGAGGAAGATGCCTAGTACCGACCTTCTAAAGTTGGTGAGTTCCGATCAAAAAGAACCCTCATCCCTTAACTCTCAGTTAGAAGGATCTAAGTCATGTGGCCATTTTCCCTCTGTTTGCTTTTGGTAAAAGCTGAGCATTCTCTGTCACTTTTTTGTTTGTTTGTTTTTTGTTTTTAAAGTGGAGTTAATGATCAGGGTGAATAAATTGATAAATACAGTATACGTAGAACTTACAAATTCTTGGAGAATCTTTTACAGAGTCATCGCAGAAGGTTTTCAGCTCTTCCTGCTCTCCCCACTAGAGCAATTGCTTTTTTTTCCCCCCCTTCCTTCTGAAGTAACTCAGGGAGGCTGGAACTCAGCATATATACTTGGCCTTGAACGGTCAGTAATTTTCCTCCCTTTACCTCTTAGTGCTGGGATTTTTGTTTGCTTCGTTATTTATTTATTTATTTATTTATTTATTTTTGTTTTGTCTTGTTTTTGTTTGGCTTTTGGAGACAGTATCTCATTATGTAATACTGGCTGGCCTGTAACTTGCTATGTAGATCAGGCTGGCCTGGAATTCCAGGAGATTTGCCTGCTTCTGCCTCCTGAGTGCTGGGATTAAACAAAGAAATAACCACAAGCCCAGCTTGTTTTGTTTTGTTTTTGAGGCAGAAGCTCTCAATGTAGCGTAGGGTGGCCTTGAACTAGCAATCCTCCTTCTGCCTCCTAAGTGCACCATCGTGCTGGGCTCTTTTTGAGACAGCACATCACTAAGCAGACAAGATGTCTGTGAACTCCTTATCCAGCTGGAGCTGACCTTGAACTCTGTATGGTTCAGATAAGACAGGAATACTTGCTTTGCCTTCAGAGCCTAGTGAAAAGTTTACAGAAAATAGATTCTTGCCCAAATTTCATGAATTTTCAGCAGGTAATAAATAGCTGTATGAACTTCAAATTTATATTACAAGAGAATTATGTTTAGAAACATTGGAAACTAAATAAAAGGAACCTAATCTCTCTCCCTTGCCCTTCACCTCCTCCTTGCAACACTCTATTACCAAGAGACAGTTGCTGTTGGCATATTGGACAGTTAATGGGCAGCTTCTGGCTTTCCTCTACTGTATCTCAATGTGCATGTAAATGGCAAATTCCCATACAGAAGTAGAATATTTCTTCTTCATGTGAGGATTGTGCTTATTTGGGGGGAGGGGTGTTAATGAGCTCTTAAGTCTTAGCAGGGCTTGTTTTCGTTTAGTGTATTTGGAATCCTTTTTGTTCTGAGTTATTTCTCTAGCTGTCGTCATGCCCATCGATGGCTTCCTGGTACTCTAGAATGGGGATTTTTGTTTAGCTTATTGAAGTAAGGGATTGACATAGATAAGAATGATCCTTGACAAGCCATTTTTTTGAAGATAACATAGAGATTGCATAAAGTGTTTTCACTAAAAAGGCTGTCAACTCTTTCTTAACTGTAGTATGTTGTTGCCTGGGGTTGAAAGGTTTAAAAAAAAAAAAAAAAAAAGGACCAGAACTAGACTTTCAATGGGTTACTACATTTTTATCATGATCTGAGTTTAAGGTTATCATTCTGTTTTTTTACAATATTTAAAACTGATTTGTCAACTGGAAAGAAAGGACCTAAGAAAGTGAAAAGAAGCAACCTCAGGAAAATGTCTCGTGTGTGTATGTGTGTGTACACACACTTCAGAGTCTTACATGCTAGGCAAGCGCTCTTAAATCCTCAGCACTTCTTACTGTCTCAGGCAGGCTTGGAACTTAGAATCCTCCTGCTCACCAGGCCCTGATTAAAAACAATCTTAAGTCATTTGGGGAGCTTAATATTGTACATGAATCCAGATTCTCATTCCTTATGCTAGCAGAATGAGACCAGCAGTAGGTAGGAAATCAGTATGAGGTGGATTCTCGGAGAATAGAATAGTTCTTACAATTCACATCAAGATTGTATTAGATGCAGAAAGAGATAGTTTACATACTTATTAAATTTTTATTGGACTCTCTAAAAAAATATCCTGACATCCTCCTTTAATAAATGAAAAAACTAGACTCTACTGAGTTCCACAGCAGTTCGCTGGTGGAGTTGTTTTACCTCAAGTGGAATGATTTCAGAAGATCCCTCCCTTTCACCTTTGTCATACTGCCTGGAGCAGATCTCTGAGAGGTAGAGGCTGTTGATCATTGTGGCTGACAGTGGAAAGTTTGAGAAGAACAGAAATTGGAACTATTTGGGGGTGGGCACTTTGGAAATGCATGTGAGAAGAAAGATCCTTGTCTCAGTATCATCTTGCTGTGAAGTCCCCTGGTGTATTATAAAATCCTGTTTATTTTCCTTTATAACTGCAGTTACGAGATTGAAAATTTGAACTTTGTGCCTATAAGTATAATGTTCAAGTGCTTGAAGGGGCCAGGCGTGGTGGCACATGTCTGCAATCCCAGCACTCTGGGAAGCAGAGGCAGGTGGATCTCTATGAGTTCGAGCCCAGCATGGTCTACAAATCGAGTCCAGGACAGTCAAGGCCACACAGAGAAACCCTGTCTCAAAAAACAAAAAATAAACAAACAAACAAATGTCTGAAGGGCATTATGAAATATTTATTGAGAAGGGGATATTGAGTGATAGGGCTGAAAACCACTCTGAACAACATGTAGGTGAGAGAAAATGTGAAGATCACCTAGAGCTTGTACATGACCAAGGAGCTTGAGCTCTGTGTGTTCCTCCTCTCAGTTCTGTCTGTCTAGTAAGGGTGGTTTACATGTCTTTTTTCCATTTAGTTACATATGACATGTCATAGGACGGTTACACTTTCCATCTATGTCTCAGGGAGAATAAATGAACATGTTCCTCTCTAGAGGATATCACAAGAGGGAATTCAAGTTAGGCAATTTTGTAGCAGCCTTTCTTCACTCTGGTGACATTTTCATCCATATTCTCTTCAGTTCCACGTGATGATATCACTTTGCAAGTTGTCAAGTATTTATAGTTTTATAGGAAAATTTACTTTATAAAGCCAGTATATTTCATAGATGTCTTTGAGGAATAAGTTTGTAGGTATTCTAGGTAAAACAAGCTTACCTTATTTTGATGGTAATTGTTTATTTAGTAAGTTCTTTTTGTTTGTTTCTTGTTTTGTTTTGAGGCAGGGTTTCTTTGTATAGCCTTGGCTGTCCTGGACTCACTTTGTAGACCAGGCTGGCCTCTGCCTCCCGAGTGCTGGGATTAAAGGCATGCACCACCACGCCTGGCTATTTAGTAAGTTCTTAACCTAGGCAGTTTTTCTTTGAGGGGACTTGAAATGACCTTGGGAAACATTTCTTGGCTACTAGATAAAAGCCAGGAATAAATATCTAGTAACGTATCCAGTATCTAATAACGTATCTAGTAATGACCATGACCTGCCCCAATAAGAGGTGCGTTGTAAAATGTGTGCAGCCTTGAGGTTGAGAGCCCCAGTTGGAGGTCTCTAATATGGCTGATGGCTGATCTTGAGGTTTTCTTTCCTCTGAGTAGGGGAATGACCCTCCTACAGTGTTACTTAGGTTATTTTCCCCATGATTCAGCCCTGTTGTTGGGAGAGATATCTGGATGAATCTATAGTCTGGTTATCTGTAGGAGAACAAAGTCCTGAAGAAATTAATGCTTTCCCGTTCAATATTTCTGCAGCGTCCTTTGAAATCAGGCTGCCTTCAGTTTTTATTTCTGGCTCAAAAATAAAGTCTTGGGACTAAGAGATGACTCAGTGGTTAAGAGCACTGGCTACTCCTCCAGAAGACCCAAGTTTGATTCTCACATGGTGCCTAACAACTATACTTTCAGTTCTAGCCGATTCAAGGTGTTCTGGGTTCTGTACCAGGCAAGTGGTACACATGCATTCATGAAGGCAAAATACCCATCATATATATTTTTTAATGTTTCTAGGTTTAGAAGTTTTGCTTGTAATTTGTCTGTGCACTGCATTTGTGCAGTTCCACAGAGGCCAGAAGAAGGCATCAGATCCCCTATAACTAGAATTAGAGATAGTTGTGAGCCACCATGTGGGTGTTGGTAGTTAACACTGGGTCTTCTGGGCAAGCAACCAGTCAGCAGTCCTCTTAACCACTGAGCCCTCTCTCCAGCCCTGCCCGTTGTCTGGTTTTTGTTTTGTTTTTTTTTTTTTCTTTTTCTTTCTTTTCTGGAATACAGTTTTTCTGAATCTCAAATGGAATTTAAGAATAAACTGAGGTAAACTCTATCTATTATTTGAGCCAGGTTTCTTGATTGTAGTATTAATCGAAAGAAAGGAAAATTTCATTTGACTGATAGGACATTTATAATTGTGTGGGCACCCCAGAGATAATTATAGAGTGGACAGTGTAGTTGGTATTGTTCCAGTCTTACAATGAAGCAGAACTCTTAATAACTTCTCCAGCCTTTAGTCTAAAGGAAAGGTGATTATAAATAGATAAGCTACAAATCCCAAAGTTGGTTTAGCTTTGCATTCTGTGTGCCAGTAATTTTTAGTAACATTTGCCTTCTTAATTAATAAACATTACTCTAATATTACATACAGTTTGCACACATAGGTGACAGAATTTTGAAGCAGCCTGAGGTTAAGAATTTTCCATGGGGAACTGATTTGTTGTGAATCAGTCCTCATGTATAAATACACAGAGCCTAATTACTGAGAGAAAAACCTATGCAGTAAATGGAATAGTGAAGGCTGCAGTGGTACAGCTTTAACAGTCGTCTGGCACATTCAATCTGTGTGTTTTGAGTTTCAGGCACTATTCACCAAGGCAGGACAGGCTTAAAGAAAACCAGTGGGGAGCCATGAGTGGTGGTACATACTACTGAGGTTGGTGGTACATAATAGGATTTTCTTGAGGAACAACACTGATAGAATCTATCTATCTATCTATCTATCTATCTATCTATCTATCTATCTATCTAGGATTTGTTAGAGTTCTTTACAGGCTGTGGTTCAGCTAGTTCAAAAATAGCTGTCTCCTGAGAAAGTCCAAGAATCCAGCGGTTGTTCAGTTCATGAGGCTGGATGTTCTCATCTGTCCTTCAGTATTAAAGTCCCAAAGAAATGGGCCCTAATAACAGTGACTCAGCAGCAAGATATATGAGCTTGCCAATGAGAATGAGGGTAAGCAGGTGAAAAGCAAAAGCGTCTTTGTTCCATGTGCTTTACAAAGCTGCCATAAGAAGATGTGGCCCACATATAGGATGGGTCTTTCAACCTCACATCCTTTGGTCAAGAGAAATGGCTCACAGATGTGCCCAGGTGCTTGGATTTTTAGTTCATTCTAGATGTAGTCAGGTTTACAATTGAGAATAGGCATCTCACCTGTCATTCAGAACTCAAGGGGCAGGAGGATCCTGACGTAGAGACCAGAAGAGACCAGACTGGGTTAAATACTGAGCTGCTGGGCGAACTGGACTATCTAAATAAAGCAGAACAAACCCAAGAAACAAAGCTAACAAACGCAAACAAAAGACCCCAACTGGGAATGGTTTAGAACACCCTGGAGCCAGCAGATAGAGTATCTTTGTCTCTCTTAGGCCTGAAAAGGCAGAGGAGGGAGAATTCACTTTTTGAACCTTAGGAGTTCAGCTGAAGGGGAGTGGCAGCTGGCAGGGGGCTGGTCAGTAGGAAGGGAGAAACAGACTATTTTCCTATCCATTTTCCACTAAAGTTGGTATTCCCCAACAGAAACCAGAGCCTAGGTCATGTAATTCATAGAGGCAGCCTCATGAGGTACGTGGCCAAGTTAGAAAAGGTCAGGTGAAGGAACTGAGAAAGAAGCAATGCTTAGTACGCTGAAATTGTTGCATTTTACAGGAGGCAGTGCTTGAGCAGGTGATAGAAAATGGATAGGATGGACCTGTTAGTAACAGAATAGAGTCACAGGCAGAGTGTTACTGTTCTGGCAAGTCCAGAGCTGCTTTGTCCTGGTAGTAGCCATGGAATTTTAATTACCATCATGAAGGGCCTTTAGAAGCCTGAACTCTAACAGCTTCCCCCCTCTCCCTCCTTTCCCCTCTCTTCCCCTCCTCTTTCTCCTCCTCTCTTATTACACCCCTCCCCCACACCAGCACTTTTTGTAAAGAGGAGGTCTGGCTATATAGCCCAGTTTGATCTAGCACTCATCGTCCTCTTATGTCCTACCCACTCCCTCAGTTGCAGGCATGCATCACCACACCTAGCTTAAAGCCCATGTATGTGGAAGTCAGAGGTCACCTTGGTATGCTGTTCCTCAGGAGCCGTCCATACCTTGTTTGAGGCAGGATTCTGGGACCTGGGGCTTCCTGGCCAGATAGCCTAACTTAATTAGCATTTGTCACTATATTCCAAGCTTCAGGATGAAGGCCCTACCCAGCCTTCCTTTGAATATGGGTGTTGGGGGTTGAACATGAAGCAAGCACTTTACCAGTTCAACTGTCTTCCCAAGTCCAAAGGCTGGAAATTGTAATTGTACAGATCCTTACTACCCAGATCAAAACAAAGAATTCCCAGCACTCCAGCAGGTTCCTCCAGCTGGTCTGGAACTTGCTATGTAGGCCAGGCTGGCCTCAAACACACAGAGCTCCCCCTGACTCTGCCTCCTGAGTACTGGAATTAAAGGTGTGCGCCATCACACCTGGCTCACTAAACAGATTTTTGAATAAGAAAAATGACAGTGCCAGAAATTAACTTGTTCTTTGAACTTGAAGCCAGTTGTTATCCAGAATGGGAGTAAGTGTAAAGGAGAAGAGGGGATTTTCCAATTTGGGTTTTCATTTTAATGTATTTTTTTCTTAAGTGTATACTTAGGAGACAGAGGCAGGGAGACAGAGGCAGGCCGACCTCAGAGTTCAAGGTCAGCCTGGTCTAAAAAGCGAGTCCATGACAGCCAAGGTTATACAGAGAAACCTTGTTTCGAAAAACCAAAAAAAGAAAAGAAGAAAACTTTAACAATCTTGATTCATATACAAATATAAAATTATGACTTTGGTCATAATAGGGAAACTTGTCACTTACAATTAATTTAAAAGAGAAATCCAGCCAGGCATGGTGGCGCACGCCTTTAATCCCAGCACTCGGGAGGCAGAGGCAGGCAGATCGCTGTGAGTTCGAGGCCAGCCTGGTTGGTCTACAAAATGAGTCCAGGACAGTCAAGGCTATACAGAGAAACTCTGTCTTAAAAAACCAAAACAAAACAAAACAAAAACAACAAAAAAAGAGAAGTCCAAAGAACACATATATTTGTACATCAGGGATATTGAACATGAGCCCAGTGTGGTGGCACACACCTGTAATCCCAGCTCTTGGGAGGTTGATGGAAGAGAACTTCTGAGTTTGAGGCCAGCCTGGGTTTCATATTAACTAACAGATCAACCTGGAGCTACATAGTAGTAAGACCCTGTCTCAAAACAAAGGAAAACAACAACGGCAACAAAAACTAAGAAAAGAAAATGTGCAAGTGGAGATGAGACTAGTTTTTTCAGTAGTGGGAACTTTTACTGAACCTTGACAAACTTTGTTGTTTATATATGAAAATTTGTTTGCCTACCCATCAATTACCTACTGGTTGGAGAGCTGTAATGTTCCTGTAGAGTCAGGACCTGTAACCCAGAGGATGCTTCCATTGGAAGCAAACATTTCCTTGTTTGCTTTTCACAGATTATTAAAATACCTGAAACTCTGTCAGACGTTACTGTTAGATTGACTTCCCTCACTGCTTATTTCTGTTTTAAGATTGAATGATAGACTTTCCAAAGAGTGGTTATAAAAGATGTAGGTCAGAGAGCAAGATTAAATCCCTGTTTTCTATCTGGGCACACTGGTGTAATCCCAGCACTCAGGGAGGCAGAGGCAGAGAGTTCGAGGCCAGCCTGGTCTACAAAGCGAGTCTAGGACAGCCAAGGCTATACAGAGAAACCCTGTCTCAAGAAAAAAGAAAAGAAGAGAGAGAGAGAGAAAGAGAGAGAGAGAGAGAGAGAGAGAGTCCTTCTTTTGTCTTTGTGAACAGAATTCCAAGTTCTCAGTGATTTAATGACTGTTAGGCTGTGCATATTAAATTGTCTTGCTCTAATACTTATTGTAGGCAAAGATTTCCACAAATAGTTAAAAATTTAGAAAGTCAGGGCTGGAGAAATGGCTTACCAGTTAAGAGCATATTTTGTTCTTTTAGGGGACCCAAATTTGGTTCCCAGCACCCACGTCAGGTGGCTCACAACTACCTCTAACTCCAGTTCTAATGAGATCTGATGCTTCTGCAGGCACTTGTACTCATGTGACTAAACCTGCACAGACATACACCTAATTATAAAAATAAGAATAAATCTCTAAAAATTTTTAGTGGTCTGGGCTTCTTAACCCAGTGATACAACTAGTATGGTGATTATATTTGCGTAATTTATAAGCTAACTTCTTCCTCAGTTACCATATGCTCAAAGAAAGTTTGTATGAAGAATATAGCATTATTCAGTTGATTAATCAGTAAATTCACTTTTCCTTGGTGGGGGGTGGGGGATTTCCAAGACAGGGTTTCTCTGTATAGCCTTGGCTGTCCTGGACTAGCTTTCTCAGGCTGGCCTCAAACTCAGAGATCTGCCTGCTTCTGCCTCCTGAGTGTATAGTGATTACAGGCATACGCCATCATGCCTGGCTGTAAATTCACATTTCTAGTCATCAGGGAAATGCAAATCAAAATGACTCTGAGATTCTATCTTATACCCATCAGAATGGCTAAGATCAAAAACTCAAATCACAGCACAGCTTGCAAGGATGTAGAGAAAGGGGAACGTTCCTCTATTGCTGGTGCGAATGCAAACTTGTACAATTACTTTGGAAATTAATCTGGTACTTTCTCAGAATACTGGGAATAGGGCTACCTCAACACCACTCCTGAGCCTGTATCCAAAACGTGCTCCACCATACTACAAGGACGTTTGCTCAACTATGTTCATAGCAGTTTTATTTGTAATAGCCAGAATCTGGAAACAACCTAAATGTCCCTCAACCAAAGAATGGATACAGAAATTGTGGTACATTTACACAATGAATACTATTCAACTATTAAAAACAAGGAAATCAGGGCTGGGCATGGTGCCGCACGCTTTTAATCCCAGCACTTGGGAGGCAGAGGCAGGCCTGGTCTACAAAGCGAGTCCAGGACAGCGAAGACTAACAGAGAGAGCCTGTCTCCAAAAACCAAAACCAAAACCAAAACAAAATAAAAACAAAGAAATCTTGAAATTTGTATGCAAATGAATGGAACTAGAAAAGATCATCCTGAGTGACGTAACCCAAACCCAGAAAGATACACATGGTATATACTCACTTATAAGTAGATATTAACCCAACATAGATATCCTCTGAGAGACTCCACCCAGCAGGGGATCGGGACAGATGCTGAGACTTACTGGACTCATGGCAGAGTTGGGGGCATGGAAGGACCTGGATGGGTCATGAGATCTACAAGGAGACCCTCAAGGCTGGTAGATCTGGACCCAAGGGGGCCTGCACAGACTGACGCACCAACCACGGACGATGGATGCAGAGAACCTAGACCCCTGTTCAGATGTAGCTGATGGACAGCTCAGTCTCCACTTTGGATGGATGGTCAGGGAGCAGGGACTGCCTCTGACATGAGCTCTGTTGCCCGAGATTTGAACACTTCCTCTTGCTGGGGTGGCCTTGGGGGTCACACAGAGGAAAGGGATGCAGGCTATCCTGATGTGACCTAATAGGCTGTGGTCAGATGGTGGGGGAGGAGCCCTCCCCAGAGGATCAGGGGAGGGTAATAGGGTGGAAGCCGAAGGGAGAGTGGGAACAGGAAGATAAGAGCGAGGGGATAACATTTGGGATGTAATGTGAATAAACTATAAAAAAATAAGAAACATTTAAAAGAAAGCATCTTGTCTTTTTTGATGCTTTGTCCTTGATTGTACACACATGCACACCAAAAGTACCTTACCAAAAGTACCCGACAGTATTTTGACTCGTCCACTTTTGTGAGTTTTTTAAAAAGATTTTACTTTTCCATGAATGTATGCTCAATGACTTGGGAACATTGTAGTCTTTTTCCTTCGGTGGCCATCCTTCGGTGGCCGGGGTTGTTTGGTATCTCAGTGGCTGAGGAAGTGCTGGACCTAATACCTCAGGGCTGCCAGTAGAATCATTAAACTTGGAAGTACTTGTGGAATAATACTGAGCGTACAGTATAACGTACAGTGGGTTCTGGAAAGAACCTGTGGACTTTTAAGCTATCTGAGGTCATTTTCAGATACTGATCTTCTTGACTCCTCAGTGGAAGTTTAGGGGAAATGTTCAGTTTGCTCTTGATGGAGTCTCCTGTATCACAGCTCGTTGGTTGGTTGCAATGGCTGTTTGGTTTATTGCTCAATTCTCAATTCTTCTTTAATGACCCCAGAGAGTTTTTCCTTTGGGTTTGTGATCTGCTTTTGCTGATTAACTCTGCTCCCTTTTGAGGCTCCTAGAGATACTGTTTTCTTACCTGTTTACTTTGTACTTGGAAGTTTCATAGAATATGATGTGTAAGAGAATCAGATTCTGATTCTTGATCCTATGATCAGATTCTTGATAATAGAACTCTCAGGTAGTGGGTGGTCTAGGTGAAACAGGTTTTTCTTTTCCTTGGGAACCAATTTCTGCTTTAAAGCTCAGCTTTTTGCTTTTTTTGGGGTGGGGAGACAAAACAAATGGAGGCTGAATGGAAAGAAGAAACGAATACTTTTCCTACCTACCAAAAGTCAGGGTTTTTTTCCTTATCAGAATGTGTGAGAAACAGGACCTTAGCTTTGTACTAACAAATTCACCATAGTAGTGGAAACAGAACAGTTTGTTTGTTTGTTTTTCCAGACAGGGCTTTATTATGTAGCCCTGGCTGTCCTGGAACTCAATCTGTACACCAGGCTGGCCTCAAACTCAGAGTGAAACGGTTTTGGTTTGGTTTGCTTTGGTTTTGGTTTTTTGAGATAGGGATTCTCTGTGTAACAGCCCAGCTGACCTGGAACTTGCTTTGTAGACCTGGTGGCCTTAAACTCAGAGATCCACAAGATCCACCTGCCTCTACCTCCCAAGTGCTGGGATTAAAGGCATGCACCACCACGCCCAGCCTTGAGAAACAGTTTTTAATATATGATTCTGCATAAAAGGATGCCAACAAAAATGAAAGGCAAAAATGGCTGTGTGGTGATTTGGTTCAAGATAGTAGTTTCTAAAATCTCTGGTGGTGAGAAATTTCTACCCTCTTTTTCCTACAGACTGATATTTTAGAGTTACAATCTTCACATTCTGGCATAGCTCCCTCTCTGAACTTTCATCCCTCAGGATGCAAAGCCTCATCTAATTTTCTACGCCTTGTCTTTTTTTCTGGTTGTGGGCATTCAGTAAAGAACTCTTGAGTTCTGAGGAAACTGCCAGAAGGGAGAGAGGGCCTAACTCCTTGGCATATCTGTGCCTTTTATGAGACGAGCACTAAGTATACTTTATACTAAAAGTAGATGGTAATGATTTATTTCTTGCCAAGGGGATAGTGGCTTTTCTTAGTCTGGGCTTTATGCATGAGAAACAAGGGCTCTGTCACTTCTATGCCTTTCTTTGTAGGATTGCAAGGTAGAAGATTTAAATTTTCTCCAGTGTCTGTCCAAGGAGTAAATATTAGGAACAATTGATGTAGTAGACTTGGTGGATGATGTGGCTGATTAGCACTTCCTAAGAAAGTTTGGTGAATTTATTTTACTTCCTTCCCAGAGCTGGGTGATTGGGTCTCAGTAATATAAGTGAGCTATTTACTATTTCCCTTTAAAAAAAGGAGATGGGAAAGGTTCCTTCATATCTCCCTACCCTTTGTAGCAGGAACTGAACCTAGGCCTAGTCAAGAGCTCTACCACCTTATTACCTCCTCAACCCTCTTACCTGTTTCTATTATTTTATTTTGAAACAGAGTTTCACTAAGTTTTCCAGGCTGGTCTTGAACTTGTGATGCTCCTGTTTCAAAACAAATGTTTCTGGGCCATGTGAACTTCTAGTGGAGATATTCTGAACCATGGCCCTGGATAAAGTTGATGTGCTTTATTGGTTTAGTAAAAAGTGGTGAACAAGAAATTAGATTCTAGCTGGGCATGGTGGCGCACGCCATTAATCCCAGCACTTGGGAGGCAGAGGCAGGCAGATCGTTGTGAGTTTGAGGCCAGCCTGGTCTACAAAGTGAGTTCAGGATAGCCAAGGCCACACAGAGAAACCCTGTCTAAAAAAACCAAAAAAAAAAAAAAAAAGAAAGAAATTAGATTCTTTTTGCAGGTTTGAGCTGAGGGGAAGCACATTTTGAGATTGCTCTTTGAGCCTTAGTTTCTTCATTTTTGAAGTGAAGATTGGAGTAGATGATCTTGGAGATTATTTCAGATGGTAACTTTTTGTGATTTTTGAAGTCAATAATTAAAAGAAAATATGTGGATGATGTTTGCCTATGTGTGTGTGCATGCATGTGTGTTCACCACATGTGAACCTGTGGAGATCAGAAGACAGTGTCATATCTCTTGAGACTGGAGTTTCAGATGGCTGTGAGCAGCAATGTGGGTGCTGGAAACCTGTTTCCTCTGTAAGAGCAGCAAGCTTTCCTAACTACTTAGCTGTCTCTCCAGTCCTCAGAGTACTTTGTGAATTAGTTTCCATTTCTTTTAAAAGCAGGTTAACAGGTGTGTAAGTTTGCAGTTTGAGAAAGCCATGTCTAGAGGGCCTTGGCCTTTGTAGATACCGTTCTGGTCATTTGGCAGTGTTGTCTCTCTCGGGTTCAGAGGTAGTGAAGCTGTGGGTCCTTACTTTGGCCATTAAGATAAATGAGAGGGGAGGAACCGTGAGAACTGCAAGTGTTGAGCCTGTGGCTCTTCTGGTTTCTATCACTGGCAGTTTCATTCTGAAAACATGGTGATAGGAAATTAAAATGAAACAGGCTTGTGTCTACTCTCACCATTCATTTTGTAGTGTGATCTTTAGATCTCAATATCTTTGCTTATGAAGGACACGATATGCTCTGATGGCCTGAGATACGGTGATTTGTGACTTGTCAGGTGAGTGTATACAGAGTTCAGTTGGAAATGACTGGCCTCTTTTCCATATTCAGTGTGAAGCCATTGTGCCCTGAGCAGCTTAGTGATAGAGATATAAAACTTCCTAGGATCTTGCAAAACACATGGTCTAAAGGTTTTAAGGATTATAATTATTTCACATTAGTTAAGCTGGTGTTGGATTCCTACCATTGTAAAGCTGCTCTTTCAGGTGTTGTAGTTGGTAGGAGGTTAATAGCCAGCTTATTTATATTCTTCTAGCACTGGAAGACTGTGGTTTAAAATCTTTGAACTGTTCTCCCTCACTGGGTTTAATGCTTTGCTTCAGGTCAGATTCAATCACAATGCCCCTAGGCTAATGCAGTTTGGCTCTGACTGACTTATAAGAAATGATCAATCACAACATATCAGATATTTAGCACATAGAAGTGCAAAAAAGACATTGTACTGTAGTGTAAGGATCAACCTTCTGGGGCTGGAGAGATGGCTCAGTGATTAAGAGCACACTGCCTGCTCTTCCAAAGGACCCGGGTTCAATTCCCAGCATCCACATGGCAGCTCACAACTCTCTGTAACTCCAAGATCCGACACTCCCACAGGAACGGACATAAATTAAAATTAAATAAAATATTTAAAAAAAAAAAGGATCAACCTTCTGTTAGGAAATAGCTTTCCCAGAGTTCTAGTTTTATAGTGATCTGTAGAGATCAAGAAAGTCATTACTGTTTGAATGTCTTCCTGGGTTAGTTATTGACTTACTCTCTGCCTGAGGTCTCAGTTATGGCGGATGTGTGCTTTCAGACAGATAGTCAATTTGAGAGGTAGCTAGCTTGTATGTACTTTAATTTTGACTGTACAATCTTAGCTTATGTTCCACTACTTAAAAACCTATAGCCAGTTGTTGTGGGAGACAATGGTAGGTTATTAAGTGTTGGTTGAGGTGGAGTGAAAGTAAAAGAATAGACAGACTCTATGGAAGCGGATTATCCTTAATCAGAACAAGGAAGGGCAGCCGTCTATCAGGAAACAGAGACTGTGCCCAGGTGCAGGTGGCTTGGAGCTTTTATAGGGCAGAAAAGGTAACTTTGGGAGTGGAAGATTCCAAATGCAGAGCTGTTCCCCTGCAGTCTTGGTTATAAATACCAATGGAAGTTAGTATGTTGATTTCTTACCAGGAGTCCTTGGATCCTAACATCCTGAGGAAGATGTTATCAGTGTGTCAACTTCTCTGTCCAGAGTTCCTCAACTCACCTGAAATTTTGGGTTATTAGTCCTTATTAAGTTCTTGTGCCAGTGGATAGTGGTAGGTAGTTAGGATTTTATACAACTAAATACAACTTTAGTTGGATGTGAATGTATCATATAGCTAAAGTAGAGTCTACCCCGAACATAAATTATAAACAGAAAGCTCTTAAGGTACCATTGAATGTAATGTGTTATGCAGTCTTTTGCCCAGGGACACTAAGCATTGGAAGAAGACTGGAGAGGCTACGGCTGTAGCTCAGTGGTAGAGTATACTCCTGGTATTCAAGAAGGCCTTGGTTCAGTCCTCAGAACTGCAGTAGCAACAGAGAGAGGGAAGAGGTTGAATACTGAGATAGGAAACTTAGGTCTCTGGCTTTTTTTCTGTCTCAAACCTGTCTGTAGGAGCATAGGCACATCATTTCAAACCCATGAGGCTTCTGCTTATATAGTGAGAATGTTTATGTTAGACTTGATCACTAAGGCTCCCTTTAGCTCTTCCATTCTATGTTGGAGTGTTGCATCAGGACCCAACTTGGTGTTTACACTGTTTTTCAAGACCCAAAGGAGTTGCTTTTTTTTCTCAAGGGGATAATGCTAGGTTACTCCACACAACTATTCAATGAGCTGTCCATGTGATGAGGAGCTTTTTCATTGGGGACTGAGCCGTTGTTTGTAGAAATTTAGGATGAAGCCAGAAGTGATTTCTGTGACCACTTAGTTGCTTACACAAAAAACTTGTCATGACCCGTTTTGATTTGTAATTATTCTGTCTTTAAAGATAGAAAATTTACAATTAAACTGAATTCCAGGATTCCCATTGTCCTCCTAATAATCAACACAGTTGGGCCTAGAGAGACGACCAAGGGCTAAGAATACAAGCTGCTTTTTTTTTGGTTTTCAGTTTTTGATTTTTTCAAGACAGGGTCTCTCTGTTAGCCTTGGCTGTACTGGGCTCACTTTGTAGACCTGGCTAGCCTCGAACTCACAGTGATCCACCTGCCTCTGCCTCCCTGAGTGCTGGGATTACAGATGTGTGCTGCTGTGCCTGGCACAAGCTGCTCTTATAGAGGACCCTTGTTCAGTTCCCAGCACCCACATTATACACACACACACACACACACACACACACACACACACACACACACACACTTGAAAATTAAAAATAATTAGAATAAAAGAATTGACACAGTCACCAAGAAAGTATGTTCTTGGTGAGTTATATTTTGTAATTGAGTTAATGAGGATTGTTTTTATACTGTAATTTTAAGGTGTTTGCACATTTGTTTTTCATTACCCACTTCTTTGCTTTGTCTCTAATGTTCTGTTATTTTTCATTCAGTGCCATGAAGAATTGGCCACTGTCATCATAGCACCTTTGATATTGCTAACATGTAATTTCTATGTGAATGAGGAATTAGTACTGCCACTTAAAACTGTTTAATTCTGTGCTTTGATCATAGCTTTGAGCGAGTTGTCTCTAGTAGAAAAAATAGCATCCCTTTGACGGTGACAGACTCCTCTGGTCTTTCCCAATTTTTTGCTGGAATTGCCATTGCTTTGTAGGATTGAAGTTGTTGATAGCAACAGTGGACTCTGGGGACTAGATACCTATTGTAGATAAGCTGTTTCCATGGATAGCCCTCAGGGAACCTAAAACTTGCCTAATGTTAATTGTCTTTTATTAGTCCAATTACTAAAGGAATTGTTTTAGTCCATTTGGGATGTGTAGTGTAATACCTTAAACAGAGTGGCTTATAAACAACAGAACCTTATTTCTTTGACAGTTTAGGAAGCTGAGAAACCCAGGATCAACATAAATGGAGGCCCCACTTCTAGAAGGTAGCACCCAAAAGAGAGTTCATACAAGGCGTTTCTAAACAACTGTGACTTCACTGAGAAGGAGCAGGCACACTCTCTGGGGTCTGTCTCTTGTAAGGGTGCTAATTGTACTCATGGAGGCTTCTCTGTGACTTCATAACCTCTGAGGGTTCCTACCTCCTGATAACACTAGCTGGAGGCTTTGATGTCAGCAGAAGTTTGTGGGGGAACGTAAGCAATTAGTCTATAGCATGTTCAAGAAAGACTTGTTAAGTGCCTGTCCTGTTGTGTGAGCCTTCATGTTCTTGGCACAATAATAGATACCCAAGAGGAGCAGAACTCAAAAGCAGTGCCATCCTTTTTTCAAAACACCTTCTACATCTTTAGTTTTCCCTTTTTTCTAGTTCTGTCGTTGTTAGTGGTATACTAATCACTTAACTAATGATTACTTGAAAATTTGGAATTATTTGTGTTATTCTCACTCCATAATTTTTCACAGCCAAAAAGTTTGTTCTGTTTCCTTTCTGTTACTGTGATAAAACACTGATCAAAGGCATCTTAGGAGAGGAAAGGAAGTCAGGACCTGAACTTCATGCAGGAGCCATGGAGGAATGCTGCTTGTTGGCTCAGTCACAGGTTCAAGCTTAGTCAGCCCAATGCACCCAAGAACACCTACTCAGGGAATAGTGCCACCCACCACGCTCTAAGCCCTCCTACATCAGCTAAGAGTCAAGACAGTTCCCCACAGACATGGCCATAGGCCAGTTGGAACTAGCAATCCCTCATTTGAGACTCTCTCCTTACGTGACTAAACTGTGTCAGGTTGACAGATGTAGCTAACTATGACAGTCACTAACTCCAGTTTCTGCACCTTTAGAAATGTCTTTCAAATGTGTTTCTAAACTGAGTATGGTGGCTTAAATCTATAGTCACAGCTGAATCATAGTAGAAGCTGAAGCATTAGGATCACTGCTCGTTCAAGGCTATCTTGGGCCATGTAGTGCATTCTTGGACAGCCTGGGCTATAGTGTTGAGATCTTGTCTTTAAAACAAAACAAAAACCACCCCAATTTTTCTTTTTCTTTTTCTTTCTTTCTTTCTTTCTTTTCTTTCTTTCTTTCTTTCTTTCTTTCTTTCGAGAGAAGCATCTGCTTAGGGTTATGGCTTCTGAGGGGTAGAGTCCATCATGGTGGGAGAAGGCATAAACATGTGGTGGCAGGAGTTAGCTCATCTCATTTTTTTTTTTTATCTGAACATAGGAAGCACAAATCAAAAATACGTATTTTTTTTTTTTTTATCCTATCTACAGTGTTATATCACTTAAGGGCAAGCCCAGTTCATTTTTCTATTGCCCTTTCAGCAATCATTCAACTGACCTATTTGTTGCTGATGTCTGTCTACTCTTAGTCATCTTCACCAAATAATCTTTAAGCAAAAGATTTTTCTTATGCTCAACAATTTATGTCTAGCTTTTAAAAAATTATCCTGATTTGTTTCCTTTTACTCAATATTATTTTCTATAGGTTTTTCTTTATAAAAAGATCTTTATTTTAAATATTTCAACATGAGTACATAAAATGTGTTATAGTTTAACCTTTCTCTATTTGTGGACATTTACATTTCTTGAGTTTTTC
This sequence comes from Acomys russatus, assembly GCF_903995435.1. Taxonomy (NCBI): domain Eukaryota; kingdom Metazoa; phylum Chordata; class Mammalia; order Rodentia; family Muridae; genus Acomys; species Acomys russatus. Next base: position 38,831,614 of record NC_067147.1, on the reverse strand, counting down.
TTTTGCTCTAACAAAGAACATTTGAAATGAACACACCTAGGGCCAGGTGTGGTGGCACACGCCTTTAATCCTAGCACTTGGGAGGCAGAGGCAGGCAGATCTTTGTGAGTTTTGAGGCCAATTTGGTCTACAAGCCAGGACAGCCAAGGCTACACAGAAAAACCCTGTCTCAAAAACAACAAACAAACAACAACAACAAACAACAAAAAAGAAATGAACACACTTCAACGCTTCTCTCTGTGAACATGATAGAGGTTTATAGACTCACCAAAGTGATGTTTCTGTATCAAAGAGGATACAGGATTTATAGTGTTAGTATAGATGCCGTATACTTGATTTACAAAAACTTCTTATTGATTTATAATTTTACTTTTCATGCTTTTTCTCTAAGCCTGTTATAATATATTTATTACTGTATCCTTATTGAGAAAGGGTTTCACGATGTAGACTAGGCTGGGAACTCAAATTTAGGATCCTTCTATCCTGTCTCATCCTCCAAATTCCAGGATTATAGGTATGGCATGCCTTCATGCGTAGCTTCCAAGCCCATTTTAAATATCCTCTCTGCTTGACTGATCCCTTTCCCTCAATTACTCAGTCCACAGTTGTGTTCAGTGCAGTTTGTGTGCCAGGTACCTGCTATATGGTAGGAACCCAGCACTGACTAAGATAGCAGCAGTCCCTGTTCTGTGTAGTTTCACTCTTAGCACATTGTAAGAATGTGTATTATTCCTGGGTTCTTTTTATGTATTTTCAGTTGCTATACTGTCTTCCTGGTATACCTTTTCTTTATTTCTTTTTTCTTTTTTTAACTTCCTATAGAATTTTCTCTTTCTACCTATACATTTACATTTACATTTACCCATATGCTTCCCCCAGTTTAGTGCCATAAAAATGTTGAGTAAATAATAAACTGCTCAATGAACTAAGTTTTACATCGTGGCTTAGTAAATAGGGATAAGAACTGGTCTTCAAGAAAACAAACAAACAAACAACAACAAAAAACCAGGCGTAGATGTGCACACCTGTAATCCCAGCACCTGGGGAGGCAGAGACAGGCCAATCTCTGTGACTGTGAGGCCATCCTTGTCTGCAAAGCTAGTCCAGGACAGCCAAGGCTACATGGAGAAACCCTGCCTGGAAAAACCAAAGAAGAAGAAGAAAAGGAAGAAGAAAAGAAAGAAGACGAACAGGTCTTAAAGGTCAGGGAGATAAGAAGTAGATGAGTAGACTGCAAGGCAGGTTGTGATAAGCCTATCACAAATCAATTCTTCACAGAAACTTAAAGGGAGAGATGAATTCTCAAGAGTGAGATCTCCTGGCCAGACTTGGTAGCTCAGTTCTGTAACCCCACTACTTGGGAAGTTGAGGCAAGAGGATTTAAGTTTGAGAGCTGCTTTGGCTATAAAATGAATTCAAGACTAGCCTGGCAACTTAGTCATACCTTGTCTCAAAATTAAAAGTAAAGAAGGGTTTAGGATGTAGCTGGACCTGGTGTACATAAAGGAGGTCCTAGTGTTAATCTCAGAGAGATTTTGGTAAATTTACAGATGAGAAATTTTCAGTTTGTTTGTTTGTTTGTTTTTGTTTTTTGAAACAGTGTTTTTTTGTTTTTTATGTAGCCTTGGATGTCCTAGACTCTCTTTCTAGACCAGGCTGGCCTCAAAACTCATGCAGATCTGCCTGCCTCTGCCTCCCGAGTGCTGGGATTAAAGGTGTGCGCCACCATGCCTGGCTGCAGGTGGGATTTTTGTTGTTGATGTTGTTTTTTGCCAGATACTATGTGGGATAAAATAAAATACTGTGAATATTGTGCCAGACTTCGAGTGGGTAAGTGAGTTTTTAGAGTAGGATTAGACAGCAATAACCTCATAGTCAAATCTGTCTCTGAACCAAGAATGATTTTAGCTTTTATTTTTTCCTTTTAGAGACAGAGTCTCATTATGTAGTCCAGGCCTCTGACTTGTGGTCATGCTTCAGTGCTGCGATTATTTGCAGGAATCACCTCACACGCTTGAGTTTTACATTTTCAGATTATTGGGAAAAATGAATATTTTGTGGCTTAGGAATTCTATGAAATTCAGATTTCAGTGTGCATACAGTTAAGTTGTGTAGGAATCCAGCTGCATTACTTAGCACACTGTCTGTACATTGTGCTGCAGCACCAGAGCTGAGTAGCTGTACCTGAATCAGTTCACAGCACCTAAAATGGTCACAGTCTGGATCCACACAGAACAACTTTGTTTATGGCTGGGGTAGAGCAGAGAAAAAGTGGCACTCACATGGAGAACTGGTTTAAAAGAGAGGAACTGTTGGGAGTACTAGCAATGAGATAAAGGTGACAGATCACACTGACTTGATCAAGATTAATTCCTTATTTTGCAAACTAAGCAGATCAAAAGTTGTGTCAGAGTCCACATTGCACTGTTAGGTCAGAGCAGCTGGTGTAGAAACTTTGAGCGCTGTAGCCCATGATAAGATTATTGCTGAGGTGGCCTCGTCATAAGTAACAGCCTTGCCCTGGGTGAGAATTGAAGAGCAAACTTAAGAACAGACTTTCTTCCTCTGAATGTAATGCTTCTGTTTTTCCTTTTAAATTTCTAGAAGGACTTTGAGCCTTACTTGGAGATTTTGGAAGCATATTCCACAAAAGCCAAGAATTACGTGAATGGGTATTGCACCAAATACGAGCCCTGGCAGCTCATTGCGTGGACTGTCCTGTGTACTCTGCTGGTAGTCTGGGCGCATGGGCTTATCTTCCAGCCAGAGAGTAAGTATACCACCCCTTCCATCATGGTAGACTGGAGTGTCACTCGTGGCTGATGGGTTGGAAGCATCTCTTTTGGTTTTGTTCTGCCTTTTAAAATCTATTTAGATGGGAAATAGACCCTGATTTATGAATTATGAAGTTCTGTTAGGACTTTTGGGTACTATTAACTATTTATGGTTTTGTGGATTTTTTTTTCATTTGTAGTTTGCATAAGAACTCCTTAGATATTAGTAACTATAAAGATTCGCAGATGTCTCAGAGTATAGCTTACATATTTTTCAGTACTAGTTTCTTCCTAGAACATAATTGTGCTATTTGAGATTCCCAGAGTAGAAATGTATTGCATTCATTAGTGGCCTTCCTTTTCATTAAAGATTTAGGAGTAGGCTCAAAGAGCTACCACCTGACTGCCAAGTGGGCCCTGGGAGAATCTGCATAAGTAATGTGTGGCCCTTTGTCCTTTAGAGTTAACTTCTGTTAAAGGACAGTGGTAGTGACTTGTCAGGTGGACAGCAGAGAAACAACATCATTTCTCAGTGGCCGCTGAGGATAATATACCTTTCAGTGATTGGCTTGCAAATGTCCCACCCTTCCGAAGGTGTAAACACGTCCTACGTGCCCATTTCTTCTCCACCTAGACCTCTATGTGACTGACCATTGCCCTGTGAGTTATTTTCTCCCTACAGGCTGTGCTCGGGAGGCTGTTTGATTATATTTACATCAGTGCTATTTTGTAATGCTCCCTGGGCTCTCCCCACACTTACTGATATCTTGAGAACTTCCTTGGCAGAAGACCTAAACAACTAATCATTTTTTCATTTATTTGATATTCCTCCATTGCTTCACTACCCTAATGACATCTGTTGGGGGCACATTAACTATCTTTTTTTTTTTTTTTTCTTTTCTTTCCAGTTCCCCAGTCAGTTTAGAAGCTAGATGGTTTTTATCTTTTTGGGGCAAGCTGGGGTGGGGATTGGGTTGAGACAGGGTTTCTCTGTGTCGCCCTGTCTGGAACTTTCTCTATAGTCCAGGCTGGCCTCAAACTCAGAGATCTACCTGCCTATGCCTCCCAAGTGTTAGGATTAAAGGTGTGCACCACTATTGCCACCGCTGGTTTTTAATCATTTATTTATTTACTTGTTTATTTATTATGTACATTGGTGTTTTGACTGCATGTATGTCTGTGTGAGGGTGTCAGATTCCCTGAAACAGTAGTTAACAGACAGTTGCGAGCTGCCATGTAGGTGCTGGGAATTGAACCCAGGTCCTTTGGAAGAGCAGTCAGTGGCGCCATCTCTCTAGCCCTAGTTTTTATCTTTTTATCATACAGCCACTGAGCTATTGTAGCATTGTAGTTACAGCAAACTAAATCTTGCAAAATGTGACAACTAACAGGCAAGTTCCACTGCTTTAGAGCTTTTTAATTAAAGTAGAAGTGAGACATGATTGTCTACTCTAAAATTATAGTTCACTGCAGCTTTAAAACACTGTCTTCAGGTTCTGTTCCTCATTCTTGGCTGGTTTTCTCCCACACTGTTGATGAGACTGGTCTGTCATTTCAGCTCATGGTTTACATGTGCCTATAGCCTTAGTTGTCCTTTCAGGTGTATTCCTTACTAGAAAGTGTTTCACTCAGTGAGCAAGGAGCCTCTCATATTCATTGATTCATATCTTCTCTATCTCCCTCTCTTCTCCCTCCCTCATGACTTCCCCTCCCCTCCCCCATCTCATCTGTCTTGTTTTGTTTCAAAATGAGGTATGGTCTCACTATTTAGAACAGGCTTGTTTCTTGAGTGGTCCTCCTGTCTCTACCTCTTGAATGCTAGGTTATACAGGTGTGTATCACCATGTCTGGCTTTTTTTTTTTTTTTTTTTTTTTTTTTTTTTTTTTACTGTGATACATATACATACATGTTGCCTTTTAAATTTTATTTTATATTTTATGTGTATGGGTGGTTTGCCTACGTATATGTTTTTGCACCCACACTCCTTATATTACCCTTTTAAGCTTGGGAAGGGACACATGCTGGGACCAAACATTGGGCCTTGTGCATGTCTAGGAAGTACTCTACCACTGAAATAAATATATATATATATATATTCCAGCCTCTCATTTCACTCATTTTAAAGTATACAGTTTAGTAGCATTTACATTTAATTAATATTCACATTATTGTATAATCTCTACCTTCAGAATTTTCTCTTAGTTTAAATTGAGCTTTTAACAAATAAACAATTTCTGAGCCAGGTATGGTACAACTTTGAACTCCTCACCCTTAGAAAGCTGAGGCAGAAGGATTCTTTGAAGCTAGCCTGAATAATATTGACCCTGTCTCAAAACCCAAGAAAAGTCACCACTTTCATTTTCCCTAATCTCCAAAATCACCATTCTGAGTACATCTCCTTTTAAGATTAGAGCTGTTGACATTCTTACTTATTTGTTACAATTAGTATTAATTTTAGGTATTTACTTCTTTAAATTAAAACTATCATTTAACTGCAAATATTATTTACAATGTGCTATTGTGAAGTATGTATGCATTGCTTAGTGGCTAAGCTGAGCTAGTTAACATTCATTACCAGTTGTCAGCTGGCTGTGGCATTCGGTTTGCTGAACTTGTTGCAGAAATACAAGCTGGTGCTTGCTTACTTGCTGACCCTGAACATTCCATTTGAAAACTACCAAAACCACTATATTAGTAAGATATGCTATATAAGTCTTTGTAGGTTGAACGCCAAGCCATTTTAGCTTTTAATATGTATTTTCAATAAAAAGGAGTCTATGCTCACTGTAGGAAACTTTTATAGCAATATGGATAACTCACTTACTATTAGATATACTTAAATCTTACTATTAGAGTATACCAATTATGTTAGTCAGGGTTTCTAGAGGAACTGAACCAATAAAATGAATACATATTGTGAAAAAGAGTCATTAGATTGGCTTACATGGGACTGAGTAGGTCCAGTAATGACTGTCTATACATTGGAAGGCTGAGATTCCAGTAGTTACTCAGTCAGAAGCTGAGTCTTCCAGCAGTTCCACTCTTGTGCTCACAGCCTGCCTAGAGGATTCATGAGAGTCACTGGCCTTAGTCCACCTTGGAAAGCTAAAGATGCTAGGTTCCAATGGCTGACAAGGATTAGCAAAAGAAGCATCTTTTCCTAGACCCCAAAGGTCTGTCCCACTCTGGGAGAGATTCTTCTCCCTGGGTTAATCCTTCCTGGAAATGCTTTGACAGACCTGCCTAGAGGCTTTTGACTTCCACAAGAGACATGTGCACTCCTCCCCCAAATATGTGTGTATATGTGTGTGTGTGTGTTTTGTTTGTTTTTGAGACAAGGTCTCTCTGTGTTAACCTTGGCTGTCCTGGACTCGCTTTGTAGACCAGGCTGGCCCCGAATTCACATTGATCTGCCTGCCTCTGACTCCTGAGTGCTGGGATTAAAGGCATGTGCCACCTTGCCTTGCTCCCCAAATATATTAAAAGGAAATTTTACATTATTTATTTATCTAGAGTAAGGGTCTCATGTGGCCCTGGCTGGCTTGGAGCTCACTCTGTAGACCAAACTATCCTCAAACTCACAGAATCTGCCTGGCTCTGCTTCCTCTCAAGTGCTAGGATTAAAAGCATGTGCCACCACACCCAGAAGGAAGGGAATTTTAAAATCTTTATTTTATTTATTATGGAAGTGTATATGTCTGTATGGTTATATATATGGTGTGTTTATGTGTGCCACAGCACACATGTGGTCAGAGGATAACTCTGGTCAATTCCCACTTTCTACCTTTATGTGGGTTCCTTAAATTGAACTCAGGTAGTGAGACAAGTGCCTTTACCTGCTGAATCATCTGCTTGCCCAGAAGACTTTTTTTATTATAGAAAAAGGAGTATAGTTAATTCATGTAAAAAGATTTATTTGTATATTACAGTGTCTAGAAGAAAATATTCTGAAAACAAAATAGGGCCCACATTGTTGCTTCATCATAGTCTGGGTCTCAATGGTTCTGTCACCAGGTGTTTTAGTTAGGGTTCTATTGCTGTGAATCGATACCCTGACCATGGCAACTCTAATAAAGAAAATGTGTAATTAGGGCTGGCTCACAGTTTCAGAGGTCTAGTCTGTTGTTGTCATGCAGGAAACATGGCGGATGCAGGCAGACATGGGGCTGGAGAGGAAGCTGAGAGCGCTACAGCTAGATCTGCAGGCAGCGGAGGGAGGCTGTGTGCCACACCGGGTGTAGCTTGATCTTGATCATTGGAGATGTCAAAGCTTGCCCCCACAGTGACACAGTCCCTTCAACAAGGCCATACGTCTTAATAGTGCACTGCTTATGGTCCAGACATTCAAAGGCATGAGTTGATGAGGGCCATTACTGTTCAGGCCACCACATTCCGCTCCCTGGCCCCATAGGCTTGTAGCCATACTGTAATGCAGAAATACCTTAGTCTAACTTCAAAGGTCCCCACAGTCTATAATAGTCCCAATTATTTTTTTTCCCTGGGTTTTTCAAGACATGTTTTCTCTGTGTAACAGAGCCCTGGCTGTCCTGGACTCTTGTGCTCCAGGCTGGCCTCAAACTCACAGAAATCCACCTGCCTCTGCCTCCCAAGTGCTGGGATTAAAGGCGTGCGCCACCACCACCCGGCAACAGTCTCAAATTTGCTTAAAAGTTCAGAGTCTCTTCTGAGATTCATGCAATCTTTTAACTGTCATTCCTTATAAAATCAAGATGAAAAATCAGATGACATACTTTCTACATACAGTGGCACAGAATATTCATTACCATTCTGAAAGGAAGCATAGTGAAGAAATAATAGACTAAAGCAAGACCGAAAACCAGCTGGGCAAACTCCAAACTCTGCACCTCCACATCTGATGTCAAAATGCTCTTCAGATCTCCAATTCCTTTCAGCCATGCTGCCTGCAACACATTTCTTTGTCTTGTGCTGGTTCCACTCCCTGTTAGCAGCTCTCCTCGGCAGGTATCCCCCCCTGTGGCATCTCTAATCTCTTGAGGTCTCCAAAGCAATCCAGCTTTACCTTCACAGCCACACAATGGCCTCTCTGTGCCTCCATACAGGGAGACCCCTGTCACATGCCTGGCCTCAGTGGCTTTCCTTAGTCTCAGAGGGAGATTCCATAACCTCTTTCTTCTATCCTTGACTCTAAAGCCAAGACCACATGGTCGAAGCTGCCAAATTCTGCTGCTTGTTGGGGCTGAAATATGGCTCCCTTGTTCAGTTACGTCTTCACTAGTTTTCTGTTTTCAGTGGTTTCTTTTACTGCCTAAACTTGGTTGTCCTGGAACTTGTTCTGTAGACCAGGCTGACATTGAGCTCAGATATCTTCTTGCCTCTGTCTCCTGCATGCTGGGATAAAAAGAGTGTACCACCATGGCTAGACCTAAACTGTTCTTTAATTCCTTTTCACAAGATGGAAGCTTAACTGGGTGGGATCTTGCCCTGAGGTCACCAGCCCCTTTATTCCATTTAATACCTTTAATATGTTTATCTCCTTGAAGACAGGATTTAGCTCGTCCTGGTGCCCCTTTCTCCTTGAACTACATTTTGTATTTTTCCTTGTTGAGCTTGTTCCTTTTCATCAAAACGCTCTACATAAGAGTGAACACTAATAACCATATGACAGAGTCTATACTAGGCTGTTTTAAGATCATTGCAATTAATCTTAATCTCTTCACTTTAGCCTCAGGCAGACTCTTTGGACAAGGATAGAAAGCAGCCGCATTTTTCACCAAAATATTACAAGAACAGTCTCTAGGCCACATATTAACATTCTTCTCCTTTGAAACCTTTTGAGCCAGCCCCCCCACAGTTCAAATTACCCTCAGCACCACTGTTTTCCATGCTTCTACTAGAATGCCCATTAAACAATGCTTAAAGGGGCTGGGGAGATGGCTCAGAGGTTAAGAGCACTGACTGCTCTTCCAGAGGTCCTGAGTTCAATTCCCAGCAACCACATGGTGGCTCACAACCATATATAATGTGATCTGATGCCCTCTTCTGGCTTGCAGGTATACATGCAGGCAGAGCATTGTATACTTAATAAATAAATAAATCTTAAACAAACAAACAAAAAAAGTGCTTAAAATGTTCAGCTGCTTTTCTAATCCAAAGTTGTAAAGTCAACATGCCTCCAAACAAAAGCATGGCCAGGCCTATCACAGAAATACCCCAGTCCCTGGTACCAACTTCTGTCTTAGTTGGGGTTTTATTGCTATGAAGAGACACCATGACCATGGCAGCTTATAAAGAAAAATGTTTAATTAGGGCTAGCTTACAGTTTCAGAGGTTTAGTCCATTATCATCATGGCAGGAAACGTGGGGGCGTGCAGGCAGACATGGTGCTGGAGAAGGAGCTGAGAGCTCCACATCTTAATCTGCAAGCAATAGAAGGAGGCGGTGTGCCACACTGGGTACAGCTTGAGCATAAGAGACCTCAAGGCCCACCTCGACAGTGACACACTTCCTCCAACAAGGCCACACTTCCTAATAGCGCCACCCCCTAAGGGCCAAACATTCAAACATGAGTCTATGGGGGCCATTCATGTTCAAACCATTACACCAGGGTTTACAGTGTTGATCGGATACAGTAGTAGAAGAACAGTGCCACCTAAGCAAGCACAGTAAAACAAAGATGCAGTCAGGCCTTGATGAGTGTCAGCTGAGGGAGTAAACATACCTATGTGGCACCACAGTTAGGAGTTGCCCTACCTAGATCTCTTAGGAATGTAACAAAGGTTCATATTCAGTTCATGCCTCAGATAAAAGCTAGTCTAGGATCTCCTAGGCTCACCTGGATAACAAGATAATGTCTACCGTGCATTTGAAGCAGTATAGAGTCCTGGGAGTCCTTGGCTACTCTCACTGCTCTGAACTGTGCCTTGAACAAATCCTCATTCTCTGATTCTTGTTTGCCTTTTAGCCTCTAAAGCCTTCTAGCCCAGCCTTACAATGCGGCTGCCAGTATCAGTCCATGTATTCGCATGAATGGACAAGTGGCCTTCCAACATGTTGACTTACAAATTATAGTTGACAGGATCAGAATTCTTTGCCCTTTGTAACTGTCTGAAAGTGGACCCTGATGTCCATGATTTTCAGGTTCCTTTTCAGTCTAAAAGATGTCCTCAGGACCAGTGTTGTTTGACAGACTGGAGTATAGGTCCTGAAAGAAAGCATGTGGCCATGTACTTTGGGGGTGGAAAGTCATCTGGATATTTGTAAACCTTGGGCAGGTCAGGAGCTCTGGAATGTTGACTCTGTTTCTTAGCAATTAAACTTTATTATACAACCCAACTAGCTTATACAAGAAGTAAAAAGGTTAAAGGGACAAAAGAGTGAACCTTCCAGTAGCCGGTCCACGGGACGGGTCCTTAGGTGTCTCTCTGGCCCACAAGCTGGTCCAGCTGGTCCTCTGCTCTCACGCTCTCTCGCCCAGCTGACTTTGTTGTTCTCTCTTCCCCAACTGCCTGAGTCACGTGGGAAGGACCTTCTCCTTCTCCCGATGAGGGTCCATTAGAAAGACAATAGTCCAGGTGGGGTTTCCAGGTCTGTTTCCTGAATTCCAGACCCAGGATGGCTCCACTCAGTCTGTCACAAGGTATTCATGGGGTGCCCCAAGGGTAAAGCCCGCCAAGACTGCTCCCACCTGTGACAAGGCTTATTCTTTCCCACACAGGAATCTGTGTATCATTTGACTGGCAATTCTGCTTCTGGGAATTTATTCCATGATATACTTGTATGTGTGCAGTGTGATGTGTATTAAAAGGTTATTTATTTTGAGCATGGTTGGTAACAGCCAAAATTAAGATGAGCTTATGTATCCTTCAGTGAGGTTAGATTATGAAACTTTCCTTTAATGGAATACACGTGTGCATGCACAGTGGCACATACATGAACATGGGCACACATCTTCTCATACCTTACACACACGGAGACAGGAACAAATGAGGGAATAATAACCTTTACTATTTCTAAATGGAAAAGCAAGGTCTAGTACAGTGGTTTGCTATATTACCTCTTCAGTAAAAGAAATAAATGAGAATTTATCTTTACTGTTACTGGTAAATACAACAAACTCAGGCTGGGCCTGGTGGTACATGCCTTTAATCTCAGCACTCCGGGAGGCAGAGGTAGGTGGATCACTGTGAGTTCGAGGCCAGCCTAGTCTACAAAGTGAGTCCAGGACAGCCAAAGCTACACAGAGAAACCCTGTCTCAAAAAAACAAAAAAAACCCCAACAAACTCTGCAAGTGTATGCTGGAAGCAAAGGCCTTATGTAAAGGCAGGATGAGATATGGGTGGAAGAAAAGAAGGATGAAGAAACATTACCACATGTGTCTGTTGAAAATTTGGGCCACATAAATATATTACTTAAAAATTAAAATATTTTTATCAAAAATGAAAGAAAATCTCCCTCTAGAGGAAGTGAAGTTGTAAGAGATAACTGAATAATTGCTGTCTGTTGACTAGTAGGTTATATCCATGGAACTTCATGTGACTAATAAAACTTTTTTTGTGCAGGTTTATGGTTACGGTTTAAAAAGAAATTGTTTAAGTTCATCAGGAAGATGCCACTTATTGGACGCAAGGTGGGTGCAGTCTGTGAGAGTCTTTGGTGTGCGACCTCTTCTTTCTCTTGCCAGATCAATATTCTTGAGGAAGAGGAGTGATTTTTGTCTGCCAGCCTTGGGCACTTGACTCCCCTACAGCAGATGTGGCTTAAAATGTTGGAAAGGCCAAATTTGAGAACACTTTCTCCAACGTATTTGGCCAAAGGAGAGATGAGAAGTCTTCTAAGGAACAACTTGGCAGAACCAGATAGTAAACATTTTTGAATCTGCAGGCCCAGGCAAGAAGAGGTTAGGCAGGGACTGAACCTGCCTATGTTTCAGAGAAACTATGAGCCTCTGCCAAGAATTCCCTGATCCCAGGGTTGGAAATTTAAAGAGATAATAGCTGTTTTCTTGCTCTTTGCCCCCTCTTTACAATAGAGCTGCTTTCTTCACTGTGCCCTCTTTGCTATCACACAGGGATAAGATATTTCTCCTCAGGGCTGGGTATTTTATCAAGGGTATTTTATAAGCAGGACAGGCTCTTCACAAGATGTAAGAAAGGCCTTTGAATCCTGAGTCTCTCCAAAGCCCTAGTGCCCTGCCTGTTTCTCACCTTTTCTCCAGCTTTTCCTAGCTTTACTTTCTTTTAGGTTTTCCTACATCTTTGACTCTGAGTCTTTCCACCTTTCTCCCTCAGTTTTAAGATAGGTTTGATTTGACTGATTGATTGGTTGATTTTGTAGAGTTTTTAATAAAATCAGACACCTCTCTGCCACTGAGCCACATTCTCAGAGAAACATTCCTTCTTTGATGGTGGTAGTGGTGGTAACTGGGAATTGAATCTAGTACCTCACCAATTCTAGGCAGGCACTTGACTACTGGAATGCAGAAAAATGTTCCTTTTGTTGAGGTTTGGTGGTGATGGTGTTGGTGGCATTGTTGTCAGTGGTGATGTAGGTGGCAGTGGTGGTGCTGATGGTGGCATGGTGGTGCTGATGGCAGCAGTGGTGGTGATAGTCATCAAACATGCTAGGCAAGCAGTCTACTGCTAAGCTGCATTCCTAGCCCCTTGAAAGTTGTGAGACAAACAAATGCTAGGATTTCAGAACCTATTCTAATTTTTTTGAAATTATAGAATTGAAGATCCTTAGAGGCCATATAAGTACCTTCACTTCTCAAAAGCAAATTCTGAGGCTTAGAGACAAGAAGTGTTTGTGTGTGTATAAATGTGCATTTAGGCATCATTATATACTGAACACATGTTTATTGAGTACTTTCTCAGTCCTAGTTCTTTTTACTATTGTGCTAGGGATACAGTGTTGAACAGCACCAAGTCCTTCCTCTTGTGGAACTTGCATTTTAGTAGAAGAAACAGAAAACAAACATTTAACAATTGCACTAAAAATAAATTTTATAATGTAATAGAAGTAAAAATTGGGAATGCGAAGTACTTGCTGTGCTTTTTAATATACTTCCCAATGGGCCTTTCCCCCTCCCCCCCCCCCACCTTTGTCTACTTTCCTTTCTTTTGTTTTTGTTTTTGTTTTTTAGAGACAGGGTCTCTCTGTGTTAGCCTTAGCTGGAGTCCTAGACTCACTTTGCAAACCAAGCTGACCTCAAACTCACAGCGATCTACCTGCCTCTGCCTCCTGAGTGCTGGGATTAAAGACGTGCGCCACCACACTCAGCTTATTTTCCCTTAAAACAGCATGATCTATGCAGGAACACTCAGCTTTCATAGTTTGTTCTTGTTGCATGATCCTTATGCATGTAGCGTGATCTTCTATCTACTCTGTGTCCATATATTCCTGAACATTGTCCAGGAATGTGGACTCTGCTACTTGCAGTGCTGACATATGTTAAAGTCACTTTCCTGTGGCTTCACTGAGAGCTACATATAATAAGATGCTCTTGTATTCTAATCATCCATGGCCAGGACTGAGGAGAATGGGGATAGCTGGTGTGAGATATTGGACATCAAGATTGATTGTAACACAAAGCCTTTCTCTACACTTTCAATCACCCAGGAGTCCCCAAAGTAGCAGCTCCTGCCATTTTGTGTCCATAACTTCCTCTTTTTCTCTCCTGAGCACCATTAGTAGTCTTTTCTGTCTCTCTTGGTAAAAGTAAATGTCATGAGACCAGGCCTTTTTTTTAAAACTGTTGTACCATAGATTTTTGTTTTTTAATGACTGTATCTCAAGCCTGTATTAGTAGTTCAGCAAGTATTTGTTGAGCAAATAAGTAAGTAAACGAATGAAAGAAATGGCTCAGAAAGTGTAGCTGTGAGGATGGAAAAGAATCATAGTTGATAAGTTACATGGCAGAAAGAACCATGGGTCAAGCATCCCATAGCGCCTTAAGGAGATGTAGTGTAGTCATCCTGGCACTCCTTAAGTCTGTCTGGGTATCTGGGAGCTGTGTAGATCTCCTTACTTAAGCTATTTTGCCAATATCTGTCGAGTTTACTCATCAATTGCACAACACTCAGGATCCCCTTTTATTGTAGCTTGGACAGTTTCCTGACTGTCAAACACAGTATTGCTGTGATTGCCGACACAGCCTTCAGGCTAGTTCTGACTTCAGCCTGTTGAAACCAAGTGCAGTGTACAGCCTGGAAAGGGGAAACTTACTGGCTTTTTAAATTTCTAAGAGGCATTGCACACTCTGGCTGGATAAACAGATAAAATGTTCATTTTCCTTAAAAAAAAAAAAAAGACTAAACTGTTATAATTTAGTAGCACCTATGCTATGCCTGGTGTTGAGCAATTGACTGCCTTAGAGGTGGCCTTTCTGCCTGTGTATTTCACTCTTTTTCCCATCTAGTTAACTTTTTTCCTTTGTCCTTGGAGATCCAAGAAGATATGAATAAGGCCAAGAAGGATGTCATCAAGCACATGCCATTCCTGAAGGTGAACAAGGAGTATGTGAAAACTCTGCCTGCTCAGGGTCTGAGCACAGCTGAGGTTCTGGAGAGACTCAGAGAGTACAGCTCTATGGGTAAGCCTTGGCCCTGGGTGCTGCCTTTGTCCTTATCACTGGCTAATGTTGGCACAGGCCAAGGATCACTTGGCACTTACATGTGCAAGACGACCTATTTTCTACTTCAAAGACCAAATTTCATGCTGTAGATGAAATAGAGATTTATGTCAAAATTATGGTATCTGTCTCAAGGCACAGAAGGCAATAAAAATATGAACAGAAAGTTGGGTGTAAAGGTGTCTGCCTGTAATTCCAGTACTTGGAAGATTGAGATAAGAGAATTGCCACATGACCAAGACAGCTTAGGTCATATATTATCAGGCCAGATAGGGCTTATGTGGATGCTGTTTCAAAATAGAATGGGCAAAATTTAAAAAATCAATAATGAAGAACACAGGCAATAGATAAGTAGGCAGGGACCGGAGTGATGGCTAGTGCTTAAGAGGACTGGCTGTTATTCCAGAGGCCTGGGTTCAGTTCTCAGAACCTACCCAGTGGCTTACAACCATCTATAATTCTAGTTCCAGAGGATCTAGTTCCCTCTTCTGGCCTCCCTGGCATACATACATGCAGGCAAAACGCCCATATACATTTAAAAAAATTAATTGGAAAAAAGAGGAAATAGGTAGGGGGTGGATGACTAGATGACTGGTCTGTACGAGTACGTATTTGTCTACACCTACTGAGCTATACAAGTGTCTATTGGTCTTCTGTATGCATTGGCATATACTATATAACCTCATGTTCAAGAGCATGACCTCGGAATCACTCACATTCATAATTACTTAGATTTTCAACTTTAATAGGGAGAGATATTTACCTTGTGTGTGCTCCAGTTTATCCCTACAATCTCTACTTCCCTAAAAGTCTGATTAAGAGATGAAAGGAAATCATACATGAAAATGTATGGTACCTAGTACATATCATATAGTAGTTGTTCAATAAATGTTAAGTATTACTGCTGCTATTATTAATGTAAACGCATGCATGTCTATTGTAGATGAGACTTTAAAAAATAAGCCTTTTGGTTTTTGAAACAGGGTCTTAATGTAACTGAGGGTGACTTTGAATATTTGATCTTCTTGCTGCCTTCCCAATGAGCTTGGGTTGCAGGATGTGTCACCATGACCAGTTTATGCAACTCTGGCATTGAACTTATGACCCAGTGCATGCTAGCCAAATACTTGCCAGCTAGGCAACTTCTCCCTCCAAATAAGCTTTTTAGTTTGACATCTTAATTTATAAGCAAATAGCAAAAATGTTATAGCAATTTCCTCTGTGCCCTTCACTCAACTTCTTGTAAAGCATGTTACATTTGTCAAAACTAGAAAAATAACATTGGAATAGCACTATGAACTAGGAACAAATTCTGTTTCATCTTTTTTTTTTTTTCTTCTCTGAGACAGGGTTTTTCTGTGTAGCTTTGGCTGTCCTGGACTCCTGTACAGACCAGACTGGCCTCGAACTCACAGTGATCCACCTGCCTCTGCCTCCCCAGTGCTGGGATTAAAGGCGTGCGCTACCACACCTGGCTAGTGTTTCATCGTTTTTATTTATTTATTTTTTTTAACTCATAACTATTTTCTATTCTAGGGCTCAATTCAGATAACATTTTAGCAAACAGCTTTTAAAATTTCTAACTGACATGTGTGGATTTCTTTTTTAAGATATTTATTTGTTTGTTTATTTCGTACATAGTACTTTGTCTGCATGTACAGGCACCAGATCTTAATATAGATGGTTGTGAGCTACCGTGTTGTTGCTGGGAATTGAACTCAGGACCTTTGGAAGAACAAGCAGTGCTTTTAACCTCTGAGCCATCTCTCCAGCCCCCGGGACAAGTATTTCTAACCTGTAGCCTATGGGAACACGTTTCCCAAAATAGCTGTGAATGAAGCGCAACAGGTTTGCAGAAGATAGTGCCTTATTATAATGTTAAAAGGTTGGTCACGTCTGGTCTACGATATGATGATAAGGAACAGGGGTTATAAACCCTGGGACCTGTATAGCCAAGACTTCCATGTTTTTAAGGTCATGTTGTTACCATCTTTCCTTTGGTCTTGTTTTTTTTTTTTTTTTAAATGCCATGACCCATTTGGAATGGCGAAAGGGCAGGATGCGAAGCTGTGTATCCTGTCTATCCTTAGGTGTGGTTACCATAGGCCAGAAGACATGTGTGGTACATGGCCATGTCCTGTAAGAACAGAATGAGACTCAAACTGGAAAGCACACATAGCTGTGGCAAGGAGGGCTCTGCCTATACATCCATCTGCTCTCTTTAGAGTTGGAGAACCTTCTTTTGGAGAGCAGGTGGTTCCATGTGCTTTTCAGTTAGCATGTTTCTGCAACACCCGTCTCGCAGACCACTTTCAGTAGGATGCAGCCTGTTGTAGCAGAAAGGATCCATCTTAGCAGACGTGTTAGTGCAATAGACAATGTTTCTGAGACAGCAGGTGGATCTCTGGTGGGGAACCCTTCTCAACCTTGTCTCATGGTCACTTCCGTGCCTGCTCCTGCATGTGGAAGGTGGGTACTGCGGTGTGTATTTCCAGGCCTAGAAAAAAGGGTGGAGCCTGAGATGGAGGTGCTCCCTCCTCCATGGTGTGCTTTGTGCTCTGGAGGTTCTATAGTGAGATCTCACACTTGCTCTTTTCTCAGCTTTGCTTATAGCAGTTCCTACACTTCCTGTGATTAGATGGGGAAATGAGGGGAACTACAGAGAAAAAGGGTCATATGGAGAACAGGAAATACATGAGGCAAAGAGCAGCTTTTATGTTGAAAGAAGATAGCCAAGGATACAGGCAACATTACCGTCTGTCTCCATTATAGCCTGATGTAGTTCCTGTCCTTTCCTACAACTGTTAACATTAATGAATGACCTTTTATCTTCTGTGCTGTGGTAAATGATCTTTGTTCTTAATAGAAGAACAGCACTGAGTTTTTACTGAACTTATTCTTTTACTTAAAAAAAAAACAAAAATGAAAAAACTTATTTTTCTCTATGGAACTGTCCTGGAAGATCCTCAGCTGAGAGTACAGCTCAAGTGGGAAGGGAGGTAGGACAGGATCTAAGACACTGGCTGAAACTGGGTTGGGGGCTGGACCCCCTTTCATCTTCTTTGCCTAGGTTGTTACTCCACTCACTCCCTGTCACCACCATCCCTAACTCTCAGGTGCTTCCAATTGGTGCTTCAACTCTGGCCCCTGGAGGGAGCAGTTCTTGGGCTTAGTAAGGGTTGGAAACAAGTGGGCAGGGCAGACATGCCTTGGTGCCAACCATATTCTACTTGAACTGATGTACCTGCTCAGGTGCTGTGTCCCAAGAGCCATAGTCGTGGTGGGAGGTATTGGAAAAGGGTGGCGTAGTTACAAGAATCTGCCTTGAGAGAACTTCTCTTTGCATTTACCCAGTGGTGCCCTCTCTGGCTATTTATTTCTTTAGTGCTAGGAGGGCACGGCATGGGAACTCTGATTTTTAATAAATCTTGAATTGTATTTATTAACTTGAAAGAATACTTTTTAAAATTATATATGTGGGTGTGTATCTATGTGGGAATGTGTATACTTGGGTGCAGATGCCCTCAGAAGCCAAAGAGGGCATTAGGTCCCTTAGAGCTGGAAATGTAGGAAGCTGTGAGCTGCCTGATATAGGCACTAGGAGCCGAACTCTGGTCCTCAGCAAGAGACTATGTATTCTTTTTTGTTTGTTTGTTGTGTTTTGTTTTGTTTTTAGAGAAGGATTTCTCTGTGTAGCCTTGGCTGTCCTGGACTCACTTTGTAGTGCAGGCTGGCCTTGAACTCACAGAAATCCATTTGCCTCTGCCTCCTGAGTGCTGGGATTAAAGGCGTGTGCCACTGTGCCCACCAGACTATGTATTCTTAACTGCTGAGCCATATGTCTGATTCCTGAATTTTTTACTCACATGCCCTGAGGTTTTTCCCTGTCCTATCTGTATTAATGCTTGTTTCCCCAGTGATGCCTGCCTGCTGACAGAGTGACCTTAACTTTTTCTACAGATGTCTCCTGGCAAGAAGGGAAAGCCTCAGGAACCGTGTACAGTGGAGAGCCGAAGCTCACAGAGCTGCTGGTTCAGGTGAACACTGAGTGCTTGTGTGCATAGGTGCCATTCCTAGTTTATTTAATTATTTAATTATTAATTTATTTATTAATTATTTAATTATTAATTTATTTAATCTCATTATTATTATTATTATTATAGGGAATTTTACTATTGAAGTAAAACCATAGAGATTCAGAAGTTTCATTCACTTATATAGGCAAATGTGTGAAAAAGCGTCAAATGCATCTTCAGACTGTGAAAAGGGGAAATGTCATTTATATCTCTGGACTTTACTAGTAAAGGAGCCTGCCATTTGAGGATACTGTTTTTGTTTTTTGAGACAGGGTCTTTACCTACATAGCACTGGCTATCCTTGAACTGCTTATGTAGACCAGCTGCTTCAAACTCACAGAGATCCTCCTGCCTCTGCCTCCCAAGTGCTGGGACCAAAGGTCTCTTTTCTATGCTGGACTTCATTTGAGATTGTTAATGCTAGAACCAGTGTTGTTTGATACAGGAATCAAGGCAAGACTGCTCCATCATAATGTCCTCAAAATATACTCCACAAGAAGAGCCTGACTTGAGAATGGAACATGGCTGCTTCTAATAGAGCTTAGTTTTGAAACCCATTTCTTATATGAGATTACAGTTAAAGTTGTGACTTCTCAGGCCTTGTGCTTCTTACATTTGAACTCCCACCTATCATTTTAGCCATCCCTGTTACCTTCCATGTCGACGTTCATCTTGCTCTTTCACAATTCTTTCCCACCTGTTTCATGTGATGAATTTTCATTCATCTCTTGAGGTTCCTCTCATCAAACACCTCTAGAGCACTCAGGATATTAGCAGTTGCCTCATCAGGGTCCCTTAGCACATACAGACATGTTAACTCAATAGTAGTGGCTGCTTTGTGGTAGGCCAACTATCATTGTTTTTCATGTATAATTACTGTTAGGACCCTGTAAGGTAGATGGCATTAGTCCCCTTTGCATATGAGGAAACAGTCTCAGAGGGCTTATTTGGCCTGTACAGATGAAAATGATAGGCAAAGCAGTGTCTTCAAAGTGATGGTGATCTTTTGGTGTTACCCTTTAATACTTCTGTTTTATTTCTTCCCTTATCACATTGTAGAATCATTTATTTACATGTCTTGTCTCTTACATTATATTCTCGTCTTTAAGTCTTCCATCTTCCAGTTCTTACTGTTGGACCCAGTCCCAGTACCTGAAAACCTTTGTTTGCTTGTTTGTTTTTGTTTTATTTTCCAAGAAGGGGTTTCTTTTGTATAGCCCTGGCTGTCTTAGACTCACTTTGTAGACCAGGCTGGCCTCAAACTCACAGAGATTCACCTGTCTGTCTCCCTGAGTACTGTGATTACAGGCGTGCCCCACCATGCCTGGCTGTAACAACTATCTTATACCTCCTTGCATTTCTCTGCAGGCTTATGGAGAATTCACATGGAGCAATCCACTGCATCCAGATATCTTCCCTGGACTGCGGAAGTTAGAGGCAGAAATTGTAAGGATGGCTTGTTCCCTCTTCAATGGGGGACCAGACTCCTGTGGATGTGTAAGTGGCTTATAATGGAGGTTTTAAAATAGCCTGTTATGCTATTATTATACTGTGATTGTCGAATGATTAGGATGAAGTCTAATTTTAAAATGTTACTTCTTTAAAAATCCTGAGTGTCAACATATTGGTATATATTCTAGGTATTTTTTTTTTCTTTTCAACTTCATATTTCAAAAATCTTTAAGCTTTTATAAAGTTGCTAAGACAGTTTAAAGAACACTCTGAGTTCACCAGATATTTTGCCACGTCTCTCTACTTGGCTTATTCTCTTCCTCTCTTCTCATGAACTCATCCACATACCTATTGCTGTACTACTTGTAAGCGTTAGTTTTTAATCTGTATTTTATTTGGGGTTCCTTATGCCTCTACCTACCTTACAAACCCCCCTCCCCAGGTAGGAGAGAAAGAAGGTTAGATGGGAAAGGGGACTTGGATCTCTTTAGACTTAGTAACAGCTGGTTAGGGTCATCGGGTTCTTTGGGGCAATCTCAGTCATCAGGATATCCAGCAGCAACTTCTTCCTTCTCTGTCTCCTTGAAGCATCCTCAAAGAGTCCTCCTCTCTCTGGACTTTGGTAACTGCAGCTGGCAAAGACCACACTCCTTTCTGAACTGCGTGAGGCTATTATCAGCTGTGGACAAACTAAAAACATCTCCATATCCCACATTTGGGATTAAAACAAAAACCTGTTTATATAACATAACTGAGTTTTTAAAGAAACCAAAACTTCTACTACAGCTAATCCCGCCCCCCATTTCTTTTTGGTATGTGAAATAGAGTCCCATAGCCCAGGTTGGCCTCAAACCTGCTTTGTAGCTGAGGATAACCTTGAACTCCTGATTATAGGTGTGTGGTACCACAGCCCTGCCTCTTTCTGCGTTTTCATTTTGTAAAGTGTCTTTCTTGATACCAGTGTCAAGTTATAAAAAGCCACTTTCTTCCACATCACAGAGGTTTATTTCTTAAACAATGAAGAGTTTGGGTTTTCTGCAGGTTCTTGTTGCACTGTGACCTTGGACAAACCCCTGGACTACACCCTGTTAGAGAGGGAAGATCTAGCTTTGGCAGATTGTCTTGCAGAAAGTTGGCTTATGTTTTATTTTAGGGTTTAGATGGTTTTTAATGTTAGTTCAGTGATTAATATAATTTTCTTAATGCTTTGTCAAGCTTTTTAGTTATTTTTATTAGAAAAGTTACTTAAGGTATTACTATATGTTGCTGGAAATAGAAGCTTTTTTTTTTTCCCTTACATGATAGGCCTGTATCAGTTGAAACCCCCTTTCCCTCTGAGTCTTCTTGCCCTCACGTCTTTTCTAGGCTATTTGGGTATTTGCATGATTCCTTGGGTTTCCAGCTGCCCAGGCGCTGACTGTACCACACAGCTCTCTTAAATAAAGTGGCATTGGTCTTTCTTTAAATCTGGATTCACTAAACGTATCTCAGACCCTTTTTCTGAGTCAGATTTTTTTTTTCCCCAAGACAGGGTTTCTCTGTGTAGCCTTGGCTATCCTGGCCTCTATAGACCAGGCTGGCCTCAAACTCACATTGATCCTCCTGCCTTTCGAGTGCTGGGATCAAAGGCGTGTGCCACCACTCCCGGCCATGAGTCAGAATTTTTAAATGTTCTTGACATACGTACTCCTCTGTTAGTGTCATTTGCTCCTTTGTTGTCGGTTTGTCATCTCGTTTTGTTGTTTTGTTGTCTGGCGCTGATGGTCTCCTGTTGTATTGAATTGTGATCTTATGCTCATGTGCTAGAGCAGTGGTTCTCAACCGGTGAGTCTAATGGTCAGGATCCACAGATTTGCTGTTCTGTCTTTCTGAGGTGCTCCTTTCTCCCCATCAGTCATGTCCACTACACATAGAAAGGTAGAGGATAAGGAAACCTCTGCTTCTCTGTAGCAGGAGGGTGGTCATGAGACTTCTCAAGACTTCCCTGACTACCCTGATTTCCAGAGTTGTCTAGGCTCTTGTGTTTACTTGTACCTCTGCATCTATTGTGCATTACTGTTTGTTTTAGTTAGGGTTTCTATTGGGGCTGGCTTACAGTTTAAAGGTTTAGTCCATTATTGTTATGGCAGAGGCATAGCGGCCACATGGTGCTGGAGGACTGGAAAGTTTTACATCTGGAACTGCAGGCAACAGGAAGAGAGAAACACTGGGCCTGGTTTGAGCATCTGAAACCTCAAAGCCCACCCCAGGTGGTACACTTCCTGCAACAAAGCCACAACTACTCCCAATAGTGCCACTTCCTGAGAGCTGTTTTCTTTCAAACCACCACACTGTTTCTTTGCCAATGTTTGAAATTTGTTAAATAGATTTCTCTTTCCTTATTTGGTTATTATTGCAGAGCTATTGGAATTTCTTTGTGTTTGTTCTAGTCAGTCTTCTATATTAATACAACCCTAAGGACCTTCGTACTGCTGCAGTTAAACCTTGTCTCTCTCCAGTTATCCTCTTTTTAGTGTTATGGCAGGGACCAAGAGAAAGGATGATGTCTGCTTCCCAGTCTTACGTTTAGACTTCAGTAGAGAGCTCAGCTTGTCTCACCCTCTCTCTTTAGGTTTTTTTCTTTTTTCTTTTCTTTTCTTTCTTTCTTTCTTCTTCTTCTTTTATTTTTTTTTCCCCCTGTCTCTCTCTGTATCTCTCTTGATGAGCTGTTTTTGGTGAAGGGCTGAGGAGGAGGGTGGTATTCACTGTTGAGAGAAGCAAGAAGGCTAGGCTAAATTAAAGTCTTCCCCACCCCCCGAGACAGGGTTCTAGACTCCCTTTGTAGCCCAGGCTGGCCTTGAACTCACAGCGATCCACCTGCCTCTGCCTCCTGAGTGCTGGGATTAAAGGTGTATACCACCACTCCTGGCTGGAAAATCTTTTTATTTATTTATTTATTTAAAGATTTATTTATCTATTTATTTTTTTATTATGTATACAGTGTACTGCCTGCATGCCAGAAGAGGGCACAGTATCTTCTTATAGATGGTTGTGAGCCACCATGTGGTTTCTGGGAATTGAACTCAGGACCTTTGGAAGAACAGCCAGTGTTCTTAATCTCTGACCCATCTCTCCAGCCCCTAAAAGCAAATCTTTAGACTGAAACTAGCTGAGGGTCTTAAACACTTAATCAGGTTTTTTGTTTTGTTTTTGTTTTTGTTTTTCTGCTTCAAAATATCTTTCCCTCCATTAACTTCAATTGCCTCATTCACAGTGAATTATACTAAAAAATTAGATCACAGAATGTTGCCTGGCCTGCAGGCAGATCCAACCATATCTGAAAGAAAAATGTTTTGTGTTCTGAAACACATAACTCAGAGTGAGAGTTTTTATATATGTTGAAAGAAGTTGATAGGCACTAGTGACTTGAGACCTGTTTCTGTTTTTTGTTTTTTGTTTTTACAGCGTTTCTTTCTCTGTGTTACCTTGGCTGTCCTGGACTCAGTTTGTAGACCAGGCCAGCCTCAAGCTCAAGGAGCTCCACCTACTTCTGCCTCCTGAGTTCTGAGATTAAAAGTGTGCCACCACTGCCCATCGAGGCCTCTCTTTCTTATTCCACGATGAAATTTCTGTCCTGAAGACAGGACACATGATGTAGATGACTAAGAATTTGGAAGTATTTTTGTTTAGGTCATTGTCAGACTTGGGTAAGAATGTAAGGCCTGGTAATTCCCCAACTTTCTACATAGCTGTCTCGGTACCTCATGTGACTACTCTGAGGTTTAGGCTAGACCACAGAGGGTTGTTGCTGATTTGTAGACTTAATCTCAATTATAAGCTGTCTTTTCCAACATAATGGCCTACAAACAAGGGTCCTGTGTCCACATTCTGTGAGCTATTTTAGGGTGGTCACATGTTTCATGGAGGGCTTCCTGAGTCAATAAATTACTTAATTTTCTGAGTTAATCTTCTTCGTAACTCTTGATACACTTCATGGTATTTTTATCCTGTATGTAGATGTTAGGAAAGTTTAGTAAACATTCTTCATTCTGTCTCCAGTTCATACATAATCCAAAATACAGAAAGTTTTACTTCTTATCAGCAGGTGTAATGGCTAACACTTAATGAATTGCTTAGGGACTTTAGTTTTTGTTTTGAAAAGAAAAACCCGGGCTGGAGAGATGGCTCAGTAGGTAAGAGCACTGTCTGCTCTTCCAGAGATCTTGAGTTCAAGTCCCAGCAACCACAAGGTGGCTCACTTTCATCTATAATATGATCTGATGCCCTCTTCTGGCATGCAGGAGCACTTATACATAAAATAAATAAATAAAATTTTTTTTTCAAAGAAAAGAAAAACCCAAGATTGTATAACTCTTCACAGATGCTAAATCTAAGATAATATCCTGTTAGCTCAGCACTGTAGCCTTTGACTTGTTGGGAAATAATTTAAGCTCAGTTACTACTAAAAGATAGTGAGGTGATAGTATGTGTCTACTGAATGTCAAGTTGGGTTTCAGAAGCGTTAATTGCTGGACACTGCAGCATGCCCTGTAGTCCTGAACTACACTATCTGGAAGACAGAGCATATCTGCTCTATAGCATTGTCTACATCCTTGTCTGTTTCTGCATCAAACATTTTTTAAGGTCAAAGCAGGCTGTACCTCCTTATTCCTACCCTTAACTTATTTTGAGACAGGATTCCACCGTGTAATCCTGATTGTCCTGGACTCACTTTGTAAACCAGGCTGGCCTGGAACTCACTCACCTGCCTCTGCCTCCCTGAATGCTGGGATTAAAGGTGTATGCCGCCACACCTGGTTACCCCTTGCTTCTTTTCTTCACGTAGATGACTTCTGGGGGAACAGAAAGCATCCTGATGGCCTGCAAAGCTTATCGGGACTTGGCCTTTGAGAAAGGGATCAAAACTCCAGAAATGTATGTATGTGTGTCCATTTCCCCTCAGATACTGTTTGGAGCAGTACAGTGTAAGCTGAGCCCAATCTGTTTCTCTGCTGCTTCTCTTCCTTCTACAGTGCCAGTCTCCTTGCCTTTGGCCCAGACCTTCTACCTTGTCCCTTCACATCCAGTGGTTGGTTATGCGAGCTTAAACTCAGTGCACACTATTAGCAAGAATGCCATTCTTTTTCTAGAGGTGACAGCCAGAGGCCTACATCTCTCTTTTTTTTTTTTGTTTTTTTTTTTTTTTTTTTTTTTTTTTTTGGTTTTTTGAGACAGGGTTTCTCTGTGTAGTCTTGGCCATCCTGGACTCACTTTGTAGACCAGGCTGGTCTCGAACTCACAGCGATCCGCCTGCCTCTGCCTCCCGAGTGCTGGGATTAAAGGTGTGCGCCACCACGCCCGGCTTGAGGCCTACATCTCTTTATCCTGTGTTGTTAATTTATCCAGAGCCTAAGGAAAACTGTCTGTGGAATGTAGTTGAGTGAACATTTCTGAAGTATCTTAGACTACCTCTAGTACTCCCCCGGAGCATTTCTATCTGAGTGTTAGTTCTAGAAGAAAGAATTTAAGCCGGGCACTGGGGCACACGGCTATGATCCTAGCACTCTGGGAAGCAGAGGCAGGTGGATCTCTGTGAATTTGAGGCAAGTCTGGTCTACAAAGTGAGTCTAGGACAGCCACAGAGAAACCCTATCTCTCCAAAAATAAAAAACAAAACAAAACAAAGCTGGGTGATAATGGTGCAGGCCTTTAATCCCAGCACTTGGGAGGCAGAGGCAGGCAGATCTCTATGACTTTGAGGCCAGCCTGGTCTATAAAGGGAGTCTAGGACAGTCAAGGCTGCACAGAGAAACTCTGTCTCAAAAACAAAACAAAACAAAAATAGAATTTAAAAGATATATATATATATATGTATGTATGTATGTATGTATGTATGTATGTATGTATGTACGTACGTACGTACATAGCTAAACCTCTATATACTGAGGTTTAGTTACATTGCTATTTGTGTGATTATAAGTTTAGTTCCAGGCTGACTTTCTCTTAAGCACCTTCTATATGATATACTGATACCTATACCCTTTGGGCTAATTTTTTTCTCTCCCAAGTATAGGTAACTAAATAGTTTTTATTCTGCGTGTCATTAAACTGTGAATCACTTTGCCCAGGAGAACAAATCTAGCTGCCATTATTTTCTTCACATGTAAACCTTTGGTGTCTGGTACTTAGTGATGGTAGTGATTTTTCTCCCTTAAAGGTGGTGGTAATGGTGAGAGAGAGCTATCTGGAAACAAGCATGTATCTGTGACTCTTGTGCAGGAGAGACTGATTTTAGTTTTTCATAGGTTCAGGACTGACAGTGCCCACTGGCCTGATGTTGACTGCTGCTTCTGCATCTATGCTGGGCAGCCTTACTATCGAGTAGATCAGCATTTTGCATCTCACAGAGGTCCTCTGGATGGTCAGCTCTCAGGACATTCTGCCTCATACCCCTCATCTGAACCCTCTGTCTGTTCGCTTTTTCCTCTCTGGCCCAATTTATGCTCTGTGTGCTTTTGTGTTCTGAGTTTTCCTTCCTGTTGCCAAAATGATTTCCTAAATCATAGGGAAAAATTGTCTGCAGAAAATCACTATACCTCTTTTTGTTTGCACCAAGAAAATATAAACGTAATGGTGCGAGGAAAAATAATCAGATGTTTTAACTGGTGATCTTAATTGCTTCAGTGTTCTCCTGGGTCCTGATGTGCTCTGCATTTCATCAGCACCCTTCTCCCCCATCACCTAGTGTGGCTCCTCGGAGTGCCCATGCCGCATTTGACAAAGCAGCCCATTACTTTGGAATGAAGATTATACGCGTTAAGCAGAACAAGAACATGGAGGTGGATGTGGGGGTGAGTCCTCTGAAGGTTCGAGGGGCAGGATGTCACATTGACCTCCTCTCCAGCTACACACAGATGCACTCCCCTGCTCAGCCTAGAGCAGTCAGAGCAGAAAGCAGACTGGCAGTGTGGCAGCCAGCCATGTTTCTTAGGGCTGAAGGTGCATGACCTGGTCCCTGATGCTGTAGAGCTGGCTTTTAATTTCAACACTTTTACTTTCTTTCTTTCTTTCTTTTATTTATTTATTTATTTATTTATTTATTTATTTATTTTGGTTTGTTTGTTTGTTTTTTTGAGACAAGGTTTCTCTGTGTAGCCTTGGCCATCCTGGACTAACTTTGTAGACCAGGCTGGCCTCGAACTCACAGTGATCTGCCTGCCTCAGCCTCCCAAGTGCTGGGCTTAAAGGCGTGCGCCACCACGCCCGGCTCTTTCTTTTATTTATAAAATGACTACAGATTAACTTGTCCCAGCACTCCCTTTCACGGAACTGGCCATGTTTTTATATCTCACATACGTGTAGAGGGATTTTTTTTTTTGTTTTTCTGAAGCCATTACATTATTGGAATTTTTAGGCTTCAAGGTTAAGGTAAGGTTTTACCAAATCGTCTCTGATAGGTTGTGGGGCTGGGGCTTTGTCTCCTAGCTTAGTGTTGTTTCTAT
The DNA here is from genome assembly GCF_903995435.1 of Acomys russatus. Taxonomy (NCBI): domain Eukaryota; kingdom Metazoa; phylum Chordata; class Mammalia; order Rodentia; family Muridae; genus Acomys; species Acomys russatus. The sequence continues at coordinate 38,804,218 of NC_067147.1, read as the reverse complement.
TTCCATATTTCATAGTGGTTGCATTTCCATTTGGATTCTCCCAGAGTGTGGAGACTTGTGAACCTGGGCTTGTAAGCCAGTGATCCACATTGTCCTCACAACAAAAGTCATGAACAGCTGTGACTAAGATTCTTATTTCTCTTAAACTTTAAACCCCTAGGCAATGAGAAGAGCTATTTCCAGGAACACAGCTATGCTGGTCTGTTCTGCCCCACAGTTTCCTCATGGTGTGATAGATCCGATCCCCGAAGTGGCCAAGGTGAGTGAGGAGACATTTGGGCCTTGTAGATTTGTGGTGTGCAGATTTAAGGTAGATGTGATGATTCAGGGCTTTGTGAGGAGAAAGGATTTTAGGTTTGAACATAGCAGGGATTGATAGCTCTCATCAACCCAATGGCAAAAGCCCCTGCATCTTTTCTGGGAGCCTCTGAAAGTCACTGGCATCTTCATTGGGGGAAGGGTAGTATATGACTCAGGCTGCCTTTAAACTAGGTATTTTGAAATAGTAATGATTCTTAGATTCCTATCTGCCATTAGGAACATGCCTGCCACATAATGACTAAAGTAGGACCTTCTCCCCTAGAGGCTGTTAAATCAGAGCTCTGCTGTTTCTCATGTGATGGCCGAGGGAGCTTGAGGTCATGTATATTTCAATACAAATGACATGAAATACATTTCAGATGGACACCTGTGAAGACTGAATATACATGAAAGATATACATGGGATCTGGGATTATAGGTTAGTTGGTAGAGTATACTCCAAGCATGTTTGAAGTCCTGGGTTTGATCCTCAGCACTCCTAAAACTGGGCATGGTAGTATATGCTGGTCATCTCAGGCAGGAGTATCAGAAAAGTTCAAGGTCTTCCATGGGCCACATAGCAAGTTCAAGGCTAGGCTGGGATACATGGGACCCTGTCTTCAAATATATGTATAAATAGCTACTTGTTAACACCTATAAGTTGTACTGCAGAGTAGCCTACTTTTCCACTCAGTTTCTGTTTAGGGTTTATTTACATTTTCATATGTTCTTTTTAACTAGCTGGCTGTCAAATATAAAATCCCTCTTCATGTGGATGCTTGTCTTGGGGGCTTCCTCATTGTCTTCATGGAGAAAGCAGGCTACCCGCTGGAGAAACCATTTGATTTCCGGGTGAAGGGTGTGACCAGCATTTCAGCGGATACTCATAAGGTGAGGTAACCAATTGATGACAGCTAGTGATTTTAGCTATTCTCCACAAAACAAGTTGACTTTAGCACTAATTCCCCCACACACATACTGTCTCAGTGTTTCTATTGCTGTGAAGAGACACCATGAGCACAATAACTCTTATAAAGGAATATAGTGAATTGGGGTTTAGTCCATTATCATCATGGCTGGAAGCATGGCAGACATGATGCTGGGGAAGTAGCTGGGAGTTGTACTTCTGGATCCATAGGCAGCTGAAAAAGAATGCCACTCTAGACCTGGCTCGAGGATCTGAGGCATCAAAGCCTATCCCCAGTAACACACTTCCTCCAACAACACCACACCTACTCCAACAAGGCCACACCTCCCAATAGGCCATTGCCATTCAAACCATCACACATACCAACATATAAAATAAAGTCTAACTCTTGTCTGTCAGGAGGTTAGCTATCAGGTGATTACAATGAGGAGGTGATAAGAAAAGGAGCTCCTGCCCTTGCTCATACTGGGCTGAGAGGATTTACCTATCAGCCGACTGTATAGCCAGGGCCCTTGTGCAAAAAGCCCGGAAGTCTTGAAGTTATTGGAAGTGGTTAGGATTGACCCTGGAGTCACTGAGCCTAGGTGACAATATGCCAATAGCAGAGTCCTTTTGGAAGAGGAAACCCATGTGTTCAGGAGCAACTGGCTTACAGTGTTTGTTGAGAAAACATGAGAAAGCAGGCATTACCATGTGTGATTCTGCGGGCAGAGTTGCCAGATACAGCCACACTTTGACCTCTCTGCTATGTCTATGCCTGCCATCCTTGGTAGGGAGGAATGAAATCAATCTTGGTTGGCAACTCTTGAAAGTATATCCAGATGTGGAGGAAAAAATCTTAATGGCTTCCGGATGTGTACCTTATTTTTGTTTGTTTGTTTGTTTGTTTTTTGTTTTGTTCTGTTTTTTTGTACCTTGTTTTGATTATATTTCTAGAGCTTATTTTAAACTAGATCATAGTTGAAGACTTGTTTTTCAGACTCTAAATGATCTACAATAAAATTTTAATCACAAGTGGTCTGCATTACAACCTGGACAACTCCTTTGTCCTTTCCCCCTTAACTGTCCATTTTTTTGTGGGTCTGGTAGTGAAACTTGGATTAGCTGTGCTAAGCGTTCTCTAGGAAGAATCCAGTTGCACAGTATATTTCAAGATGGAGTAGTTTTGCATTTGGAACACCAGTATGTTCTTAAAAAGAAGAGTAATGCCAAGCAAAAAAGATAGGAGTCAGAAAAAAAAAAAAGATAGGAGTCAGATCAGATAATAATTTGATCTTCCAAGTGACTTGGATCCTTTGTTTGTTTGTTTGTTTTCCTGGCTTCTACTAGAAATTTGTTCTTGTTTTCATTCTGACATGCTATCCCAGAGAAAGTTTTTTGTTTTGTTTTGTTTTGTTTTTATGATAAGGTATCTATATAGCCCAAGCTGGCTTGAAATTCACTGTGTAACTGAGGATGGCCTTAAATTTCTGATTTTCCTGCCTTCACCTGCCAAGCACTAGGACTGTAGGCATATGACACTGTGCTCAGCTTCCCAGAGAAAGATTTTAAGCAAGGAAATCCAAGGGCTGAATGAGAGAGGGAGGAAACCTAGCCTTAATTTTCCCTGGATCTCAGATGGCTCATCCCTTACAAAAAGAATGTGGAGTCTCTCCTTCAAGTTCCATCTGTCTGTTAACACTGTTGAGTATGACTCTTACCTGAATGGGAAGCATCACAGAGCTCCCATGAGAAAGCAGGCATTACCATGTGTGATTCTGTGGGCAGAGTTGCCAGATACAGCCACACTTTGACCTCTCTGCTTCTCCCCTCAGTATGGCTATGCTCCCAAAGGTTCATCAGTGGTGCTGTACTCTGACGAGAAGTACAGGAAGTACCAGTTCTTTGTTGATGCAGATTGGCAAGGTGGTATCTACGCATCTCCAAGCATAGCTGGTTCACGGCCCGGTGGCATCATTGCAGCCTGTTGGGCCGCCTTAATGCACTTTGGTGAGAACGGCTATGTTGAAGCTACCAAACAGATCATCAAAACTGCTCGCTTCCTCAAGTCAGAGTATGTGTGGAAAACGGGGTCCTGCTTTATCTCTTCCTCTTTTTCCTAGTTGGCCCAAGGCATTTCTCTTGTCTGGTGGCACACCCTTTGACCACTTACTGTCTCCTGATAGACTGGGATTTAGACCAGTCCCTTTCCTAATGGTGCTGGAGGAAGAGAAACTTGCATTCTGTCATGTGACTTAGGAGTACGTAGATTGGGAAAAGCCAGTGGTTCTGGGTGGAGTTTGGGGGTTGGAACATTTCTGATGTTCTGTCTGGGATTCTGATCTCCATAAGAGCTACCCACCCCAACATAGCCTCTTTGGTGTAGAAGACAAGAAAAGTCCCAAGAGTAGGCTGTGTTCATCAACTGAGGTAAGGACCAGTGGAATGGATATTGCTCAATTTCTTTCTTCATTTACTTATTTTCAGACTGGAAAACATCAAAAACATCTTCATTTTGGGGGATCCTCAATTTTCTGTTATTGCCCTAGGCTCCCACGATTTTGACATCTACAGACTGTCTAATATGATGTCTGCTAAGGGGTGGAATTTTAACCTCTTGCAGTTCCCAAAAAGGTATGTCTAAAGCCTCCGTCCCTCCCTTCGTTTCATGACCTGAAAAGCTGAGGTAGCAAGGTAACCTGATAGAGAGTTCAGCTTCTAAAGCTCAGCTCATTGGTAGCAACTGGAGATTGTAGGTGTAAGGAACAAGACGGTTTGCTTTAAACTCTCGTAGAACTGGCTGCTAGCCTCCTGAGACAAGTTGTTGCTTGTAAGATTTTCTTCTGTTCTTTCTCTGGCCTCTGCATTCTGCGGTCCATCTTGTCAGTAGCTATCAGCTAGCTTCTCTAAGATACCATTACCTGTGCAATGTTTATTTCGCTCAGAGCCCTCTAAAAGGTTTCCCATTTCACAGGCCTGCTGGACTCTTCAATATGCTTTTCTGACTTAATATTCCACTCCAGCTAAATGGGTCTGTACTTATAGCTACAGCCCACCTTCTGCAGGTTACAGTCGTTGCTAACTCTATCCTTTCTAGAATGAGTTAGGGTTTCTTTTTCTTTTTTGGTTTTTCGAGACAGGGTTTCTCTCTGTAACCGTTCTGGCTGTCCTGGAACCCTCTCTGTAGTCAACGATGGCCTTGAACTCATGGAGCTCTACCTGCCTCTGCCTCCCAAGTGCTGGTGTTAAAGGCATGCACCACCACCGCCTGGCAAGTTAGGGTTTCTTAAGAACACTGAAGTCCTTCAAGACCCCAGCTCTGGCTTCTCCCCACCAGGGCTTACCCCTTAAGACAAAAGCCTCTTACCTTTCATTGTCCACACATGATGGAAGGTAGCCACCATTGACAGTCTGTGGCATGGAGACAGGATAGAAGAGCCAGTTGTGTTCATTTTGTTAAGATGGTTCTTAACATGCCAAAAAACACCCATCTCCTGGGTTAAAAACCCGCAAATTTAAGAGCTTGATTCCCAGAATTGGAAACAGCAGCAGTATGGAGAGTCAACCAGTATGTCCCTCCACTGGAGTGGCTTTATTTTAGGGTTTCTTTTTCAGGGTCTGTCCCTCTCACTTTCTCTCTTCTCCCACAGTATTCATTTCTGCATTACGTTAGTACATACTCGGAAGCGAGTGGCAATCCATTTCCTAAAGGATATCCGGGAGTCGGTCACACAAATCATGAAGAATCCCAAAGCTAAGACCACAGGAATGGTAAGAAAACCAGGGCATTTCTGCTTAGAAACATTAGGAGTAGTGTGGGAGTCTGAAATAATCAGACTATTTGGAGTCTGTTTCTGCCTCAGCTCAGTGTGCACAAACTCTCAACAGTTAAGGTTGCTGCTGGTTTCTGTTCCCTTCTTGTTAGGTATCTCTGATGAGATAGGAAGCAGAAGCTGTATAACCAAAGTAGGGATGCTCTTATCCTGTCTGTCTGACACAGGAAAAGCAATCAACATTCTGAAGGTTTCTTTTCTTTTCTTTTTAAACCAGTAAATGCCTGAGTAGTTTCTTTACCTGGAAAGGTAGGTTGGAAAGTACCTATGACAAATATCCTGTGGCAGTTGCTTTTTTGATAGAAAGATGCCTGGGCTAGGCATGGGGGCTGGATGCATAAGGGTGGCAGCTGTGCTTACATCACTAATAATATGTCCTTGATTGGATTTGCAGGGTGCCATCTATGGCACGGCCCAGGCAACCATTGACAGGAACCTGGTTGCAGACATATCCTCCGTCTTCTTGGATAGCCTTTATAGTACGGACCCTGTGAGCCAGGGCAGCCAGATGAATGGTTCTCCAAAGCCCCGCTGAACTTTGACCCTTGTTAGTTCCATGGAGCGTCGGGGCCTTCAGAAGGCTCTTGGTGTTCGGAACAGAGCACACACAACATCTGGACTGGCTCCTTAGAGCACAATACGCTAAACCATAAGATAGCTTCAGCCTCAGGACTCCTCTTGTTTCCTTTCATGGCTTTGAATTTGAAGACCCTGAAGGATTCCACTGCATAATGAGTCTGCCCTGGTTATAAATGTTACCCTAGAAATTGTTTTAACCATATTCTTCTCTAATGTCTTTAGCATCCTCTTCACGTAATCATTGTGTGGTGGCTCTAACCTGCCCCGATTACTTAGGGAAAGTGTGATATAGCAAGAGGGTGTCTTTGCTACCTCAGTCAAATGTTTTGGCTGTCAGACAGGAGGCATTTATATACTGTGTACCCCATGTGGGTGTTAGTATGTCCCACACAGGAGGTGATTTCAGCCTCTGCTTCAGGTGATCAGGTGACCTGTCTCTCGGGATCACTTTCATTGCAGCTTGTTTTACTTTTCCAAGCACAGGTTGGCCAGGTCATTGACCTCTTTCTTGCATAATCGGAGCATGTTCCCTTGGCAGGTTTTGAAGTGCTCGTTTCTCTTCCATGCATGGCCATGGTTGCTACCATCTTTGGAGATGCCTGTTGGCAGTGATGCTCACACTTGTTTGTTCTTATTGCTGTAGGGTAGGGAAGGAACATGTTTTTCAGAGAATCTAGGGCTTTCTGGCTGTGGTGCCACCTCTCTGGAGTAGGGGTAGATCATACCTGAGCCCTCTCCTAAGCCAGAGAGCCAAAACCAGACCCTTTCCTATAGTATCTTGACTAGCAGCATAGGTAAGCCCCCGTGTGCACATGTGGCCAGTGGTCCTCCCTTCCACATTGCCTTAATCCATCATGTAATGAGAATCTGTTTTTATTAAAGGAAACACTCCACAAGTGTCCTTGACTTCCCTCAGTGGGTATGAGGATGTGCTTTCCTATCAGTGTGTTCCTCTTGCCCCTCCCCCTTTATTCAGCTTCCAAAGGTACGATGACATTTTAATGTTCCTCAGCCCCCACTAAAAGGTAATAGCACAGGACAAAAGGCATTTTGGAGTAGGAATGCTTAGCTGCAGCCATTACGCCTGGGGTCTGGGATTTCCTTCATAAGACTGATTGCCCAGGGTGATGCAGGGACAGGACCAACCCCTGTGCCAACTTGCCACTTGCTTCTCCCTTTTAGGGATTGGGGTTCTGACTGAGGCTGAGCCCCTGTCCTCCTCTGATGATCATACCACGTGCCTTTCTCCCCAGCAGTGAGTAGTAAACTTACTCCTCATCTAGGCCCTGGCAGAAACGGACCAGTCTTTGAGGTGTGTCTGTTTGTAGGAGAGAACTTGAGACAAGTCAGAGCTTTGCTCTGTCCTGTCCCCATTTCAGGGATTCCTGAGTATTCAGCCTGAGTATAGCTAGCTGGGAGAGCCAAACCACTAGGCTCTTCCTCACCGTCTTTGGGAAGTGTTCCTCAGCACTGTTCTGACCCCATAGCCATTACTAGCTAGCTCATTTCAGGGCAAGTGTGTATGTCCACTTCCCTCCTGTACGCTCTACGGTGAGTTGTCAGGGTCAGGGATGGTTGATGTTCCCATGTGTCAGAGAGAGACTGAGTTCTTGAGCTCACACACGTCCATTGGATAAAGCTTGCAGGACTCAACTCTGGGTCTACAGTGCATCATTGCTGGAGAGGACCAGGGACTACCCAGCAGGCACCACTAGCTTACTAGTGGCAAAAATGGAGAAGCAGGTCCTCTATAGTCTCAACAGAACCAGGGACTGAGCCACTCCCTTTTTGGCAGCACCGGGGTGGGGTGCTGGTGGTTTTCAGAGGGACCTGCTGCAACCATTTTAATTTATGGTTAGGAACCTTAGTGTGACTTAACACTTTCGTTTTTTTGTGTGTTTGCATGTGCATGCCATGCCTAGCCGGTGCAGGGTGGGTAGGGTCTAGTATCATGGTATCATGTGACTTAGTAGGTACCACGGTGGCTTCTGCAAATACTACTGTCTTGTTTCTGTATTAGATGTAGATAGTACTGTGAATATACTGCCATGTCACTTTTAATATTACCAGTTTTTATAATCGGAAAATGGTACTTGCCTCTTTGAATTCTGTTTTGTCTTCTCTAATGTCCCAGTCATCTCCATGCCCTTTCCTGACTGCAGCAATAACTCTTAAAAAGCAACTGAATAATAAATGTCCTGAACTGTAGTCACTGGATAGTTGCATTATTTTCTACAGATCACAGATAAAGTAGTTGCTGAATGGGAAACTGATGAACACCCCTCCATCACTCCTCCCCTCAGGGGTGGGGGAGTTAAGTTGTTACACACCTGTAGCAGGCGCTTCAGCAGGGAGCTTAGTCGTCTCCAGGAGCTGTAGTTATGTCCATCTGGGGAGGTCTTCCTGGGGCTTTGGCCCTGAATGATCTCCTCTCCATCCACTTCTACCAGAACATACTGATGGATTAGCTGTCTGGGTGGTCACCCACTAACTGCACAGCCTGGCTCTGTCTGACCAGTCAAAAGCTCGTCGTTCATTTTGGGAGCCTATACTGCTCCTGGATAATGAGTGGATGTTAGGGGTCACATTCTGTTCTAAATAACAAAGAGAAGGATTCCCATGGTTCAGGGAGGTTTAACACCAGCGAGCTTTTGGGGCATTCCAACTTGTCCGGTACAAAGGCAAAGAAGGTTATCTTTTCTGTGGTTCCTGACAAATGGCCTAGATCCCTGGTCACCAGAAAACCCTAAGATCGTCACCAGTATACGTGAAGATAATCAACCTAAGGCGATTGATGGATCCGCAGTATGCTTTGGGCAGACCTGGGTGAGCTCAACAGAAAGCAGCCGAGGTGCTGGTTGTATACCTTTCTGTCTTCTATGTGGGTCCTGATAATACTGAGCTGCCTCTGCCATACCCAGTGATGACAAAAGCAATGGCAGGATTACCCTGATAGCCACCAAGTATAGCCTGGGTGGGCAAAAGTCAGCCTTTGACAACCTGTTCCCCCCTCCACCCCCCACCCCAACCGTAATGCTGGGTATTGAACCGAGAGCCACATGTGTAGTGGGCAAACGTGCTACCACCAAGCTGTTTTCCCAGCCCTTTTTTTATCTTGAGTTAGATTCTCACTCAGTTGCCCAGACTTAGGATTGAACGTGTGATTCTCATACCACAGCCTCCCAAGTAGGCGGATTCCAGGCCTCTGCCGTCAGGCGCAGTTTGACAGCCTTTTGTTGCTACTGTGTTTCCACTTGTGATCTCATGTGATCTTCCTTTCACCTTGTCTCTGTTTAGTTACCTGGGTTGATCTGAGAATAAAACTAGATTCTAAAAGCTGTTGCCCGTCATTTGTGGATAGGTGTGCCTTATTCAGATGTGGAGCCACTTGGGTTGGCATTTTCAAATCCAGGTCCATGGTAAGTAGAATAGGAAGGCCATTAACAAGAGTTGGGTTCTCCATGCTTCCTGTCTTTGTCCCATGTCCTCAGCTGTTAGATCTGAGCATACTCGGGAACAGTCTGAAGTAGTAGAACAGATGGTTGGTTTTGCTGTTAAGCTGTGTGGTCAGGTTGATGTCATAGTGCCAGCCTCTGCCTTTTCTGGCCCTGGGAGGACCAACTTATTCATGCTGCCTCAGCTCCAGGCCAGGGGTCATAGGTGAGGACTACAGTGGGGAGGATTGTTCTGTCCCCTGCTCTGAGTGTCTTACGGCACACACGAGTGAAGAGGCCTTGGCTCCTATTTTTCCCGTTTTGTCATTTCTTGGGCATTTTCTACCCCTGAGAATTGCTAGCCAGGGTCCTTAATAGCCCATCATTATTCACTCTACTTCGTGTCTAAGACTGAGAATTGCAAAAGCTGTCAGAACTGGAAGTCTTAAGGTGTTTCTGGTCTTTGATTTAGGCCAGTGTATTAGAAAGTGCATTGGAAACAGCCTTTATGTGAGGAACCGATTCCAACGATAATGGAAGCCAACTTGGCTATCTGGAAGAGCAGTTCCAGTCTAGAGCTCAAGACCCACGAAGTCAGTGATACATACCAGCTCAAAAAGGAGTCCAGAACTCTATATAGGCCTTCAACTGATTGAATGAAGCTCACTTATATTAGAACAATCTGCTTTACTAAGGGCCAAAGTTTAACCTCACCCAGAACACCCCTGCTCCAACACACCCAGAATCCTATTTGATTTAATGTCTGGTACCTCATGGCATATCTAGGTTCATTCATACAAAGTTAGTCATTGTAGCAGAAGGAAGAACATACCTGCAGCACACTGCCTTTTTAGATGTAGGTTCACATGCCTTGTACACACTGTCCTCTTGCAGATGCCCTATTGGCAATTGTGGTCTCTGAGGCATAACTGGTATCCTCCTTTGTCACCATTACTCACTTCTCTGTGTTCCCTTAGCTCACGTCTCATCTTGTCTAGTAGCAGCTTATGGTTTTCCTCTTGCCGGTTTCCAATATTTCCAGCATAACAATGAACCTGAAGATAGGGTTGCTCCTCTCCCTCCATCTCCCTCAGTACCTTGTGACCATTCTATTGCATTTGGGCTGGAGACAGGCTCAGTGCCTTACTGAGATAATTCCTGTTGGCTGAGCATGTGCAAAGAAAGCCCTGGGTCTTATCCCCAGAGCCACAAAGACAGGACAGACCCCTCAAAACTAAACATGACTGATTCCAGTTTCGCATGACCCATGGAAAAGAAGGTTCTAGAAGCTGAGCCAATTGATAGCATTGTTTTTATTGGAGGCATGAAGTACATATTTCCATAATACAGTGGGGCTTGATTTAGTTGTGGGGTCTGAGACTGGACTTTGTGTCATGGTTTAATCACAGCTACTTGGAAAATGAACTAGAAAGGAGCAAGATACAACCTAGAAAGAATACTACTGCCATTGGGAACCCTACAGAGAAAGGGAGAGCTTATTCAAATTAGTGTAACATGGCAGCGCCCCAGTGAGAAGAGTGACATAGGTAAAGATCTGCTGTTGACACTAACACTGACATCTTTCTTTTTTTTTCTTTTGACACTGACACCTTGCTGAGGGCCAGCCTCCTTGGTTTCCTCCCTAGGTCCCTCATTCACTCACCCCCTACCCCCCAGGAAATACAAAACAGCGTGGGTCTATGTCATAGACACGGCGACTTGTTCGATGAAGCTGGCCAGATTTATGTCCCGTTCTGAAAGACCAGCACACTCATGTGTGCTCAAGGTGATATGGACCTGAAGGAGAGAAAACCAGGAGTTCAGGCATGGGCAAGTGCCCTCCCGGGAAGAGCAAGAGAGCCATCAGCTGTGGGCTCAGCTCTACCAGGGACTGCAGGATAGTAGCCAGTCGCTGTAATGACTTCTAGGACGGAAACTGGTCACTAGTTGTTCTGAAGACAGTAGATTGTGACTGCTTTCCTCACAGCTCTAAGAAAGGTGCAAAGCTGCTTACACATCATTTTCCCTAGTATCGTTTCCAAAACTGGTGACTTCAGCAATAGGATAAAAAAAATCCAGGTATCAAGAACAAAAAAGAACTGAAGTCAGGGGCCAGCAAGATGGCTCAGTGGGAAAAGGCATTCACCAACAGGCCTGACAACCTGAGTTCAACCTCTGGGGACCCACAGGGTAGGAGGAGAAAACAGACTCCCATAAGTTATCTTCTGACTCCACATGCACAGTGTATATGTGCCCATAAACATACACTAAATAAATGTTAAAAAAAAATTTTTTTAAGCCAAAGTTAAAATCAGGCCTTGAGGTAGGCTCCTAAACACACCCTTGATGTTTTTCTGAAGAGTCCAGCAGAGCTCTGAGCACATTCATCAGTCTGATCTGATGGCCATGCACAGATATCTGAGTTCCATTTTATTGCTCTCTCATTCTTCCATCTAGAATAAAGTCATTAGTGCTGTTAGCAGTGGGTAGGCCCTTTTATTTGCCCTCTCTTCCTGAGTCGTGCCTTCTTAATGTCTGGCCACAGCATTTTAGAGTGTTTTAATTTGCACTTATTATCTGTAGTGAGACTGGCTGTTTGATGGGGAGTCTCTGTTTGCTCCACGAAGGACAGAAGAAGTGGACAACAGCTAATTGGCGAGAAGGGCTTACGGTCAGGTCCAAGGGTGAACCTTCAGGAAGACTTGGGGTTCTAAGAGATGTACAGAGGCAGGGCATAACACAGGGGACAACTTCACTCACCTTGTTGTAAACATTAAACCACTCAGGATGGTGGTCCAGCTTTTCAGCCTGCAGGGCAACTCTTGTCATGAATCCAAAAGCCTGATAAAACGAAGGAAGACCCAGATCTTGTCATGGGTAGTAAGGCCTTGATGCAGGAGAAGAGCTTAGCTTCGTCTATGGAGTCCCAGAGCTCTATCTTCTCCCCTGTGACATCGCTCCTGATTCTGAGGCCCATGTTAATATCTCTAGCATCCCCAATGTGGTGCAAACAACACAGGCTGTTAGTATTTGCCAATTCCTTGCCGTTTATTAAAGCACCTTCAAAAGGGCATATGCTTGCTACCTGGACTGTCTTCTCCAAAGACTTCCTCAAGTTCCAGGAAGGGAGGCTCCAAGGCCCTTCTCCTTTGTAGGTCACTTAGCTAACAGAACAGGACATGACACACACAGTATGGCCCACTCAGGCCCTGCTTCACGTACCCTATTGAAGTCTTTAAAATGGAACTGCTTGAAGATGGCATCTCGACCTTCCAGTTCATTCCATCCCACAGCCCTCAGATTTGGCAGCAGCTGGTCCCGCTCCTCAGCACTCAGTCTGTGTGCCTTGCCAGCCTACAAGAGGGAGAACAAAGGCCCCAGGGCGTTCCTTTTATATGTCAAGAGTTGCCTTAGACCTTTGGGAGAAATTTAGTCTGTGCTAGCTTCAGTGATACACGTGTCTCATAGCAGGCAACAGGCCATTTGGTTTCCACAGATATGCCCTGCCAGGAGGTGAGGTCTAGGCTGGTTTATGGATAGGCTCTTGGGTCTTAATATTTTTTTGTTTTGTGTTTTTGCCTTTGGTTTGGTTTTGGTATATGTGTTTGTGCGGGTAGGTGCATGTGGAGGCCAGAGGACAAGCTCAGATGTCATTCTTCCGGTATCATTTACCTATATTTCAATTAAAAAATTTTTTTTTATTTTATGGGTATGAATGTTTTGTCTTCATATAAGTCTGTATACCACCTGCATGTCTGGTCCCTGCAGAGACCAGAAGAGGGTGCCAGGTGCCCTAGAACTGGAGTCACAGGCAGTTGTGAGCTGCCATGAGGTGCTGAGAATCAAACCCAGGTCCCTTGAAATAGAAGCCAGTGTTCTTAGGAGCCATGGAGCAACTTTCCAGCCCCCTTTATTATTATTATTTTATTTTATTATTTTTTTTTAAGACAGGGCCTCTCACTAAGTAGGCTATGCTGGCTAGCCAATGAATCTCAGAGATCCATCTGTCCTGCCTCCCCAGTGCTGGGATTACGAGCACACACTATCATGCCCAGCTTATTTTATTATTTTATTTTATTATTTTATTTTATTTTCTGAGACAGGATTTCTTTTTGTAGCCTGGCTGTCCTGAAACTCGCTCTGTAGACCAGGCTGGCCTCGAACTCACAGAGATCTGCCTGCTTCTGCCTCCCCAAGTGCCAAGTCTGCACCAACCCCTCATGCTCAGCTTCTTAAATATGCTTTCTGGGACTGAAAACTCTGAGCTTCATACGTGTAGGCACTTTACAAACTAAGCCACATCTGCAGCTCAGATCCGGGGTTTTATGCCTGCTTCAAAGTTAGAGAATGCCAAAGAATATGTGACGCAGAGAAGTGTTCCTCAACTCCTGCTCCCAAAGCCTCACAGATCCCCCACCCCATCTTCCCATGTAAGCGCCGTCCTGTTACCAAGGGAGTTAAAGCAAAATCCAGCCCAATTCCTACGCATTGCATATGCCCTTCCTGGCATCCCCGTTGTTCAGGATTCTTTCTGTGTCCCATCCCCACAGCCCTTCTGCAACTAGATGGACTAGAGAAGAAACAGGCCCAGACAGAGGGGATGTGAGCGGTCTGCTCTTCCCTCGCTTGTCCTCAGTGACGTCAGGGACTCAAGGTGTGGCCTCTCATACCTACGGTCCCGGGGCTGGATGCAGGAGCCAGCATTTTAAGCATAGTCCCAGATGATTCTCAGCCACCTTACAGATGTGAGCACTGCCTCCATCATGCCCCTACATCGTCCACAGCTGTCAGGCTGAGGTTCTCAGGGCGGCTGTCTCTGGCCCCTTGTGACTCTGGACCCCACAGGGCCCAGTCCTAACATGGAAATAGTGTGTTAAGGGCACTTAGCATATTCATTAGCCCTGTTGTGCAAAGTGCCAACGGTGGGACCCTCAGCACACACTAGGTCAGGTCCTGAGTGGACCGTCCAGAAAACAGAAGTTAGAGTCAATCTACCCTCTGGGGCATATGGAGCCATGAGTCTAATAAACAGGATTGTAAAATAGAACCACCACCCTGGGATGCAGTGTCAAATCGACGCCAACTCAAAGCCTGAAAAGTGGGAAGAAGGCGAACTCAGCCCTGCAAGCCACCCATAAGTTTTGATACCGTGGGGTGGGTTGGCAGGGTGGTTTTAAGCCTTGGCTCTGCCCAATTACCAGCCAGATGGCCCCTGGCTTCATGGGTAAAGGGCTGAGACCCTCTCCTTTGACCTAGAGATGCCAGCAGAATATTTCAATGGATGTCAACTTCATTTAAAAAGTGCTTCCTAGCCAAGTGTGGTGGTGCACGCCTTTAATCCCAGCACTCGGGAGGCAGAGGCAGGCGGATCGCTGTGAGTTCGAGGCCAGCCTGGTCTACAGAGCGAGTCCAGGGCTGCCAAGGCTACACAGAGAGACCCTGTCTCGAAAAAAGCTCTTCCTAGGACAAGAAGGAGACCTGTGGCAGGTCTGGTACCTACAGAACCATCATTGTTGTATGTGCTCTCATAAACAACCAGGTTCCATCTCATCACTCCGCTGCCCTGGCTGGGCGTGGCTGTAGAGGAGGCAGCAGAGATCTGCACTGTGGTTAATAGGGAGGTCTTTCCAGAGCTGGTCCTTCAGTGGCTGATAAGCTGGGCCCTTGTAACCAGGCAACCAGATATCACTGGGCACCAGTGAGCAGTGGTGGGTAGAGGTGAGCTAGTGGGATGTGGCGGGGTTAGGAGTACTTTCTCTTTAGAATTTTCCAGAACCAAGACTCAGACAACACTCTGAACTCTGGGGTCAGAGGGGTAAGGACCTTGTTTGCTTAGCAAAGCGCTGTCAGCCTCTGGTAGTGTGGGCTGAGGGGGTTACTGATTATCCAAGCCTGTGTCTTTGGTCCCCAATGACCCTTCCCAGGCCACAGCTGCAAAAACTGCCCTCCCATGCTTGACTGTTCCCAAGGGAGTGTAGAGAACTTTGTTGATTGGGAAGGGTTGCCAGGTCTGGCAGCTGCAGAGACACCCCTTTCCTAAGGGCCTAAGATCCTGACCCACCACCGCTCAAGGTGGGACACAGAGCCCCAACTAGGTGCTAGGCCGGGGCACAAGGCTGAGGACCGCACTGGGGTACACAGAGAAATGAGCCCGCCAGATCCGACACCCTGAGAGACCAACCAGCTAGTCTGTAGGACCAGGACAGCACCACCGAGACCCGCCTTCCTGCCACACCCTGTCGGAGCCCGCCCCGCCGGCAGACCAGACTCGGGAGACAAGTCAGGCTCCTGTCTCTCCAGGCCGGCCGCCACCGCCACCTCCCATATCTGCGTCCCAGCGCCCCTAACGGCGGCTAGGTAACCCTAGCCCGGCTCAATGGCGCTGCGGGAGGCTCGGCAGGACCCTCACCCCAGCATCGGAGCCCTCGCCCCCACTTCCTGGTCCCCGGTCAGGGTCCGCCAGACCTCCTGTGCTTGCTTACCATGTCCAGCACAGAGAGCGGGTGGCAGCAGAGGAGGAGAGAGCGGCCAGCAGGCAGGAGGCCACCGCGGGGAGGGGGGGGGGGGGGCGGGGCAGAGATCCGGCTGCCGCCGGTAATAATTAACTAACGTGGGTCCTATACGCCCTTCTAGCGCTTTCCATGCTCCGTGCTCTCTGTGCATGGCTACGTGATGGGCTCCAGGGCACAGACTTTGGCACGCCTCTCTGCTGCCAGTCTGCTGGAGGACTCTGGGCACCAGACTTCCTGACCTATTGCTGTATTAACAAGAACAACAAAAGCCACCCAGATAAATATGACACACACTGGACTGCACATATGTAAAGCGCACAATTGTAACCGACCTGACAGGAAGGCAGATATTCAAAAGAGAAACGCTGTGTCCCTTCCTTGGGCTGTCAGGCTATTGAAACAATGGACCCAAGAAATCAGTATTTCCCCTAAGAATCTTGTGTTGGAAGAAAAAGGCTGAGAGCTGGTGCCAGCCAGGAAAGACACCTGTCTACTGGAAAGATTTCACACTGTTCTGACAACATTTTCCAGACCACCGCGAAGGTGACCACACCTTGACTGCGTGCAACTGTTTAGTTAGGTACTCCTCTGTTTTAATCGGTCAGACCCATAAAATGGACATGGCGGCGGGGGGGGGGGGGTCTTGGACCTCTTCAATTCTCTTCCTAGTGTGGCCATATTGAATAAATCACCTTGCATTCCACTGTTTTAATAAAAAAATTTTTTTGTGTGTTTGTGTGTGTATGTGTGTGTGTGTGGGGGGGTTATATGCACTGTACGTATGTAGGTACCATGGGGGCCAAAACGGAGCATTGGATCCCCCGGAACTGACGTTTCATGGTGTTTTGAGCTGCCCGATATGAGTACCCCGGGAGCAAAATTCAGTAAGGGCTCAACCTCTGAGCCACCTCCCCAGGCCCTTGGCTATGACTTGTCTCTTTAGTTGGCATTATAGTGAGCAGGTGGCTGAGCCTGGCTTGTTAGGGCTTCCAGGGCCCAGGCTCTGACCCTAACACTACAGTAACACAGTGAGACACATGCTTCTCTGAGGAAACCATCATCGGCGCAATCAGGATCATAAACATCAGCTCTGAAGTTTCCCAGTGCCACCTGATGCCCTCCCTCCCTCCCTCCGGGGCTCCTCCTAGGCCAACTGTTTTCAATGGCTGTAGAGTAGTTTGCATTTCCTAGACAGTCCCATACATGAAATCATATAGTACATAAATCAGCTTATTTGTTTTGAGGTCCACTCATGTTCCACATGCCAATTAATTCCTTGTTTTCGTGGCTAAGGGAAATTATTTCCTTAGCTCTGGAAGGGGTGGTGGGTATAGATGAGTTGTGGGAAGGGGGCTTCTCTTTCTCTCCAGTGTCTTCTAGAACCTCCCAAGTCTCAGACTGACAACCCTCTGAACTCACTGTTTGGGCTATGTGAAAGCTCCTGTAAAAAAATGCTGCCTTCCACTGAGCCTTCAGCAAGGCCGATGAACCGATGCGGTGGTTCTCAAACCTTCCTCACACTGCGACTCATGCGGTAGTGACCACCCCACCCCCCAATGATAAAATTATTTTTGTTGTTACTTCTACTTCATAACTGTAACTTTTTCTACTGTTACAAATCATAGTGTAAGGCTGGGCGTGGTGGCGCACGCCTTTAATCTCAGCACTCAGGAGGCAGAGGCAGGCAGATCTCTGTAAGTTTGAGGACAGCCTGGTCTACAAAGCAAGTCCAAGACAGCCAAGGCTACACAGAGAGACCCTGTAGCATGAGTTCTCTCTCTCTCTCTCTCTCTCTCTCTCTCTCTCTCTCTCTCTCTCTCTCTCTCTCTCTCATGTTCACGTGGGCACCTGTGTGCCACATGGGTGTTTTAGAAGTCAGAAAACAATGTGCCGGAATCAGTCCTCTCTTTCCACCAGGTGGGTCCCAGGAATTGAACTCAGGTCAAGTTTTAGCAGCAAGCACTTTACCTGCTGAGCCATCTCATAGGCCCAACTCCTCCTATCTTCCCTGCATTGTCTGGACTGTTGTTAGAACACCAGTGGACCGTGTGTCTGTGGGTCGATGCTGGGTGCTCGGTGATCTGCTGCCCTTGGAGACACCCACACCACTGTCTTGACCACATTTTTTTAATAGGTCTTGAGTCTGGTACCTAACTCTCCTAACAATTAACACATTGCTTTCTGTTAACAGTTCTTCCTGCATGTCTCCCTTCTGTAGCAAAGTAGTAAAGTGCTAATGTAAATTTTGTCCATATTTATTCTTTAAAAACTTGTGTTGCTTCATCTAGATTTATGCAAGAGTACTATATTACACATGGTTTGGTGTAAAACATAGCACTTAAGCTGAAAGTTTTGTCCTACCCATGATGCCAAGAATACACTTAATTTGTAGTGGTAAGGATTTTGTTTTTGTTTTTGTTTTTCGAGACAGGGGCTCTCTGTGTGGCCTTGCCTGTCCTGGACTCGCTTTGTAGACCAGGCTGGCTTAAAACTCATAGGGATCCACCTGCCTCTGCCTCCCAAGTGCTGGGATCAAGGTGTGCGCCACCACGCCCGCCTGTATGAAATTCTTAATACTAATACTAATGCTAATGCTAATGCTAATACTAATGCTAATACTGCCTCTGCCTCCCGATCCAATACAAGGAAAATTATATGTTTTAATTTTGCTTAAAGGTATTCTTTACCAAATTGTTATAAGCTAAAGATAGCACCAAATGAGAAAGAAACAACAACAACACATTTTTACACATACCCCTCTCTCCAAAATCCTGGGAACAAATATCCAGGGCTTCACTTGTGTCAGCACAATTGACTGCAGCTCCCTGTGCCAGCAAGATTACAAACAAAAGCCTCGCCAGAAACCTTAATCTAGGAGCTGGAGAGGTAGCTCAGTGGGTAAAATGCTTGCTGTACAAGCCTGGGGGCTTAAGTTCAAATCCCCAGCACCTGCATAAAGAAGCTAGCCATAGCAGCAGGATCCAGCAATTCCAATACTGGAAAGGTGAAGACAAGAGCATGCTGGGGGCTTGCCCAGCCAGCCAGCTTAGCTGAATTGTTGAGTTGCAGGTTCAAAGAGAGACCCTGGCTCAAAAGAATAAGGTAGAGAGTGATACCCAGCATCAACCTCAGATCCTCACATGCAGGAGCACACACATGTACCCACAAACACAAACTTGTATATACACATATACACACACAAGTACACGCACACACTCACACAGGTCATGATTCAGGCTGGACAGCAGCTCACACCTGGCATATTCAAGTCATTTGGCTCTTTCCCCAGCCCTGCAAAAATAAATTACAACAAGCCAGGTTTGGTGGTACACACCTTTAATCCCAGCACTCTGAAGGCAGGGACAGGCAGATATCTGTGAGTTCGAGGCCAGCCTGGTCTACAAAATGAGTCCAAGATAACCAGGGCTATACAGAGAAATCCTGTCTCTAAAAACCTAAATACATACATACATACAAAACAACATACAAATATAATAAAAATAAAAGAGAAAATGAGCCAGGCATGGTGACACACATCTGTAATCCTGGCACACATCTGTAATTCTAGCCCTTCCCTCTAGAGACTGAGGCAGGAGCATTATGAGTTCAAGGTCAGCCTGGTCCACATAGTGAGACCAAAACCAAACAAGCTAGCAGAAAGCCTTTGCCCCCAAGCATTGCACACCAGTTGCATGGAGGACTCGCCAAGGATGCTGACTCCGTTCCCCTAAGCTACCCCTCTTCTGCCAGAGGCTGGGGCCTGTCATACGTGGGCATACTCCAAAAGGCACTCCTGTAGCCAGGACGGCTAGCCATGACTCACACAGCTAAGACAGGGATTTAGTGTCACATTGATGTGACCTTTGAAACCCAGATAAGTGTTTCTCAACATCCAGGCTGAATAACATGGAGAGAGGGGAAGTGGAAAGAGCCTCTGGGCTTTCAAAAAAAACAAAAAAACCAAAAAAAAAAAAAACCCCAAAAAAACAAAAACACAAAAACTGGTCCTTGGATGTGCCACTTGAGGAAAGGCTAGGCTCAGCTCTCACTCCCTTCCCAGATCTTTTGGTCTTTCCCTATCCTCTTCTCTCCTCCTCCTCTTTCTTCCTCCTCCTCCTCTTCCTCCTCCTCCTCCTCCTCCTCCTCCTCCTCCTCCTCCTCCTCCTCCTCTCCTCCTCTCTCTTCTTCTCTTCTTCTTCTTCTTCTTCTTCTTCTTCTTCTTCTTCTTTTTCTTCTTCTTCTTTTGGGGCCAGGTTTTTCTGTGTAACAGCTCTAGCTGTCCTGGAACTCACTGTGTGGACCAGGATGGCCTCAAACTCACAGAGATCCGCCCGCGTCTGCCTCCCAAGTGCTGGGATTAAAGGCATGAGCCACCACCATCCGGCCTTTTTTTAAAAATCTTTTTTTTTAATTAAATTTTTATTTTATGCGCATTGGTGTTTTGCCTGCATGTATGTCTGTTTAAGGGTGTCAGATCTTGGCGTTACAGACAGTTGTCAGCTGCCATGTGGGTGCTGGGAATTGAACCCGGGTCCTTTAGAAGAGCAGTGAGTGCTCTTATCCACTGAGCCATGTCTCCAGCTCCACCCCCTTTTGTTAATTATAGAAAAAAATATGTCCTGGAGACTCAGGTGAATGTCCTATGAAAAGAATAGAAAATAAAAATATTAAAATATAGAAAATTTAAAAAAAAATAGTGGAAACAAATAAAAGAGAAATGGGGAGAAGAAAACAATCAAAACCAAAACAAAACAAGTAACAGACACAAAACAGAGACAGGCACATGCCTGTGGTCCCAGCACTCAAGAGCTGAGACAGGAGGATCGAGAGTTCAAGGCCAGCGGGGCTACATGGCATTACTCAATCTAAAAAGGGGTGGCAGAAGCACACGGTTGGGTGTAAGGGAGAATGCTGCCTGCCAATCCCAGCCCTGCACCTGCCATGGTCCCACACAGACATGCCCACATTTTTAAATGTAGCATAGGCCCCGAGGCCCATTCCTCTCTGGGTGTAGTGGGATTCTGGACAAGTCCCCTATTTGGGGTACCTGAGAGGTGGGGACAGTTATGACAGCTTTGTGGGATGGCTGTAATGAGTGCTGGCATTGCCACTCTGTCCTCACTGCCCCAAACTTGAAGGTCACCTTCACAGCCATGATTGTTGACCTGTCTGGGGACAGTGTCTTTACTCAATCCTTATAGACTTCAAGGTGCAGGGAGTTAAGGCTCCCCTCTCAAACAAAGGCAGACAGGTTTGAGGATGAGCAAGAACTTCCTGTCCCTGGGTGGACAGTGAGTGGGGACAGTGAGTGCAAATCCTTCTCAGGTCCCCAGCAGGAGCCAGTGACCACCTGCTCAGGTGCAGGTGGAACCGCTCCAACCACCCTACTGTCTTTCCTGCTGCCAGGCGTCTCCTTCACTCACAGACTTGCAGGGAGAAAGCCTTTGTTGAAGATCTGCATCAAAGAAATTCCTTCCAGTCTCGTTTGTTTTTCAGCTTAGCAACTTAGACAGACATCCTAACGATTAAATTCTTCCATAGTCCAGTCTGTCTGGCTTGTTCTTTATTTTTCTGGATCTGTGGCCTTCCGAGGAAGACTTTCTCACCCCAGTATTAAAGAGGATAGGTCTGTGATCTAATATTTTGTATATTAATGGGTTTTGTTTTGTTTTGTTTTTGTTTCTTTAAAGCAGCTGGCCTAAACTGTGTTACTCTGTTATACAGGGTTTGACTTAGAGCCAAACAACCACCATCTTGGGGAGTTCAGCTGGGTCTCCTCACAAAAAGATCATCACAGCTGGGCTCGTTAACTGCTGACATTCCTTCTTGGAAGGGGGAGGTCGAAGGGTCAGAGGACCTTCACCTGAGTCTCCAGCCACACCTCCCAACCAGTTGTATGCAATTCTGCCCTAAGGTTTCTGGGAGGGGCTAGAGTGTATAGGGGCAGGGCTCAATCAGTGAGAAAGGCCTCATCCCTGCCCTGTGAAGAATCTCCTGTTCTGCGTTTTGGGGGGCCAGACTCATACTCCAATAAGTTGCCCTTTAGGTAGGCTCTGTAAGGAAGCCTGATACACTATTGGTTCTCCAGAGTGAAGTTGGGTGGAATTGTACCTCGGTATGCTCTTGAGACCTAGAAGAAGGAGTAAATAGATGTTTATAGCTCCCTGGGAAGGAATTTTAGCCACACCATCTCTTTGGAGTTTACTTGGTGGCATCTTGTGAGATACAGTAACGGTACCCACAGATGCATTCCCTGTGCTTATCACTCACATATCCAAGCAGATAAGCGACTATCTCTAGCATTGAATGTCTCAACTCACAGAGATCCACCTGCCTCTGCTTTCTGAGTGCTGGAATTAAACGCGTGTACCACCATGCCCTGCTCTTTTATTTTTACTATTTTTTAAAGATTTATTTATTTAGTTATTATTTATACAATGGTCTGCCCGCATGTACACCTGCAGGCCATTACAGGGCACCTCATCTCATAGATGGTTGTGAGCCACCCTGCGATTGCTGGGAATTGAACTCAGGACATTTGGAAGAACAGATAGTGCTCTTCTTAACCTCTCAGCCATCTCTCCAACCCTGTTGTAGTTAATTGTCATTGTCACTGACTGGAGGCACACTTTCAGGCTAGTCACTAAAGGTCTTTCCAGAGAGAGGACTTTTGTTTGTTTGTTTGTTTTGTTTTTGTTTTTTGAGACAGGGTTTCTCTGTGTAGCCTTGACTGTCCTGGAACTTGCTTTGTAGACCAGGCTGGCCTTGAACTCACAGAGATCCACCTGCCTCTGCCTCCCGAGTGATAGGATTAAAGGCGTGTGCCACCACCACCCAGCTTCCAGCGGACTTTAATCTAGGGAAGGAAGCCCCATTCAAGTGTGGGTGGCACTCTCCTGTGACACAGGGTCCCTGACTAAAATGAAAAGGGGAGGACAGAGGAGCTGAGCTGAGCACCAGAACTCACCTCTCTCTCATTACACTTGGCCGGTTGCCTCCCCACCATGGTGGACTGTATCCCCTCAAACTGTGAGTCAAAAGAAGCCCCTCCCCTCCTTTAAGGTAAGATTTTTGTGGGTATTTTGTCACAGTGATGAGAAAGGTAGTGACAAAGACACAGTGACCTTTGTAACCCGCTTCTTCCATCTTCCTGGCATTGGTCTCTGCGTTTCCTGTCCCATCCTTTTGATCTGCCATCTCTTATGTGTTTGAATTTCTCTAGCTTTATAGTTTGTTTTGATATCCGGTAGGTCAAGTCCCGTCCCATTTTTTTCTGCTTCCAAATTTTCGTGCTTGATCTTGCTTGTTTATTCTCTCAGATGAGCTCTCCAGTCAGCATGTCAAGTTCTATAAAAATCCCCTTAGGAATCTGATTGGATATGCATTGGATTTATAGATTTAATTTGGGAAGAATTGACATCTTCCTATTATTGCATCTCCCTGTCCCCAAGTATGATATATCACTCCATTTACTCAGGTCTTCTTTATGTCCTTCAGTAAGCTTTTATTGTGTCCCCATAGGAAGACGTGGACATTCCTACCTTATCCCCCCCCCCTTTTTTTTTTTGGATCAGGATTGTCTGTGGCTCATGGGATGCTTTTCCATTATAATTCTAATTGGCCTTCAGGGTGCATGAGAGCTGTTTGGATTTTAACATGTTATGTTGCCTCTCTAGTCTTGCTGATGAACTTTTGGTCTTTTGTTTGCCAGTGAGTTAGAAAGACTGCGACCTCTCTGAAGGTCACAGGGCCCTGTTCCCTCCTGGATGGCGGTTGGTGCCGCTTGCAAGGGCTGCTGGCTTGGAGCAGAGCAGAGCTTCTGAACTTCAGTGAGGTGACTCTGGGCCTTGTGTCTGTTCTGAGAACTGCCACCCCGAGCTGTGCTCCCTCTCTGCTCAGCCCTTTCTCTGGTTTTTGGTTTTCACAATCTCCTCAGAATAAGTGCTGGGAAAGCCAACCGTATGATACTCTGTATCCAGATCCCTTGGGACGCTGGAGTGTCACAATATTCTCCAACCATCTGGGGGTGTCACCTGTATCCAGGGGTTCCTCTCCTCTGCACTGCCTCCTTCCAAAGAACCCAGGGTTTTGCACAGTATGGAAGGGGAGCTAGGGCCACGCCCCCGCCCCGTAGCCCAGCTTCATTCCTTGCTTTTCCTGTATGTGGTGTCATTGTCTTGGCTCAGGCCTCCGTCTCTCTTATCCTCTCTGAAGCCTTCTCGGGCTCCCTGCACAGAAATGGCAGCTCTCTGAACAACATGCCCTGAAAGAGGGCATCGAAAGCAAGCCTCTGACCTCAGCAGTAGAGACAGCTCCCAGGGATAGTGGTAAACCTTTTGGAGGCCCACAGAGAATGGCGAGTGAAGTGTCAGCGACTCCTAAGACTTCTAGAAAGATCCTGATCCATAGCAGACAGTGTTGGTCTACTAGGGACTCCTAGCACAGGAGAGAAGTCTCAAAATGGATACGAGGTTAGGGTGGTGACGGCGTCCCCCTTCTTTACAGAAGACTCCTGAGGTGCCCCCCCCCCTCCTATTTCCTTTATAGGTACACCAACCTGATTGGTTCCTATTGGTGCTATTGGGATGGTCTGATTGGCCCTTTAATCCTATAAAGGCTCATACACTGCAAAATAAAGTTAGATCTGTACTTTGAGTCTGGTCTCTGGAGTCTGATTCCTGGGATTCTGCGTGGGCTCTGTTGCCACTCATCCCCTCCCCCTGGCCTCCCCCCCCCCCTTTCCTGATCCACATACATGTGTACTTCTCCACGGAGCCAACAGGCACAGACTGGAGGCCTGGCGCTTAGCCATCAGTCCTGAACTGGCCACCTCTGGTCTCTTTCCTGGGCCACAAGCCTTGCATTCTTTCCTTCCATTCCCAACACAAATGTCCTTCACAGGGATGTGATTAGCAGAGGGTCTAGGACAGTGGTTCTCATTTGGGGTGGTAGCGGCTCTTACTTCCTCAAGGGGCCAGCTGGTGATGCTTGGAGACATTTTCAGTAGTCACATCTAGGCATGGAGTGGTATAGTCTTCAGTGGGTACCAACTAAAGATGCTGCTAAGCATCATCCAGTGTCAGGGTACTTCCAGAGCCAGCTCAGGAGCCTGGTAAACCTCTGTCTCCTAACGTGCCACTCAGCATAAATGTAATAGGAGCCAAGGACGAGGGCTCTACAGAAATTCCAGCTCTCTAGCAGTTTCACTTAAAAAGAGCAAAGGGAGCTGTGTGTGGTGGCGTATTCCTTTAATCCCAGCACTCGGGAGGCAGAGGCAGGCGGACCTCTGTGAGTTCCAGGCCAGCCTGGTCTACAAAAGCAAGTCCAGGACAGCAAGGGCTACACAGAGAAACGTTGTCTCAAAAAAACTTAAAAAAAAAAAAAAAAAAAAAAAAAAAAAGAGCAAAGGAAACATATACAATTACTTTTACTTTGTTTTCCTTTGACACAGGTCTTATGTAGTCCTGACTGGAGCCAGTCAAACTTACTGTATAGCTGCTTCTACCTTCTGAGTTCTGGAGATGGAGGCCTGCATCACCACTCATGGTTTATACCATGCTGAGGATCAAAGTCAGGGCTCTGTGAATGCTAGGCAAGCTCTCTACTCACCAAGCCACATTTCCAGACCTGTAATTAGTTTTAATTTAGTGTCTGGTATTTATCTACCAAATCCCAGATGTTATCATTTTATCATATAATTAGAATAAAATTGAAGCATGTACTTTTTTTTTTTTTTTTAATACTAGGTTTCTGGAATACAATGTGAATCTTAGGCTTATGTCCTTTTCATACTGAACACTGAATTTCCATCATCAATGTTTGATCTGTAGGTAGAGTTCAGAAAATTGGTGGTTGGCAGCCAAGTGCTTAGTATAGGTGTTTAAATGTAAATTAAAACCAAATAAAGGGGCTAGAGAGATGGCTCAGTGGTTAAGAGCACTGGGTGCTCTTCCAAAGGACACTTGTTCAGTTCCCAGTACCCACATGACAATTCACAACCGTCTGTAACTCTCATTCTAGGGGTTCTGGCACCCTCACACAGACATGTGCAGTCAAAAGGCAAATGCACATAAAATAAATAAATAAATAAATATCAAATAAAGTATCACTTAGTCACAGGTGATACGTAGTTCAGTGTTTACTGGTCACAAGTGGCCACAGCTACTAGACTGGGCAGCACAGGCCTGGCTGTGAGAAACAGACCTGGAGGCAGAGGCAGGAGTGTTTAGGCAAGTTTGAGACCACCCTGGCCTACACAGCTAGCTCCAGGTCAGCCAAGGCTACATAGTGAGTCCTTGTGTCAAAAGCCAAAAACAACAAAGGTAACAAAACTGAACAAAAGAAAAGAAAAGAAGTAGAAACCAGGCGTGATGGCACACACCTGTAATCCCAGCACTCAGGGGGCAGAGGCAGGCGGATTGCTGTGAGTTCAAGGCCAGCCTGGTCTACCAAGCGAGTCCAGGATAGCCAAGGTTACACAGAGAAATCTTGTCTCAGAAGAAAGAAAGAGAAAAAGAAAGAAAGAGAAAAAGAAAGAAAGAGAAAAAGAAAGAAAGAGAAAAAGAAAACTAGTAGAGAGCCTCCCGCCTTCCTAGGGACAGAGGAAGCTTTTGTCCATAGTTTGGAGAACTGAGCTCAATTATGTGTCCCGGCCATGATAAGACACAGCTGTACTGTCATAGACCTTTTGATCTCAGGAAGGAGCTGTCCCCACAGTGCTGCAGGCGACAAGTGCTGTGACAGATGGTGTGTGGAGCAGGAGACACAGGGACTCTCTGCCCCGCCCCATGACAGTGAATCATGGGTGGCAAGTGCTTAAGAGTTCATAGGAGACAAGCTGAGCCTGGGCGCGGAGTGCTCTTGGGCGCCCCCTGGAGGGAAGGCAACCTGAACAACAGCAGGTGAGGATCCTGTAAGGAGAGTGTGTAGGGCTGGAGGGGTCAGGTGAAACGGATGGATGGTGAAGGTCTCCACGCGTACATTAAGCAGTGGTTCTCAACCTGGGGGCCGAATGACCCTTTTACAGGAGTCACACATGCGATATCCTGCACATCAGGTGTTTACGTTACGACTCGTAACAGTGGCAAAATTACACTTATAAAGAGCAATGAAAACAAAACAAAACAAAAAAACAAAACAAAAACAAACAAAAAAAGAGCAATGAAATAAATTTCTGGTCGAAGGTCACCACAACATGAGGAACTGTATAACAGGGTGGCAGCGGGACTGCCTCCGACATGAATTCTGGTGCCCCCAATTTGATCACTTCCACTTGGTGGGGAGGCTGGGTGGCACACAGAGGAAGAGGGAGCAGGCTATCCAGATGAGACCTGATGCTGTGATCATATGCTGGGGGAGGAGGTCCCCTTCTGTCAGAGGTCTAGGGAGGGGAATAGGCCGAAAGAGGGAGGGGGGTGGGAACGTACAAGTGAGGGGATAACAATCGGGATGTAATCTGAATAAATTATTTTTTAAAAATGTTTGCAGCATTAGAAAGGTTGAGAACCACTGATATTAAGGGCTCCCCACTTAAGAGCTGGGTTGGGGGGATGGGAGGGGAAGGGGTGAGTGAGTGATGGTGGACTGGAGAGTCCTGCTCAATGGCCAGGCACCCCTGCAATGCTGCCTTCGACCAACAGGGGGCAGGGCACACTCAGGAAATGATACAGGTTTTCTGCAACTCGGCAATCAAGGTGGAGCCTTGGGTGAGAACTTGTAAAGCTCAGTGGACATTTTTCTAAGCTTCAGGCCCTATGCTGGGATCTAGGTGAGTTATGAAGAGCCCCATCCTTTGCAGGATGTGTCTCCAGGCACATGGGGACCCCACACTGCCAGGGAAGACCTGAGAAGTGTTTTCAAGCAGGGGTGTGCTGTGGAGGGGAGTGTCTTTCTTTTTTTTTCTTAAGTTGGTAAAACATATTTTTATTGGTAGGAGTGGAACATGATTCTATAATTTTAACACTGTTAACCATCAATTTTGTTCCCACTGCTGTTCCGTGTAATTGTGGTTTTCTTTTCTTTTCATTGTTTGAGCATCTCATCATGCATATAATGTGTTTTGATCAAGTCCACCCCCATTCCCTCCCCTAAGATCACTCCTTACTCACTCATTATTCCTTCCCGACTGTGTGTGTGTGTGTGTGTGTGTGTGTGTGTGTGTGTGTGTGTGTATGTGTGTAACTCACGTGGTCCACTTAATGCTGCTAGCGTATGCCTGGAAGTTGGATTATGTACAGATGCACGGGCAGCCTCTTGGGGACCACAGCATTAAAGAAAACCGACTCTCCTGCCACAGTGCCTTTGATTGCCAATAGCTCCCCAGATTGGGACAGGGATTTTGTTTGGCTCGATCTTGAGTCACTCTGAGTTCTACAAAAAAAAAAAAAAAAAAAAAAGCCCACTCCACGAGACGGAACCCATGCCTGGCACCATTATTAGGGCCAAGAGGCTGTGGCTAGAGAGGTCATAGACCCTAGAGGAGAGTCTATCACTTTTATTCTGTTAAATCAGTGGTTCTCAGCCTTCCTAATGCTGCCGACATTTAATAGTTCCTTGAATAGGAATGCCTCATGTTATGGTGACCTCCAACCATAACATTATTTTTGTTGCTACTTAGTACCTGTAATTTTGCTACTGTTATGAACCATAACATAAATATTTGTGCTTTCTGATGGTCTTAGGTGACCCCTGTGAAAGAGTCATTCGGTCCCCAAAGGGGTCGCGACCCACAAGTTGAGAGCTGCTGTGTTAAACTGGCACAGTATTAAGCTGATTGTGTATGACATCATTATACTCTGAGCTTAGGGCACACCTGCCCAACCCTCATCAGGGAAGCTTCTCTTTGACGTTAACAGCAATCGTTACAGAGACCCACAGCTGCTCAGTGTGAGGGAATAAGGGATTGCGGCGTGTTTAGCTCTACCTGGCCTATCTATACCATGTCTCCACCTCTCAAAACTCAGGGTTCATAATAGGAGAGGGGACAAAAAGACTCTAAGAGCAGGATGGGGGTGTCTTCAATCAAACAGTGTTTTCCAAACACTAACACCGCATCTGTGTGCATGAGGCATTTCTTGAGCTGTGCATAAAGGAGGTTGCTAGATTGCTACTCAGAGAGGAAGGGCGTGGCAAAAGCAGGGCTGAGGAAGTGAAGCCAGTCTGTGTGGCCACGCCCAAGTGGCACCTCTACAACACAACTCCTCTCTCTCTCTCTCTCTGTGTGTGTGTGTATGTGTGTGTGTGTGTGTAGGTGTGTAGCCCTGTTTATCCTGGAACTTGTTCTGTAGATCAGGCTGGCTTCAAACTCACCTGCCTTTGCCTCCTGAGTGTAGGGATTAAAGGCATGCACCTCCACTACCTGGCTACAACACAACTCTTAAGCCTAAGGCTGAGGGATCATTGAGGAATAGGCAGGCAGAAATAGTTCAAGAGCCACATAAATGGAGAGTTCACTGTGAGATTGTGTCTCCTAAACTGTCAGAGACGCTACACTCATGAGGTCTCAACAACATAGATGCCTAAACACGGCCTGAAGGAAGATGACACGAAGATGACTGACGTGACTATAGAAGGGAGAAAGCTCACAACATCTCAACCCCACACAAAGAACTACAGGCAACCAAGGCATGCTGGGAGCAGGAGAAATAGTCTTCCCCAGAAAAGAGTACATTAGTCGATTATCCAGTACCAAATGATCAGCCCTGACAATACACACACACACACACACACGGCCTGAGCAGGTCGTATTTATGTAGTTAGGAATGTGTGAGCTTTAGTAGGTCACTTCACTTCTCTGAGTTTAGTCTAACTCAGCCTTGATCAGATAGAGCCATATTACAAGGAAACCCTGTGCACATGGAAGCGGGAGGGAGGCTTTCCCTGCATGGCTACAGAGAGCCTGGATAGCAGCACCACATATTCAGAAAGCAGGGCTGCAGAAGACTGTAAGCTTGTTTGTGTGTATAAGTCTGTGAGGGTGTATGTGCATGTGTATACATGTATGTGAGTATGTATGTGCATGTGTGTATACATGTGTGAGTGTGTATGTGTGTTTATGTCTGTGAATGCGTATGTGCATGTGTGTACATGTGTGTATGCATGTACATGTGTGTATACATGTGTGAGTGTGTATGTGTGTTTATGTCTGTGAATGTGTATGTGCATGTGTGTACATGTGTGTATGCATGTGCATGTGTGTATACATGTGTGAGTGTGTATGTGTGTTTATGTCTGTGAATGCGTATGTGCATGTGTGTACATGTGTGTATGCATGTACATGTGTGTATACATGTGTGAGTGTGTATAGATGTGTGTTTATGTCTGAGTGTGTATGTGTGTGCTGCACCGAGCCATGCACGCTCTCAGAGGTCAGAGGAGGGCAACAGGTGCCTTTTATCGCAACAGGTTCCCTTTAGTTACAGCCACATGCAACCACGCACAGATTTTTTTTTTTTTAACTCGGGTTCTGGGGATCTGAACTTGGGTCCTTACACTTGCAGAGTGAGCCACCTTCCCCTCTAAACTGTTTTCCCAGCCACACTATAAATATTAACTCCTGCTCTGTTGCTTCTTTGTTGTGTAGCCTAACCTCTCTGGGCCTCAGAAAACCATGGAGATAAATGATGCTCGGTGCCTTGTTGCCAGCCTCCCAGCAACAAGGGGAAACCAGATGCAGCAGCTTCTCTACGCTGCTCAAAGAAAGGCCATCCATAAAGGAAAGCGTTACTAACTGTACCCACTAACCTTACTGTGATACTGCCTTGAAGTTGGGTGGGGAGAGCTGCATAGTTTAAGCGGGGCTTCCTCTGGGCTCCAGTGCTGTTTACTGGCATCGCAGCACAGCCTGGCCTCTAATTAGCTCCTCCGAAGTATGCCCAGGAGGTGGGTGAGAGAGCAGGCAGGAGCAAAGCTTCAGGAGGGGTGGGTGGGGCTGGGAACAGAATGCTCCCCCAGTTCCCAAGGTCCACATCTGCCTCTGTCCACACTAGGGTAGCTGGATTTTTCTTTCTGGGCCTCAGTTTCCCCTGACCGAGGTAGCATGGGATAGTGGGAGGTGTGACTAAGATTGCTACCTTGTCCTCTCTGTCACAGGAAGGACACTGCTTGTACCCTTAGGTCTGTGCATCTTGTCTATGGCCAGGTTCTAGTGGGGCTTGCGACTGTCACTGTCACAAACATGCACGTAACTCAGGGGCCTGTTTCTCACTTGTGCCTTGGTGTGGCAACTGACCCCAGGCTGGCCCCAGCTGCAGGGAGCTGCTTAGACCTGTTCTCCTGCAGGGCCTGTTGGGTTGTAAGACAGCACTCAGCTGCATAGGCAGGTTGGTGTAGCCTAGAGATGACTGCCCTGTCTTGTGGATAGGGCCAGTGGCTGTCACTTTCCACCCTTGCTGAGGCCCATGGGGACTCTCCCCATCCTTGGTTTCTCCTGACCCCCCTCATATGCCCCCCCCCCCGCCCCTTGCTTCTTCTGTAGACAACTGTTCTCATTCTGTCTTCCTTTTACCACAAGACCTATTTTTAATTTTCAGCCTTGTGGGAGGGGAGGGAGAGTAATGAGAGGTTGATGGCGGGGAGCGTTCCCTCTCTCCCTGTCTGTCCTCTTCCCTCTTCAGTTGTGCTGTTGTGCTAGTGTCCTCATCTCCTCCAATGTCCCATCTTCCCCTGTATACCCCTCCCTGTATCTGCTGCTCTCCAAAGGGCCCCTCCAGGGATATCTCTGTGCAATGCCCTTCCCATCCTCCAGGTGGCAGCAGTTGTTCATGGTGCCCCATTCCTATCCCGAGACCGTGCCCCTCCCTTCCCCACTTCCTGCTCCTTGACCACTAGTGACTATTTTCGTGCCTGTTCTGTGGCTGCTGCAGGCACTGGAAGCCACTCCCTCTTTCTGGAGCCTGACCTTTCCCTGGTGTCCATGACCTTGAGTCCTTCAGGCCTCCTCTATCCTTTTCATTAGCTCTTGGAGTCAGCTGGTGACTTGGGAGCAGCAGGGTCCCTACCTCCTGAGACTTGCCAGCTCTGCAGCCCTGTTTTTCAGAGGGTCTGATTGATTGACGGTGCTATCAGAGATGTGTGTGTATCTATGCCTGCTTGGGCTGAGCCCAGCCTCGGCTTCTGTTGCACAGAAATGGGTCTGTCCTCACTGGATGGCAGCGAATTTTTCCCTTTGCCTGGTATTTTGGGAGCATTGCACAGAGCACCAGGTTGAGGACCAGGTCAGCAAGAAAGAATACAGAGCCAGTGATGAGAAGTGACCACCTTGAGCACACAAAGAGCTTGAGAGCAGGTCTTACAGGACAAGGCTGAGGCTATAGCATCTTGTCTTTACCACCATGACCCAAGTGTATCCTGAGCCAGGCTCAGACCTTTTGAGCTTACTAACTCTTGAGAGAAGAGAGGCCGAGGACCAGCCTGGAATCTCTTAAAGTCCTGAGGACACTTGGATGGAGTTAGCCTGTGTTTTCAGGAGTGTTCCCAGTTATCCCGAGAGCCTCTAGGCCTGGGCATTCGCTCACTCAGTTGGGTCTTTCTTTTGTTGGCTGCAGCTGTTCATCTTGCCAGGCAGGGTGAGGGCCAAGTCAGGTACAGTTAAATAATGCAGAGTCCCTTTCCTGACATCTCT
The DNA here is from genome assembly GCF_903995435.1 of Acomys russatus. Taxonomy (NCBI): domain Eukaryota; kingdom Metazoa; phylum Chordata; class Mammalia; order Rodentia; family Muridae; genus Acomys; species Acomys russatus. The sequence continues at coordinate 38,772,032 of NC_067147.1, read as the reverse complement.
GATACTTCTCCCAGGGGCCCTGGTGATAGCCAGGGAGAGTGGATACTATGCTGTGTCCTTTCCTGGTGGCTGCCTCCTGAGAGGGAACCACTCACTGGTAGAGGCATCACAAGAATCTGAGTCTAGGTCAACAGGGGGCAGCCAAGTCCACAGTCCACCTTGCAGTGGGCTACTGGGCTGAGTCTATTGCCCTGGGGGTGAGGTGGGGCTCCTCCTAGCTTTGCAGGAGGTGGCTGAGGAGACAGATCTGTGCCCAGCCGAATGAGTTGCAGTCAACTGCACTGCCTTTGAGCCTGAGGGAAGCCAAGATGCTGGGGTGCATCAGGTGGGGGCTGAGACAATGACGGATGGATGGCTCTGTGTGTGTTCCAGTGGGGTTCATTGAGGGGAACCCGTGGCAGTAGCCAAGCCTGTAGACTTGACTCTTCAAGAGAAGCTACCCAGGGCTGTGGCTGGCAGCCTGCTCTGCAAACCCACCCCTCACAGCCACCCCTGCCTCTTTTCATTATGTCTAGTCGGGGACACAACTGGAGAATCCTAGATCTGGGCCACATTTGGGGTGTCGAATCCCCCAGTGGACTGTTTACTGTTTAGCTGAGATGTGTTCATGGCTAGGCTTGCTGAAGCTCGTCCCACTTCGTGCTATTGTGGTGTCAGAGCACCTTAGTCTGTGGGTTCCTGCCCCTCCTGCTCCTTCTCCCCTGCACCCGCTGTGGGAATATCCCCAGTGACTCTCTCTTTTGTGACACAAGAGGCTCTTGCAGTACCCACCGTGCAGGCAGGAATACGTGGCCTAGAAACACAACAGCTCCCGCAGCAGCACCACAAAGTCCAGCCTTTGTGGGATTCTGGGAGCAATGGTTAAAGGACACAAGTTACTGTGCTCTGCTCTGGGACCTGTCTCTGCCTCACCGGCAGACTCCGGCTATCCCTGCAGCCCTGAGCTCTTTCCCACGCCTCCCTGGCCTTTGAGGGCTCTGAGGAGTATTGGAGCCCCGACACTCTTTGATGATGCTCTGGCTCCACTTCCTAAATTCACAGAGGACCATTGGGATTGAGCGTCTTTTCTGCAGCAGCACTGAAGGTCTGAGGTAGGCTGGCCAGGGGCGTGGCCTATTCGGGGGCGTGGCTTCTCCTGGACCGTCCCTTCGATTGGGTGATTGCCTGGCTGGCTCCTCTGCTTACTCTGCTGGTCTTCCCGCAGCCTCTTGTCCTCCAGGAGCAGCTGACTCTGCACAGGGCATCCTGTGGAATTGGAGGTTTCTGACACTCATAAGCTGAGGACCAGATTAAAGGAGTAGCTTCCCTAGGCCCGTAGCAGGTTAACTATAGTTCAGAGTCACCAACCAGCCTCTTAATGTCCTAAGGCAGCCATTGGGTACTGGTGATAAATTCTAGCAGGTTTCCTGATAGAGGTGGGACCTAAGATCTAGAACCCAGGGCTGGAGAGATGGCTCAGAGGTTTGGCTGCTCTTCAAAGGTCCGGAGTTCAACCCACACGGTGGCTCACAACCATCTATGAGGTCTAGTGCCCTCTTCTGGCGTGCAGGCGTACATATGTATACACTGTACACACATAAAAAACAATTTAAAAAAAATCTAGAACGGCATGAGAGACAAGCCTTCAGGAATGCCTATGATGGGTTATCTTGATTAGGTTATTTGAGGCAGGGAAGACCCACCCCTCAAATGGGCTGCTGGGTTAAAAAAAAAAAAAAAAAAAAAAAAAGGAGAAAACTGAGTCCAGCAGGTGTTTCTCTCTGCTTCCCAGCTCCAGATACATTGTGTCTAGCTGTCTCCTGCTCTTGCTGCCCTTTCCTCCCCTGAAGGTCAGGACCTTCAGATTGTGAGTCCCAGCAAACCTTTCCTGCCTTTTTTTGTGGGGGGGTATGGTCAGGTGTTTTGTCATAGTACTGGGAAAAGTAACTAACACAGACTCTGAAGGAAGGCATGGGCGCAGAGGCAAGGGGCTTGTGGTTGGCTTCCTGGATACTGCTTCCAGGTAGGGGTTGAGAGGGAGAGGTGTTCTATCTGCCTGTCTCGGATTGGGGGCCCAGGGAAAGGCTGGTCGTTCTGAACTTGGTCCCTCCTGCACAATGATGGGGACACATCTCCCTGGAGGCCACTCCCCCCACCCCACCCCAGCTCAAATGGGATGGAGATAGCAATACTTTCTGAGGGACTGAGCTGTCAGAGATAGTTTATGCTTCCTGGGCACCTGCCCTGGTGCTCAGAGAGACCACAGCAACGTGAAATCTTAACAAAGGCTGCATGTTTCCTGGACACCTGGGAGCTACATGGCCAGGGCCAGTGCAGGAAGGCACAGGGCCCAGGCCCAACCCACTAGGCTGGGGGTAGCCGCCCTGGAGTTTTAGCCACAGGTGCTTTCCTCAGTTGCCCGGGATATCTCCTCATGGTAAAACATCGCAGTCCTTGAGAATATAATGCAGCCTCTCCCCATATATTATTGTAGTTATTCATCCCTTTTCTTCCCAGCTCTCCAGGTTCCTCCTCCTAGGCCTATTTGGAGGTTTCTTCCTCCCAGAAGCCTCCTGGGCTTGTCCTTGCCCTTGCCCTCAGGGTGCAGGGAGAAGCCATTCTGAGGGCCCACGGCAGTACATAGAGCACCTGGGGAAAGGAAGATCTGGCAAGGCAGCACCAGATTCAACTGGGGAGTTCTGCGGTTGACTAGTGATGTCTGCCAGGGTCAGGGTAGAAGATGGACTAAGAGCTGGCTCTCTTTTATTTTTGGTGTGCACATGTATGGGTGCCTGTGGAAGCCACAGCACAACCTCAGGTGTCATTTCTTAAACAGGGTCTCTAATTGGCTTAGAGCTTGCCAAGTAGGTTAGACTGGCTGACAGGGACCCCAGGGATCCTCTTGTCTCTGTCTTCTAGTGCTGGGATTCCATGTAGCACCATGTGTAACACTTTTTATGTGGGTTCTGGGGTACTGAACTCATGTCCTCATGTTTGCAAAGCAAAACTTTACCAACGGTGCCAACTATCCCAGGCCTCACCCTTCTTTCTTCAGCTCCTTGTTGGTACAGGAAAAGGGCCACCAGATGTTCCTCCCATATAGGTGCTCAGACTCAATCTTCCCTGGGCCAGAGGGGAAATGTCATTTCACTGAGCCCAGGAAACTGGGTGACTGTGTGTCAGGGGAGGGCATGCTGGGAAGGCTCTGCAGGTGGCAGTGTGGCATCCTTGATCTCAGGTGTTTTGCAGCCAAAGTGCAAAGTGGCTTCCAGGCTGTCCATCGTTCCTTCAGCTCTCTGGGCCTTGTCTTTGAGAGAGTCTTTAGCACACGTGGTTCACAGCCAGGAAGGCCATTCACTGTTGCTAGTCCTGTTTTCCATTTGAGAACTAGAGAGAGTGCTTGGTCTGACCTTAACCCTGACTGGTCTCTGAGGTGTACCCTGCAAGTTGTGGGGTGGTGGTGGCTGTAGTGGCTCTTACAGTTTTAAGGCCTGTCAAAGAGGTTCCTCTTCTGGTTCCCAAGAGTTACCAAGCTAGAAAGCCACATACGGTTCTGCATTCGGGGTCCTTTCTGACCCAGAGCCTCCCCTGATGGTCAGGCTTCTTGGTAGCTGCCCTCCCCCCCCCCCCCGCCCCTGGACCTCAGCATGGAGGGGGAGCTGTGGTCTCCTCTCTCCATGACTGCCTGCTTAGGCTCTTCTTGGGGCCCCACCTTGCCTTGGCCCCACACACCGAAGAGAGAGCTGGCAGGATCCTCTGTTAGTTGCTGTGCCAGCCAGCCTGGAAGGAAGACAAGTCTTTCTTCTCCACCAGAGGGGACATTTTGGTATCTCACCCATCCTGTGAGAAGTACCAGAAGCAAGCCTCATGGCCTGGGAGGCCATGACTCAGGCCTGTGGTAAGGAAGTGCTCAGCGTAGCCACTGATGAGCTCGCCCTGTGGCCATTGCCCCTCCCCCCTCTCAGAGCCTCCGCTTCTTCATCTCTAAATTGAGAGGGATCCAGGCACCTGACGGTCTGTCTTGTCTAGTTTCAAGTTCTCACTATGGTATAAGTGACTGATAGCAGAGTCTTTGTGGGCTTGGGAGGGTACTGAAAGAGGGGAAAAGATAGTGGGGGGGGGTCCTTGACACCCCACCCTGCCTCTGCACCACCCCCCACTAACCTCCTCATCTCCTCTCAGCTACTCCTTGCCCCTCCTTGTCTCCTGCAGCAGCTCTTAATTTGGTCATCCGCCCAGCATGGTGCGCTGTAAAAATGCTGGCCCCCAGCCAGGTTTGCCGTGTTTTATTGATTTCATTAAGCCGGGCTGTAAGCAGGGCCCCCCACCTGTGAGAGGAGCTGGGTTGAGTATCCACGGGGCAGATGGTTGGCGCTAACGACCAAAGGAAGCTCTGCTGGTTTCAGCAGCAGCCTGTTCAGGGGCCTGTGCCTCCGGTGACCTCCTCCTCCATCCGTCTCGGATTCCAGAGAGGTGCTGTCACAGATGACAGTGATGGGGCCCCTGTCAGGAAGACAGTGCCTTGAAGATGTGGACAGAGGCTGCCACCTTCCTGCTTCAGCCTGGGCTAGCTGCCTTCCTCCCACAGGTACCCCCTCTAGCTCTGTCAGGGCCATTCCTCCATTCCCCTCAGTGGGGCTCTGTTGGAGGCTTGTGCTGGCCCTACCTGTGCCTTGGTGGAGGCAGCAGTGACTTTAGGTGACCACTGAACCTCTGAACCCCACCTCTGACCCAGGAATGCTGGCCTGTGGGAGATAGACCTTGGCTGCTGGCCTGACCTAGCTTCAGGGGCTCTTTTCCAGCCTCAACAGCCCAAAGGGCAAGAGGTGGTTTGAATAAGAGTGGCCCTCATAGGCTCAAGTATTTGAAAGTTTAGGAAATGGTACTATTTGAAAGGATTAGGAGGTGTGGCCTTGTTGGGGGAAGTGCGTCACTGGGGGTAGGCTTTGAGGTTTCAAAAGTGCATGCCAGGTCCAGTCTCTCCCTTCTCTTCTCTCCTCTCTCTCTGTCTCTCTCCCCCCCCCCCACCCCTTCCCCTTTCTCCCCCCTTCCCCTCTTTTTCTGATGCCTGTGGATCTAGCTGTAGAACGCTCAGCTCCTTCTCCAGCACCATGCCTGCCTGCACGCTGCCATGATGACAATGGGCTAAGCCTCTGAAACTGTAAGCCAGCCCCAGTGAAACACTTTCTTTTTTAGAGGAGTTGCTGTGCTCATGGTGTCTCTTCACAGCAGTAAAACACATACTAAGATGTTCTTTCTGGGTGTGAGTTCAGTGGGCCAGGGTCCCTCTTAGGATGTTATGTCTTCTGGCTCCAGGTTGTCTGTCTTTCCATGGTCCATGGAGACTCTTAGGCCACTAGTGGGCTGGGCAACCTTCTCTCATCACAGGGCATCCCGCCTGCAGCTCTCTGCAAAACGTGGAGTGTCACCCCCACCCCGCATGTAGAGATGAACTCAGAGAGGCCTCTGGTCACTGTTCTGTACACAGCTTGGCTACAGCCCAGGCAGTCCCAGGAGGGCTGATCATGATGAGTCTCCCCTGATGCCCCTCTGCCCACCTCTGCATCAGCCCCTCTTCTCAGAACTCAAAAGAAAGGTTGCCAGGGGGACAGGAGGACCCCAGGGATGGAGGTGCAGTGAGCAGAATCTTTTGACGAGAAAGATGAATGCAAGCTGGGCGTGGTGGTGCACACGTTTAATCCCAGCACTTGGGAGGCAGAGGCAGGTGGATCAGTGTGAGTTCAAGGCCAGCCTGGTCTACAAAGTGAGTCCAGGACAGCCAAGGCAAAAAACAGAGAGACCGTGTCTCAAAAAACTAAGAAAGAAAGAAAGATGAATGCTGCTGGAATCGGGGTGGAGGCTACAGAGTGACCTCTCCGTGGGCTGGAGACTTGCCTGGGTAACTCAGAGCCTGAGCATCACTGTCAAGATCTAGAAGTCCATTGCCCGGATGAGAGCAAGGAGGCTCTCGGTGTCACACGTTTGGGAGGAGTCTCCGTGGGGAAAACCCTCCTACACTGGGCCCTGCTGACCCTCCTTCACTGTCACCAAGATGGACAAAATCAGCTGGGTAGGTCTCTATTGGGGCAGAGAGGGGCCCCAGAAGGCTGTGTTGCCTGCATTTGTCCCTAATTCACAGCCACAGCTCAGCATCTGTGTGAGCCCCTGGCAGCCCTACTTCCTCTGGAGGCAATGGGTCTGGTCCTTTCTCTTCCGTCTCCTGCCCTGTCCTCCATGAAGCCTGTTGGGTCCCTGATTCTTCCTCTCTTCTACCTCTGTCCTTCTCTGGGACTCAGACCTGGTCACCTGGGTTCACCCATCTGCCAGTGATGGCCTTCCAGTCCCCAGGACCCACAGGGAGGTGGGATCTATATCCTTGGTGAGTGGGCTGGCCTCAGTATCTGTGGACAACCTCTCTGAACCTAGCTGATAGTCGTTGCTATGGGAACAGAAGCAGTAGTTGGTAGTGACAGTGACTGAGGGCTACTTATGACTGCCAGGATCCTGTTTTGCTCCTGTCCAGTGGTCCACTTGTTCTGCCTGATACATTTTCCTTTCTGTGTGGTTTTCACTCCCGGTGTCCTGGGACTATTCATACAGCCAGTCACAGATTGGATCTGGCCTCAGTGTGCTCCTCTGTAAAACGGGGGACCAATGCCCCTGTGTAAGCCCTCAGGGCAGAACCTGCAGGATAATGGGGCATTTTGCTCTTGTTGAACAGACCACTCAGACTTGGGATGAGATGAGGATCCATTCTAGATAATTCCTTGACATGTCACAATGACGTGGGACCTGACCTGCTTCAACTGAGCCCTTTCTGCTATGTGGGAAACCTCCCTATACACCATATGGCCCTGCCTTCCTCTGGCTGCCCACACCAATGCCAATCATCCGTGTTTCTGTCCCTCACTTGGGAAGATACAGACCCACTGGGTAGTTCTCTGCTCCCTTTGACCCTGCTTACCCCAGTTTCCATCTGCACACAGACAGATTAAAAATTTACTTCTTCCATTTTTGTATACGAGTATCTGCCTATATGTATGTGTATGTGCGCCATGTAGGTGTAGTTCCTGCAGAGGCCTAAAGAGGGCATCAGATCCAGATCCCTAGAATGAACTGGAACTACAGACAGTGTGACTGTGTGTGGGGTGCTGGGAAGCAAACCCGAGTGGCTTCTCTGTGTGAGCAGCAAGTGTGCTTAACTGCTGAGTCATCTCTCCAGCTCCTGAAGAGATGTTTTAGAAACTGGCCTCATCAGAGCTTTTTCTTGATATAAAGCCCTCAGATCTGAATTAGAGACCTCGGCTGATTTTCACAGGCATTGAACCCTGGGTGGATGCTAGCTAGATCAAGATGTTGGCTCAAACATGATAGCCTAGGAACTTTCCTCATGCCCAGCCAGCAATCCCTTCCCCACTATGTAGACTGGAGCCACAGAATTAATTACATCTGTCTGCGAGCTTTCCACACAAGGCCACTGAGACCCTCTCCAGGGTGGCACAGTCCTCTGTTCTTTTTCATTGCTATGTGGTATTCATCAGAAGTTTGTACAGTGGCTTCTCTGTCCGTTCTACAGGAGCTGGCCTTTGGGGGTGTTTTCATTTTAATGGCTACCGTGAGTCAAGCTTCGATGACTGTTCTCAATTGTGTCCTTCATCAGTCACTTCCTTTCATCCTCTTTGGGTAAGTGCCCGTGAGTGGGAATGCTGGATCATACATAGCCGTGCACTAAGCTTCAGTCACTATCACCTAGCCCTCCCCCAGACAGTTGGAAAGAATAGCCCTTTGGAGCAGCAATGCAGGAGCGTTCCGGTTGCTCTACACCCTTGCCAGCACTTGGAGACAGCATTTTTTTTTTTTTAAAGATTTTATTTATTTGGTACTTACACAGTATTCTGCCCCCATGTACACCTGCATGCCAGAAGAGGGCACCAGATCTCACTATAGATGGTTGTGAGGTACCACGTGGTTGCTAGGAATTGAACTCAGGACCTTTGGAAGAGCAGACAGTGCTCTTAACCTCTGAGCCATCTCTCCAGGCCCCCAGCATTTTTTTTTTTGAATGCAATGGTATCTCACAGCTGCTTTAATTTGTTTCCTTGACTGTCCATGGTGTTGGGAGCACTTCACTTATTACGTAGCTCTTCTGCCTTGTGTAGAGAGCTCTCCCTCTCTCTATTTCTCTCTCTGTGTTCTCTGTGAGTCTTTGTTTCTAGAACCCCCCACCCCCACCCCATGTATCGAGGGTGACTTTCAACTTCTGATTCCCCAAAGTGCTTGTATTTCTATCTACACCCCCATGTGTTTTAGGCAAGATCTTGCTACGTAGCCCTGGTGGGCCTGGAACTTGCTGTTTAGGATGAGATTGCACACCAACCCCTTGGCAATCCTCCTGCCTCAGCATCCTAAGTGCTAGACTACGGATGTGCTCTTGAATCTTCCATCTCCTTCTCTCAGGCTTCTCGCCTTGCCTAAAGGCACCCAGACTCTGAATGTGGAATGTCTTCAGTCAGGTGGACCTTTTCAGGAGGCCCAGGGAGAGGTGGGCAGCTCTTGAGCAGAGGTGCTGCCCAAAGGAGACAGCATGAGTTCAGTTCTGAGCAGTTTACAGTGGGATATGAGCTCTCAGGCACAGCTAACCCCTGTGCCTCAGTTTCCCTTCTGTGGAATAGGAGAATGAAGCTCCCATCCAATCTTTCTCACTGAGTAGTCATAAAGGAAAGGAAGGCAAGGCATACACCTATCCCAGCACTCAGAAGGCAGATCTCTTTGAACTGAGGCGAGCCTGGGCTACATAGTGAAACCCTGTCTCAAAAACAAGACAGCCTGTTAGCCAGTGTGGAGGTGCATGCTTGTAATCCTAGCACTCTGGGAAACAGAGGCAGGTGGATCTCTGTGAGTTCAAGGCTAACCTGGTTTACAAAAGCAAGTCCAGGACAGCCAAGGCTACCCAGAGAAACCCTGTCTCAATACCCCCCCTCCCCACTCCCCGCAAAAACCCCAAACAATTAACCAACCAACCAACACAACAGAAAATCAAAATAGCCTGTGTCCAAGGTTCAGGGGTCGTTGCAGGAGACAGGGTGGAAGGATAGTGAGAGCCAGTGGATCAGGGAGTCCGCTGTGAGTGTGTCTCTTGGTAATGTCAGAACTGACACCCCTAAATTCTCACCAACATGGCTGCCCAAACAACAGGCTGAATAAGGACAACAACATAACCAGGCCAGACATAACTGTGAGTCACAGATACAGACTGAGTGGGTTGTGTTTACGTATTTAGGAATATAATGGATATATATACACACACATATACATGTATATGTACATATACACATGGGTTTGTATCTAACAATAATTTATGGAAAAAAAAGAAGCCATGAATTTGAAAGAGAATAAGGAGGGGCACATTATCATCTCAAAAACCAAAATAAATAATTAAAAAACAAAACAAAACACCAAGACCAGCATGGTGGTACACACCTTAATCCTGGCATTTAGAGGCAGAGGCAGGCAGATCTCTGTGAGACTGAGGCCAGCCATGGCTACATAGGGAGACTTTGTCTCAAAAAAATAAAACAAAACCCACCCACCCACCCACCCAACAAACAAACAACAAAAAAATAAAAAATAAAAAGGTGCCAGAAGCCAGGCGTGGTGGTGCACACCTTTAATCCCAGCACTCGGGAGGCAGAGGCAGGCGGATTGCTGTAAGTTCGAGGCCAGCCTGGTCTACAAAGTGAGTCCAGGATGGCCAAGGCTACACAGAGAAACTCTGTCTCGAAAAACCAAAAAATAAATAAATAAATAAATAAATAAAAGGTGCCAAATGACAGTTGTGGTTCTCCTCTTCCTTGGTTCCTTGGGGGGCTGTTGGCCACCAGCCCACCAGGACAGGAGAAGAAGAGGAGACACAGGGTCTGGAAGGCCGTAGGCACCGATCAGATTCTCTGGGAACCACTTTAGGAGCTAGTTTAACTTTACTCAGGGAGAACGAACGAAGGCTATGCAGCCCTTGGGGAGTGGGTGGGGGCTTCCAGAATAGGTGTTCATAATTGGTTGAAAGCAGGCAGTTTTAGGATGCTTATTATACATTTGGTAGCACGCTCCTACCATACGAACAGGAGCACAGCATCTAATTGTCCTATAGGCGCAGGGAGGGGAGAGGAGCTAGCAGGAGCTGTGTCAAGGGCCATATATCAAATGTGGTTAGGGGCATCTATGGCTAAAGACACTCTCCAGATGGAGTCAGGCAGAGAGCCGGGAGGCCCTGCTGGGGAGAGAGAGACCTGCACCTAATGCAGATCTCAGAATGGCTCTCCGGCCTGGGAGGACTGCAACCTCGAACAGCAGGGTCCTTCCAACACAGAGTGTGGCAAGAGATGAAGCAGGAAGCTGCTTCTGTCCCCTTGCAGGCCCTGCCTCACTGGGAGGATGCTGTCAGGCCCACAGGTTCTGCTGAAGCTCTGGCTGGTTGGTGAGAGGAGGCACTGAGCATGCTCAGAGGGAGCAGAGGTCTGACAGGGAGCTTTGGCTGAATTAACACTGGCAGAAAGCAGCAGGTGGTTTTAAATTCTTTCTTGGCCTTTCCAAAATATTGCACAAGTACAGTTTGTTTGTTTGTTGACATGAGCTTGACGGATAGCAATCAAAAACATTTACAGATGGTAGTGTAATTTTTTTTCCTGTGTGTATACATAGTGATGGGTTTGCCACAGGCAACATTCTGCCTCCCTCCCTCCCTCCCTCCCTCCCTCCCTCCTTCCCCCCTCCTTCCTTGGCAGGGTCTCCGCAATGTAGCCCTGGGGCTTGAACTCTGAATCCTCCTATCCTAAACTCCCCATGTGGGGATGACAAGAGTGTGCAGCCACACCTGGTTCCTTGGCATCATTTCTTTCTGTGCTGGGAACATTTAAGGCCCACTCTTAGCAATTCCCAAGTACAGGCTGTGGTCCGGTGTTAGGAGCCACAGTCGCAGTTACACACTCCACCTCCTGGTCTTACTGGCCTAATGGAACTCTCTGGTCTTTGTTCCACATCTCAGGTTAATTTAGACAAGCTGTGAGGCTCTTCCTGAGCTGCTAGAGCGTGCGCGTGAGACAAGCTTCCGGTCGTTCACTCTGGCCTTAAAGGGAGAGTGCTGTGCAGTGGGTTGGGGGACGCTGGACCTTAGGTGAATGAACTCTTCAAACACCCGTGGGTGATGGCTGAGAACAGGTGCGCAGCAGCTGAGGGAGGGACAGCAAGTAAGAGCACCTGGGGCTCAGTTGGGGGTGGAGGGTGAGGTGGGGGAGTGGGGGGGGGCAGGGAGTGGCCAAGGAGGCAAGCTTGGCAGACCTGTCATGGTTAGAGAGGGACCTCCAGAGGTCACAGTCCTCGGGCATGTCCCTGCATAGATGGGGAGGCAGATGTCAAGAACATCTGGAGTTTGTTCAGGGTTGCCTGGAGACTTCTTGGGTCTGAGTGGCTCCCTGGCATCGAGTCCTGCCTCTCCAGCATGGTGAGGGATGCAGTAGTGTTTCTATGGCTCATGCTAGGGTGTCAGCAGCTCTGGGCTGCCCTCACCATGGCTGACCACTTGGGGTCTGGATCTTGGAGGTCTTAGAGCACTGAGTGCTGAGGACGCAGCTGGCCCTGGCAGGTGTGTGTGTGTGTGTGTGTGGGGGTCAGTTACAATCATTACTAGCTGTGCAGGCCGAGACAGACTGGGATTGCAGATTGACACGACAGAGGCCACAGTGCAAAGCAGTTCGTCAAAGGATTAGTGTAGACATCTTTCAAAACCCCACGCTCAGGCCCCTTGAACCAAGGCAGCTCTTCTTTGTCCTGTTCCTGGCTTATGGCTGGGATGCCATTTGCAAGAGGGCTCCACGGTTTAAAACACACTAAGAAAGTCAGTGTAGACCAGTCAACCTGCTACTGTTTATCAAGCCTGGGTGTACCAGGTAAGCCTATGATGGACAAGCCTGGGCTAACTTGTGTCTTTTGGGTAGCTCTTTTGATTTTACAATAGGGTGTGTATAGTACAGTGTGAGTTCAGGCCAACCTGGGCTAATCTACTTATGGGTAACTGTGAATTAGTCTATGGGTCTGGGCTTTCCCAAGGACTTTCTTAGGCTGATAAATAGGGGCCCAGGAGGCATTTCCCCATTACTGAAATAAATGAGGGGGGCGGGGCTCGAATTCACAGCGATTTGCCTGCCTCTGCCTCCAGAGAGCTGGGATTAAAGGCATGTGTCACCATGCCCAGCTCTCTCTCTCTCTCTCTCTCTCTCTCTCTCTCTCTCTCTCTCTCTCTCTCACACACACACATATATATATTAAGATAGGATCTCATGTAATCCAGGCTGGCCTCAAACTGTCTATCTAGCCACGGGTAACCTTGGGTTTCCGATGCTCTGCTTCCACCTGCCCAGTGCTAACACTACAGAAGCGTGTCACTATGGAACCTTCTAGTTCTTTAATGGTGGCAAAGAATCCTTAACTTTTCTTCTGATAAGTGGGAGCAGAGATGACTGGAATCAATGGGGCTCCTTGGAGAGTGAGCACCTGGCATGCAGGAGAATGGCTGCAGCCTCCCTGGGCTTGTGGGGGAGGGAGGGAGAGACATTTCCAGCCTCTGTTAGGCCAGCAAGCAAGGCAATAATGGGTGACGTACAATGGGACCATTGTGGTTTCTGGGAGCTGCACAAAGGAACACCTGCCCTTCTTGCTTCCTCCACTGGAAAGACCTGAGGCCCTTAGAGAAGGGCTGGCTCCATGCCAACCTTTCCAGGTCCTCTCTGGCAGGTCTGGCATCTGACCACCTGTCTTCTGAAGAGTCAGAGGACTGTGTGCCCTGCTAGCAGATGAGGCAACTGAGGCTCATTAAGGGACGGGGAAAGCAGAGAAGTCCAGGTGTCCGCAGCTCAGGTGCTTTGTGTGCTGTCATCTCTCTCTGCCCTGTTCTGTCCCATGCCACCTCCCCAGTGCCCAGGACCTCTGCTCTCTGGCTTCCTGAGTTCTGTGGAACCTCCTGGGAAGACATTCCTGTCCTGTGGCTGCAGTGACCATGGCATCATTGAGATGTCATCGTTCTGTTTTTCGGTCTCTCTCTCTCCCTTCCCCTTCCTCCTTCCCACCCATTTCTTCTTCTCTCTCTCCCTCCCTCCTTCTCTCCCTCCCTCCTTTCTCCCTCCCCTTCTCTTCTCTCTCTTCCCCCTCTCCTTCCCTCCTCCTCTCTTCTCTCTCTCTCTCCCTCCTTCCTTTTCTCTCTCCCCTCTCTTCTCTCTTCTCTTCCCTCTCCTTTTCTCTCCTTCCCTCCCTCCCTCTCCTCATCCTTCTCCTCTCCCCCACCTACACACACACACACACACACACACACACACACACACCTCTTCCTCCTGGAATTACATTTGACCTCTGAACTCTTCATGACAATAAAGAGGTGCTTTGCCTGCAGAATGACGTATAGACAGGAGACTGAGGATCAAGGATAGATGTAGGGAGGCCATCACGAAGCCTGGAGCTAGGTCCAGACACGAGAGTGGGCAGCATGGGAGCCCGTGTCTGTCCTTGGTCAGAAGCCCCATGTGATGAATATGATGGTGGCCTCTGGGATCAGGGGCCAGTGGCAGTGCTGGCAGGGTCTTGTGTTGTGGGGAGGGGCTATAAGCACAAAGATCTTTGGCTTGAACAGCTGGGGACGGAGTGTTGCTAGTCACAGGAGGAGTTCATCTGAAGTTTGAGCTGCCTATTAAGCTCCAAGCAGACAGCGGGCTATCCTGAGCCAGTGGGCTGTGACTTAGAGGTGTTCGTAGGCACAAGAATGCAAAGTTTTAGAGTCAGATGAGTTTTGAAAAGACACAGGACCTACCTGCTTGATGTGGAGCAAGAAGGGATTCTCTGCCTTGGGAGCTCAGGAAGGAGCAGATGGGGGAGAAACAGTGGTAGGTATCTTTGAGTATTGGGGAGAGGAGGGAAGATGGGAGCTGGGGCCTTAGGGAAGTATAAAGAGTCTGGGGAGTGTGGTTAGGGCTGTCTCAGAGAGGGCAGTGCATGCCACCAAAGAGAAGGGCTATTTTATTCGTGGGCAGTAGGGAGCCATTGATGATGAAGGTGGAAGTGACAGAATGGCAGGCTAGGCCCACTTATTAGAAGAGTGAGAAGTGCTGAGGTGGGGACGAGGCTGCCTATGGATCAGAGTATTGAGAAATTTAAGTTTTGGGGTTGACCTTGTACTTTAGTTTCTTTTTCTGTCAAGCGGGGTAAAAATATTAACAATTACCCACCCAATAGAGTGCATCTGTGGCTCTGGGTGCCACAGCCTGTAATTCCTATTCTGACCACTAGGTGGCAGCCAGTGCCTGGCTGCTCTGGCACTAGCCTCTATGATGGGGCCAGGACCCTGAGAGCAGGGGCCTGGCTTAGGGCAGGCCCATCCCTAGTCTACAGTTTTGATGTGGAATCTCCTCTTACCCTTCCACCAGTTCCTCAGAGGCCCCAGGGCCATGTCCCCAGGGGGTGGCTGTCCATTGCTGGCTAGATGGGGCATCTTTAGAGGCAGCTCTGGGCCAGGCATGCAGTGCAGGGAACGCATGCATAGGGTTGCTAGAGGTGAAAAAAAAAAAAAAAAAAAAAAAAAAAGCAGCATTTGGGCCACAAACACATATCAGATTGTTCTTCACAAATATGAAATGAAAATCTGTCTGTCCACCCATCATGATGCAGTGTTATGGACCCCTTGCCGTTCACATACCTGTACCCAGCCGCAGAACTCCAGCCCAGGTTGTCAAGGCTGAAAGATGCCAAAGTCAACTCGTGGTCACCTGCCATGAGTGCTCATACAGGTGTATGAATGCTGATGCACCTGTCTGTCTGTCCATCCTCCATGAGGATGGGCCAGAGCTGAGGACACATAGACCCCCTCCCCCCAACCACTGTTCCCCCTGCTCTATCCTTCTGGCTTCTCTCTGGAGTCTTCACAGAACTAGTGGCAGAGCTGGCTCTAGTCTACCGTGGGAGAGGAATTCGCCTACACAGAGACACTGTCTACCTCCTTTGTCCCAAGTAAGGAACACGTGATTCCAGACCCGGAGGGCCACATCTAGGGGCCTGCCTAAATACCCATTCTCTTCCCTCATTGGCAGGTACTAGGTGTGGAGACTGAGTCCCCTAGAGAGACAGTGAACAACGCGCAGACTCACAGCATCCTGCTCCAAACCCAACCTGTTCTGACACCCTCTAGGTTCTGACTTGCCTCCTGAGCTCGGTGTAGACCCTCTGTCCCCCAGAGGCCCTCTTAGCAACCCCCAAACCAGGCCATCTGCAGTGGTCCCTCCCTGGGTCTTTGAAGATGTAGCCTTGTCCACCCTCGCCATTCAAGAGAAGATTCACGAGGCAGGTAGGCTGGTTTAAAGGGACCTGTGGTCTTTTTATCACCTTGATGGCCTCCATGGATTTTGTCTCAGGGAGTAGCTGCGAGACTTTAATTAAATCAGGGACTCGGCCCCTGCCAGCTTCCAGGCTGCTTATCAGTTTCTTAAGGCCCTGATTCATTACCTAGGATTATTTTTTCTATCCCTGAAATAATCTTTAAAGGCCTTCTATCAGGGAGATTAAAGTCGTAAGTCACACACATCCTCGTGGACGCTTTGTTTTCTCTGCCCATGGGTGGCATGAAGTCACCCAAGGGCCTGGGGCTCTGATGCTGTCCTGGGGTGGGACTTCTAGCTGGGTGGAGGATTGGGTAGAGATGTGGGTGCTGGGCTGGCTGTGATGGGTAGGAGTAGTTGAGAGAGAAATTCCCTGCTTATTGACTATCGTTCTTTCTTTCTTTCACACTGATATGTCTCCTGATATGTCTCTGGGTCTTTCTCTCTTCTGGGCTGAGCAGAACAAGACAAATGAGATGCCTTTGGGAGCAGAGACAGGTGACTGCGGGCATCACATCCCTCCTTTTCTTGTTTCTTTGTCTGAAGTTGGAGGGGCAAGGCTCTTTTCTAGTGGTAATGGCTCCGAGCCCACCTTCAATTATGACTGTCCCCCGAGCCAGCTCCTTTTGAGGCACAGAGGTCTCATCCAGGGCCCTAGGCCCTTGGCAATGAACACAGCCTTGAGTTTGATCTCTAACGGGGACCAGGGAAACCACAGGTATGGGCGCAGACTTTCCAGAAGAGGTGACAACAGGGGCCTGGGTCAGGGCTCAGGAAGCTTGTTGGTGAGATGGATCCTAAGCACCAGGTCTCAAGTTCTGCTTCGTCTCTTGGGGGAAAACATTAGGGTGGGGGAGGGGCTCTATCCTGAACAGATCCTTTCACCCCAAAGGAGGCCTGTGGTTCCTGCTAAGTTCATAGGCTGCTAGTCCCATGGCGAGTGTCCCCTGTCTACCTTGGTTGGTGGCAGGTGATGGCAATGGCTGTGATGTCCCTTTGACAGCGGCTGCTATGTAGGTGGAGGTAGGACATGGGGTGGAGCTTGGAGACGTCATAGGAAGGTCCCAGGTGAGTCTGAACAGTGGCTCAGATCCCTTTGTGCCTTCTTGCCCGGAGTCACAGGCAGCCCTCGGACCCCTTATTTGGGTATACAGAGCTGAGGGGCCCGGAATCTGGAGAAGAGTGTGAGCCCCTTGCTTGGAGCACAGAAGACATGTCTGAACCCCTGCACCTGGCCCTTCTATTCCTTGTTCTCTCTGACCTCCAGGTCATTGTGCACTGTCTTCCTACAGCTTCTTGGACGCCATATCACACAGAGTCACCCATCTGTGTAGACATACCCCACCCTGGCTCAGCAGAGATGGGTTGGTCCCTCTGTCATAAGCTTCTGGCTGGGTGCCCTCATGCCAGGCCCCCCATTCAGAGCTCACTTCATGGTGGCTGGCTGGGGCCAGGCTCCTCTGAGGCAGGGTGCTGACAACTGGGCCTCTTCCCATCCTACATAGAACAGACTTTCAGTGAGCGTACACTGAAGGAATCAGGCTCAAGGAGGGGCATGGGCCTTGGGAGAAACTTTAGAGACATGGAGGTTCAAGTCCCTGGTGGGCTTTGCATTTAGCAGCTTAGAAACAAGACTCACCCCATGGCTTGCTTTGGCCTGGGCACTGAGGGTCTGTGACTCCCAGGACTGGTGGCAACAGGTCAGATTGCTGGAAAGAGCCGGGCGTGGTGGCTCATGCCTTTAATCCCAGCACTCGGGAGGCCAGAGGCAGGCAGATCGCTGTGAGTTTGAGGCCAGCCTGGTCTACAAAGTGAGTCCAGGATAGCCAAGGCTACACAGAGAAACCCTGTCTCGAAAAACAAAACAAAACAAAAACAAAAACAAAAACAGGCAGATTATTGGGAAGGAATTAGATCTGTCACCCCAGCCCCTTTGCCATGAGGGCACATCTGTGGGTAGGTCATGAGCATGCGGGGGGCGGGGGGATGGGGGGAGAAGAGGGCTCACATCTTCCTGGGGCAGGGTGGGGTTGCTGTTGAGTGAATCCAGGCTATGGTCTCCTCCCCCTGCCATCCAGATGGGCGGACACTCAGACTGATCTGTATCCCCCACGATTACTTTGTTTTCTAAAACAAAGCTCAGAAATATCTGCAGAAGCTTTCAGCTCCAGGCCAGCCTGACTTTCAGTACCATCCGCTCCCCATACTTGCATGCATGTGTTCTGTGCATCGGCAAGTGCTTGTGCAGCCCCAGGATGTAATTAGACAGTGATTGAGTTTCAGGGGCTATAGGTTGATCCGTGGTTCCTGCAGGAGTTGGGGATGACAGCCAACCAGGGAGAAGCAATTAGCTCATGATCCCCAAAGGGCAAAGGCCTTTGCCTATATAATGACAACTACATCTCCAGTGCTCACTGCACAGCATGCTTGGTGCTGGCTGTGTTGTACACGGCAATCCTGTCTCCTAGTGGCCACCATCCCAGTCCACTGCTGAGGGAATGGAGATGCCAGGGCATTTGTGCACCCACTTATCTGATCCTGTGTCTCTCAGTATCTTCACTGTCAATCTCCTGTGCAGGGAGAGCCTGGGAGCTTGGCTGAAGTCCTGCCCTATTGCAGGCTCACCTCTCCCAGCTGCTTAGATGTAGCACCTTATACTTGCCAGAAGTCCTGAGACTAACAAAGTTAAGAACCCCGGGGCTGGACAGTTGTGGCGTGCTGCATGCCTTTTATTACAGCACATGGGGTGACAGTTGGGGTAGGGGCAGAGGCAAGTGGATTTGAGTTCAAGACCAATCTGGTCTATATAATGAGTTCCAGGACAGCCATGGTTACACAGAGGAAAACCAACCAACCAACCAACCAACCAAAAAAGAAGAAAAAAAAGAAAAGAAAAACCGAACCCAAAGGAAGCCATGTATGACAGCATGCACCTGTGATGACAGCATTAGCGGAGACGGAGGCTTGTGAGATCAAGGCCAGCCTGAGCTACACAGCAGCACCCTATCTTAAAATAAACCAAAGCAAACAAATTCAAAGAGATAGCCATCCAAGAGTTGGACTCCTGAGTGGCTAAGCTGGACCTGGGTGCACATGCAGAGCATTTTTGGTCTAGCCTTGGCATCTGAGCCAAACAGCTCACAGGTTCCACTCACACAAAATCCTGCTTGGGAATAAAAGCCTTAGCTGTCCTCCTTCTCTCTGCTCCCTTGGGCCCTCAACCCTCAGACCCTCATTAGGGCAGGTCAGCTTCTCTCAGCCCTGCCCGCTGAAGCTCTCAAGACTCTGTGCAGCATCTTGTGTCACGTTGACATAGCTAGAACAGGATGACCAAAGAGTGACTCCACTTCCCTCTGCCTCCCTGGAGGGAGGAGCTTCCATTGCCCCTCCTCCCTGCAGTGAAGGAAATGGAGGGTCTCACCACATCAAGGTATAGTCACCGTACTTGAGTCCTAGGTCGGGTGGAGAAGGCTGGGGAGGCTGAAGCTCTAGAGGCGGGAGGCTGTGAAAGCAGGTTTTAAATTTACACAGTCTTAGCGTTGAACCCACGAGTGCTCTGAGCCTCCGTTCAGTCTGTGCAGAGGGGCTGCCACCTTTGTGAGACTGGTGGGCATTAGTAGGATGATGGCACTGTCCTCCCCCACCCCCACCCCGCCGCCGGCCCTCACTCAAGTTTGGGCACATAGTAGATGGGATAGAGGGCGCCTGGGAGGAGGAGGGGGGCACACAGGAGAAAAGATAGCCACTTTCCTTTGTAGATGCAAGCTGAAAAGGGCACTACGTGGTTCTGCTGTGTCTGTTCGGGAAGAAAGGCTTGTGTTACCACGTGCTTATCCAGGGGTTGGGGAAGGGGTGTGAATGGCCTCCAGCCCCCCCCCCCCCCCGTTTCATTTCTTCCTTTATGGATTGGGGCAGGCGGATAGGCAGGTGTTTTTGTTTTTTGTTTTCCTAGTGCCCCCTCCCCCCATAGCTACTGGAGGCTACAGGTCTCTGAGTGGCCAGGGAGGTTCAGGTGGAAGGACACAGTGACTGTAGCCCCACTTACAGAGGTGCTGTTTACCTTCTTGGTGGTGGTCAGAAAGTTCTGGATGCAAGCATTCTTTTTGGGGGTGTGTGTGTGGCTCCAAGACAGGGTTTCTCTGTATAGCCCTGGCTGTCCTGGAACTTGGTCTGTAGACCAGGCTGGCCTCAGAGGTCCACCTGCCTCTGCCTCCAGAGTGCTAGGATTGAAAGGCATGCCCACCACCACTGCCCAGATAAGTATTCTTTTTAAAAATTATTTATTTACTTTTTATTTTTTTACATGTACATTTATATTATTACACATATATGCAGTGAACTACCTATAGCAAGAAGAACCATGACACAATCAGGAATTACATAAATGTTACATTCTTAGTGTTTTGGCTATTTGTATTTGACAGCCTAGAGGAAAACATCTTTCCTATCTTGATGCGTCTACAATTTGGAGTGTAAATCAATCTCCACAGCTAAGTATTCTTGACTTTCGGCATGAACGGATGTGGTGAGGCTGCACAGCCTCCAGCAGAGCCCTTTAAATGCTTCCCAGGCCTCTGTTATCACTGCCTCAGGTCTTGCCCTTGGCTGTTCTTTGCTATTTGAGTTGCCAGATCCAATACACTGGCCCCTGGACCTCAGAACCTCCTCCAAACAACTGGAACTAATGGAGGACCCAGCAACTGGTGTGGCATGGCCACTGGCCAGTGTGGTCCATATGAGATGCAAAAAGAATAGCAGGCCACCCTTCACCAATGTCAGCTCCCTAATCTATGAGTAAAGGAGACTAGGACTTAAAGATAGCAGAGTGTGAGACCATACTTGAGGCAGCCCCACGCAAACACCAGACATCACTAATCAACTGGTAATGCCAGACATCACCAATCAACTGTGGACAGCCTCAACATCCACATAAGAAGAGCCAGGGAACCTTAACCAATCGGTCTGTGGATGGCTTGGATTTCTAAGCACTAAAATAGTTTGGAAAAGGCAAGGTGTAGCCATGCCCCGTGGAGAGGTTACCTACTGCTTGCTGTGTGGAAAGAGGAGGAAGCTGCTGCTGCTATATCTATGGGTTTGGCCTTAATTCCAGACTCTTTTCTCTAGAGGGAGAGTGGCCACAGAATTGTGCTAAAGGAAGCCAGGAGCTCTAGGCCTTGACTGAGCACCTCATCTGTGCCAAGCCTTGAGCAAGGTCTGTACATCCAGGACCTCATCAGTTCAGATGCCTGCACCCCACTTTACAGATAGAGAGGCAGAGGCAGGAATATTTAGTGTGACTTGGTAGCCCAGTCAGACAATAGCTGATCTCAGGCCCCCATCTTACCCTGCTGGATTCACCCAGGCTAGAAGCCAGGTCCCCAGCATCAAATGAATTCCATAATTTGTAAACTCAGCGGAGTGGCTTTTACAGAGGCATGTCGGGAAGTGATAAACAATATCTTGGATAGATTTACAGAGCCTCTGAGCGCCCGCATCTCACTGACTCCTGCTTTTGCTAAGAGCCACATGCGGCCGGACTACAGGACCAAGAAGGCTTTTGTGGCTGACAGCCAGGACTTTCATGGTTTTTATAAGACAGGTTTACTGCGTGGAGGAGCCTGGGGACACAGGGAGGGGGAGAGCTGCCTCAAGAAGACAGCTGCATAGAAATGCAGAGGAGGAGGGCCCCCCCAAGGCTCCACCCCTCACCCAGGGACCTCTCTCAGGACCCCTCCCCTCCCACAGGGCACCCCCTCACTTCCAGGGCCTCAGATGGCATCTCTAGGTCAGGGCCAGGAACGGAGGAGGTTCTGTATTCTGGCTGTTCTGTTTCCTTTATCTGGGACTCAGTTTCTCCATTTTTTCGGCCCAGTTTTTAATCCCTTCTGAGCATCAGAGTTCATAAATCAGGGAGCCTTGGACTGCGCTGCCCTGGTCCTGTGGGCAGAGATCTGGTCCCTCTGTGGATCCCACTCTGATTTAGGTGGGCAGCACGGGCAGAGAAGCATGGCCTCTCTGTGGGGAGAGAGGACATCCCTAACCGCCAGCTGGCTGGTGGGCTCAGGAGGTCATTACTGTCCCATTCCTCTGCCTGAGTCCCATTTTCTGGGAGCAGAGTCACCTGGGCATAGTAAAATGCGGGGATACATGGCCAGTCTCCTCACCCCTTGTGGTAATCCAGGATCAAGTAACATCAGCTGTGTGTGCCCACCCCAGCCTGCTCCCAGACACCGTGGCTCTCCCGATAAACCCTGTTTGCTCAGACTCCCCACTCTGCCTCCTCTCCATAGTGGGTAAGTTGAAGCCCTAGAGCTTTGGGAGAGGGGTTTTCTAGGTAGCCAAGCAGGGGCGAGGGCCACAGCAGTTGAGCGTCAGTGGAGGCCAGGTGTGCCCTGCTATTCACTCTCCACTTCTCACCAGCATATGTCATTTGCTGGAAAGAACTGGCCCAAATGGCCCAGGGTGTGAACAGGGTCCTCAAGGGGTTGGAAGGACTGATGGAGAAGAGCAGGCAGTGGACCTGCAGGTGGAGGTAGGGGGAGGGGTCAGTGACCACAGGAAAGTGCCATCAGCCAGCTGCCGGGATCCCCCCAGTGCTCACAGATGCTCTTGACTGGAACCATGGGAGGTGGTAAGACGTGTCAGCAGTAGGGCGGTCAAGCGGAAGCAGGGAGTTGGTGCTTTTCTCTCTGAGACACGGTCTCTCCTGCAGCCCAAGCCAGGCTGGCCTCAAACTCACCCTGTAGCTGAGTAGGACCATGAACTCCCGACCCCCCTACCTTTCCTCCCGAGTGCTGGGATTACAGGTATATGCCATCACACATGGTTTCTGCAGCACTGGGGTTGGGACCCGGGATCTTATGCACATTGCTCAAGTGCTTTACCAACTGAGCCACATCCCAGGTTTGCAACGTGGTCTTTAAGGCCCAGCCCCACTACTTGGGCCTGTGTGTGGGCCACCATGCCCGGAAGCCAAGGAGAATAAAGTCTTTCCAGGAGTATGGGATGGTGGGTTCTGAAGCCAGGAAAGGTGCAGGCAAACCAGAATGGTAGATCACCTTACATCAGGGCGTCCTGTGGGAGCGCACCCCTCCCAAGTCATTGTACCTCTGTCTCTGCCACTCTGAGGCTGGCAAAAAAGCACTCTGGCCTTTCTCTCGTGACCAGGAAGAATGAATGGAGCCTCTAGACTTGTAATTCTTGGTGATGATAGACCAGGCCCACACTACCATCGCTTCTTCCCTGGGACTTTCTTTTCCTCTCTGTAAAATGGGGGAGTGTATCTGAGCATGGTGGCTCATGCTTGTAAGCTCAGCACTGTGGAGATAAAGACGGAAGTATTAGGAGTCAAAGGTCATCTTTGGCTCCATAGTGAGTTTGAAGTCAGCTTGAGCTCCATGAGTCTCTGTCTCAAAAAAAAAAAAAAAAAAAAAAAAAAAAAAATCAAACTCAAAAAACGGAGTCTGGAGATGTGGCCCAGCTGCAGTAGTGCTTGCTGAATGTGTGCAAAGCCCTGGCTTTGATTAGCACCCAGCCATAAGACAGGGTGATGACACATGCCCAGAACCCAGCGCTTGGAAAGCCGAGGCAGCACAACAGCTCAAGGTCACTCTCAGCACATAGAAAGTTTGAGGCCATTTGGGCTCACTGAGACCCTGTCTTAAAACAACAGTAACAGCGGGGGCAGGAGAAATGGCTCAGTGGTTAAGAGCCCTGGCTGCCCTTCCAGAGAGAGGACCTGGGTTCAGTTCCCAGCACCCACAGGATGGCTCACAATAATCTCTAATTGCAGTTCCGGGGGATTCAACACACTGGTCTGGCCTTCTTTAACACCAGGCATACACACGGTGCACAGACATACATGCAGGCTAAACACCACACACACAAAATAGAAATGTAACAACAACAACAACCAAAACAAAACAGGATCCTTGGGGAAAGGGCTTAGGAGGCTGGCCTGTGGAAAGCCACTGTGCTGTCTCCCTACTTCTCTGTCCATGGGCAGAGGGCTTCGTGTCTTATGGGTAGCCGGGCCCAGGCTTTTCAGGCCATCCTTAGCGAGGCCTTGGGGTTCTGTCACATCCCAGTTCTGGCAGGAGGGGTAGGCTGAGTTGGCCCTTCTCTGCTCCTGGGGTGACTGGCGGGTGAGGGTCAGTCATTTGCTATGAGGTCAGGCAAGAGCAGATGACAGAGAAGGGCAGCCTCACCTAGGAGCTGGGAGATATGGGCTCTACGCCGGCCCCATGCCATTAGTGGGAGACGGTCTAGTCCTCAAAGCCCAACACATTTTCCTTCCTTGCCAATTGCTGGGTGGCTTTGATGACAGGACCTGAAGTTCTGACACCTCTGCTAGATGCAGGGGTTACTCTGCTAGATGCAGCGGTTATTTCCTAGCAGGAGACTCCTCCCCCACCTCAGACATATGCACATTCACACATAGACTGTGCATATATGCATACAAGTATTTACATACATGTATACCTTTAAATAACTAACCTTACTACCAGACACCCCCACTTTTCTTTCTTTTTTAAAGATTTATTTATTATGTATACAGTGCTCTGCCTGCATGTACACCTGCAGGCCACAAGAGGGCATCACATCACATTATAGATGGTTGTGAGCCACCATGTGGTTGCTTGGAATTGAACTCAGGACCTCTGGAAGGGCAGTCAGTGCTCTTAACCTCTGAGCCATCTCTCCAGCCACCCCGCCCACCTTTCTTTATCCCCACATTCACAGCACTGGATACCCCTGACCACTGCCATACCCTCACACATATCCCTTTGGGCTTGGGTGTCCACGCACACACGCACGAATGACAAGCAAAGGTGGATACGTGAGCATGAAAAACTGCTGGAGGGGCTTAGTCAGGAGCAGTGGAGGTTACAGGTCTAGGGTGGTGGGGGTGACATGTGGTACCCTTGCCCTTGAAGTGGGGAGTTCTGAGCTCGGGGCCCCAGTTTTGTGCTGAGCAGCCCAGCAGAACACTCGGGGATCTCCATCCGACAGAGCCATCTGCTCTGCTCCTCTCCTGCCGTCAGGCTCTCTGCAGCTTTCCTCTCACTAGCCTCCATCCCAGGCTTAGCTGCAGACCTCTTTAAAATGCTAGAAGGATCAAGGTGGCCAGCAGGAAGGTGACTGGCCCAAGGTCACCTGGCAACCAAGGAAGGAAACCAATCTCCCCAGAGAGGCCGCACGCCACGCTAGCTTCCATTAGAAGTAGCAGTGTGCTGACCCTACCTGACCACCTCCATACCCACCCTCAGTCTTGGCCACACTCCCTGGGCCTCAGTTTCCTTCTTTGTCAGTGATGAGGTCCAGCCAGTCAATACTTCACGGCTGTTTTCCTGCCTTCGCACACTCCTGAGTGATCTTCATCTTCAACTCTTACCTCCACCCTCTAACCTCCCCCAGCCCCCTTGCATAGGGCAGCAACTAGCCAGGGCTCCCGTGTGTCCCAGGGCATGAAGAAATGCTCATCCATAGCAAGTGACTCTGATGGACCCCAGAAGTAACCCTGGGAATGTCCCACTGCTGCCTGACCCTCACTTGTTCTTTCCTGTCTGGTGATATCAGGCTGCTAGCTTTCTGGGGTATGTTCCACAAAGGGGCATGCGGCAGCACAGAAGGCCCCTAGGGCAGTGTGGAGGAAGCCCCCTACAGCTCATATGTGAAGACTGCTAAGAGCATTGCCTCCTCTTCCAAAGGTCCTGAGTTCAATTCCCAGCAACCACATGGTGGCTCACAACCATCTATAATGAGATCTGGTGCCCTCTTCTGGCCTGCAGGTGTACATGCAGGCAGAACACTGTATACTTAAAAAAAAAAAAAAAAAAAAAGAAGTGGCCCCTGTCTTGGACTTCCGGGCCCTGCCATTTTACAGGTCTCCTTGCATTTGTTATCTGGCATGTCCACTTGCTGTACCCATCTCAGACACTTTGGATGTGGTGATGCACACTTGAGTCCTCACCCAGTAAGAGTGTGAGGCAGTGTGAGGCAACTTCTACCCAACATTTGGTGCTCATTCCTGGGTTCCGGATTCCTTGGGCCTGGAACAATGGCCCTCCCACCACCCACCCTCTCACCCCCACCCCCGCTCCATCTGTGGTCCTCTATGGTTCTATTCTTAAGTTACGCATGGCACAAGCTCTTTCCTCTGAGCTTCTGGGATCTGCTTCGGGTCTTAAAGGTGGGACATGGTTGGGTCAGGCCTGGAGGCTGTGGCTCACTTCTCTGTAGTGCTGGATTCATGGTCCTGTTTGGGTTGTCTCCTCTGGAATGCAGCTTCTGAGCAAATCTCCTCTCTGGGTGCAGGGTGAGGGTGGAGGTGATGCTTTGATTTGTCTTCAGGATTCTAGTGGGGCCTTTATTATTATTATTATTATTATTATTATTATTATTATTATTATTATTATTATTATTATTATTATTATTATTATTATTTTGGTTTTTCAAAACAGGGTTTCTCTGGGTAGCCTTGACTGTCCTAGACTTGCTTTGTAGACCAGGCTGGCCTCGAACTCACAGCGACTGCCTGCCTCTGCTTCCCGAATGCTGGGATTAAAGGCATGTGCTACCATGCCCAGCCCCCTTTATTATTCTTTATTACATTTATTTAGCATGTGCGTGTATGCATGCATGCATGCCTGTGTGCACACATGTGTGTGTGCGTGCTTGTGTGCACTCACACATGTGCCATAGTACACAGCTGGAGGTTGGAGGACAACTTGTGGAAGTCTGTTCTCTCCTTGCAGGTCTCAGGATCAAACTCAGGCTTAGCTGCAGGTGCCCTGACCACGGCTGGGACTCTCACTAGCTTTTGCACAGGACTATCCCCTGCCCCAAACCACCAACGTCTTTATCAGATTACTCGTGCCTGCTTGCAAAAGATCATCACCGTGGCCTTTAATGACTGTTGATGTTCCTTCATAAAAGGTCTCACATCTGAGTGTCTAGCCAGTCTTCCTCTCCTGAAGAATGCAATTCCTTCCTAATTGTACGTGGTCTCAGGAGGGGCTAGAAGATTTAGGACTCAGGGAGAGGTCTCCATCATCCCTGTTGGGTCTGGAACTTCCAGTGTAGTTGTTTTTAAGCCACCCATATTCCTGCCCTTAATCCCTCTCCCATTGCTCTGTGTGTAAGCCTAGTAAACTCATTGGTTTCCAGGGTGACCTTCGGCAGAACTGAACCTTGGTTTGTCATTGGGAAGGTAGGAAAGGGGGTAGACACTCTATATTTCCTCCCCAAAAGGAATTTTAGCTGCAGCTGGCAGCAAAGGCAGGATACAACTGAACTGAGATAAAGATGGATTTGGGGAGAGCTGACGTTATGCTGCCTAAGGGTGCAGTGCCCGCTGAGGGAAATTTGATATGGCTTCTTATTCCTGTGTGGCATGTGGCAAGTGTGCCTTTGGGGGGGGGGGGTAGTGGCATTGGCGTGGTGACAGCAGAAGGTTGTGAGATATGGAACTAAGGTGAGGCCACCTAATCGAGGCTTGTCTTGGGGACATCCCTGGATGGAAGTCTTCTAGGTGGTATGGGTGGCATGCCTGCTTGATGGGTCGGGTCTGTGCTGGGAGTATAGAGATGCTCTGAGAACAGATGAAGGTCCAGAGCAGATGTCACCAGCCCTGGGAGCCGCAGAGCAGTGGTGGAAGTGCCAGCAAGCAGCTGCAGAGGTGACCCGACTATGGCTATGGGGAATGACAGATCTGAGACCAAGGTGGCAGACTGGAGGGTGACTGCCAGAGTCAGGAGGGGCTGAAATGAGAAAGGCATGCAACTGACACCCTCTGGGATGGCTTCCAATCTAGGGGATAGTTGGGTAAAAGAGGGAGGCGATGGAGGTGCTGATTCGGTACTTCTCACAGCTGGGAGGCTGAAGGGGAAAGACCCCCAAATCATCTCAGTATTAACGAGCTCTTCCTAGAACCCTAAAACCTTGAGTCTAGGAATCAGGCAGTAAAGAGGAAAGAAGTAAAATACAGGTGATAGAAGACAACCCTAGAGTCTGAGGTTTAATCGAGAGAAAGGAAACATGATCCAGTGTGATCATAGGGGTCTTAGCAACAGTCTGGTGTACGAGATCCTGCACAGGGGTCTTAGTGTCAGTATGGTGTGCAAGATCCTATACAGGGGTCTTAGTATTGGTATGGTGTGCAAGATCCTGCACAGGGGTCTTAGTGTCGTTATGGTGTGCGAGATCCTGCACAGGGGTCTTAGTGTCAGTATGGTGTGCAAGATCCTGCACAGGGGTCTTAGTATTGGTATGGTGTGTGAGATCCTGCACAGGGGTCTTAGTGTCGTTATGGTGTGCGAGATCCTGCACAGGGGTCTTAGTGTCGTTATGGTGTGTGAGAGCCTGCACAGGGGTCTTAGTGTCGTTATGGTGTGTGAGAGCCTGCACAGGGGTCTTAGTGTCGTTATGGTGTGTGAGATCCTGCACAGGGGTCTTAGTGTTGTTATGGTGTGTGAGATCCTGCACAGGGGTCTTAGTGTCGTCATGGTGTGTGAGATCCTGCACAGGGGTCTCAGTGTCGTTATGGTGTGAGGTAGTCTGGTAATCAGAGAATAGTCTAAAATTGCTAAAATTGCGGGGAATTAAGGAAAAGCTTTAAACAAGCAGGAAATGATCTCTCATAGCTGCCTTGTGAGGCCATGAGACATGGGGGCAGATGGGACAGTCTGAGCCCTGTGAAACTGAGTGACATAACCACACACCTGTCCTTGCTGCATGTTCTGCATAGCTTGAGGCAGGACGAGAGGAATCAGCCCCCGATGGACTGGCTCACTAGTGTTATCAGAGACACTTGTCGATCACCAGTGGATGTCCCCAAAGGTGGCAGTGGCTGCGGGACAGTAAAGGAGAGACAGGCACTACTGAGGGATCTGGGTATAAGGGAAGTGGCATATGGAGTGTAGCTCACAGGAAAGGCCTGTGTTCATCAGAAACGTGAGGAACTGGACTCAGTAAGGATGGCTAGGCTGGCATGGAACTTTGACAGCTTTGCTGAGTTCTTTTGTGGGACAAGATTTTTATCAAGTAGGAAAGGCTTTGGAGACTCGAAGTAACTTAAACCCCCATGGACAGAGTGTTGTAACACGAGAGCAGTCTAGAGATAAAAGCAAAGTGGAGAAAGACATCTGTCTTGGCTATTTTAAGGCAAATGGCAAGATTTGTGTGGAGCCCAAGTTCCTAAGGAAAAAAAAAAATTAAAAAGCCAAATTGTTTTAAGGAGCTTTGGGAAGGCTTTAAAGCCAGAGGAACAGTCCACAGAAGGCAGCCATGATAAAATAACACAGCTGAAGATGATTAAGCCCATCCCTGGGATGGGCAATTATCACCTCCACACCAGGCTAAGCAGGTTGTGCCAGGGGTGGGGATGCCAGGACCCCCCTTACTCCCTGACAGCAGCCAGGTGTGGTAGATGGAAAGGCAACAGCTGCAGCCACAGCAACAGCCACAGCACCGACCCAGGACCTCTTGGGACCCAGGTAACCAGCAAGTGCAGCAGAGAGGAGTGGGAACCTCGTTCTCACCTGGTCATTGTAGGGTAGAGCTGCTGAGCGAGTCCCACTGGGTTCATCTGGTGGGGAAGTAGGGTGCTCCGTGGAAGAGCTCCGGAACACTGAGGTGAAGCAGGAGGCTCAGAGAGAATGCCTGAGGACCGTGGAGAGCTGACTTGGTGCCTCCCATCCACGCCACCGTCCCCAGGCAAGCAGTTGGTACAAATGGATGAATCTGTGTTAGGCCTTAACTTTGACCTTAGGTAATATCTTCGTTTCAGACTTTAATAATTAACCCGACTCATGCTTGGAACAGATGATGACAAGCTTTCAGAGTGCTTCCCCACGGTTATCTTGGTAACCCCCACTATTCGCTATGGGAACGGCAGCTCAGGATGCCAAGGTGCCCTGCCCATCCTCTGGAAGAAGGGTTTGTAATGAATGGCACAATGCCAACCTCGGTGTGTTTGGAAGATTTGGGAGCCCGTTCAAAAGACACAGGAGTGCACGCGAAAGAGCAAGCAGGGGACGTTAGTTTACAAAGGGTACAAAGGCCAGGTGTGGCGGTAGCATTCCTGGGAATGTTATGGTTGGGCAAGAGTCAGGTGCCATCTGGAAGAATTCTGCACCAGCCTGGACCCATAAATGCTAAAGAATAAACAAGGGTATCTTGTGTGGATGGGAATAGGTGCTCCCAGAAGCCCTGTATGTGCTGAGAATTCCAGGGCAGGTGGAGGGTCAGTGAAGGCTGTCGGCGCTGCTGCTGGTGGCATTCCAGAACCAGATGCCGAGGCCCTATTGCTGAAGGTATCACATGTGCTGTTGGCAGGAGTAGGAGACATCAGGCTCAGGCTGGGTTAAAAGTGTCTCCTCCCTTCAAGCTAGCTTCTGTGGTGCCTACCAGAAGTTGCTGCTAAGGTTGCTGGATCTAGCATGGTTTACAATGGAAGTGCCAGACAAGATGCTTGTGTAATGGTCCTCTCTCTTTTCCTCCCTCCCTCCCTCCCTCCCTTCCTCCCTCCCTCTTCCCTCCTTCCTTCCCTCCTTTCCTCCTTTCCTCCCTTCTTCTCCCTCCCTCCCTTTCTCTCTTTCTCTTTGTTTATGTTTATGGATAGACCCAACTTTTTGATCGAACTTAGGTCTCTACCCAGGGGAGATTCACATCAGGTGCTGGGACCTTAGACAAAACCCAACCAGGGAAGTCATAGGCTCCAATGGAGAAGCAACTGTGGTTGCTTTGTTAACTGATGTAGTGCCTAAGGTGCTCCCCCATACTTATGTTTGCAATCAATCTTAAGTCATTACTGCAGTCAGTCTGTTTGGATAGTTTCCTATTTGGCCCCCTTTCCTCACTTGTGTTTTGTAGTGGGAGGAATACCCCGAGACTCGCCAATGTTGAGAGGGTGTGAGGGTTCCATAGTTTGATTTTTTTTTTTTTTTTGAGACAGGATTTCTCTGTGTAGCCTTGACTGTCATAGACTTGCTTTGTAGACCAGGCTGGCCTCGAACTCACAGTGATCTGCCCGCCTCTGCCTTCTGAGTGCTGGGATTAAAGGTGTGTACCACCACTCCTGGCTTGGGTTCCATACTTTGAGTTGGTGACATCTCTACCACTCCCTCCGAGGACCACAGACCCTTGCAGAAGGGAGAGGGTGAAAGGAAAACATGAGCTGGCGACAAAAGGGTTGGAGTGTTGTCCTGGACTATCCTTGGAGCCAGACCGCCACCATCTTCAGGCCAGCTGGGGCTCTTGCAAAAGATAGACCATCATGGCTGGGCTGTTGACTATTATATTCCTTTATAGAAGAAGGGGTGGGTGGGTCAGAGACTTAGCCCTATGTCTATCCTGATTGCACGTTGCCTCAGGGAAATGCTGACTAGAGCATATAGGCACGGAAGGATGAGGGGAGCAAACCCCCATCTACCCAGCCATGGGTGGAGGCAGGGACATCATCTATCATGAATGATGATTGTCTGGTTATGGCTTCTTTAAGGCCACCCAGGCTCCGGCCTATAAATCCCTCACCAGTTGCTCTGTAAATAGGCCACATATACTCATTGGTTCCCCAGAGTAAACTTTGGTGAAATTGTACCTTGGTTTGTCATTGGGACCTGAGGAGGGAGGGGTAAACACTGTTTATGTCTCTGCACAAGGAAAGACCTTTAGCATCACTAGCCTATAAGGAACAGCCCTCCCAAGAGAAGCCCCCCTCCGACTCCCCCAAGTCGGTTCCTAAAGACTTTCCATGGCAGAGACACTTGGGCAGATGAAGACAGGAGATTCGACATTCAGCAAATGTTGACCCATCACTCAAACACTAGCCTGAGGGTCACTTATACAAAATGTACTCTGGGGCTGGACTACTGGTGACTTTCCAGCCAGAGCATGGCCACCAACATGCTTGTGCATCTTCAGTGTGTGGCAGCTGTCCTGTTGTGCTCAAACTACCCAACCTCCACCTTGGGTAGGGGACAAACTGCCCTCTGGAGAGGGAGTGGGTTTAGACCCAGGCTGGGGACAGGGCAGTGAGTGCCATTAGGCCAGGGAGGACTGGGCTGCTGTCAAGTGTCTTGCGGGTCTGTCTCATTACTTCCCCTCACTACTTCCTGAAGGCAATGCTGACTTCAAGGCAGGGAGAGGCAATCTCCGGCTCAAATAGGGAAGATGTTTCTAGATTGCTATGATTCCCCAGTGTAGTGGCTACAGAAGGGGGAGGGGTGGAGTGTCTTGGTAATGCAAGCCAAGGATGGTGCTTGGTCTCCCCGACCCTGCCCATCCCAAGAACATGGGTCCCAAAGATGCCCAAGGAAGTGTGAGGGACCCTCCTCTTGGGGACTAGGCACTCTGAGGGAACCATGCCAAAGGAGCACGATGAGGCTCCAGCGGCCTCTGTCTTTCTGGAAAAAGTTGGGCTTAGTGAAAGCCATCATATGCTGAGGTAGGCTGTGTGGCCAGCAAGCATCCCTGCCCTTGGAGGGCCACAGTTGGGACCCGATCACCTTGGGCTTGGCCCACAGGAAAAGGGATCTTGGTTTCAGGTGTGAGGAAGGGTTTGGATGCGAGCAGACGCCTGACCTCTGCGGTTCCTTTTGTATCCAGAGTTCCTTGGCAGAGAAAAACAGATGCAGCACTCTAAGTGGTGCACAAGGTTACTGAGGACGGAGCAGAAACCCGAATATAGCCGGTGGGAGGAAGGCGGCAGCTGGGAGGAGAAAGTAGGTCCTCGGGAACAAATAAGGTGGGGCACGAAATTAACGAGGCTGCAAAGGGCTGAGCTCAGGGACTCATTTTTTAAAAACCGTCTCTTGGCAAGAAAAAAAAATGAGGGGAGGAAATTTGGACATCGGGAAAGTAATGGAGGAGGCTGGGAAGGTAGCCCCTTGTAGAACAAGGGAGAGATGCGGAGCAGTGGGTCGAGGGTGACTCTTGCTTGCCAGGCAAGGCACACAGACCTTGACTGACATGATGCTGGGGGCAGCAACTAGGGCGAACTCCTGCTCACACCTGGCAGCCCTTCCTGTGCTCCAGCCTTTTTGCTTAGCTCAGTGGCTCCCAACCTTCCTAACACTGCGGCCCTTTAATACACTTCCTCGTGTTGTGGTGACCCCCTCCCCCAACCGAAAAATTAATTTTGTAGCTACTTCGTAATTGTGATTTTTGCTACTGTTACAAACTGTAATGTAGATATCTGGGATGCGGGGTAGCTGATATGTGACTCCCGAGGGAATCTAGACCCACAAGGGAATCTAGACCCACAAGCTGAGAACCACAGGGTTAGCCATTGTGCCTGGGGGGGGGGGGTGCCATGCTTTCTCTACCTTGTCTTATTTTCACCCATGCCCTTGGGCTGCCACCTTTCTGGTTCCACACTGAAGACTTAGCCGAGTCCCCTTCCCTTTAGAAGCCTTCACTGGCGGGCTCAGCGTTCACCCTGTTGCTCCTGTCCTGAGCATTTAGTGGTCATGCCACCCGCTGGGCACCTAGCCACGGGCACATGTTCTTAGGAGCCCGGATGCCTGTACAGAGGAGTTCATCTGAGATGACATTGAGAGTCCTTCTGCCAGGCCACTTTATGTTCGGATGGCAGAGAGAGGGGCAGCCTGGGCCTCTCCCTAGATGACTAGTAGAACTCACTCACTCTTGTCTCTTTGGGGCGAGTAGGTCCCTTGGGGCCCTGTCTACCCTTTGCTGTCTTAGGGCAGGTGGCCTTGTTCATGCTATTGGTTTGGGGCTCTCTCGGGACACATGTTCTGTGGTATTCTTTCCTGGCCTGCCCCAGCCTCTGGTCTGATACGATAGCTAATGCTGTGACCCTTTAATATAGTCCCTCCTGCTGTGCTGACTCCCAACCGTAAAATTATGTTTGTTGCTACTTTATAACTCTAGTTTTGCTATTGTTGCAAATTGTAATGTAAATACCTGTGGTTTCCCATACTCTTAGGCCACCCCTGTGAAAGGATAGTTTGACCCCAAAAGGGTTATGACCCCACAGGTTGAGAACTATTGCTGTAGCTAGAGGGCATGCAGGGGTGGGTGGATACATGCATGCATATCGTCTACTTGCATGTATGTCACCTCTGTCGCAGCTGGGGCTGAGACATTCAGTCCTGTCTTGGTGTGATTCTGTCCTTCACTGGGTCGGGAGAGGAAGAAAATATGGGAGGTGGCACGAGACGTACACGGTTCTTGCTCAGATGGGGCCACCAGTGCCTGCCTCTTCCTGCCACTTAGGAAGAAGCCACTTGGATCTCAGCCAACAGTCCCTCAGATCTTGTATTTGGGGGGAGCAATTCAAAAGAGCTCATCTTGGATTAAAGGAGGTGGGATGGGCCTACCCTTGAACGTTAGAGCCCTGCTCAGATGACTATGGCTGAAAAGTGCTTGTCCACCAGTGTTTGCTCCACAGTGTCACAGAGTGATGGCTCAGGGCCCTCTTGCTTTATTCATGTAGAGACCGTGAACAGAGACCTCTCAGCAGCCTGAGCACTCAACTGCCAGCGGCTTCTGGACTGTGTGTGCATTCCCCAAGGTCTGTCACTGAGTCAGCACACCTGGGCATACAGCTCTTGTTTCTACCCAGAGACTCAGCATTCTCAGTGCAGAGGCTTCCTGCCCGAATGTGGGGTTAGTGCTGCAGCCCCTGAGCTCTTAGGCTATTGGGTGGCTTTGGGCTTAGTCCTTAGCAGCTCTTTCTGGGCAAATTTCATTGTCTTAGTACATCTGATGCAGTTTCTCACCTTCCTCAGTCTCCATCATCTGTAGTCTCTACCCCCGACCACCCTTGTAATCCACCGCTGTGTTCTTTCTGCTCTTGCTGCTGAGGTAGAACACGCTAGGCTCACAAGTCAGTGGGGCTGGAGAGATGGCTCAGAGGTTAAGACCACTCACTGGCTGCTCTTCCGAAGGTCTTGAGTTCAATTCCCAGCACCCACATGGTGGTTTACAACTATCTGGTGCCCTCTTCTGGTGTGCAAGTGTATATGCAGGCAGAACACTGTATACATAAGTAAATAAATCCTTTAAAAAAAAAAATCACAAGTTAGCAAAAACACCAGCTGAGAGAATACTTTCCTGGGCCTAGAATCCACAACACTGCAAGTGGAGTAGTCTATAGAATAGAAAGAAACCTCCCAGGCTAACTCCAAATATATGTATCTAGAAGGTAGGTGTCATAATCCCACCAATCATAGCCCTGTTCATGCATGTACACATGGCTTCAGGTGCCCCCAGTCCAAGCCTCATATGACCACCAACCACAGAGTTTTGGCTGACTCACTAAAAAGCCCTCCTCCCTTGCAGTGAGAACAGCTGTAGGATGGCAGGGTCACCTGCACTCCATGAGGGCTTGCAGCTGCACAGGCTGTTTGCAGCAGTCATGACTGGAGCAGGGCTTTGTGAAGCAGAAGCTGGGATCTCAGAGGATGCCGTGGTTGGGGACCAGAGCTTCTTCTGAGTGACTGTCCTAGAGGCTGCCACAATTGGGGACCAGAGCTTCCTCTGAGTGACAGCTGAAGCTGAACTGCTGCGGTGACAGGCTGACTGACAGAGAAGAAGGTGCCTGGCTGACAGCTTCCTGATCAAGGTGTCTGGCCAAAAAGGGAGAGGCGGCAGTTCTAGCAAGCCAGCTGCCCTGCTCCTGGTAGCTTTTGCCTGTTTAGGACACTAAAGGGCCTTGGGACTGTAGCTCAGTCGGTAGAGTGCTTGCCTCAGATGCACGAAGCCTGAGTTGGATCCCCAGTAGCAGCAGCAGCAACAACAGCAGCAACAACAAAAGGCCTAGGAGCATACATCTATTACCCTAACGGGAGGTAGCGGCTGGAGGATCTAGGAGTTCAGTGTCATCCTAGGCTACATGGGAAGTTTGAGGCCAGCCTGGGCTACATGAGACCCATCTCAGAAAAACCCCTGGTGTGACTGGAAGTGCTGCACAAAGCAGGAGGAGGTGGTGGTGGATACCAACATTTGAGAGATTGGAGGTAGGACAGCCAGGACCAAGGCCGTCCTCAGCTCTAACGTGAGTTCACGGTCTGAGACACAGAAAATATTATCTCTGCTGAGTATGATGGCGCATACCCCTAATCTCACCAGCCAGCCCGGTCTATTTAGTGAGTTCTAGGTGAGCCAAGGCTATACATCGAGACCCTGTCTCAACAACAAAACAAAACAAACAAAACTCCATGATATTATCTCAAAAATGAAAAAAAAAGTGCATAGAATAAAAACTTAGCAAATTAACATTGTTTTTGTTGTTTGTTTCAAACGATACGCTCCCCCCGCCCCCGCCTTGAGAGGGTTTCTCTGTGTAGCCCCTGGCTGTCCTGGAACTCACTCTGTAGAACCAGGCTGGACTCAAACTCACAGAGAGCCATCTGCTTCTACCTCCCAAGTGCTGGGAATAAAGTTGTGTGCTACCATCGCCTTGC
Source organism: Acomys russatus (assembly GCF_903995435.1). Classification (NCBI taxonomy): domain Eukaryota; kingdom Metazoa; phylum Chordata; class Mammalia; order Rodentia; family Muridae; genus Acomys; species Acomys russatus. Next base: position 38,736,211 of record NC_067147.1, on the reverse strand, counting down.
AACAGCATCTCTTGTAGCCCAGGCTGACCTAAAAAATCTGTCTATCCAAGAATAGCCCCAAATTCCCAATACCCCTCTTTTACCTCCCAAATGCTGGTGTTGCTGATGTGCAGTAGCACGTCTGCCTTGTTAAATTATCATTTTAAACAACACTTAACAATGCTAACCCCTAACTCTATGCTCTCGGGGGAGGATTGGGTCCTTCTGATATGTTTCAGAAGCAGCCTGTGAAAGCCTTAGGAAGTAGAGGAGTCTCAAAGCTCAGCCACCACCATCTGGGCTCAGAGGCCCCGAGGGCAGAGCTGTGCCCTTTCCAATATCCTGTCCTGTAGCCAGGCCCAGTAGTGAGGGGAGAGTGCTAGAGCCAATGAGCTTGGGGTCGAGTCTTCAAAGGGCTCTTAACCTACTGTGAACCTAACTGCAGATCACCCTGTCTCAGCCAACAGGCCTATGTCTCCTGCAACACAGGATGTTGCCATTTGGAAAAGCCTCAATGGTACCCATAGCTTAGGACCTGAGAGTCACCCTACCTGACCTTACTTGATCCTTGTCCTATAGGGACATCCTATAGACAAGACTCGTAGGCTCAGAGTGGCAAAAGAACTCATCCGATGTCACACAGCACAGGACAAGGGCAGACAAGCCAAGCCAGAGCCCCGTCTCCAGAACCTCTTCATGGCGGTTCCAGAGCTCTGTAGAGACACCCCTAAATCTCCATGGTCCTCTAGATCAGTTCTCCTCAACTTTCCTAATGCTACGACCCTTTAATACAGTTCCTCATGGTGTGGTGACCCCCGACCACAAATTATTTTTGTTGCTACTTCATAACTGTAACTTTTCTACTGTTAGGAACCATAATGTATATATCTGATAGGTAACCCCTAGGAAAGGGTAGTGTGACCCACCCCCAAAAGGGGTCATGACCCATAGATTCAGAACTACTGCTCGAGGGCCACTGATTAAGTGTGTGTGGGGAGCATGGACTTGGGGCTCTTCTGCTGGGTGCTGAACTGAGTGTTCTGGCTGCTGACCCAGCAGCACAGCCAGCAGGCAGATGCAGACGATGGAGGACAGCTCTCTGTCCTCACTTTGCTGTTCTTCAAACCACTGAGACTCTCAAGGGGTTCCCTCTGGGTTCCTGAAAACCCAATGGCCCCAGGGGCCCAGATTATTGGTCCCCTGCCACTAAACCAAGCCTAGTCTGTGGTCCTGCCTTGGTGACAAGGCCCCAAACTTCTCAAGAGCCTGTCACAAGAGGCACAGGGTACAGGATGGGTACCCCTAGGCAGGAAAGGCAAGAGCAGCTTGGGGTAAAGGGGAGCTTACAGCGCAATGGCCGTGTCCCACTTTGCCAGGTAATTGCCACGTTGATCCGAATCCCAATCTCCAGAAGGGCCGGCCCCCAAAATCAATGCTCTCCACTTACTCTTCAACCCAGAGCTACTTAAAGCCACAGAGTCTCATGCAGTAGCGAGTAGAGACCCCAGAACATCCATCTTTCCTCTGACTAGGAAAAAAAAAATCTCACTCCAGTGGGAGTGTGGCCGCCTGGGTTGTGTGTGCCTGGAAGGTGTCTCTAAAACACCTTGATGTCTACAGTTCTATCAGTAGGAAGTTATTCTTCAGAGAAATTCAAGTCAATTGTTGCAGCTTTATAACTACAGAGGCCCCAGGAAATGGAATGCTCCTTGGGTCTGTCATGTGTTTTTGATCCTTGCGAGCTGAGCACGGGGGTTGGGGGTTGGGCCCTGGACAGCAGAGGAGCTCATATAGGAAGATAGCAGGATGTGGGGAAGTGGGAAGGGATGCCTTGGGCTGACCTGGTCCTCAGATTTACCAAGGCACTCCAACTAAAAGCCCAGGCAATGTGATGCTCAGCATAGGCCTTGGGTAGTGGCCACAAGTGTGGGACTCAGCAGGGCCAGGTAGGGTGCCATGTTCCTTGGGACATGAATCTGCTTTGGGATGGCACAGAATTGTCCTGTACAGCTCACCTTGAGTAGAGAAGTGTTCCACTCTCCAAGGAGGGGAAGCAGAGGCCTACGGTCAGCCAGAAGAATTGCTGTGTGGGGGGTTTGGGCAAAGAAAGTTTAGATGTGACTGTGTACCTTGGGTCTCCATCATAGGAGTCAGGCTGTCCCCGTCCCACAAATGGCTAAGGGTGCCACAGTCCTGTGACATGGTGCTGCAGGCTGCTCTAGTTCTTAGAGGAGAGGCTGGGGGCTCTGCGGTCAGGAGGTTGGCCAAGGCCACACAGCTGCTCATGTGAAATGGAGAGCAGCAAGGGTCTGTTGCCTCCCACCTCTGAAACTCTTGGGGGTGACTTCAGTTTGAGGTGGTGAGGAGGCTTCTGGAAAATCAGCTGGATGGGGCAGGCGCTTTGCAAAGGGAAGATGAGGTCAAGTGCTCCGTTATTCCGAGGAGCCAAGGTTCTGTGGTCTGCTGATGTCACAAGCCAGGGACTCTGGGCTCTGGCCTCTAGTTCACATGGGAAAGGCGAGGAGGGCCTGCTGCTCTGGTTTGGCTTTTGTCTCCAGCCATCTCACTGTGGCTGTGAGATGTGGGCTTCTAGGTGAGGTCACTGTGGATCAGCTGTGGGCTTGGAGATGGGGTGGCAGCATTGCTTTTCTCTGCCCGCACAGACGAGGTTATTAATGTAGCACTCGCTGTTCCACAGCCAGCAATGATGCTTTTCTGGTAGCAGTACAGATAGACAGAGTGAGACCATCTCTCCCCCGACTGGGCCTATTACAGCTCCTTCCAGGGCATGCCCTCACTTTGCCAGCCTGAAGCGTGTGTGTGTGTGTGTGTGTGTGTGTGTGTGTGTGTGTGTGTGTGTGTGTGAAGAATTGAGGCAGCTACTGTGAAATGTTTATTGCAGTCACCAGGGGACAGTTTTTCCCTCTGCACTGCCTGTGTGCACAGGAGAGCAGGTACCAAGCCTGTTTTGTCAGTCCCTGACCCCATGGGCTTGGCAGGCCGTGCGTATACAGGAAATGTTGTAGCGACTTGCTGAGAGAATGAATCAGTCATTGCTCTACCCCTTGCCCGGGAAAGTGAGGAAGGAACACAAGGACAACACTCCGTCCAGCCCCAAGGAGGATTAGAGGGTCCCAGCTTGGATATCTCAAGTATTTCTTGGCCACCCATATGCTCTGTGACCCATGAGGGGTTGCTAAATGTCTCTATGCACAGATGCCGTGGAGCGGTGCTAAGTGGGATGAATGGTTGGTAATGGCCAAGTATTGAGAAGACACTGGGAAGCAGGGCACCCCCTTTTGGAGTACAGCATAAACCCTCCTGGGAGGCAGGACTGCTACCTCTCCTAGGGCGAGTCCGGTCCATGGACTGACCTGGGAACTGAGGAGTACAGGTTGGCCAGGGATTAAAGGGTAAGGTTGATGGGGTTGATCTTGAACTTGGGTTAGACTGGGCTGGACTGAGGTGCTTTCAGCTCAGGGCAGACGCAGCCTCTAAGACAGGTTAGATTTGCCATTTGGAGGCAGGGGTGGAAGGCAGCTGTGTGAGGACCTCATCTGTAGTAAGTGCCTGCCAGGAGAGTGGCTTTCTGAGGGGCAAGGTCACAGATATGTCCCCCTCCCCTTGTCTTTGGGGTGTTTCTTGGAGAAATTCAGAGCATCCAGGGACCTTCTCATCTCATTAGTGTGTGGCGAGGAGAGCACAGAGCTCTTCTCCCTCTGACTAGGGCAGCAAGAGAAAGTAATCGCCACCGTACCTGCACAGCACCCTACAGTATGTTAAACTCCTTCCTATCCCAATTTTTTTTTTTTACAAATCTTCTTCACAGTCTTGAGAAATTAGTATGACAAGAGATGAAGGTCGTTTTGTAGAGGAGAAACGGAAGCATGGAAAAGAGCTGCTGCCCGTGGTGGTTCAGAGGCCAGAGGCAGAGCTGAGAGAAGGCCCCTTGGCTCCCAGCCTCTGCTCTGGTCCTTTGCCGAGCCACTGTTAAGTCCCCAGGCTGGTCTGAGCAGGCACACTCATGCCTTGTGCCCACGGGTTCCTTGCAGAGCCAGCCAGCCAGCCTGGTGTACCCTGTGGCCCTGTCAGGTGGGTCCAAGTTGTCGTAGCCATCCCTGAAAGTCACATCGCTGACATCATGACTGCATAAAGTTAATTTATTTCGTTAAGGGAGGTGTTAATTAAGAGTTCTCATTCATTGTGTCTTTGCAGACAGCTCTGAGTTGTCGGTGCTGGTGACAGCAAAAGCTAATGGTATCACAAGTTATTAATAGAACCCCTTCTGGGGGGGTGGGGGAAGGGTGAGGGATGCTGGGGGGAGGGGCAGGATGGAGCAGGGATGATCTGGGTTCACTGCCAGGCCTGTGGTCCTCAGCATGCAGGGTGGGCCCTGGAGGAAGTCTTGCCTGACAAACACTTGGCCCTGACAGTGTACCCAAGCACCCTATATTTCCTCAAGGGCCCACAGCTAGTTGTGTTTAAACTCAGGCTGGTATCTTGTCTCCACTAAGTCACATGGGACTAAGTGGGTCCATGGAGGCCTCTGGTTTGGGTAGAGGGAAAAAAAGGATGGCACAGCTACTGAATTTGATGAGCTCAGTGGCAGGGGCCTAGGGGAATGATACTGAGATCAGAACAGCCCACCTTGCACCCCTAGCAGCTGCCTTCAGCCCGCACTGCCCTCCCCTCAGTCTAGACAAGGTACAGCTTTTAGGGAGTCAAAGACAAAGCCAGGGCTAGGAAAATGGCTCAGTTGGTAAAATAATACCCCCCCCCAAAAAAAGCAAAGTGTGGCATATACATTTGTAAACCCAGCACATGAGAAGCAAAGGCACGCATGTCAGTAGAACTCACTGACCACACAGCTTAGCCTAACTGGCAAATCTCAGGCCCCAGTGAAAGACGTTGTCTCAAAAAACAAGGTGGATGGCTCCCAAGCCATTCCTTGAGGTTGAGGCCTCCAGACACATGCCTGTATAACCCCCGACCTGCACATGGCTCCCACTCCCTGACACCTAAAGGTGAAACAAACTGACTCTTAACCTCCCCAGGGAGCTTACCATTTTGTGGGAGAGGGAACCCAGAAGGCCTTACAATGGATCACACAGACAGCCTGAGGCTTGGGAGTGACTTTCCATGTGTGTATGTGGGTGGGGCCGGGGGCACGGAGGAATTGAGATAAGACTGAAACGTGAGAGACCTTCACCAGGTAGCGGGGCTTGCTACCAGGCATGGGGGCCTGAGCCCCATCCCCAGAAAACACATACTAGGCGGAGAGAAGTGACTCCTGCCAGCTGTCCCCTGACTTTCGTAGGTGCATCTGTGGCACATGCATGCCTGTGCGTGTGTGTACACACATGCACCTATTAATTTTTCAAAGTCTTAAAAAGGAACAAGACGCAGGTTTGCAGAAGTGCCAGTGGACTACCAGCCCAGAGTCATTCTTCCACCACTCATGTATGTGAGCGTCGAGCCACAGACCCCTGCATCATTCCTGGACCCTGTGAGATCCCAATGAGCCACCAGCGAGTGTCTTTACAGACCTGTGGGCATTGGCTGTGACGGCCGCTTCTTTGTCTACGACGCCTGTCTCTGTCTTAGTCTGTTTTCTGGTGCTGTAGCAGAATACTGGAGGCTCTTAGTTGTAAAGACTGGAGGTTTCTTTGGGTCTGGAAGCTGGGAAATCCAGAAGCATGGCACGAAGACCTGGTAACATGGTGCACCGCAGCATTATGAAGGCATCACAAGGTGAGACAGAACAAACACATTGCCAGGGGCCTCTCTTCTCACCTTAAAACGGCTACTGTAGTCGCTAGGGCCCCACTCTTAATGACTTCAGGCATTCTAATTATTTCCCAGAGGCCTCATGCCCACATAACACAGACATGGTATATAACCTTGACCTTTAGACGTCTGCTCAGCATTGTGTGATCCTTGGGTTATCCTCAGAGCAGGCCTTGACAACAAAGAACAGAGAAAAGATTTCAAGACAAGGGATCTGGATTCAGTTTCAGACTCTGAAGGGAGCCTGTCTTCCCAGGGCTATTGTGAAGGTCTAATAAGGCTGTGGATGGAGGATTGCTTTGAACACTGTAGCTCACACCCGAAGTCCTCACACATGATGGACCTGGGAGTAGAGTCAGGTGGTGACTCCTATACTCGGGTTCTTCAAAAGGGTCAATGTGGCATGTCCACTGGAGAAGCCATGTGGCACTGTGCCTTGCCAATGACAGCTCAGGCTGGCCATCAGAAGGAAGGGTACATGGGGAAGAAGAATCTTTGAAGGGGAAGCCTAAAGTTCCTGCTCAGAGACATGAACAAGGGGGTGGCCCAAGGATGGAGAGAGAGGAAGGGAGAAGCCAGGAAGTGGGTGTGCTTATCCTAAAAACCAGTGGGAACCATTTCTTCATTTTCTGACAGATGTGGGGACATCTCAGGAAGTGTTCAGCTATGGCTAGTCAATGTTCTATAGTGTGAGAACATGGGGGTGCTGGTGAGGTAGTGGGCCTGGGGCTCATACACATACAGGAAGTCCTAGGCCTGATTCCCATAACCCATGAGCCATTTTTACTTTTTGCCAGAGAGAGAAAAAGTTACGGCAGGAAAGAGCACATGGCTATCTTAGAATATCTGGGGTTGTTCTCTAGGGCATGCTGACAATTTCCCACGATGCCAGTGGCTGGAGGGCACCAGGCAGCGAGTGCTGCCTTTTCCTTTTGGGACAGCACTTATAGTGTAATGATTTCTAGGGTTAGTTTTCATCTGAGGGGGCTTTCTCTTTGTGATTTCTCAAAGGGAGGGAACCCAGAGCCAGGGTGAGAATCCTTCAAGCTGTTTAGAACCCTCAGCTGTGAGGGAAATACCTACAGTAGGAGCCCCAGACCCAGACATGACTCTTGTGGAGCCAGGGACAGAAGGACTGAGCGGGGAAGTTGTTGCCTGGATTTAGGAGCCGGTGACAAAATGTGATGTAGTGTAGGGGTTTGGTTCAGGAGAGTTTCCTAGGATCATATTTTATTGTTTTCAAAGTGTAATCCCCTAGAGGTTGGCTTGGCTTGTGACTTCAGTGAAAGTCCGTGACTTTCCTTGATTTCCTTCCATGGCTCATGGCTGTTTAACACTCTGAAACCTGGACGCGCTTTATGATCTGGGATGGTGGGAAGAGGCCAGTCTGGGGCCTGGGGGCTGCAGGGAGAGGGGGTTGATAAGCCAGAATGAGGCAGATTCATTGTAGTAGGAGAGGAAGAAAAGAAAGAGAAGAGGCACTGGCGAGAATAAGACAGAAGGGAAAGAGAGACAAAGCATGGTGAGATGTGGGGACCGGCCATGAAAGGAGTAATAGTGAGAGAGTGGGGGGGGGGGGCAGAGAGATGGAGAGAAAAGAGAGGAAGGTGGTAACAGGGCAGGGGCAGGGAGGGCGGGAAGAAGGTGTGAGTGGGGATGGGAGGGGGGGAGGGCACGGAGGTCTCAAGTTCCGTAGCCTGTTTTCCCAGCAAGCATCTGCACATCAGAAATACAGCTGGGCTTTTTCTTCTTTTCTTCTAAATTGACATCTTTGATTTTGTCCCTGCTTGACAAATCAGGCCACTTATTATTAGTGATGGATAAATATCACAGGCATTCATTTTACATCTGGGCCCACTGATAACAGACTTCAACACACCACCCCTCTCCTGATGGCTCCCTAGGCCCCTTTCGAGGGCTCAAACTAGGAAACTAGACGTCCTTTGCGTGCATCTGCAAAGATCTAAAAATCTCACCCAGAGAGATGCTGCCAGCCTGGAACTGTCCAAGAGCTTTGGTGTTCACCCCCACCCCCACCCCACCTTCCCATCCCCCCACCTCCCGGCTCCAACACCTTCCCATCGTGCCTACAACTCTAAGAGAAGCTGTTCACAGCCTGTGTACTGTCGAAAGGATCTACTGTCCCCAGGCTGGAGTGGCTGGGCACATATCCTCCCTGCCGAACATAATTACTTCTGACACGGAGGAGGCAGTGGCTTAAGCTTGCTGTGTCTGGCTGGCTTTAAGCGTGTGCCATCCTCCTGCTGGGTCTCAGGTCTCCACCTGTGATGTTAAGGACTGGATTAGGTGTTCTCTGGTGGGGGGGGGGGGGCGTGGAAGCCCTCGGCTCAAGTCTGTTCTGCTCCACAAAGCTCTTAGCACGTTTTCTCTGCTTAGAAGACTGAGGTATGGATTCTGTAACCAGGCTCTGACTGCTCTCTCTGGCCACTCCCGGCTCCTTGTGCTGCCCTCGTTCCAGCCAAGAGAACCTTCATCCTGATCTCAAACACGCTCCTTCGTCCTTGGTCACCCCCAGTGCCTACTTCTTCCCATAATTCTCCACTTCTGATCTCCTATTGAACAGATCACCTGGGCTCTTCAACAGACAACAGACACTTAACTTTAAGTGTGTCCCTAGCTTCTTTTACCCTGAGACCTGGCCTGTGTTTTCTGTAGCTCCCCAGGAGGCCAGGCATGATGATATACACCTTTAATACCAAAACTGGGGGTGTAGAGGAAGGCAAATCTCTGGAAGTTCAAAGCCAGCCTTATCTACATAGTGAATCCAGGCTAGTCAGGGCTACACAGGGAGACCTTGTCTCAAAAAGAAAAAAAAAGTGCTTCAAGTTATGATCAGATTTCACCAGAGGGGTTTTTTTTTTTTTTTTTTTTTTTTTTTTTTTTTTAATGATTCTGTGTAAACTCTTTCACTAAAAACTGTGGAAGCTGTGGCTCCTCTTTGAAGGGTAAGATACTCACTAGCTTCTACAGAAGACACAGGGTCATCTTGTCTTCTGGCCCCAAATCTATACAATTCTTCTTCTTGCCAGAGCTGTGTGCATTTTAATAGATACACGAAGGCTGAAGTAACTCGGTGACCCCTCTAATAATGGGTGCTTTGGGCTTGGTGACAGAGGTGAGGGATTCCCTAGTGCCTGTGACCTCGGGTGGAGGAAACGTGCCAAGAGCAGAGATGCCCCTGAGCTCTGAGAATTCTGAGCTCTCTGTACTGATGAGGGGACAGGGAATCATTTGTCTCTGCTCCCAGGGATGCATGGCTGAGGGGAGCTAATGAAGCCGTCTACCTACCAACATGCTGAGACAGTGACGGATGGTTCTGGAGAGGAAGGCAGGTGTCGGCACATGGCCCATTGGGCAGGATAGAGAATTGCATGTTCCTCAATGTCACTGTAGATCCCGTCACTGCTGAGCCCTTAGGGAGGGAGCCTGTGAGCACTGGGGTGGAGGGACAAGGACCCTTAAGAGAGCAAGCACCTCCCACTGGCCCATTTGTGTGACAAGAAGGCCAGATGTCTGAGTTAAAAGAGTATAGCACCCTCTTGGTTCAGTTGTCTTGTTGTCCAGTTGAGAATACAGAAGCCAAGAGGGAGTTGGTGAGTTAAACCAAAGACACACAACAAGCCATGGCCAGAGATTCCTGGAAACATCCTATGATGCCCAGAAAAAGGGGAAGACTATTCATGTGGCATTCTGTTCACTACAGTGCTGTGGCTAGGCAAAGCAAAAGGGAAGGTCGAATTTCTACTTCTGGACAACCGTTAGAGGTGCCCCCCTGTCTGCTCTATCTGTTGAGCTCTCTGTCCACCTCTCCTATCGAGAAAGTGCATGCCCTAAGAAGGTGGCTTGTCCTCCAAGCCCCTCCCTCTTATCTGCTAACCTGTAGGTTGCAAGTGCCTGAAGGTCTTTTGCAGTAGTGCATGCTTCTTGGTCTTCGGAACTCATAGTGGGCTAGGTCCCCACCTGAGCCCTGCTCCATCACCACATGGGATAGTACCCCCACTCCCATGATGATTCAGGGACCTCCAACAACTTGCCCTTCCATCTTCCCTGACGTCAGAGGTACTATAGCTTGAGATGTCAGCGCCCATACAGGGCCTGTGGCAGGTCTAAGAAGGGGACAGGGATTGAAGGAGAAGCTTTGCTTCTCGTGGTCCAGGTGGTCAGTCTGGTTGGTCCCCGCATAGGGTTACTCCCCTCTCATTTGTCTTGGGCTCCTGGCCATCACAATTGCTCTTTTGGTCCTTGGCTTACCTGCCACTGTCATTCCCACCCTGGAAGATGTGCTGCACCTCAAAGGCTCTAAGTCCCTAGGAGGACACCGAAGTTCAGAAGGGGACATGCTGAGGTGACAGGGGAGTAAATGGCATTCAGTCATGTACTCATGCCACAGAATATCCTGTGAGGCTCTAGGCTAGGAGCTGGGATCGCTCAAGTGAGGCCAATGTGCTCCATTTCTGGAGAGCCTTCCATGGGCCCGAGGTTGCTGCATTGTTGGCTCTCTGGCTTCCAGAGGTTGCTGTGTGGTAGCAGCCACCTATAGCATTTATCCTTGAGGCTTGGGGTTCAGATTCATAGCAGAGACTACTTCCTCTCCTCTCAAACAGCATTTCCAAAATGATTGCCCACATCTATACCCTTTGAATATCTGAAGATTGTTCTCCATTAAAGTAGGATATATAGTCTTCTGTGGACTAAACTGGTCTTGAATTGTGTATGTATCTGATGCTGGTCTTGAACTCCTGGTTCTCCTGTCTCCACATCCCAAGTTCTAGAATTACAGGAAAGGACCACCATGCATGGCTTTCACCACTGATCACCATTCCATCTTATGTGCCATTCTTGGGGAACAGAATGAAAGCACAGAGAGGGAAACTCTGATCTCTAGAGGAAAGGGCCAAGGCAAAGGCTTACCTCTCAATTTCCTGCTGATTCTGATAAATACATAAAGACATCTGGTCAACCCAGGGTCAAGACCTTCTAGGTTTAGAGAACAAAGGGGCTTTGACCTGGATGGGGCTTCAGCTTTCTGCTTCCCACCCCTGCCACTGCCCACTGGGGCCAGCTTTGTCTCGCAAAGTGCCATCATTACCCACACATCAACCTCCTCTCCCGCCTGTGCATTTAGGCTCAATTACATCTGAGGCTGTCTGGCATAATTAAGTGACATTAGGACATATCCCCTGCCATAATGCAGTGTTCAAAGCCCTGGGCTCCACGTCCCTGGACCTGCCACCACTGTACTGTAGCTGTGTCTGCCTAATGTGAACTATGATTGGGGCTAATTACTCCGCAGACAGGCTTCATTAGTGACAAGCTTGGGTTGAGAGGTTGGGGGCAGACCATCCCTCCTGGAGCACTTGGTCACAGCTCAACCTCCCTTTTCCTCTCTCTGTCCAGCTTACCTTGCTTTGCTGAGCCAGTGAGAAATAAGAGAGAAAGGGCTTTCCTCAAAGAGGCTCTTCTGGTTGATCAAAGTCACAGACTTGAGTTACAGGACTTTCTAGAACTTTCTAATTGGTTTATTCAAGCAGTAGGAAGCCAAGGCCTTGGGAGAGAGGAGAGGAAGGCTCACATTTTTACCAGCTTGTCTAATAGAAGTCCTCTCTCTTAACCTGCGAAGCTTGAAGAGTGGAATGAATGAAGAAGGACTTTCCACAGGCAGGCCCTATCTGGCCTGGTTGGGAGAATGGGTTCTGAGTATTCAGAAGGTCCAAGGGCTCCTGCGTGCTTCTTTTGTCCTGCATGCCTAGGAGAAAGCGTCCCCTCCCATCTCACCTGAGTGCTGCAGTTCCTCACATGTGTTTCTCTCTCTCTCTCTCTCTCTCTCCTCTCTCTGGTTTTTCAAGACAGGGTTTCTCTGTGTAGCCTTGGCTGTCCTGGACTCACTTTGTAGACCAGGCTGTCCTCGAACTCACTCTGCCTCCCGACTGCTGGGATTAAAGACTTCAGGGGACAGAGAAAGGGCTTTTCCCCCCATCAGTTCCATCTAGCCCTAGGCTCAGGAACTTCCAGTTACTCCCAGGGAGCAGTGAGATGCTTTATGCAAATTGAATAATAGGTCGAACCAAACCCAACAACCACCATTATTCTTCCTGATACTTGTGTTTTTGTTTTCTTCCGGAGACAGAGCGGGGACTGTGCCTGAGATTGCTCTGGGTCCCCAGCGGTTCCCGCTCGTTTCCCCGAATGAGGCTGGGCACTGATGGATGTGAATGGTTGGAGGACAATGGGCAACCTTGCTGTGAAATTATAGCTCTGGACCTCAGAACGGGATAATGCTTGTCGCACTCCTGCCCTTGTTCTGTGGTCACCGAGTGTGTGGTTGGGCTCTGAAGCAGGCCTCACAAAGATCACCTACTGTCCTTCCTTCCTCCTCCATGGCACAGATGAGGACAGTGTCTCCTGGGCAACTGCTCACAGTTGCTTGCGAGCTGGTGACACATCCTGCCCCTCCTCCCAACTTGGAGCTGGCCTTGACCCAGAGGAAGTGAGCAGTTTCTTTCGCTTTGTGCTCCCGAACTTCTCAGTCGCTTCCCTACTCCAGAGACCTCCGACTCTGAAGTGAGAGCTTCGTGTTCTCAAGTGGCAGCTTCCTCACGAGGAGGACCGCGGGCTCCCCTCAGTAGGACCAGCACACTGGAATAGAGACCAAGTCTTCAGGGAGCAGAGCCCAGACATCCCACAGACTACAGTGTGCAAACTCCACCCCAACACAGTCATCAACCTCCCCCCACTTTCAACACTAGCCTGCCCCAACCTTAGCCTGCTGTGGGTTCCTGTGATGCCTAGTGCCCTGTGCTCTGGGAAAACCTTCCCTCTGGCCCCTTACTGCTAAATCTGATTGTTGAAGGAATACCGCTGGGGAGTCGGAAAGGATTGAGGAGCTGTGTAATGAGAAAGCGTGCCTAGGCAGGTGATGCTGGGGCAGCCCACATGAGGTTCCCACTCACTGTCACAGATTTTCTCTCTTCCCCAGGGCTCAGCATCATTAGAAGCACTAACCAGTGGTCTCTCATGTGTATCCCGGAGTAGTCACAGTTCTGTGAACAGGTATGTGAATCTATGTCATTGGGTTAAGTAGGTGTGTCCATGAGGCTGTGTTGGTAGGTACAGCCTGAGCAGCTGTAGCCTGAGGTGGTTACATCTGTGGCTCTGGGCAGCTGATGGATCTGGCGTGTAGTAGCCTGGGCCATACCTTGGTTATATGGTTCAGTGCTCACTGGAGGTCACTGTGGTGGGAGGCATCTGGACTTCCAGCAGGGTGGGGGCTGCAAACCAAGAGACTGACCTACATGAAGTGATGGTCACAGACAGAGTTACCCGCTTCCTCCAATTGGAGTCTTTCCACGGAGCCTGACCCATTTAACTCTGTTTCATTGATGAGGGGACAGGGGTAGGCTAGATCTAGAACCTAGACATGGCTCTATAGGATTTGAGGCCTGTATAACTCTGCCTCCCCCCTGCCTCCACCTGCTTCCTCCTGCCTCTCCTGCCTCCCCTGCCTCAGGTATAGAGAACTGCTGTGACTCTCCATTGGCAACAAGGATTATAATTATTATTTGTCATGGGCGAGAATGGCTGTGGGCAATTGGCGTTGTCAGGGAAACCATACCAAATGCTCCGTCCCTTCTCCCTGCCTCCGTAGTTCCTCTCCAACAGCAGGAGGGATCTGGGTGAGAAGCCCTGTTGTCTGCCATTTTCCTTTCTCCTGGCTTCCCCTTAGGGCCCGGCAAGCCACCTCTCAGCTCCTGCCATTTCCTGGCTCACTTGGTTTCTGCTTCTGGAGCTGTGGTCTCCTCAGACCTCCGTGGAGCCTGAGGGGGCATCCTGTCCCACCAGGTTCCATGAGACTCTCCCTACTGGAGTGTGCTTAGGGGTACTGGTCCAAGAGACAGGAAACCTTGCTGGACATGCCCTCTCACAAGGACTTCCCCTTAGGAAATGTGGCTTCCTTGGCTGAGTGGTGTTGGTCACCCTGTCCTATCCCCAGCGACTTGGGTTCCCATCTGTAAAGAAGGCAGGTTGCTCTGACACCCTCAGATCTCATTTGTCCTGTAATTCTCCAGTAATACCACAAACTGGCCACACCCTGCGGATTCCTTGAGTCTCCTCTCCTGCCAGGGTTAGGCCAATGTGCTGCCATCCAAAGGCCTGGGTGGAGCCAGGAACCAATGCAGATGCCATGGTGGAGTGCTGCTTACTGGCTTGCTCGGCCTGCTTTCTTATAGAACCCAGGGTCACCAGCCCAGGGAGGTCACCACCCACAATGGCCTGGGCCCTCTCCCATTGGTCACTAATTGAGAAAATGCCTTAGAGCTGCCTCTCATGGAGGCATTTCCTCTTCCTCTCTGATGAATGGAGCTTGTATCAAGTTGACCCAAAAGTAGCCAGGACAGTCAGTATGTGAGGTCTATAGAGAAGATCTGGCTCCATTGAAATATGACCCCTTGTGCTTTCTAGCTCCAGCACCTGGTGGCCTCCCAGGGTCTTTTCCCACACAAACCCCCATTTGACCTTTGGCCCTTTAGCCCCCTTTCCCTTCTGTCCCACATTTCCTACATATTAGACCCACTCAGGCTCTTGGGCTCCTTCCATGGGAAACTTACATGGCTGACCCTATGCATTCTTGTTGTCTGACACCAAACTATTACTCACATAATAAACAATTATTAAGCACCCACTGAATGCCAGACTGTGTCCTGGACACCGGAAGTACAGAGGATTGGGAAGCTGAACCTTCCCTTGTGTGTCTTCTGCCTCCCCTGTCCAGCCCGAGAGTCCATGTAGGAGTTGAACACTGTGTGGGTTGGTGGTCAGCAGGGCTAGGAGCATCCACGGAGCTCTTACTGAAAGCCTGTCAGAACTAAGTGGTCTGCAGAGCCCCAGAACCCATGCCTGGGGACTGGGGGCAGAACTGAGGGGCTTGGGGCTACCATGCCTGCTGCAGCCAGGATCTTGCATATGCAAGTGTTGTGCACTGATGGAATGGGCAGTGTGGTGAGAGCATGCTGGGAGAGCGCTGCTCAGGTCAAGCCCTGGTCAGCACGCAGGCAAGCTGTGACGTAAAGTCACCCAACTCCCAGTCCAGCGCTCCCTCCAAAGCCTGGGACTATCCATCAAACGTAAGTCAAGCGTGGACCCTAGCGAACACCTCCCACCACCCATAGCCAGCTGATTAATTATGACACATTGGAGATGATCGCATAAATTAATTTCTGAATTACACCATTAGTGGTCAATTAATTAATTAATTTTTTTTGCTCTGGGAAATGAAGATATTCCTGTTATCTAAGCACTGACCAGGCACCTCTATTTATGCTAGTGCGGCTACTGTTCCCTTCCCCCCCCCCCATTTCTTCTGCTTTTGTATAAAGATTTCCCTCCCTTCTATCTCCCCTAGGTTTTGGTGGGGTAGTGCCTGTTTTTCCAAGGAGAAGAGAGATGCTCTTGCAGAGGGGGAGGGAGCGTGACTTTCAATACCTTTGGCAAAAATCAAAAGATCCCGTGTGCTTGAGCAGCCAAATAATGTCCTTTATTGGATGCTGTTAGGATACGGTTGCCGTGGAAACACAGGACCTTGACCTGACAGGTTTGGATGCTCAACCAGAAGCATGCATTCTCTTTAAGCCTCCAGAAGCCTGAGAGTAGTGGGGGAGAGGGAGCCAAGTGCAGAGAATGTGCTGTGGCCCTTATGTTATGTAGTAGCTGCCTCCTCCAGAAAGCCCTCCAGGATTAGCTCTCTACTGTGCTTCAACCACTCATCTCTCATGGCCAGTGCATTTCCCAGCTGGCCTGACTCTGGCTTCTCATACCTCAGGCCTCTGCCTCCTGGACAGTCAAGTATTCCATGTGAATCTCAGCAAGCCTTATTTAGCCTTTCTGTTTCCATTTTCTCATCTCGAGCCTTTCTACTATAGTCTGGGTTTTCAAGGCTGGTTATGGGAATCTAAGGGGTATGAATGAAAAGTGCTCAGCAGAGTGTCTGGCCTGGGGCAAGCGCTTCATCACCTAGAGATACTAAACGGGATATAGGAACACAAGTGAGTCCATTCAGCTCCAGGCTGGTGGCCTGCCTCTGGCTAGCTGTGGGCCAGTCACAGGGTCTCAAATGTAGTCTAATAGCTGCAGATGCTGGTGTGGACTGTGAAGGTGGGATGTGGGATAGCCACACCTGTCAGCTGGTCCTGGTTGCGTTTCCACCTGTCATCCCGATCCGCCGATCAGTCACTACAATTGGTGGACATGCGTTTGATGCTTGTGAACACCCACCAAGAGGCCTCAGAGCACTGGGCTCAGAGGAAGTCCTCTGTCTGTCATCTGTGTTCGGTGGTGGCTGCTGGCCCAAGCTGGTCTTGGTAATTGTCTTGTGAGCTCAGATTCCAGGTTTCCCAGAGCAGTCTCACTCAGGCCTTTCTCTGAGCTCAGTTTTAAAGGGGGCAATGGGCAGAAAAGGGATGCTGGCCTCTGCCTGGCTCCAGATGCCACTGGCACCAGAAGTTGGTGGGAAAGACACTGGCGCTCCTATGACCCAGGTCAGTCCCAATTAGTACCCAAGAGAGAGGTCTTCAGGTCATTGCTCCCTGGGGTTCCCTCTACCCAAGCTCTAGCTCTGACAGCACAGCTCAGGCCGTGTTCCTCCCTCTTCCACCTCAGAACTACCTTTTGGACCTGTCTGGAGCATCCATGAAGTATTTGATAAACAGTGAGGCACATGTCACTATTTAGAACCTTGGGTTCCCCATCTGTAAACCAGGTACAATAATGCCTGCTTGGCTTGTTGCTGGAGCAAACTCAGAGTGTGTAGACACTAGAGCAGTGGTTCTCAACCTGTGGGCCGTGACCCCTTTGGGGGGGGCTTACATATCAGATATTTATATTACAATTTATAACGGTAGCAAAATTATAGTTACGAAGCAGCAACGGATATAACTTTATGGTTGGGGGAGGCTCACCACAGCATGAGGAACTGTATAAAAGGGTCGCAGCCTTAGGAAGGTTGAGAACCACTGCTCTAGAGTGTCACGCACCCTGTGAGAGGTGGGTCCCACTTGAGTGACTCCAGAAGCCACATCCGATGCTGTCTGTGCTGATTTCTTTTTCATTACAGTTAGGTTTCCATGGGAACAACATAGCTTCTGCCATTCATTGGGAGCTTTGCCAGAGAGGCCACACCAGGGATCCAACAAGCTTCAGTGGTTCTGCTCTGGGCTTCCCTAGGGACTTTGGACATGGTACCTCAGTTTCCCCATCTGTCAGAAGGCACACTGACCTGACTGTGTCCCTCCCAAGTTCCTGTGAGCAGCTGGATAGGATGAGGTTGCTGGTTTACTTGACGCACGCAAGTTCTCCTTGAGCCGGAAGCCGGGCAGCCTTGCAGCCTCCTGTTTCTAGAGCTCTGTCCTAGCCTGCTCCTCTGTGCCTAGGTTTCTTAATTGTCCAAGTGTCATTAAGACCTCTGTTCCACATGCCGTGAGAAGTAGCAGTCAACTGTGTGACTCATCTCTCTCAGAGTCAAGACAGCATGTGGTGCCTACAGATGTTGTTTTTCACAGTGACAAAGTTAAAACAGGACCCAGGGCCATGGAGATGGCTCAGGCCACAGGCTACTTGCTTGATGACCTGAGCCATATTCCCGGAACCCACACAGTGCAGGGAGAGAACCAATTCCCTTACGTTGTCCTTTGTCCTGTACATGTGCACTATGGCACATGCACGCCCACACATAGAATAAACAAATAAATGGGAAAGCCTATTATCCAGTGACAGACATCGTATTTACTTCCCAGCAGGAACCACGTAGGGAGGCTGATGTGAATTTGGCATGCTGGTTTCAAAGCTCAGAACTCCTGGCTCCTATACCTGACCTTGGCTTTGAAGAAACAGCATGGGGTCTGACTGAGGGAGGAGCAGGGAGCTGAAAATGGGACCAGCGACAGGAGGCAGTAGAAAGTCCCTTGGCTGGTCCTTGGTTTTGTGCCCCTCCCCCTCCTCAAGAAGACTCTTTCTACAGGACCAAGGCAAACAGATGCATGAAGGCTAAGCCATACCTAGGTAGTGGTCTTTCGTTTGTTTGTTTGTTTTTCAAGACAGGGTTTCTCTGTGTAGTCTTGGCTGTCCTGGACTCTCTTTGTAGACCAGGCTGGCTTTGAACTCCCAGAGATTCACCTTCTTCTGCCTCTCCTAGTGCTGGGATTATACTTGCAATAGGCAATGGCCATTTTTAAATGATTGTTTTGAGGGTAGTGGCTTCCTGGGTGGGGTCCTTGGAATTTCCATAAAGGATGTATATATTTAATTTTTAATCTTAAATTCTGATGATCCCTTCTCTTCGGAGAAGTGTAGGTGGCTAGCAGTATCTGGGACTTACCGTCTCCTTGAAGTGTGAGTTCAGAGACCAACAGAAGTCAGCGAGAATGGCTTCAGGGAGATGGCATGGCGCACACTTGCTTCCACACGCGTGAGGACTGGAGTCTGCATTCCAGGACCCACATAAAGCCAGGCATGACTGTGCTCATATATAGCCCTAGCATTCCTTCAGTGAATCTGGGGAGTGGGACGGGGTTGGGGAGGGGAAGGAGAGAAAGCATCACTCCCAGGAGCTTAAGGGACAGGTGGCTGGGAATGCCCAGCTGTGGACAAGCCCTGACTAAAACACGGTGGAAGGTGTGGAGGACCCACATCCAAAGTTGTCTTCTGACCTCCACAGGCCTGTGTCTACACTCATACAAGAACACGTGCACCCAAGCACGCTTACACATCACTCTATATACACAAACACATTAAAAATGTTTTAAAAAATAGCTTGGCAGAGATATGGGACTAGTCTTCTCATTTTTCAACCACAGGATAATCCTGCTACCAGAAGATTAATGCTTCAAAGTCTAACACAAAATTAGGTTAATACCACAAACATAGATGTAAAAATCTTTAATGAAAGTTTAGCAAACTTCTATGAAATACTTTAAACACTAATGCATCATGAGCGAATGAGGCCTATCCCAGAAACGCAAGATTGGCAAACCACTTTAAAATCAGTCAATGATTTGCCATGCGGAAATTTAACTGAAAAATAAAATCTTGTGGTCATCTCAACAGACACAGGAAAAAAAAATGTGTTTTTTTTTTAAAAGTAGCAATCTGGGAATAGGAAGAAATTGATAAATTGAAATGTGTGAACGAATTGAAGTTCTGAGCTTGGAAAAGGTAAGAATGTGAAAAGACCATAGATTTGGAAAGCGTTTGAAAGGACAGGGACACTGGCAGCATAAGGGAGGTCACGACAGAGGTGTAAACAAACAATCCTGTCTGTCTGTCTGTCTGTCTGCCTATCTATCTATCCCTTATCTATCTATCTATCTATCTATCTATCTATCTATCTATCTATCTATCTATCTATCTATCTATGACAGGGTTTCTATGTGTAGCTCTGGCTGTCCTGGAACTCACTCTGTAGAACAAGCTGGCCTTGAATTCTCAGAAATCCTCCTGCCTCTGTCTCTGGAGTGCTGAGATTAAAGGCATGTGCCACTACTGCCTGCACAATCCAATTTTTTTTGGGGGGGGGTGTATTTTAGACAGCGTGTCTTTTGTACTCCTGGCTGTCCTGGACTCACTTTATAGACCAGCCTGGCTTCAAACTCACAGAGATCTGCCTGCCTCTGCTTCCTGAGTACTGAGATTAAAGGTGTGCACCACCAATTTTTTTTTTTTAATGCGCAAGATATCTAGACATTTGCTAAAGAACAAACAAAGAAACCCTAGCCCTTGGGAGGCAGAGGCTGGAGGATAGCTGCAAGACCAAGGGCAGCCTGAGCCATGGAGCAAATTGTAGGTCAGCTGGGGCTACACAGGGGAACTCTGTCTCAAGACAAAATGGAAACAACAAAGATATTACCAGTGGCAGGTAAATTAAGCTACAATAAGGTATGAGCAGACACTTATTAGAACAGCAAATGAACATTAAAATGACAAACACAACAGGTGTTGGGGTGGGACTGGAACAGTGCTAGTAGGGGGAGAAAATGGGACACATCCATCCAGAAAATAGAGACACAGTTTTAACTATGTTAATAATGCCTTGTGCAGTCTGGCGTGTCCACTCCCTCCCTGGCGCGGCGCCACACCTGTAATCCCAGCAAAAGTAGGATTATGAATTCAAGGTCAGTCTGGGCTACTTAGACTCATATCTCACCACCGCTTCCTAGATAAATAAAGCGGGGAAAGGGGATGGGAAGGCCTGGTGGCACTCAGAGGAAGGATAGCAGGCTACCACAAAGAGACTTGATAGCCTTTGAGCATATACAGGGGGAAGAGGTCCCTCTCAGTCACAGTCATAGGGGAAGGTAGTAAGGGGGAAATGGGAGGGAGTGAGGAATGGGAGGATACAAGGGATGGGATACCAACTGAGATGTAATATGAATAAATCAATAAAATATATTAAAAAAAATAAAATGGGGAAAGGGCTAAGCCAGTATCAGATGGCACATTCAAATGTGTCCCCCTTAGATGCTCTCTGCTGTGCTCAGAGCCGAGAAAACTGAAGTCCACAGGATGGCCACAACTCAGAGACATAGCAGGACCTGCAGATCTGGTGGCCACTGTCCTCCCCATGCCCCAAGGCTGCCTGTGGTCCAGCCCTGTACAGCGGCCTCACCTGGCCTAGAGCAGACACCGAGTTTGACTCCTTGTGTTCACATCGTCTCCGGTGTGTCAACAGGAGCAGCCTTATGTGTCAAATCCAGATGACAACAGCAGCAATGCAGAAGCAGTGGTGCGGGTGAGGTCCCACACAGGCTGTCGGCAAAGGAGAGGTATTTCGCTGCAAAGGAGAACTTGAGGCTCATGCCTGCTCTATGACTTAGTTTCTCCATCTTTAAAGTGGTACTCTCCACTCCAGGTCTTCATCCCTAACCTGGGTCCTATGTCCATGCCACCTTTTCTCTCCCCCAGGGGCCCCACTGCTGTCCCTCCATTCCCTGGTGGAATAAGAGAAAGAACCCTCTTTTCAGTTGTTAGTGGTGCCCATGTCACAAGCCTGGGCTATGACATTAAGAGACTGTGGCAGGGCCTGGTCCAAGTGGCTACCTGGTAACTGTCTGGGTCCCCTCGAGGGCGTTTGGGGCGAGAAGCAAGAGCATCAAGAAAACCAAGGGTGAATATGGAGATGGCGACAGAGATCAGCATCTGTGGGGTGGGTTCAGCCTGGCCATGCAGGAAATGGGCAGGTCTGGCTTGTGAGGCCCTTGAAGGGTTTGGGGGAAGACTTGAGCCATAGAGGTGGAGCAGGGGCTGTCTGCGAGGGCTACAGGGCAGAGGCGTGCCCACTTGCTACAGAGACCTTGACCTTAGGCCAGGAGCTCATGGGCCATGAAGGCTGCCAGGGGGTAAAGCACACAGGGAAGGTCGTGTGTGTGTGTGTGTGTGTGTGTGTGTGTGTGTGTGTGTGTGTGTGTGTGTGTGAAACTGGAGAATGGGTGGTGATAGGGAAGGGAGGAGAGCTGATTAGTGGGGGGCCTCTGATTACAAACCTCCCTCCTGGAGTCCCTCGTGCTGTTCAGTAGACTGTAGGAGGCTGGAGGCTGGGCATAGCAACAGGATGGGGCTGCTGTGGGAAGGATTCAGCTCCTCTGTGACATCTTTTTCAGATGTGATGTGGGCCCCATGCTTGTATCCTGCCCTGAGTGAGTGGGGTCTCCAGGCTGCCTCTGAGGTGGGACAGCAAAGGCAGGATCATGTGGTCAGAGAGGAACTGCACGGGCATTGGGGTGGGGCAGTGGGGGGAAATAGGTTCTCTTGACCTCCAGCTTTCAGGCCCTCCCAAAAGGCACATGGAAAGAAAGAGGGGACAAGAGCAGAGGCAACCGCCCCTTCCCCCACCTGTTGCTTCACCCTGGCCTCTGAGCATAGCTCTTGGCTCCCTGAGCCCAGTGAAGAGGCGGATTCTCTGGGTGGATGAAAGTAGGGGTAGTTGGGTGGGGGTGGGGGTTGTATTGAGAGGAGCTGGGTCTAAGACCTGGGTTCTCCCTCTTGCTGGGTGAGCTAGGGCTGGTTCTCCCAGGGCCTCAGGTCTCTTCCTATTGACTCCAGAGTGGCCTTCCCCATGCCCTGTCTCCCTCAGTCCTTCCCAGGCTTCCCTAGTGGGGTTGATTGTTGCATAGTTAAAGAATATTAGATGGGAAAGGTCTTAAGGAGCTTCAAGTGCCAGACAAGTGTGCGGGGAAAATTAACAATCATCCGCTATTTATCATGTGACCTGGCAGACTGGAGATATTAACGGCATTAGTAAGGACACTGGCACCACCCACCAGGCACTGCACATCTGTTTTCATTCAAAACATCCTCTGTGATTCTCATGTCTCTTTGGGAGCTCAACGTCTTATACCATGTTGAACAGATGGGTAAACTGAGGCAGGGGGCTGCTGTGTTTGATTGGCTGAAGTCAGTGAACAGGTGTGTATGTGGTAGGCTGGATGTCTGAGATCGGCTAGTACAAGCCTGGGACTGTTAATCCTAGACAAGTGCTGGTTGTAATTCTAATCTCTGTCTGTCTGTCTGCCTGCCTGTCTGTCTGTCTGTCTGTCTGTCTCTCTGTCTCTGTCTCTCTCCCTCTCTCTTTCCCTCTCCCTCTCCTCATCTCCCTCCTTCCTCCTTTCTTTCCCTTTCCCATTCCCTCCTTTTTAAAATGTGTAGAAGCCAGAGATCAACCCGCCTCCCCTTGCTTTTTTGAGACAAGGTCTCTCATTGGCCTGGAACTCAATGAATAGGCTTGGTTGTCTGGCCAGCGAGCCCTGGGATCTTTCTCTTTCCACCTCCCCAGCATGAGGAATGCAAGTGTGTCAACATCCCCAGCGTTTGACCTGGGCTCTGTGCTTGGAGCCAAGTCCTATGGTTGTGTAGCAAGCATTCACTGACTGAGCATCTCCCCAGGCTCAGTCTCTGTCTATGGGTTACCATCCCAATAGAATGAACCCAAGGGACCTGAAACTGGGTAGGTGATGGGTTCTGGGTGAGAAGTTCCTGCCTCATTTCTTCCATCTTCATGGGGGTGCCTTGCCACCCTGGTATGGGGACAGGGTTAAGGCCTTCAGTGGAAGGGCCAGCTCGGTACATCACCCTGACTCCTGGACTGTACTCCAGGGTCTCCTCAGATCAGAAACCAGCAAGTGGGGTGGGGAGTTGACTTTTCCCACCTAGGCCGCGTTGGAAGGTCACCTGTGGACTCCAGCGCCAGCATTTCAAAAGCCACCATTCACACAGGTGAGCAGGAAGAGCGTAGGCAAGCGTGAGCCCTGATTATCTGGCTGGGTGGCCTGGGTAGCAGAGGTCTTAATTGACATGAGAGATGACAGGTACAGGGTTTGTCCTGTCTCCCCTAACCTCCCAACTCTGCCACAAGCTGACCCTCTGTTCTGCAGCCTCCTGGCCCTGGCGAGCCAAGCTAGTTATGGGGGACAGAGCAGTCATATGTCTTCTCTGGGCATCTGGGCAGGCTGCATCCTTGCTGCCTACCTCAGCAAGGGTGTGGGCATTGTGGTGCTCAGCTCCTGAGTCCACTCTCCTCTCTTTCCCACCTGCCCTTCTCTGCAAGCTGGGCATACCCCTGCCTCAGCCCCTCAGTGGCTTCCTTCCCAGGATACACCTGGCCTGCAGTGGCCTACCAGCTCTCAACTTCTCTACTCCTGTACTGACTGGCCTTGGGGGTCATGGACAGTTCCCTCTTTTCTCTATTTCTTATAGGGCCTCCCACATACTGCTCCTCCTGACTGGAATGCCTGTCTATCTCCCCACCCCACCCCCCACTCACACAAATGCCACTGTTTCTGGGAAGCCTTTCCTGGTACCCCAGGCTAGATCATCCTATTCCAACATCAAATCTTTCTCATGTCCCTTTCTGAGCTCAGTCTAACCAAGAATACTGGAGCTTGGCTCCCTTGTCTGTCTGTGGCTTTTCCTATTCCGTTGGTATATTTTAATTTTATCCATTACCTTTAAACAGTTTTAATTTTCTGTTTTTGAGACAGGGTCTTAGGTAGCCCAGGCTGACTCTAAATTCACTATGTAGCTGAGGATGGCCTTGAACTCACAATCTTCCTGTCTCCATTCCTCAAGTGCTGAGATTACAGGCATGTACCACCATGCACAGAGTGTATGCTGCTGGGCATCTAATAGGGCTTCATGTACGTTTGCCAATGATCTGCCAACTGAGCTCCAGTGCTAGCCCCTTGTGTGTCTCTTAAGGGTGATCCAGGCTACCTCCAGGAAACCTGCAGGACTTGATTTCCTAAGGTCCCGCTCACCCGACCCTCGCTTGACACACAGACATGCAGAAGACCAGAGAAGAGAGGAGGCTTTCCAACATCACGTGATTGATAACCCACAGGCTATGGAAACAATTTTTGGGTTAAAATTTTTTAATCATCTTTGAGAACAAGGGAAAGAAAATGAACAACCTCAGGGAATGTGGTAAAAGAATGCACCCGTCCTGCCGCAGGGGTGCAATCTGAGAGGGATGCAGAGATTTATGTCTGAAGATGCTCATCACAGCCTTGTTTATGAGGCTCAAAGTCTGGAAACAGCTCAAAGGTCTAACGTAGAGATTGGTTAAATAAATTATGGGACCTCTCTGTGATGGAATACCATGCAGCCATTAAAAATGATGGTCCAGTAAAAAAATATTTTAATGACACAGGGAAATGTTCACAAGATATTAAAAAAAAAAGGCTGGAACAGCATGGTTTGTAAGCCCATGACTTTGCTACAACAATGATTTAAAAGGGGAAGCCCAAGGCCTCTGAGACTATTTATGATGTTGGTTCACTACCTCTGAGATGTCAGCCTCATTAATTCCTGTTCCCATTTGGCTTAGTAGAAAGCATGAGAATTTAATGTGTGAAGGCCATTTGAAGTGCAGTCTGTGCTACTTATGAGCTGGGTGGCCTTGGGGATCTGGGTCTCACTTTTCCTCATCTGTAAGATGGGTGCAGTGGTCCTGTGGCATTGTGTTAATGGCTTTTAAATGATGTACACACACACAGACACAGACACACAGACACACACACACACACAGAGAGAGAGAGAGAGAGAGAGAGAGAGAGAGAGGGAGAGTTTCCATAGCCTGTGGGTTATCAATCACGTGACGTTGGAAAAACTCCTCTCTCTCTTCTCTGGTCTTCTGCATGTCCATGTGTCAAGAGAGGGTCAGGTGAGCAGGGCCTTAGGAAATCAAGTCCTGCAGGTTTCCTGGAGGTAGCCTGGATCACCCTTAAGAGACACACGAGGGGCTAGCACTGGAGCTCAGTTGGCAGATCATTGGCAAACGTACATGAAGCCCTGTTAGATTGGAGCTCCCCTCTAAGAGCCTCCCTACCCCCTCACCCCCAGCCTGGTTGCATTCTGATCAGATTATGATCCCTTTGCCTTACCGGGGCCTCTAGGCAGGACCAGTGGCATCGCCCTCTCCACAAGGGAGGGAAGTGGGCCTCCCTGAGGCAGATGACCTATTTGAAACCATGCAGTGGGCCGACCCCAGCCTGTCTCTTCCCACAACCACTCCTCCCAAGCAACCTCCAGACATGCCCACCAGTGAGTCAGGAAGGTGGGCTGCGAGGGAGCTTGGGGTGGACACTGGGAGTCCCCAGTATTCACACTCTCTCTGTGTACCCAGTTTGTTTATTTTATTCCATTCAGACCGTATTTAGAGGCTGTGTTTTCTCTGCCGGTCCTTCCTCCTTCTCTTTCTTCCCCTTTTTTCCCTTCTTCTTCCTCTCCTCCCTCCTCCTCCTCCCCTCCCCTTTCTCCTGTAGGCAGATGGACAGATAAATCAAAGGAAGGGAATATTGGGGTGGGAGGTGGGGGAAGGGCCTCAAGGTGAAGCTGCTGACAGCACTCTGGGCCCTTTGCGAAGGATGTGTCTGGAGACTTCCTTAGATGGAGTCAGAGACCTCACAGACAACTGGACCCCTGGAAGGTGACAGAAGCTTTACCTGTGACTCAGCAATATAGGCCTGGTCTGTGCTATGCCTCAGGCAAGATGCCTTTGCCTGCCACATCTCCTCTGGGCCCCCTTCCTCGCTTGTTCTCCCTTCTCCCATGAGCTGTTCCTGCAGACATGTTCCCTCAGTACATCGCGTGCCCTAGATCCCTGCCTCAGGCTCTACTTCCACAGACCGGGACATGAGACAGGCAGGAACCCTGGTGTGCCTCTTCTAAAGAGAGAGCTCAGTAACAGTTCACGTGCGGTCTCTGTGCTTAAATAGAACAGCTTTCAAGCGTATTATTTTTAGAGAGAGAGAGAGAAAATAGATTGAACGCGCCAGGAAGCATACTACAGACAGGATTGAAATCAGGGTCTAGAGACACGCTCTTGAACAGGCGTAGTCTTTGCTCCTGGCAAGGTGCCCAGTGGCAATGACTAGGTCTGATGGAGCGGAGCGTGTGCGGCACGTGAAGAGAGCTCCTCCCACGCCTCGGCATGGTGTGCTCCAGGTAGACGCAGGCAGAGGCCCAGGGAGGCTGTCCACCTACCCAGCTCCATGGGTGCCACTCCCAGAAGCTTCCCTAGAGCTCACAGAGGGCCTCGTGGTCACAGGTCTATCATGTGGACCTCGAGTTCCTGCAGGAAGTGGGGCAAGTGGGGCACACTCATTTAACAAGGACAATTTATCAGTGCAAGAGTGAGAGGAAGGACACTGAGTGTGATGTGGTCACCCCCCGGGGGCTGTCTCCGCTCCAGCATGAAGGACAAGGGGGGGGGAGGGGCTGCACACCTGTGGAGGGGGACGTGTGGGAGAGTCACCTGTGCTACAACAACCCGGGCAAGGAATACATGCCCTGATGGCTTTGGTCGCTCAGCTGCCCTCTGTCTTCCTGTGGGGAAGGGACATTCTCCAACACCAGATCATTTCCAGGATGCCAGTTTCTGTTTTTGCTATTTCTCCAGAAACTGATCCTCAAGTCTAACCTTTCTCCTACAGCCTTTCTGGAAGATTCTGTTCACTTAGTTAAGTGGTGTTGGAGGTTGAGCCTCAAGTCTTACACGTGCCAGGCAAGTGATCTCCCTGTTGAGCTTCGAACCCAAGCGATTCCTTCCAGAACGCGTTGGTGTCCGTTACTTATAGCCACAAACTCCGAAGGGCCCGGTGTTATGATCGTCCCCCTAAAAAGTGAGGGAACTGAGGCTCCAGGAGGTTTTGACCTTCTCTCAGTTTGGGTCGTGCAGGTGGGCAGTGACTTGTGGGGTGGAGCCTGGACATCAACAGAGCGCAAATGTGTTCTGTCATCAATCAGGTGACAGGGCCAGGCCAGGGATAGACCTGGGCCTTCTGGGACTCTCAAGCTATGCCTAGACTGCCAGCCATGAACTTGTTCCTGCCTATTGATGATACCACTAGCTTTTCTGTTATGGTGGCCAGCAACAGTGTCCAGAGGTGGGGCCCAGGGAGAGAACGCCCCTTTAATAGGAAAACAGAACTGAGCAGGACTTGCTGGGGTGAGGTGTCTTGGGCAGGCTTGCTGAAAACATGGAGAGGCCACAGGATACTGAGTGAGACAAGAACTAGAAACCAGCTGTGGGCTGGAGGCAGAAGTTCTGTAAGGTATGTGGAGTCAGGGACAGAGGGGTTCCTGGTCAGCCCAGGTGAGTCTGGCTGCATCAGAGGGCTGACTTTCCGGCAGAATGCAGGGCACACCTGCTTTCCTAATCTCTTTGCTTCATCCAGGGCTGTAAGCTGTGACCCCTTCTAGAGCACCTCCAGTCTGTCACAGTTTCTCTATGTAGCCTTAGCACCAGCCATCTATCACTTATTAAAAAAAAAAAAATTAAATCTCTGGATTTCTCCAACAGGCAATAAGCTCTTTTTTCTGGGGCGGTGGAGGGTGGGGGGGGGAGGTTACCTAGTTATGAACCAATTACACAATAATTACATTGGGATGGCTTTGTAAGTATGGCATTAATTACCTTTGATAGCCCCATATATCATCACTCTGAGGACGGTCAGGAGATAGGGTGGGTGGGGCCAGACGGTGAGCCGGAGAAGCCATTAGTAGATCTGGAAGCTGGGGGCTAGGGAGGAGGAGGGCGTGGATAAATCAGGGTGTGTGTGGTCTCTCGCCCTCTGCTGATCCTCCAGCCTAGGTATGACCCTCAGGTGGACTGTCCTGCCAGTCAAGGGTGAGGGTCAAGGTTCACCTCTACAAGAAGCCCCTTCTCTATGGCAACGAACTTTGACCTTGGAGCTGGGGAAAGAAAGATAAGGCTAGTTGCTCACATGATGCTGTTGAGTGAAGGGAGGTGGGCCTTAGACTGGAGCCAAGGGCAGACAGGGCTCTCTGATTCCCTAGTGGCCCTGCTCAAAAGGTACAAAGGAAAAAGGCAAAATTCCCTCAAGTAATGTATTTTATTTAATCTTGTGCATTCAAAATATTAGTTCTAAATGAATCAATGTAAAATTACTGTAGAGGAGCTGGGGAGATGGCTCAGCCAGTAAAATGCTTGCATTATAAGCAATGAGGACCTGAGTTTGTCCCCCTCCAGATCCCAAGTGAAAAACAATGGTGGCCATTGCCTGTAATTAACCCTCATGCTGAGGAAGCAGTCACTGGAGGGTCCCTGGGCTCACTGGCTAGGCTGTCTAGACTAGTTCATGAGCTCTAGGCTGGTTCTCATCCTACCACAAACACCAGCAACTTCTAAGTAGTGACAACCGGCATCAACCATTGGTCTACACACACATACACACTCTAAACATACACAGAGACACATGCACTCACATGTACATAACACACAGAAGCACACATATCATACACAGATACATATGCACATCATATATACACAAACACACACAGACACACACACTTCATACACAGACACACAGAAGCACACAGATGCACACACAGACACACACAGAGATACAGACACACAAGCATATACCATACATATGCACATGCATAGACATACACACATAAACAGACACAGATATGAATACATAATCCATACACAGACATATCCAATAATACATACATCATACACAGACACACAGACATAGACACATGCACAGACATACATGTACATGCCTAGGCACATACACATAAACAGACACAGAGATACAAACATTGACATACTGCAACCTGCGGCTTGCCCCAGGGTGTCACCTGGAATACATGTGTACAGATGGTCAACACCTGGAATAAGTGTGTACAGATGTTCAGCACGTCGAGTAAGTGTGTACAGATGTTCAACACCCTGAAATAAGTGTGTAGAGATGTTCAACAAGAGAGTGGCCAGAGCTGAGAGTGGAACCACCCAGACATCTGCTCCAGAGAGAATGCGTGAGCCACTGTGGGCAGCTTAGCCAATGGGCCATTCTGCAGCCACCAAGAGGAGGAAGCTGTAGCGACATTTCTTGACACAGGTGGACCTCAATCCAGTCTGGAACCAGAGAAGCCAGGCCAAGAAGAATGCATCTGTGTGACCTAGCTTGGCACATGTGAAAAGCAGGCAAAAATGACCTCTGCTGGCAGAAATCACGTGATCTCAATACACACCGAAAAGTCTTTCAGCAAAGTTCTTCATCTATTCACGATAAAAGCCCTGAAGAAGTGGGAATAAGAGCCCTGATGGCAGTTCTATATTATACAATGAGGAGACTAGGAATGAGGCCAGGGTGCCCAGTGCCCCCCTGCTCAGTGTAGGTGCCCCAAGCCTTCACTGCAGTGACAAGACATGAGAAAGGCACGAGGCTAAACTAGAGGAGGACGGAGTCAAGTGTCTCTGTTCACTGCTTAAGTGCACAATGAACATTTAGAACACCAGTAGATGGTTCTACTTGGTATCTTAAAGGGAGACTTTTGAGAGCCAGCGAGATGGCCCCGTGGGTTTGCCACCAAACCCTGGTGACTTGATTGCTATCCCTGGGACCCACATGGTGGAAGGAAAGAGCTAACTGCTGCAGGTTGTCCTCTGACCTCCATGAGAGTGCACCCACACACTAAATAAGATGTAATACCGGAAACCAAGTCATCCCCCCCCCAGGGCTAGTGAAGTCATGGATCTTGGAGGAGAACCTACAACCACCACGGTACTGAACCAGCATAATTCCTAACGACATTTCTGAATATCTTTCCTCACACTCACAGATGAGTGTACTCCTCACCCCTCGCCAAGGAAGCTTCTCTTTGTAACATATGGATGCAATTATAGAGAACCGCAACCAATCAAAATGCAAAGAAGTGGAGTCTAGTCCCAATGGAAACATCTACAAAACACTCCCATACCTATGGCTCAGGGAACATTGTTGAAGAGGGGACGGAAGGATCGAAAGGGACAGCAGGTCAGGCAGTTTGCTATAAGACTATTTCCTAGAAATGTCAGGAACTACACACAAAAGCTACAACACAACTGCCCAAATGTGAGCTGAACAAGGACGCCACCAATAGATATGCCAAAGTGGAAGGGAAAAGACCGTGAAGCCTCAACACTACACAAAGAACTACAGGCAACTAAGGAATGCTGAGGGGGCGGGGGGAGAAATGGTCTTCCCTGGGGAGGAGCACACCAACTCTTTATCCAATACCAAATGGCCAAGGCTGAAAACATAGATCTATATATAACACATATAGAGTAACATTATATATGTATATATACATACTGTATATATATATATGGAGAGAGAGAATGTCATATTTAGGAAAAAGTATATATCTACATGTACATATATGTGTATAACAACAGTTAATGAAAAAGGAGACCTTGGATTTGAAAGAGTAAGGAGGGATATATGGGAGGACTTAAAGGGAGAAAAGGGAAGGAGGAAAGGATGGAATTATAATTTCAAAAAAATAAAAAGTTAAAAAGAAAGGATGTAAGACCCTGTGGTGGTTTGAATAGGTTTGGCCCCCATAGATTTATGTGTATGAATGTTTGGCCATAGGGAGTGACACTACTAGGAAGTGTGGCTTTGTTAGAGGAAGTGTGTCACTGTGGAGGCCGGGCTTTGAAGTCTTAAATGCTCAAGCTACCCCCAGTGTGAAACACACCCAGTCTCCTCCTGGCTGCCTTCAGATCAGAATGTCGAACTCTCAGCCCCATCTCCAGCACCATGTCTGCCTGTACACTGCCATGCTTGCTTCCTGCCATGATGATAATGCACTAAACCTCTGAACTGTAAGCCAGCCCCAATGAAATGTTTTCCTTTATAAGAGTTGCCTTGGTCATGGTGTTTCCTCACAGCAATAAAACCCTAAGACAAGCCCCCTGCCAAATACAATAATTTAAAGGGAGCTTTTGATATGGCCACCACCTGGGGACCTTTGACTCCAAGCGACCATACCCTGTCCTTCAGTGCTGCTCAGCCAAGAACTACCCCATACTGCAGGCAAACTTAAGGGTTATAGGAGAGGCAAGGGGACCACAGTGAGCCTCAGGATCTATGAGAATATTGTCCCTAACTGTGTGTGTTTGTGATGATCTTGCAAATTAAATCTGAAACCTACTCGCTCATGGGAGTCTGGTTCCCTTCACCCAGACCTTCTGCCGGAGCTAACTCACCCTGCATGACAACGTGTTCAGCGCTCAGTGGCTGAGAGCCGGCTGACATTAAGCCAGGGACATTTACACTGTGGACATCAGCACACACAATAAAGCAAGGGTCCCTTTTCAGCTCCCAGAGAGGCATGTACTGTAGCTGGAGGTCCACTGAATTCAGTAGTCTCTGATGAAAACCAACAAGGTGGGGGGCCCTCTTCTTTTCAAAGAATTATTTCTTTTAGTGTATGCTTGTGCATGCGCCCAGGTGTATATATATGTGTACACCATGTGTATGCAGGTGGCCACAGAGTGCATCGCATCCCCTGGAACGGAAGTTACAGGAGGTTGTGTGGGTTTTCTGCGAGAGCGGTGGTGCTCCTGATGGCTGAGCTGTCTCTGTAGCCCACAGAATTCCCTTTTCAAGGCCAGAGCTGGTATGTACACTGCCTGGTTTGGAATCAGAAGGGAGGGCCTTCAGGCAAATATAAGCTATGGTTACTTGTAGTCTAGGAACTTTCCAGGCCTCAGGAGTCTGGATACTAGTCCAGCATCTGAGGTGTCCCTTGTCTGGCTGGGTGCCCTGCCACCAGCTCTCTGACTGACACCGTGCCGACACTGTACAATGTGCCTTTATAGACTGGCTTCTCAAACAAACAAGGGTGCTGGGTTTCCTGCCTGGCATGCGAAACTTAGGTGTGGGGCTTGGGCAAGAGGTACCTCTCCTCTAAAACCCAAGCCTGAGAGGAGATGGCACAAGATGGACACACACACACACACACACACACACACACACACACACACACACACACGCCCTTTCATACCCACCTGGTAGAAAAAGAGAACTGACTCTAGCACTTGACCTCTGCACACGGGCCACAGATGCCGCTGACGTCATGGCTCCGCTCGAATCCTAGTCGCCTGTGCCCACCACCCTATCTTCCCTGCCAGTATATAAAATGAGGCTATTTTCAGCAAATACCCTAGGAACTCGTCCTTATAGGGGGGACAGCTTTCCAGTAGACAAAACAGGAAGAACTTTTCCGTGTGTCATCATCCTGAATCCCCAGTTCTGACCTTGTCTTCCATCATGGATGACGTGGGAGACCATGTCCCTTTCCATCTGAACTGGGAGACGTCTCAGGCTGACAGGGTGTTTGTCTCTGGATCCTTTCCAGACACTCACACCAATCCACTCCAGGTCACTGGCCTGCAGGCAGAACAAGCGGTCCTCGACTTTGCTGGGAGTAGCATCCCCAGGGTGGGTACCAGTAGGTTGTATGTGGTCCTTGGATTTAGAGACCTCTCCTATGTCAGTCCTAAGGTCCTTTGCCCTGAGTGCCCTCTAGCATTGTGGGACCTTTCTTGAGAGCTAGTTCTACAGGATGGAGGCTCTAGGGGCCATGGTGAGAATGAGAGTAATAAACACAAGGGATGTGGCAGCCACCACCACCACCCCCCTCCCCCGCTCCCTGCCAAGTATTCTCTCTGAGCTGGGACCTTACCCTGCAGACATGGGGATCAGATGCAATGGCCAGCCTTTGGAATGTTCCTGGGGTATGCTGAGGTGGAGGGAGGCCCAGGTTGGAGAGAGGCCTGCTTCCGCCTTCTCAGCTCCGTCCTGCCCCCTTTGATACTGCACTGCCACCTGATTTGCAGGAGGCAAAGCAGCTCCAGGAAGCAGCCTCTCCCAGGCCATTATTTACCTCCTGTTTGAGGCTGGGGAGGGAGGGGATTGATCTATTACACACTACACTCTATGCAGAACTGGGCTGCCAACCCAGACCTCACTGTGGGGTATCGTGCCCCTCCGCACCTCCCTTCAGGAAGCCTCACCAGTGCTCTTCTTCCAGTGGGAGAATCAAGTGTCCTGCTCTGCAGTTCTCCAAGATTTGGTTCCATTTGTTTGGTTAGAAGCACCCTGCCCACTTGGGGGCAAAACTTTGTAGATGGGTTCTTGGCCTCGGATTCTTCCCACAGATGCCCATGCAGATGGATCTCTTAGCAGACATTCAGAGAACAGACTGTTTGGATGAGCAAGCCCAAGATGCCTGGGAGACATACCTACCTGGGAGCCTTCACCAGCAGGACGTGTGAGGACACCTACTATACTCAAGACACGCTCTTAGGATGTCGCAGATGTGAACTCAATTGATTTCCTAACCTTGGTAGGTACCCATTTCTTAGCTGGAGAAACTGAAACTGTAGAAAGTTGAGTGTCTTGCCACCTCAAATATCACGTCACAGTGTGAGGTGTAGACTTGGACAATTCACAGTTAGGGTCTGGCTCTGCTACTTGGGCAATGACTTTCATTCTCTGCCTCAGTTTCCCCTAGAAGTCAATTGGGACTACTAAGTCCACTCCTGTTCCCAGGAGGAAAGATTCCCCGGATTCTGGGAAGATCAAAGATCGACCAGTCACGGACGCTCTCTGTAAATCACAGAGTGTTCTACAAATGTCAGGCATTAATGCGTGTTGACTCCCAGGTCCCCTCTCTCAGCCCCTCTGGTCTTTAGAGGGTGAGTTTCTTCTAGAAAAACCAATCCCCATGGATGAGGACTGGCATTTTTATAATCCCCTCCAAGCACAGAGGCAATTTGATGTCCACAAAAGACTACTTTGGAGAATTCAATGACCTGATTAAAAAGGAAGTTGTGGGGCCAGGTGTCCATCTCTCAGAAAACACCAGCTAAAACCCCATCTTGAGTCGATCTGTCCCAGAGGGGACCGATTTCCTCCCTTATTCTTAGAAACACATTTCAAAATTACTAAATAATGGATAGACTTGAAAATGTAGACTGACACGGTCCTGAAAATTAAAATATCTTTTAATATTCTGCTACCCAAGGAGAATCGTTTTGAGCTGGGGTGGTGTTTCTGGACTTACTACAATACCAAATAGAACTACACAGCCAGAAAAGCCCAAACAATGACCCCACGCCTGACCCCAAGAGGAGTGAAGCAAGCCATATAAAGAAACATTGGCTGAGCCATGCCTGATGGGCCAGGCTTGAAATCTCTGTTACTCGGGAGCCTGAGGCAGGAGGATTGAAAGTTCAAGACCAGTGTGGGCATCTTTGACGTATCTCAAAATAAAAAGTAAAGAATGGGCTGGGGTGTGTAGTTCAGCGGGCAAGTGTTTGCCTAGGTTCAACCTCAGTCCTAAACAAATATCCAAAGCAACCCTCCAACCAAACAAGAAATCTACCCCATTTGATGGGCACATCCTGACTCTATTTTAACTATTTCTCTGACAAAAGTACACATATGTATAATTTTTATTTTTATTTTTTAAATTTTCAATTAATGACTTTGCCTCTTAACCTTGCCTGCCCCAACCTTTACTTCCATCTCTCATGTTCCTCTGAAGGACTCACATTAATCCTTTTCATAATCTTTCTGAAGATGAGGAAGATGCAATCTCCATCCCAGAGTGGGGAAGTACCAGGCATTTGACCCACCCTGTGCTATTGGGCAGCCAGGTGTTCATTTATAATATTTAGTGACATACTCCAGGCCTTTCTTCCAGCATGAGGTGGAGTCTCTGGGTTGCTGATATGCACATTATAAAGGGTTTTATACCTCAAGCCAGATGTGTGGTGGCATGTGTCTGTAATCCAAGCATGTATGAGGCTGAGACAGGAGGATTGCCATAGGTTTGAGGCCAGCCTGGGCTACATACCAAGCTTCAGTCTTAATAAAAGAAAACACACAACAAGAAGTAGATCTCATTGTCCCGTTGTCCTGTACCCTCAGTGTGTCATCAGGACACAGTGCAAGTCAATACATTATAGTTTCTCTCATTTGAATTTGCAAGTCTTGGATTATTTATGATTTTGATGGTTTTTTAAAAGTTCCCAGACTGGAGAGATAGTTCAGTGGGTAGAGGTGTTTGCTGTGCCAGTCTGGTGACTCACGCTCGACTCCCAGAACCACACAAAGGTGGAAAGAGAGAGAACAGACTCTGCACAGTTGTTCTCCGACTGCATATGGCATACGCTCATCCCACCTACAACAATAACATAAATTAATTAAATAAAAAATTTCTTCCAGTTTATAACTGTCTCAGCTTCTCTCAGCTCCTAGCCTGTCCATTCCCAGTGTTTGACATGGGTTTTGTCTCTCTCATGTGCTAAACTGCCTTGCCTAGTTTGTCACTTGCCATTGGACTTGCTGCAGTGTTCCTGGGAAGCAGTGAGATTCCCAGCAAACCCACGGTGGCTCACAACCATCTATAAGGAGATCT
Source organism: Acomys russatus (assembly GCF_903995435.1). Taxonomy (NCBI): domain Eukaryota; kingdom Metazoa; phylum Chordata; class Mammalia; order Rodentia; family Muridae; genus Acomys; species Acomys russatus. Next base: position 38,700,658 of record NC_067147.1, on the reverse strand, counting down.
GGTGCCCTCTTCTGGTAATCAGGTGCACATGCAGGCAGAACACTGTCTACATAGTAAATAAATAATTTTTTTTTTTAAAGTAAAGTCAGGAGACACCCAGACACCCACTGACCACCACACACATGGTTTTGGTAGAGAAAGACACCCACAGACACCTCCTCTTCCATAGAGGCCTACATGCCACCCTGCCACATGTAGCATGGGTGGAGGAAGACATCCAGAGAACTACCCACCACCATGCTCTAGGGTGTGGGGAGAGATGCCCAGAGATCTGACTGCTGCTGCATGGCTCGCTCCACCTGCTGCCGTGCCACATGGGCAGGCTGTAGGCACCTGGAGGCCTTTTTTTCTGCCATGCCACCTGGCATAGACAGAGGAGGTCACCGGAGGCCCACCAGCTGCGTAGCCTGCCGGCAGTAGGAGCCACTACAATAAGCAAGTGTCTGGTGGGCAGATGTGAGAGGGAGAGGAGCAAAGCAGTTTGAGCATTGTGAAAGGAGGCAGAACTGGAGGACAGGAAGGAGAGGAGTAGCCTTTTGTGGGTAGCCAGCCCCACTGCCTGAGGCCATGGTGAAGTCCCAGCCCGTGCTGCCACTGAGGATTGTGTCCAGGTCTGTGGTTATGAAGTGGCAGGGGTTGGTGTGGTTGTCTGTGGCTCGTATTACCACTGGAGACCATGCAGACATCCTTGGCTGGGCAGCCACCACATGGATGTCCAGAGGCTATGCAGAACTGGTCTTACCCCTCACTGGCTACAGTGCTCTGGAGAGATGGCCCCACCTCTCATCTGCAGCAGCACTTGGGAGAGTGGGCCCCGCAGCTAGCCTGGGCAGCACAGTGGAGCATTGGCGTGACAGCAGTAAGTTAAAAGGGGGGAGGGAGATGAGTGGGACTGGGGTACGTGATGTGAAACTCAAAAAGAATCAATAAAAAGTAAAAAAAAAACAAAAACAAAAACAAAAATCCGCCCCCAAAAAACAAAACAAATGAAGAGCTTATGGAGAAAAAAAAAAAAGCATCAACAATAAGGCTGTGGAGCTTATAAAGGGTGACCCTGGCCATTCACAGCCTCTCTAAGTTCTAGGCATGACCACTTTTCTCTCCCACTGTGACTCACCCTCACCCCCCATACCCCCCACCCCAGTGGCTTACCCTGTGATCACACATAACGCTTTGAAGGTAGTACTTGGCTGGTGACATGTGCTCACTACACAGTGACTTGTCAACTCACATGGTCACTAGATGCCTGTTTCCTGAGTAAGGATGGTGTCAGGTACCCAGTCCTCATGACCCTGCTGTGAACAGGCACATGCCCCCGCCATGGGGGTACAGATGACTTTGTAGAGGAAAGGGGATTGTGACTGCCACTGTGGTGGGAGGGAACTGGGTCATGTGGTGCTAGGAAGGATTGTATTGGCTGTGTGGTTGAATTTCATTATGAGCCATAAGGGAAACTGAGGCCAGGGACGAGGATAGTAAAGACTGAGTTAGAACAGAGGGCAATGAAGATCAAGACCACTTCCCAGGCACCATTGTTTTACGTAAGGCTGAACACATGCAAACTGCATGACCAAGGCAGGTGATGACAGATGGTAGAGCAGATATGAGGGGACAATTCTATTCTGGAGGGGGTACAAGGCAGAGGTTGGGAGAAGACAAAATTTGGAAGGTATCTGTCCACTGGCTGTCCTGACTCTAGGACCTTAGAGGGAGAAAATCAGGACTCAAGCTATGGCCTGAAGAAAGGAGCTGCCATGTCCCAGGGTCCTCTGACATGTCCCCGGAGACCATCTCAGCCCAGTACACTCTGCCCATGGCACCTCTGACTGCCACAGTGGATGTGGTCTGTGCATCTGACCCTCTTCTGCCCCTTCAAGTTCCAGGCAGCCTTCTGGCCTTTAATACCACAGGAAGCCATTCTTTTCAGGGTCCTTGTCATCCCTTCTCCCTTGGGATGTTTGGACACATGTGACCATCTTGATCTAAGCAGAAGACTCGAGTGCGCAGCTTGCTTGCAAGCGGGGAGGCACCTGGCTCAGCCACACCCTCCTGACTTCTTGCCTAAACTGTCTTCTGTTCTCCGGTTTCTTCATCTAAAACCATCAGGCTCCATTTAACCCTGCGCTCCCCACCTTTGGCCTTCAGGGAATGAAGCCTTGCTTTCTATGTTGATTTTAGACTCTTGATATGGGTGGGGTAACGGAGGAGCAGGCAGGGGTGAGCCAGGCCTACCGTGGGTGACACTCTGGGTTTAGGAAAGGGGTCCCCGCTGCCTCTCTTCTTGGTGGTGGCACCACTCCAGCAACGGCACACCCTGTCTGCCGTCTCCATCTTGGCACAGTTTATTGATGCCAACTGTGATGGCTAATTTTGGTAGTCAGCTTGACTAAGCCTGGAATCAACCAAAACCCAAACAGATGGCCATGCTTTTCTTGATTGTATCATTTGAGATGGAAGGGCCCACCCTAAATCTGGGCCACACTTTCTGGTGGCAGACTACGTAAAAGGACATGGAAGTCTAACAGGCCCTCTAGACCTTAGCATGACTGACAACCATGTTAAAGGCAACATTCTGACCTGAAAACCCAGCACATAGGCCCCAACATCTGCCAAAATGGGACCAAAGACCTAATCCATCAAAGATCTCGTCCATAGTTCCAGGATCCAGAAAAGTCCCTGAATGTACTGACCTTGCCTTTTGACTTCTATATTTCTGTTTCTTGCTAACTATTGGGATGTGGGTTGTTTTTTTGTTTTGTTTTGTTTTCTGTTTGTTTGTTTGTTTTTGTTGTACATGAAAGACAAAGAGCCCAAGGCTGCATGATTTGAGCAAGTTTCCTGTGGAGCTGCCAACCACCAACAATACTTCCTTTTTGCTTTAAGAGTTTCCATGAGCGGCCAGGTGTGGTGACACACACCTTTAATCCCAGCACTTGGGAGGCAAAGGCAGGCAGATCTCTGGGAGTTTGAGGCCAGCCTGGTCTACAAAGTGAATCCAGGACAGCCAGGGCTACACAGAGAAACCCTGTCTGGTGGTGGTTGGGGGGAAGGAAATCAATGTCCACATGGTGGTCTCTGGTAGGCTTACCTCAAAACAGAAGAAGGAAGTTTTTGGGTTTTGCCTGCTTCCTCTCACTCTTGCTGGCAAGTTCATCTAGCCTGCTGCTGACACATTCCTTCACTGGTGTTAGAACCCACCTTTTTGGGACTCCGACATATACTGAAGACCAGCTGAGACATCCAGCTTTGTGGACTGAACAGCTACCAGATTTCTTAAGACAGGTGACAGGTATTGGTGAACTAGCCAGACAGCCTGTAAGCCATTCTGACAAATCTTCTTTTCATAGATACATATACATCCTATATATATATGAAATGCCTACATATATATATATGAAATGTCTACATATATATATGAAATGTCTACATTCACTCTATCAGTTCTGTTCCTCTAAAGAACTTTGACTGATGTATTTACTGTGTGCACTGTTCATGCCTTGAACTCTCAGGCTTGTGACACTCCTGGCTTCCTGTTCCTCACACAGAGCTTTGTGGGGTTCAATAACTTGCTCAGGGCTACTCTGAACCAGGCTTGATACCCAAGTCCGTCCATCCTCCATGAAACCTCAGTGCCTGTGCAGATGGCTGCTTCTCTATGCCTAGTGAAGGCTGGCTGTTAGCAGGGAGCATGCTCTGCCCCTCCCCCCAGTGCCTCTCATTTCCTGGGATGGCCAGGAGAGAAGGATGGTGAGAGGGGCGGGGCCCTGCCTGAAACTCCCAGAACTAAACTCAGGGCTCTGACTCCATTACCAGGGATGCCTGGTATGGAAAGAATCTCTTCCTCTGATGAAGCACGTGTTGAGGGCCTTCTGGGACCACTCAAGATGCCCTGGGGTACATACTGATGTCCCTCCCAAGCCCAGGAACTTCCAGTGGGGCCCAGGTCAGAAAGGGAATGCTTATAAGTAGGCAGAAGATGGGGTGCTCCAGCAGGAATAGTGAAACCAGCTTAAGCATCACCCACAGGAGGCTGCCTTCCATCAGTGCCAGGTTAAATACTTCCCAGGGAGGCAGGCAAGAGATCTTTTGGGGCATCTTCCGGCTTCATGGCTGTATGTACAGCATCATTTGGGCCTCTGTGCTACATTTGCTTTGGTCAGACAGATAGACAGACGACAGACACAGTCGCTCTTTTATGGGGACTTCACTGTCACTGTCTATCCACCAGGCTGAGGTCAGGCCATCCCCTCGGTCTTTCCTTGGAAGGAGAAAGGTAGTTGAGGGATTGAGGTGTCCAATGCAGACACACAAGTGGTACTCAAAATGGATGGTTTAACATTTGAATTTGTGGTCGTTATTTTGCTTCTAGTCTTTCCCCAAACCATGTCTTTTTTTAAAATTGAGACTGGCTATCATGTATTCTAAACTGCCGTCAAACATGCTATGTAGCTGATGTTGACCTTGGATTTCTGATCCTCCTGCCTCAATTCTAAAGTGCTGGAGTTGAAAGTGTGGCTACCACACCCAGTTTACCAGGTGCTATGGATTGAACCTATCAATGTGTGTACTATCTAAGCACTCTACCTATTGAATCATGTCCCCAGCCTCTGGTCCCATCTCTGCACACCCGACACTGAGGAATCCCATGTTGATATGAGTTTTGGTGTGCACATCCAAGCCAAGTAGCAGCCTTCAAAGTCCAGATCTCCAAAGTTGTATGCTCTGCACCCCCACTGTGCACTGTGTAGCAGCCATCTGGTCTACCCCTGTGCCTTCTAAGGATGCTCTGGCCCTTACTCTAGGGGGGCTCTTTTATATGCAGCATTTGCTTACTCTAGTTAGCCCAGATTCCACATCCTCCCAAGGTCCAAAGCCCTCCAAGGACTGTGACCATGTATCATTCATTTGTTCTTTTTTTTTTTTTTTATGCAAACACCATGTATTTCTCAAGTCTCTGTGCAGAGTCCCCTGTGTCTAGGCTCTGGGTAGGCTGCAATAAGTAAGGATCTACCCCTATCCTCACTAAGATCTTCGCTTTATGAAAAGGAAGACGTGGTCCCATGAGTGTGTACTTGTTCATCCCTGGGCTTAGTGCTAGGAAGAATGCCATGATGCTTCCTCCAAGGCACTTCCTGAAGGAGGTGGCTCTGATGTTTGGGTGAGGGTGGCCAGGGAAGTGGGAGGGGGTGAAGGAAGAAATCACAGCTCCAGGTAATTCTGCTCTGCTTGGGCTGCACTGCAAGTCACTTCTTCTTGCTTTTTCTAGATATGTACCCCACTTCTGCCACCAGGAAACTGCCAGTGCTTTCTTAGGGAACCTTCTTATACAGATGGAGAAACTGAAGTCCTAAGAAGTGACCATGTCAGGAAGGTGTCCTGACCCAGGGTTTTATAAGGTAGCTGTCTTCAGATCTGCTGTATACAACCTCTGACTCAGCCTTCTGGGCCTATTTGTTCTGCCAGGTGGTGGGGAGGGTAGCCTCAGGTGTGGCTGATGGTGGGGACTAGGGTCTGCTGTGACACAACCCCTGTATATTGACAGGAGTCGGGTAGGAGGTCTGAGAATGGGGCCTCTGGACTCTCTTGGTACTGGAAGCCTGGCTGAGTCTCAAAGCCTTAGGCTGGTGAGCGAGGAATCAGGTGAAGGAGGCCTGAAAGGCTCAAGAGATGGGAGAAGGGGCTTGTGAGAAATGAAAAGCTTTATTGGCAACGAGAAAGGGCTTGTGGGAGATGAGAAGAGACTCATGGGAGACAAGATGGGATGTTGGAATGAAGGGCGCAGTTCCTCTATGATTTCTGAGTGACAGAGGCTTCTGGAAAGGACCCAGCAGGTTAGGTCCAGGCCACAGCTGGGGTGAGTGGTGAGACAAGAGTCTGCTAGATAGTTCTGAAGCCAGACTGCAGGACAGACGGACAGAGCTGAAGCCTCAGGCTGTCGCTCACGGAAGAGGCCCTTGCCGCAGTTGGTTGTTCACACTGCCTGGCTAACTCACAGCTGGAGCCTTCTTCCCTTATGTAGGCTCCCTTGCCAGGTCCGGTTGCCTGTCGGTGAATACCAGCAGCCCAGTGGGGGAGGCAGGCCGTGGCTCTGGTTAGGGCTTGTCTTGGCTATGGAAGAACAAACCCCCACAGGTTGTCTGTTGATACTTCCGATCCCCGCCCCCAGCTTCAAGAGCCGAGAAGCTGGAATGGGTTTGTGCAGACATATTGTGCTGTCTGAATGTTTGTATCCCACTCGTGATCCAGGGATGTTGTGTGGGTCTCTGGGGATTCCAAAATGCCCCTTAGGGTCACCCCGGGTCTTGGGTCACTGAGAGAACTAAATGTGAAATGACAGGATTCCTAAATGCATAGACAGTGGGCTGCCAGTGTCCATGAAGGGTGGGGCAGGGGCTGTTGTCTGGTTTTGGGTTAAGTGGCTCTTTACAGTGGGGCCAAAGAACTCCAAAGATGGTTGTTGTAAAGGCAGAGGCAGGCCAGAGAGATAAAACTTATGTACTCCATAGCTGCAGGGCTTTGGGCTAGCCTCTGCTCTTTTTCTGAACTGCTGTGTTAAGAGCCAGATGCTGGATGAGGTTGAAGTCAGGTACCACCCAACTCTCTGTGTTAAGATCCTGCATCTCTATTGTTTACTCTGGCCCAAGGACTAGCAGGTTAAGTAAGGTGTCGGTGTGCCTCTGTGTGTGTGTGTGTGTGTGTGTGTGTGTGTGCACGCATGTACGTGTGTGTGCACATATATATGTGTGCATGTGTGTGTGTACGCCTGTGTGTGTATGTGTGTGTGTGCCTGTGTGTGCATGTGCGTGCATTCATGCTTACGGATGCGTGTGTGTGTGTGTGTGAGACATATACCTCCCCTTGTCATCCTTACTTCTATTCTCTGAAGAAAGGCCACAAAGGCTGGTGACCCTGAGCGCACTGGTCCTAGCCTGCCTCCGGTTCCCAGGAATCTCTCTACACCTAACCAAATACCTCATCCTTGTTCAGGTGGGATGGGCCTATGAGGCTTGCCTCCTTGTCACCTCTGTCACACATACACAAACAGATGCTTGCATCTGGGACAGAAGCCACACGCATGACTTAAGAGTCCCTGTTCTGCATCCCAGCCCTGTCCCTTCAAGTCTCACATCTGGGCAGCTGCAGGACCGTGTCCCTTCCTGCAGGAGACGCTCAATGGTCACCAGGCAGAGCAAGCTCCCCTATTGTTCTCTTGAAAATTGAGTCATCCCACTGGGGCCCGGGAGCCTTTCTGGAACTGTCTGCTCCAAGGCCTTTGCCAGACGGCAGCTGGAAGCCGGTTAATATTCATTGAATCTCTCTGGGCGGCTGGGAACCGCCTTTTAATTGCCTCGTCTCTGTCTATCCCTTTATCGAGAAGGAGACTAAGAGGCGAGAACAATCAGTTATCTCGTTATAGATCAGGGCCCAGGAGGGGACTCTGCTTTTCTGTCCCATGGAGGGCAGGGCCTTATGGAGGGGGAGGGACTGGGCTTAGATGTGAACTCCCTCCACCCTCCTGCCCCTCCCCACCAGCCTGGAGGAGTTACCCCCCTACCTCCCACCCCGCCTGGGGCGTTTGGATCCAAATGGTTAGGAGCTTGAGACTGACTGAGTTTGGGGATATGTGAGGGACAAAGGAGAGGTTAGAAGGCACTGATGGATGGCTTCCAAATCTCTTGCCTCTCATTCTCCAGGGAAAACAAAGAACTCAGAGTAGAATTGGGAGATCATCTTGTCATCCATCCATCCATCCATCCATCCATCCATCCATCCATCCAAATTCCTACCCATCAGACCGTACATCCAACTACCCATTCTCCATCTATCCACTGTCTATTAAAACTTCCATCTACCTACCAGACATTTACTTCCTGCACTTGTTAGTTCTTCCTGATAGGAGCAAGGGAGGAGAATGTGCCTCGGCTAACAGTTTTGGAGACTTCAGTCCATGGTAGGAGGAAGCTATATGGTGGAGCCAAACGGTCTGCTTCATGGTGGCAGGAAAACAGTGGAAAAAGATGACCACACCCAGTTTTTATTCAGATCAGCATCCCAGGATCTGGATGGAACAAGCCATGGCCTCCTCCCGCAATTAACATTCTCTGGAAACTCACTAACAGTCTGTGCCTTCCTAGTCTTCCAGGTGGTTCCAAGTTTAGTGATAGGGATGAGGAAGATCAATCTTTATAAGACCCAGTCATTCACTCACCTTCTGTCCATCTGCCAGGTGAGGCGAGGGAGGGAGTGGCATGTGCCCCAAGCTTGTCACAGTTCTCAAAGTAAGTTCCTTTCTGTTATATCACTAGGTCCTCATAACTGTTGACTCATATTTGACAAGAGAGAAGCTGAGGCACAGAGAGAAGCAAGAAACTGGCTCAAAGACAAAAAGTTTGGGGACTGGAGATGGGCTCAGTGGTTAAGGACACATACAATTCTTACAGAGGATCTGAGTTCAGTTCTCAGAACCCACATCAGGAAGCTCACAGCTGCCTGTAACTCTTGCTATAAAAGATCTGATGCCCTCTTCTGGCCTCTGCAGCACCTGCACTCATGTGCATACCTACTCCCCCTGTCCCAAATGCACACATTTACTTAAAAAACAAAAAACAAAAAACACGGTGGACTCTGGGTGCAGTTGGGTATAAAACTAAGGGACACACAAGAGCTGGAATCTAGTCCTGTGTGACAAGGGCCTGTGTCTGTTTGGAGGAAGGGGGCCTTTTTCTTTACACAAAAATCCCAGCCCAGAGGGCATATTTTCCAGTGCCAGGAAGAAGCAGTGAGGCTTTTGGTGGCCTTGGATCACTGACTTTCAGCTGCAGGTACATCCTGGAGAGCCATGGGTAGTGCCTGGCCCTTGATCACGTTCATGGAGAAGCATTATGGATGTATACTTTTCTCAGAATTATAACAAAATATCTGATGGAAGTGATTTAAAGGGGGGAGAGGCTTTTTTTTTTTCAGCTCATGGTTTCAGAGGACAGAGTCCATCAGGGAGGGAAGATGGCAGCTTGGGTGGCTCCTCCTATAGCAGACGGAGCACAAGGAGGCAGCTGATCCCATCCTGATGGATCAGGAAACAGACAGCTCTGGCAGAAGTGGGCCAGGCTGTGACCCTGTGCACCTGTGAGCCACCCAGGTGACCCACAACCTGGTCAGCATGTGATACTGTCAGTTCTTCTCATGGGAGGCCATTATGGTGCCATCTCATTGTGGTTTAATTTGAGACTCTGCCTGGGGACCCATGTGTCATGGTGCCTGCCCCTGTGTGTTTGTGTGTGTGTGTGTGTGTGTGTGTGTGTGTGTGTGTGTGTGTGTGATGTTTCTCGGGTGCTGTCTACTTCACTTTTTGAGGCAGTCTCTCATTGGCCCTGGGGCTTACCAGCCAAGCTAGGCTGACTTGCCATCAGGGCCCAAGCATCTGCCTGACTCTGCGTCCCCAATTGTGTGGTATTACGTATATGTGGGATACCATGTGTAGCTTTTTAACGTGGGTTCTGGGAATCAAACTCAGGTCCTCATGCTTGTTGATCATGTGGACAGTGAGCGCCATCCATGCTCTGTGCAGTCCACAGAATGGTTCTCAGTGGAGGGATCCATGACCAGAGAGGAGAAATCCTCCCTAGGGACCATCGGCACTGGAGCCAGCAGGGGTGAGGGGGAGCTGAGAGGCCTGCAGTAAGCTAGCTGGCCTGGCTCCCTCTCTGTTGCTTTGAGTTGTTAGTGTGCACAGTGTGAGACTCTGGCCCAGCCAGGCCAAACAACAGGGATTCCCAGGGTCTCTGCAATTGGAGCCAGTCACATCTCCATGAGCCACACTGCAACATCCCCTGGGGCCGGAACAGGTGTTGACAGTTGCCATGGTCAGCACACACACATGGTGAGCTGGGAAGAGCACACACACCACTCCCTGCCCGCTCTAGCAACTCTTCTGGGCTTTCAGGTCCCTGGGGCTCCCAGGCCATGTCTGTCACTCCATTATCCTGAGCAGCTTCCCCGGATCCTATTACGCCTCTGCTGTTATTATTTATTCATCCGAGGAGCTTCAGCCTGCTCATAGGCACTTACCTTGACATCCCTGACAGGGGTCGGGGCCCCACTCAGAGCGTATTAATCACCAGCCACTCAGTGCACTGTGTCCCTCAGGAGAGAGGAGACCGTGTTGTCGACAGGGTGGGCCCATCAGCTGCCTGGTCTTCAGAGCCTGATGGTCCTACAGGGCATCTGTGCAGACAGGGAAACTGAGGCTTGGAGAGGGAGGGTCTTTCTCAAGGCCCACGCCATCCACAACAATATTCACAACGAGAATAACTCCATCAGAGGGACAGGCCTTTACAGTAATCTCTTCTCTTATCTGATGGCTGTAATGGCCTTTCAAATCGAACAGGGGTTTAGAAGCGGATGGACGGATCGAAGCATAGACGGAAGCTAGGTGCATATCAGATTCAGGGTCTGGAGAGTTGAGTCAGTGACTAAGAAGCCGAGTTCAGTTTCTTACACCCACATCAGGCAGCTCACAACCACCTTAGCCCCAGCATCAAGAAATCTGATGCCCCCTTCTGGCCTTGCAGGAACCTGCACTTAGCTGCACATATGTTCCCCCCCCCCATATACTTAGTTTAAGAACAAAATCTTTTTATAAAGATCAGATGGATAGATGATAGAGGTAGAATATATATACATACATATATATATATGTGTGTGTGTATGTATACATGGACAAGCTGGTGGAGATGGCATAGATACCGAAGCTCACAGGATGTCATAGACTCAAAGCTGTGCTGGAGATCCGTGTCCCTCACCCCAGTTTAGTGCTAAGAAACACTAAGATATGCTAAGATATGTCCCTTGGTCCTTCTCTTTCCTGGTGGCCCTTTACGAACAAAAGGGGCTATGGACTGGCTGGCATCGAGTCCCTCTAGGAGCCAGGCTCCACTTCTCTCTGAGAGGCTAGGAAGATGCTCCTGGCTACCCACCCTCTGCTGGCTTTCTGTCAATCCTGGATTGTATAAGAAGGGGGCTCATGGACCCTGTCTGGATGCCTGGTGGATAGACTGGTGTTGCAATGGAATAGAAGATGACCCTGCCATTCACCAGGAACCAAATATAAACACTGTCCACCGCAGATGCCTCCTTTGGAGCCTATGGCATTCTCAAGGCCACTCCAAGTACCACTCCAGGCAACATACCAGGAGCCATTCCGACAAGGAGCTTGGCATCCCCTCAGGCTTTCAGAGGAATTACCCACTGAACGCATGCTCACAGGAATCTTGACCTATCAGAGTTAACTCCAGCAAGGCCATACTCCTGCTCTAAAGCCTTCCATGGCTCCCCACTGCCCGCCTATAAAAGAATCCTAGGCTCCTGGTAGGTTGAAGTCCTTTCTCAGCCAGGGAGGAAAAGTCATGTAGAGCATGTGGGCTCAGGTGACTCTATGGAAGATATTTATTTATTTATTTATTTATTTATTTATTTATTTATTTATTACAAGATGTGAAACTGAGGCCCAGAAATGATGGATAAGTCACCCAAGGCCACACTGCTAGGACATATGTAAGACAGGAGTCGCATCAGGTATTTGAGTTCAGAACCCAAGTTCTTTCTTTTTTTTTTTTTAATGTTTTATTTATTTATTTATTTATTTATTTGTTTTGGTTTTCTTGTTTTTTCAAGATAGGGTTTCTCTGTGTAGCTTTAGCTGTCTTGGACTCACTTTATAGACCAGGCTGGCCTTGAACTCACAGTGATCCACCTGCCTCTGCCTCCCAAGTGTTGGCATGAAAGGTGTGTGCCATTACGCCCAGCTAGAGTCCAAGTTCTTTAACTCAATAGGAGGAAGAGGCATGGAGGGCTGAGTAGCAATGGCCAGGTGGCCCCAGGGGCTGAGTAGGGGTACAGGATGGTGTTATCAGGAGGCAGATCCTAGCCTTGGCCAAAGGGCCATTCTGTCTGAGCTGCCAGGAAGGAGAAAACAGTCTCCACCATAGAAGGCAAACAGGCAGATACACAGCAGCCCCCTGCTGATACCAGTAGATGCTCACTGAAGCCCAAGCTGGGGGTCTGTTGAGTAGTCTTCACTAGAAAAAGACATGGTGTGGCTTTCCAGACCCACCACACACATAATTAGCCATAGTAGGCCCATCCATGCCTACTCAGTGAGTAGCTGTCATATGCTAGAGTCCCCCACCACATCTGTAACAGGAACATCCCTCCCAATGACACCTCACTACCTGAGGGGAGCCACTGTCACTTACTTAGCACCAGGCCACCAATGGGTCTGGCTGGGTCAGCATGGGTCTGGCTGGGCTGAGCCCAACAGCCACTGTGATCCAACTGGATGGTATAGGAAAAGGGAAATGGGTAGGAGTCCTTGGGTAACTAACAGTCAGTCACCTTGCTTTAAAATTGTAAAGCCAGCTTTTCCTATGAAGAACACATAGCTGGTGGCAGCCAGCATTCACTGTGCCCATAGGTGGATACCAGAACTCCATAATCACTCAAAGACGGGGCTATTTGTTGTCCCATTTTATAGATGGGATAGCCAAAGCTGTCATTGGCCCAAATTAGTTTCAAAGGGTGGAGTTAGGATCCAACATCAGATAGCTGCAACTAAGCCCCAGGATACCACCCCTGTGAAGCTAGCAGAGGGCAGGACAATGGCAAGATACAGCAGGTGCCACAGGAAGTGCTGGCACCAGGATTTGGGGTCCCTGGATATTGTAGGGGGCAGGCAGGCCTCCCAGTGAGACTGGGAAGCCAGCACCCCCTCTGGTGTTAGCCTGACCAGCCTTGCTTGCTGTGTGAGTGTAGGCAAATCTCTTCATCTTTGAACCTTAGACTCTTCTCTAGGAAAATGGGGAACGACAGTATGCCTGCCTCCTTGTTCCTGTGAGAACAAATGGGATTAAAAGATGGTTTGACAGGCACAGAAAGTCCTGGAAGGATGGCTTCTTTTCCAAGCCATGTCCTCAATCTTGCTTTCCTTTCAGCTTTGGTGAAGTTGGGGCCTGAGCCAGCCTGAGCTTGGTGACTGTTCCCAGGAGAAAGGGTAGGGAACAGAGATGAGGGTAAGCTTGAGTTAAGGCTTTTGTGACTCAGGGTCAACCCAAGTAGGGCCAGAGAATGCTGCCCTTCAGCCTGTTGATGGTAGGTGGCACACTTGTTGCTTGACTAAAGATCTGAGATGCCAGCCTGGGGTTGGAGCTGGAGGGACTGGCTTGAAACTGCATCTTGGCTCCCATTGGCCCGGAGTGGGGTGGTCCTGAGAGGATGAAAGTCCCATGCAGGATGGAGCTTGTCAGGTAGACAGTAAGGTGCTTCTCAGTGTGCAAGTGAACTCGAATCTGGCTAGAGTCAGGACTGCAGCTGGCATAGCTCTTGGTAATAATACAGAGACCCAGAGAAGTCTTTCTACATTTGCCAACACTGGGACTCTGGACTCTTGAAGAATCAGTCCAAGTGGCAGAGGGGAAATCCAGGTACCACCTTTTTGTCCTGCTGGGAGACCGAGGTTGGAAAAGGCAAAGGTATCGCCAAGGCCATTCGGTACCCATAGTAGGGAGCTGCGCAGAGCTGCAGTCTTGATCTGTAGGGACAAACCTTCTTCTATAAGAGGAAAGGACATAGTGAGAGCTATCCCTAGTCCCTTCTCAGGCCTGATCTGTATATAACGGTCAAAGCTAGAACTATGTAACTGTCCGGCTGGTGCCCTGAACCCTGCTGGAACTCACAGCCCTCCCGAAATGTGCTTGCCATAACTTTGTCACCATCTTAGTAACTCTGAACAGCCAAAAGGACCACAGGGATGGGCAGACACAAATATCTGAGACCGTTTTTGGTCAGTTCCCCAGCCTGGGTCTAGACCCCCAGGTCTCCCCAGCCCTGGGCCTTTTGGTTATAAAGGACAGCAGAACGTTCAAGGTCACAAAGAGCCTGGGCCACCAGTCATGCTCTGCCTGTTCAGCTAAGCCAGCCTGTGCCTCCCCAGCTATGCTCTGCCCTCCTGCAGCCACAGAGAAGGTAGCCTATCCCAGGCAACCCCAGCCTCACCCCGCCCCCATGGGCTTGCCAGGTAATTATGCATTAGAAACTAATATTAATAAAGGCTCCAGGAACGAGATTTTAATTCCAGATCTTGCCACCAGATTATTGTGCGTGAGGGAAATATCAGGGCCCCAAACTCTCTCCACCCCTCACCTTCCATCTCTAAGCAATCTGCTTCTTTGATTAATTCTAGCTTGATTTTCCCATGTTGGGGAGGGATTGGGGGGGGGAGGCAGAACACGACGATTTGAACCAGTCTTTGAGCAGTTCTTGCTACGCCACCCCCCCACCCCACCCCAGCACTGCACGACCATCTGAACACTCCAACAAGTCCCCAGGCATGCAGCTACAGCTCTGCCCACCCCAGTTCCACCTCACTGCCTATAGAAATGGGGTTCCTCTATTTGCTTCCTCCCTCTCTCTCACCTCTCCCTCTTAGCTCCCCCCAATCTGAATTCCCCTACACACCTGGACCCACCTTGGCCTCCAATGCCTCCCAGTGTTCAATTTCTAGGAATTGTTTCTAGTAATGAACCAAGCGCAATGAATTTTGGAATCAGGGGTTCACAGAATCTAAATGTCCATCAAGGGAGGCCTGTTTTTATAAATTATGAGACAACAATACACTGGAATGCTCTAGATGTAATGAAATGGAATAATTTATAAGGTGTATTGTGGGAAGAAAAGCATCAGGGTACAGAACAGCATATCCTGCCTTTTGTGTAGACGCATGTATGCATACGTTCTTGTGTATACATGGACTGTGGCTTAATGCATTATGGGGCTGTCATGGAGACTCAAGATACTCTTAGTTGCACAGTAAATGCTCATTTAATGGTTGCTTTCATCATTTGAGTGACATCTGACCTCAAAGTTCTCCTAACCAAGCAGGGTTGGGTCTCTAGGGGAGATGCATGTGTGGACATTTGGGAAGAACACAAGTTTCAGGGAACAAGGGGAAACCTTAGGCTGGTGAGCCTCAGAGGGGCTCATAAACACAGAAGACTTAAGACCCAGCATCTCAACCTATCAGTCACAATGCTGATGAGAAGATCATTAGCTCACATGTGAAGAGTCGGGGAACTGGAAACTCATGGGAAAAGACAATTAGTGGGTATCAATCACAAAGAAGCACAGGTGTTGGAGCCATCCAGTGACAATTTTTAAAAATGGTTTCTAGAGGGAACATCTCAGAGACAAGAGAGGTTCCTGGAAGTCTATGGGGGTGATCCTAGCTGAGATCCCTAACAGTGGGGGACATGGAGCCTGGAGTCACCACCTCCTGTAACCAGGTAGGACTTCCAGTGGAGGGAAGGGTACACCAACCCACCCATAAAACCTTTGACCCAAAATTCGTCTTGCCTATGAGAAGTGTAGGGATAAAGATAGGGCAGAGATAGAGGGAATGGCAAAGCAATGACCGGCCTGACTTGAGACCCACACATGGAAGAGAGCCAACCTCTGACACAATCTATGATACTCCACTATGCTTGCAGACAGTAGCCTAGTATAACTGCCTTTTGAGAGGTGTCATCCAGCAGCTGATGGAAACAGATGCAGAGACCTACAGCCAGACAATAAGCCGAACTGAGGGAGTGCTGTGGAAGAGTGGGAGGAAGGCTAAAGGGAGACAGAGGGGTCAAGGACACCACAAGAAGACTCGTAGAGTAAACTAACATGGGCCCATGAGGGCTCACAGAGACTGAACTACCAACCAAAGAGCATGTATGGACTGGACCTAGGCCCCCAACATATGTGTAGCAGATGTGCAGCTTGGTCATCATTTGGATTCACTAACAATGGGAGTAGAGGCTGTCTCTGACTCTGTTGCCTGCCTTTGTACCCCTTTCCTCTAGCTTGGCTGCCTTGTTAGGTCTCAGTGGGCAAAGATGTGCTTAGTGCTGATGAGGCTTGATGTACCACAGTAGATTGGTCCCCTTAAGGGCCTCCCTTTCTCTGAGAAGGAGAGAGGGCAATGGGGGGGGGGGGGGGGAGGTGTGAGAGTGGGAGTAGGAGGAGAGGAGGGAGGGGGCTGGGATCAGGCTGAAAAAGTGATTAAATAAACTAAAATAAAATAAAAGTTTCTATACAAATATCCAGAGAATCTTTAAAATATATATTTTTAAATTTGTATTTATTATTGTGTGGGTGTATCTGCCACAACACACCTGTAGAGTTCAGAGCACTTTGTGGAATAGATTCTTTTCTTTTATCTGTATGTGGGCTCTAGGAATCAAATTCAGGTCTCCAGGTCTCCAGCAAGCACCTTTACTAGCTGACCTATCTTTCTGGCCCATGCTCAGACATTTTTGACACGCAAGGAAAAGAGAGTCTCAGTGAAGGAGCGGGTTCCTTAAGGGGCTGGCTCTTGGGGTGGGGAGGCATCCTGATGTAGTGGTACTGCTGATGTGTGGGGTGCTGAGATTCATGTGGATTATGTTTCCAGCATCCTCAGTCTTTACTAAGTGTCTGTAACAGCCCACCCAACCAGTTGGGAGATCCCAAGTACTTCAAAAAGTGCCCAGTATTTCCCAGGGGAAAAAAATTGCTCCAAGTTGAGTAGACTATACAAAGAAAAACCATAAATGAAAACATAATAGCTAAAATAAAAACTCCTTGACGGTACCAAAAAAAAAAAAAAAAAAAAAAAAGATTGGTGACAAGCCAGGTGCACACCTTTAATCTCAGCACTCCTGAAGGCAGAGGCAGGTGGATCTCTATGAGTTCAAGGCCAGCCTGGTCTACAAATTGGAGTCTAGGACAGCCTGGGATGTTACACAGAGAAACCCTGTTTCAAAAAACCAGAGAGAGGAGGTGGGGGGGGGGGGGAGGAGAGTGGGAAGCATCAGGAATTTTGAAGATAGAGTGAGTGATAGAAATTATCCAAATTGAACAGTAGGGGAAAAGCAGATTGAAAAGAATGAATAAGTTTTCCAAGGACAGTGGAACAACTAGAGTTTTTGTATTTGGGTTGTTAGACTCTTGGAATGTGGGAACAAAGGCTGCTGTGTTGAAAGAAGGTTTGAGAAAAGGATACCTTAAAAAAAAAAAAAAAAAAATTCAGAGCTGGGTGAAGACATTAGCAAACATAACCAAAATCCAGAGTGAACGTAGAAAAGAACAGCTCCAAAGGGAAGGTGTGAGCAGACACAGAATAGCTACACTGAAAACGCAAGCCAAGTCAGAGCTGACGTGTGCAGCTAAAGCAGCATTCAACAGGAGAATGCACACCATTAAATGCTCTGTTAGACTTACGAGGTGTTTGAATCAATAACCCAAGTTTCTAGGTTAAGAAACTAGAAAAGAGCTGGAGAGGTAGCTCAGTGGTTCAGAGCACTGGCTACTGTTGCAGAGTTCAATTCCAACACCTACACCTACAAGGTAGCTCCCAACTGCCTCTTACCTCCAGCCCCAAGGGAACTGACTCCCTCTTCTGGCCTACATGGGCACTGCATGCGTGTGGTGCACTGCCATATGGACAGACAACACAAAAATGACCAAGTCCTTTGTCAAATGAGAAAAGAAACCGAAGAAAGCACAAGGGGAAGGTAAACAAGAAAGGAAGGATAAAGGCAACAGCAGAAAATCAATAACATGAAAACAGGGGGGAGTTAGTAACTGGAAAGGCTGCTTCTCTGAGAAAAGCAGAAAGGTCATGACCTCTAGCCAGTCGGAAAAAGACAAAGGAGAAACAAATGGCCAAATGAGGAGTGAAAGAAAAGACCTTGTGAACTAGAAGTCAGGGATAAAGGGCATGGGCGGATGGAGCCCTGCACACACATAGTCTACAGATTAGCCAGAAAACTTCTGACGCCAGCCTAGATGCACTGGGTCATCTGACTGACCTGCCAACTACTAATCGATCTGGAATGGGAGCCTTCAGATGTCCTGAAACAGAAATCTCTAGGCCCAGGGATTTCACAAGGAAGTTTTAAGGCATAAGAAGAAACAGCGCTGAACTTAATTTTTTTTCCCCTCAGAAAATAAAAGAAGAGGGAAAATACTTCTCACTTCTTTATTGTTTTGAGACAAAGTTTTGCTAAGTAGCCTAACCCGGCTTTGAACTCAAGATCCTCCAATTTCCACCTCCATGTACTGGGATTATAGGTAAACCCCCCTCCCCCCACTGCATCCCATTTCTTTGGAAGGCCGGTGTTACTTTGAAACACAAATCAGAGAACCAACTTGAGAAAAGAATGATTCAGCCCTCCCATGAACATAAACACCAAAGTCTTCAACAAAAATCTAGAGGCATGCAGGGCGTGGTCATGCACACCTTTAATCTCAGCACTGGGGAGGCAGAGACAGGCAGATCTCTGTGAGTTCAAGGCCTCCCTGGTCTGCTGAGTCCAGGACAGCCAGGACTGCAAGAGAAACCCTGTCTGGAAAACCAAACAACCAATAAACAAAGACGAAACTAAAGATGGTGTTAGCTGAGGTAGAAAGAGCATTTGTTATAGTTCAATATGTGTTTGTGATTTAAAAAAAATTTTTTTTTAAAGTTCTCCATCCAGGAAGATGGCTCAGTGAGTACAAGTTCAGGATCTGAGTTCAATCCCCAGAACCCACATTAAGAAAAGCTGGGGGCTGAAGAGATGGCTCAGAGGTTAAGAGCATTGGCTGTTCTTCCAGAGGCCCTAAGTTCAATTCCCAGCAACCACATGGTGGCTCACAACCATCTAGAATGGGACCTGATGCCCTCTTCTGGCATATACATGCAAATAGAGCACTCATAGACCTTAAATAAATAAGTCTTAAAGAAAAGAAAAGCTGGATGCAGGGGTTCACGTCTGTCATCCCCCAAAGGTGGGGAGGCAGAGAAAGGAGAATTACCTGAGGGGGATCCTGCCTCAGCAAAGCAGAAGATGAGACTCCCAAAAGCTATTCTCTGACTTCCATACATGCTCTGTGGCAGCCCCACAAGACATGACAGATAAACAAACAAAAACAAATATTTTTATTGTTGTTTTGTTTGTTTTTTCGAGACAAGGTTTCTCTGTGTGGCCTTGGCTGTCCTGGACTTGCTTTGTAGACCAGGCTGGGCCTCAAACTCACAGCAATTCACCTGTCTCTGCCTCCCGAGTGCTGGGAGTACAGGCACGTGCCACTGTGCCCGGCCCCAAAAACAAACATTTTAAAGATACATTTTTAAATTTTCATAGAGCTAGGAAAAGGAGGATCCATGAAAATCTCCTCTCTATGTAGGGAGAGACAGTCTCAGAAGACAAACCCCTGTAAGTGAGAGTTTTGGTTTCTTTTAAAACACAGAAATATTATGTGAATATGTTTTTGTTTTAATCCCAGGTGTGGGATATGGGGCTGCATCAGATTGTCCACAGCAGCTGACTATGATTTGCCTTGTGCTCCAGCAGGGGAGTGATTTTAACAGCTGAGGATAGTTTACATTTGGAATTCTGGGGACTCTTCAGAAGGTACAAAAGTGCCAGAGCCTTGAGAGGTAGCCACAGGTGCTGTTCCCCCTTCCGCTGCCGCTCCCCCTTCCACTGCCGCTCCCCCTTCCACTGCTGCTCCCCCTTCTGCTGCTGCTCCTCTTCCGCTGCTGCCCCTGCTGCTGTTTGTTGAATTGCTAGTTGGAGAGATCCTGACTATGAAGATCAATCTTGCCCCAAGGAACTCAATGCACCTAATCAGCAGGAAGTGGTCTGACAATAATGATACCCCCACCCCCCATTTCCCTCTATCCTTCTTTCTCTCCTACTAATGTTGGGGGGTTGTAAGGGATAGGGATGGTGTAGGGAGGCAGGAAAATTAACCCCATAAAGTAGCCAAAGGTCCAGCTACAAAACTCCAAACTCCAAACCAAACAAACACTATGCCTAGCACCATTTCTGGTGATAAAGGTTGTGAGTGAAGGCCATGGCCTCGGGCTGAGAACAAGGCAGGTTTGCTCAGCAGTGCCTGGGAGTTCTGCTCAGTACAACAGGCAAGAAAAAGAGCTGGGTATGTTGACTCACACCTGGAATCCCAGCACTTGGGAGACAGAGGCAGGAGGAGCACCACAGATTCCAGTCCAACTTGGGATGTAGAGGGAGAGCCTATCTCAGAGAAAGAATAGGGCGAAGAAGGATGTGACACGGGGAAATGTGAAGGCTCCGGGAGAGGCCAAAGAAACCTATAGAACAAATAACTGGGTTTTGATGTGATTTGGTGCTTTAGGAGATATACCTCTGTGGGGCATTTCCACCAGGGATTTACTGGGTTGGGGAGAGGGGACCCACACTCAAAGTGAGCATCCCAGATACAGAGAGGCCCCAGGAAAAGCACCCTGCTGCTGTCGGCTCTGTCGTGTTCATTCTGATCCATTGCTGCCGGCATTATCAGCTTCTTCCCACTTCCAGCACAGACTTAACACCCGCAACTCTCCAGGGAGCCTCCAGGCCTTTGTGTGGGTTAGGACCGCTCAGGAGTCCAGCTTCACAGATGACAGAGCACCTAGGGGGTCTCACGCTACTCACGCTATGGCTGTTGTAACTACCCAGCAGCTATAGTGTAAACCAATCTAAGAAACCTCCTTTATAGCATATATACATTTTCTCGGTTATTTTTCTAGAGAACCCAGATATACTAAATGGTACAGTATCCCTTTTTATAAATAAAGTATCATTTATATTAGCTTTAAAAAATCAAGTTATTGGATGAAATGTAACAAAACATGTAGGCCATATACTTGACACTACAACGTAAGATGAACTTAATCAAAAAAAGCTAATGAAAGGTTATATATTAAATGTGAAACCTAATTGTGTTTATTACCTATGACTCCAAAGAATCGATGTCAATCTTTACCAAATTAATCAATACATTAGTGCTGCTTTCATCAAAACATCAGCACAACCTTTATGAAGAGACAAGTTTTGCTTCTATTGATGTGATAAAAATACCCAATCAAAGCATCTTTGAGGCAAAAAGGGTTTATTCAGCTCAAAACTTCAGATTCGGGTCCATCCTTCTGGGGAAGCCAAGGCAGAAACTTGACTTAACCAGAACATCTTTTATAGTCAAAAGGAACGGATGTGGGCATGCCGTACTCAGTCAGTGCTCCCAGACTCAGGGAATGGTGCTACCCACAGTGGGCTCTGCCTTTCTTCTTCAGCTAGCACAGTCAAGACAACCCCCTACTGAGACACTCCTCCTAAGTGATTCTAAGTTGTGTCAAGTTCACAAGTAAAACTAATTATTGCACACGCTTATCTTGAATTTATTTTATCTATTTATGCTTGTGTGCTTGGGCACGATTGGCACAGCATGCGCGTATGTAGGTCAGAGGACGACTCTGTGGAGCTGGTCCTTTTCTTCCACCTTTACATGGGCTTTGGATATTGAACTCAGGTCTCAGGGTTTGTGTGGCAAGTGCTGAGTTACCTGCTGAGCCATCTCACCCACCCAAGAAGCTGACTCTAAAATGTGCACAGGACAACAGCAAAAGCCGAGTCACTGAAGCCCTTTTGAACCGGCTTCAGAATGAAGAGGACCCAGGAGGGGCCTTGCAGTCCAAACAGTGTGACAGAACAGAAGGCTTCCGGCACAGCCATGGAGGCGGAAGAGAAGGTTAGAAACAGATCTGCATATCAATGAGGCGTGGTACAGAGGCAGAGCACTGGCCCAGCACATCAGGGCCTCATGGCTCAATCCCTGGCACCACCAAAAAGAAAAAGAGAAGGAAGGAAGGAAACCCACATGAATATGACCAGTAGTATTTTGACAAAGGTGGTCCAGTGGACAAACACGACACTTTAAGAAATGAGGCTGGGATGATGTGACATCTATATGGAAGGAACCCGAACCTCACAGCTTATACACGAATGAAGTCTGTGGGTGGTTGACCTAACTGTAAAACATAATCCTCCAAAAGCTTTGGAAGGGGGAATCATGGGATAAAATGCTTGTAATCTAGTATTCACTCAACATAATGCCTTTGAGAGCCATCCAAAGAACTCTTAGATACAAAGCCAACA
This sequence comes from Acomys russatus, assembly GCF_903995435.1. Lineage (NCBI taxonomy): Eukaryota > Metazoa > Chordata > Mammalia > Rodentia > Muridae > Acomys > Acomys russatus. The sequence goes on along the minus strand of NC_067147.1, from coordinate 38,678,639 downwards.
GTACGTTCTAGAGAAGAAAATGACACAAAGTGTGTAAAGATGTAAAATAGCCTTTAAAATAACATACTATGATCTGACATGCTTGACAAAGGCCCTGGGTCCTCAATATATGAAAAGATCCAAAGACTCAGTAGTAAAGGTGGGCATAGCAACATATATCTGTAATCCTAGCACTTAGGAAGGCTGAGGGAGGAAGTCATCGCATATTTGAGGTCAGCCAGGGCTAAATGGGAAGGCCCTGTCTCAGAAAGAAAGAAAGACAGACAGACAAGAACCAATAGTAAGAACAAACACATAAAAGATGGATGAGTGAATAAATGAATGAATAGACCCATCACTCAAGAGGAATAAAGGTGGCAAATAAAGGCACAAAAATAGACTCAATAGACTAGGTATCCTTCACTAATTTGAGAAATGCAAATTAAAATGGCACACCTGTCAGAATGACTGACATAATAATAACAATTAGGCAAAACAAGTACACTAATTTGTGAGGAAAGTATGCAGCAATTGGAATCCTCAGACATTTCTGATGGGAATGCAGAATAGCACAGGCCCTCTGGGGCAAGGTTTGGTATTTTCCTTATAAAGTTAGATATGCACGTGCCATTTGGTCCAGAAGTTAACTCCTTGGCATTTGCCCTAGAGAAATGAGAATTGCTTTCACAGAAGACCCTGAGTATAAATGTTAATAGAAATTCTACTTCACTGAAGTAAAGCAGCCTCAAGTAAGTGAATGGAGAAACAGATTGTGGTACGTCCATACAGTGGAATGCTAGTCAGCTGAGAAAAGGAGTCAATGTCATTATGCTGAGTAAAAGAAGCCAATCTCAGAAAGTTACATTTGGTATGGCCTCACATATAAAACATTCTCAAAAAGACGGATGATAGTGTTTGAGAACAGATCAGTGGTTGCCATGGTGATACCACCAGAAAGGAACAGCATGAGAAGGGTTGGATTCTTATTGAACTGTCTTTGGTCTGATTGTGCTCGTGCCAACACAAATCTATCTATCTACATATATATTAAAATTCACAAAATGCTATTTTACAATATATATACATATCAAATTACCAAGCTGCACAACTTAATATGTGTATTTTAAATGGATAACTCTGCTTCAATAACGCAGAATAAATTCACAGAACTGCATGCCAATTTTACTGCCTGATAATTTATAGGTAAATGAGTACTAAAAAGCACCCCTGGGTGATGCTGGCACCATAGTTTGGTGGCTGCCTTCCTGGGTGCATGTTGCCTTCTTTATCTGTGCATTCTTCAGCCTCACATTCAATTAGCTGTCACAGGAAATATTTGGAAACATAGATTGCATCTGTGCTGAACATAAGCGGGAGTTGTTTTGCTTCTAGTCATTTTCTCAACAACACCTACTTGTGTGGCATTTACAATGCATTAGGTATTAATTATAAGTAATCCAGAGGTGATGTAAAGTGTGTTGGAGGTGGGGCATGTACAAATACTGCATTTTATGGAAGGGACTTGAGCACCTGGGGATTTGGATGTCCCCTTGGGGTCTTGCAGCCAACCTCCTCCAGGAAGCCAGGACTGTGCTAACTTGCTCATCTGTTGCTTAGCAACAAGGCACAGGCCTTTGTGCCAATCACCCCAGGACCTCCCAAATCAGACAGTCTTTGAAGGCAGTGGCTCTATAGTTATTCTAAAATGAGCTCATCACACACCCTCTCTCTCCCTCCCTCTCTCCTCTCTCTCTCTCTCTCTCTCTCTCTCTCTCTCCCACCCCCCCATCCCCCATCTATCTCTCCACCCCACTCTGTCCCATTCTCTGTCCCTTTTTCTTTTTGGGTGGATTTGTATTCATACAGGTACATGTGTATGAGGGTGTACATGTGTGTAGTGTGTGGTCATGTACATATGGAGGCTGGAAGTCAACCTTGGATATCACTCTTCAGCTGCATCCTCCTTATTTCCTGAGATAGGGTCTCTTACTGGCCTGAAGCTCACCAATGAGGCTAGGCTGCCATGCAAGCAAGCCCCAAGCATCCCAGAACTCCCTACCTGATGCCAGGAACCCAGCTTTTCAAACTTGTGTTGTGAGAACCAAAAATCAGGCCCTTATGCTTGTGTGATAGGCACTTCAACCAACTGAGCCATCTCCCCAAGCCATTTTCTTCTCTCCTCCTCACCTTTTTTAACCCTTCCTTTCACCCCCTTCCTCTTATAAGAGCCCTCGACAGGACTGTGATCGCACAGGAGTCTATCTTGGGTCCTGGCCTACATTCCCTGCCACGGTCTCCTTGGCTGGGCGGTGAGTGGCTCGGGACACAAATACCTTGTGACGTGATACAAGTCGTTAGGGTTTTATGTTTTATCATCTCAGAGAAAGGTTCAGAAAATTTCCTGAAGTCCATAGTCATCCTATATATCCATGCAAGGGCCAGATAGTGACCTTAACCCTGGGAACATCCTACAGCCTTGGGCAGGCTTGCACTATGTGTTCCTCACCCAGGCTCCCAAGTATGCCTTCATAACTTCCGTCCTTGTTTCCAGAGGGCTACCTTGTGGTGGTACAGATGCAAATGATGCCTTTATTCTCTGTTCCAGTGCTCTCTCTTAAACTGCAGACCCAACCTCCTCACCCAGGGGTGGAAATTCAAGATCTCCTCAACCATCCCAGTTTCTCTCTCACCTGACTTAGTTAGGCTCTGGGCAGTAAGAGGCTAGTTCAGCTCACACTTTCAAAAAGGCTCCAGCCCATCATGGAAGGGCTGTTACAATGGCAGGAGCATGATGTAGCTGGTCACATTGTATCTCTAGTCGACTGAGGTCCATGGAATGGTACCACCCACATTCAGGGCGAACTTTCCTACTCAGTTAATCTATTCTTAAAACTTCCTTCTGCACATGTCCCGTGGTCTGTTTCCTTGGGGATGTTAGGTCTTGGCAAATTGAAAATCAGTGGTAGCCATCACATGGCCTATTCCCTGTGTACCTAACCCTTCCTGTCCTTAAGTGAGAATACTGGCAGCCACCCGTACTCTTTCTGTCTTCCCTCCACAGCCAGCTGTGCTCTGGAAGGGTATCCCAAATGCACATTCTGTTATGTGTCTCTCAGCCGTGGCCTCGTCCTCACTATCCCTGGCCCACCCAGCCACCCAGATATGATCTAATGGCTGTGCGATCTGATGGTTGTTGACCACATTAGAAGCCCATCCCATCGCAGCTACTTATGGCTTAGAAAGTGGCCACCTATTCACTGGGTTTACTGTGGCCTGACCCAGCTTGAGGAACTGGCTTTATCATCTGCCTCTATGCCCATCTGACCTTGCTGGACCCTGTCACACACAGTTCCAACCCATCAAAATGCTTCTGAAACCATCTCCACTTGGCTGCAGAGTCCATGGTAGCCTCCAAGAAGCATTTTCATGCTTTTTGTTTTGTTTTGTTTTGTTTTTCGAGACAAGGTTTCTCTGTGTAGCCTTGGCTGTCCTGGACTCACTGTGTAGACCAGGCTGGCCTCGAACTCACAGCAATCCGCCTGCCTCTGCCTCCCAAGTGCTGGGATTAAAGACATGTGCCACCACGCCTGACACATTTTCATGCTTTATCCTGGCATGACAAATGCTGTCTTTTTTAGGGGCCCAGGAAGGAGACGAGGATTTCAATGGCATGTCCCCAAGGACCGACTCCTGTAATGAGCCTCCACCTGTGGCTTAACCCATTAATGACATAGTGCCCGGTCCTTCCTGAGTTGTCCCCATTTCTTGCTCCGCCCTCCATGAGGTGAACCACTGTACTGTACCGTGTGCTCCCTGTCATGATCTATAGGACTGAGAAGCCACAGAGCCACGTGGCCAGGGACCAAAACCTCCACTGAGAGCGCAGCGTGTCCTTCCTCTCCTCAGTTCCATTACAGTGAGGAATGGTGGATAACACAACCTCCACTTTGACCTCTGACCTCTGGAGTCTTGAGAGACTCCATGCCTGTTGCTTGTGTCACAGTTTGCCCAGGAAACCGGCACACTCAGGCTTACTTTCTCTGTGACACCTCTGCAGCCCCGCTGGGCAAACTCTTTCCTCCTCTGGGATCTCACTTGTTCCACTGGGAGGCATGAGAGTGGATACTGATGGTCACAGCATCAGCACTGGGTTGTCATCCCACTCTGTGCATGTGTGGGGGGACAGCCTGACATTGGCAAGCAGAACACGCATGTTAGTTGGGGTTCTGTAGATGAAAAGAACTGAGAGAAAGAATCCCTGATACCAAAAGGGGATTTATCAGGGTGGCTCACAGGCTGAGGTCTGGCTGCCCCAGCAATGGCTGTCTCCCAATCTAAAATGCAAGAATCTACAAGGCTGGAGGTCTCAGCTGGTCATTAGTGTAGGCTGGAGTGAGTCCTGATGAGGCAAGCTATAACACCAGCGAAGAAATGTCCCAGCAACAGGGCAGATGAACTTGTCAGTGAGAGCGGGGACAGGCAGGCAAAGAGCAAGGGCATCATCCTTCTCTGCCCTTTCCTATGGGCTGCCGTCAGAAGCTGTGGCCCAGATTTAGGGTGGGTCTTCTGGCCTCAAATAATCCAGTCAAGAAACCCCACAGGTGTGCCCAGCTGCTTCAGTTTCATTGGCCCCAGATGTAATCAGGCTGACAACCAACATTAGCTATCACAACCTGTTTGTGTCCCTGCCAGACAGACATGTGTGTTCTTTTGACTCCCTGCCTCACAGAGGACACTTCCACAGGGATGTCAAGAGAAAATGTATAGGAATCTGTGTAGCAGCAAGCAGCAAGCCACTGAGCAACACCCCCTAAAAGAGCAATTAGAGACACCCCAGTGTCCATTTTCAGAGCACACTGGAATACTACTCAGCTGTGAACTCTGAAGGTAGGGGTGTACGTGACATGGCTATATGCAGAGCAATCAACATGGAGCCAGAAAGTATAGAGAGCTGATGAAAGCATAGGTGGTTTGGGGTACATGTACATGTGCTGTTGTCATATAGAAAAGCAAATAGATGCCAGGCAAGGTAACACATGCCTGTAATCCCAGTACTCGGGAGGCAGGCAGATCTCTGTGAGTTTGAGGCCAGCCTGGTCTACAAAATGAATCCAGGACAGTCAAGGCCACACAGAGAGACTCTGTCTTAGAAGAAAAAAAAAGGCAAATAGATTATGAGATGGGCCAGTGGCCACCTCTTCAGGAGAGAGGAGGACAGCTAGGGACATCTGGTGCTGGTCTCATCAAGCATTGTTGTGCATACCATTCCCCAGAGGCCAGGTTAAATGCACTGAATCTCCTATGGGGACTGTGCTTTCTACTGGGCAGCACAGAAAACATGGGGACAGACCGGGCTGCAGGTGGTAGTTTGAGACAAGACACAAAGACGGGGTCCTTAGGGACACATGACTCTCACTGTATATCAGAGTTACCATAGATCTCATCAAAGGCACCCTGATACCCACATGGGTCCCAGGCAGGGGCAGGGTGGCCAGAGAGTTGGGCTATGCAGCAGGCAGAGCCTCTCTCTCAGGTCTAGGTGGAACAGCTGCACACAGAACCTCACTCACTTTCTCCGTTTCCCAGGCTTTTCACAATGTTACCCACGTTTCTTTGTATGCATGAGGAGTCCACATTCAAGAAATAAAACCAAAAGAGGGTGTGAGTCAGAAAAGCTGAGCCGGGAGAGACAGGGTTGGAGAAGGAAGTGTGAGAAACCCGAAAGGATTCCTAAAAATACTTCCGCCTGTCAAGTGGGACCCGGGGGCCGCTGCTGAGCCTGTCAGGCAGCACAGCAGGCGGTGGACGCTGTTGGTCAGTCTGTCAGCAGCTGGGTCAGGCAGTCAGCTAAGCAGTGGTCAGCTTGTCAGCCTCCAGTCATTGGGCAGACTTGGTCTGCCTTCAAGCAGGCAGCAGTGGTTGTCTCATTAACATGGTGGTCCATGGCCCAGTTGGTTAAGGTTTAGTCACAGCCGTCAGGCAGTCCATCCTAACCCTGCCTACTGAAACTCACTGAGAAGACGGGGTGAGAGGTCAGTCTGCAGCCCATGCACTGGCAAGCCAGTCAAGGGACTGTTTAGTTGGTCAGTCATAATGCCCATCAGTGAGAGAGTCCGCCAGTGAGAGAGTCCTTTGAGTCAGACAACTCACGGAGTCTGACTGTAGAATGCTGCATTGATCTGCCAGACAATTAGTTGGCCAGTCAGTCCCCACGTCTGTGGCTGGCAAGTGAGTCATGCCACACGTCTGTGGCACTCCACAAGTGCTTCATTTAGACCCTCACTGTATGTCTAGACAGCCAGCTAGACCCTAGTCAACCCACCAGACATGCCTGTCAGTCCTTACCTGAGGAGGTCTGTCAGCCTGGCAGGCAGGATGCCTAACAACTGTCAGGCGGCCTGTCAGCCAAGCAACCGCAGGATCATCTTGGTCCCAGAGCTGAGCTACATCATTAAGAGCCAGGCTCACTTGTAGGGGAACTCGGGGTGGGAAAGGGGACATTTCTCCTTCATGCTCTGTTACTGTTGTTACCCATAAGCCCCCACAGCTCCAAGAGTAGAAGAGGCTCTCCCTCCCCTTTCTCTGGCTGTCTTGCATGCTAGTACTCAGTCTCCTCCTAAGTGAGGTTCCTGCCACAGACTCAGTTGGACTAGAGTTTCCTAGAGGTCAGAATGGAAGGATCTAGAAGTTACCTGTGACTTAATCCGGACAACTCACAGGTTGAGAATGGATTCGAGGAGACGCTCTTTTCTGTCAGGCTTTTGACTCTCCCTTGGGGAGCCCATGCTCTCTCTCCCGGATTCAGGAGTCAGAGCTACCCCTCTGGTCAGCCCTTGTTTTTATCAAAAAGAAAATGGAAGCCCGCACCTCCCTCCCCCCCCCCCCCCCGCATCCTCACGCTTCATAGCACCTGCTGCCTCTCGGCTCAGGCCAGTGAGCTTTCTGCTCCAATCCGCACAGTCCTCTTCCATTCCAGGAGCCCCAGGAGGGACGCTTCTGAGGCCTCTCCTGCCTTGTGGCCTCTGCTAGGAAGCAGCTCCCTGCTGATCTGCTTCCTGGGACTCACGAAGCCCAGGTCTGATGAGGGAGACCAAGCATACTCACTTGGCCTCAGTCCTGCAGCAACCGGCCCCCTTACAGAGCAGGAAGGGAGCTGGGGGCTTATGTTATCCATTCTCCTCAAAGGCGGAGTCTGCCTACATCCTTGCAGTTGCCTTCCTGTCTGTGCTTATGCATCCCTGGCTATGGGGAGCACACTATCTCTGGAAGGAGCTATTTCTGTCTTGGGACAGTCTCAGCTCTTGAAAAGTCCCCCACAAAGCTACATCTTTAGGTCTCAGTCGTACATGCTGGCGCCACCTGGATCAAGCCTCGCCCTTCTTCAGTGTGCTAGCCTGTGGCCTAGACTTGGTTTAGACCGATGGCATTTCTGTGTGTTCAGTTCCACGCAGGGAGAGAGGCAGGATGCTGAAGAAGAATAGAGAAAACAATGCTCTTGGGTGGGCTGCATAGTAGCCCATGTCTGCCTGAGTCTGTGGCTTTAAGTAGGGCTCTTCACACACCTCTCGCTCTAGCCACTGGCCTGATTGTGAACTGGAGGTAAACAGAGATTTATACAGGTGCTTAGAGGTTTCTATTTCCTTTCTTTCTTTTTATTTATTTATTTATTTTTTGCTTTTCAAGACAGGGTTTCTCTGTGTAGCCTTGGCTGTCCTGGACTCGCTTTGTAGAGCAGGCTGGCCTCGAACTCACAATGATCCACCTGCCTCTGCCTCCTGAGTGCTGGGATTAAAGGTGTGCACCACCACTGCCCGGCTTCTGTTTCCTTTCTTGAACCCTGACACCATCCACAAAATCAAGCCCTGCCCAGCCTGATGGAGTGATGCAAGAGACATGGGAAATGGAACCAAGCTGTCCCCTACAAGGCTATCCTCTTGTGTTCCAATGCCAGAAAGGCCTCCAGCTCACCACAGGCACCAGAGTGGGGGCAATGGCTCAAGCCTCATCCCACTGGCCTTCTGGTCTCACAAGGAATCATGGCCATAGCTGTGTGGTAGCTTGTGCAGAGATTGCTCACCTAACAATGGCTATGAGTGCTGCTCCAAACTGTCCACCCATCAGTTTAGGTCACAGGACTTCAAATGACCTCAGGACTAAGGGTGTGCAGTGATGCACTCGCCTAGAGTCCTGGAGTCTGGCTTTGTATTCTTACCCATTAAGTGGGCTGCTGTATTCTGTCACTCTTGGTCAGTTGTGATGGTGGTTGCGGAGTACATGCCAACAGTGGAAAGAGCTAGCAAGGGCTGAGGCTCAGGAGGGAGCAAGGTTGGCCTGTGAGGCTGGTGTCCTCGGGCTGTGTGTCAGAGCTTGGCTAAGCAGAGGGCATGCAGTCCATTAACCTAGCGCACCTCCAGCTCAGAAGCGAGGCTGGTGGGCTGAGTGATGGGCAGGCCAGAAACGTATTTTACAAACATCCCTCTCGCCTTCGCTTCCCCGGGTAAGCCCCATTGGCGGCATATAAATGAGAATCAATAGGCTAATTATTAAACTGTAAATATCCCTCCCTGTAGGCCCTCTCAGCAGGAGTTGGAGTTCTCAGTGGAGGGCAGCAGGCCTGGAAACCCATTGCTCTGGCCTCTTAGCTGACAGGAGCACCCACATGGGGGGGGGGTCTAGCAGCCTCAGCCCACCCTCACAGCAGACCCCCAAAATAGAGGAGACATTGCCATAACCTTGAGGATTAGAAAGATGGCAGACCTAAGAATCAAAAGAGACTTCAGATTACCACATGGTATTTACAGAAAGGGAGCTGGATGAATAGGCCCAAGTCCTTCTCTTGCCTGGTCAAGACTATAATGCTTGAGGCAGAAAGGGATGGAGGGCTCTCTCTACACCCTTACTCTTTCTATGGATGGGAAGACACCAACACACACACATGGGGAGACAGAAAATAGCCAGGGACCCTGGTAGGCTTCCTGCATTTCTTGAGTGCATGTCTCCTGGCGGCTGTGTGTTAGCTGGGCATGGAGGATAAAGAGAATCTATTCTTATTTATTGATACAAGAGGAAGGAGTGACAGGCAACCCAGGAAGAAGAACCCCAGTATGGAAAGACTTAAACGGTGGTAGTGACAATGGGATGAGATGAAGGTGATGATGACCACAATGGTGATGCTGACACTGGTGGTGCCAATGGTGATTATGGTGTTCATAAAGATGCTGCTGCTGGAGATGATAATGATGGAGGTGGTGATGATGACAGTCATGATGGTAAGCTGCTGTCACTTTCTAAGGTCTTTCTGTCACCATGTCCTGGGCTAGCCCCTTTATCCCCTCCGTGTTGTTAAATTTGCCAGTAATCCTATTAGGTTCCTGGGTCTTTCCTCATATCTAAAGGCAAGTGGCACGTGACTGGTAGTGATGGTCAGCATTTGAGGGAGCCTTGAATGCCTGGCTAAGATGCAGGACTCTGCTGTGAGGTCATGAGGAGCTTTGGGTTATGAGCAAGAGATCATCTAAAAAGAGATGCCTCCAGTCAGGTTTGAGGGTACCCAGAGTTGCAAGCTCTTTCTACACGGGGGCCCCAGGGCCTCCTTGAGGGAGGTGGCAGGATTCAAACTTCTCACCTGGATGTGGCTTCTCTCCACATCCCTGGCTCTGCCAGGGTCCCTTGGCCTCTCTAGCACTAGTATCTCAGGTTTAATTCTATGATGAGCCTCCTGTTCTGAGTTCACATGGTGACATCTACCTACCCACTCTGGGGACTGTCTCTTCTTGAGCTACCTATGGCAATGGATAGAGCAGAGCAAGGAGCTCCTCCAAACCTCTTCGGGGAAGTCTAGGTCTTCAGGACCGTAAATTTTCCGCACTCACCACATACTGGAAATGCTGGGTGCACCCTGGACCACTGAATGAAACTCTGAGGCAAGTGAGCTTGGATCAGGCATGGATACATCAACACTCAGGGTCTCGGTGATTCCACCGCATAGCCAGAATTGGAAATGCCTGGAACCATACATCCGGCACCCTCCCTGCCCAGATATCACATGATCGAGATCTTATAAGCGCCTTCCTCATGAATGGTAACAGCTGGCATTGGCCAGGCAGGGCTGGCTCAACCTTCCGTTAGGTGGGGCTGTAGAGTGGAAGTGTTGCTAGCTCCTGTCACCCTCAACATCTTTATGCTAACCTTGTGTCACTGTGACCAAATGAAACAATGTAGGGGAAGAAAGGCTTATTTTGGCTCAGGGTCTCATGGAATTTTAATCTGTCGTGACAGCAAAGCATGGTGAAGTGGCTCCGCCCCTGCTAGTGGGTGTGTGAGCTGTTCGTCTCATGCTGGGCCAGGAATGCAGAGGGCTCACTAAACACAGGAGCCCCTATCACCATCAAGGGCTACCTCCAGCCACCTCTTTCATCAGTCAGTCTCTACCTCCTGAAGTCCCCACAGCTCTCCAAATCGGAGCCACTAGATGACAACAAAGCATTCAAAGCATGAACCTGCTGGCGACATTTCAGACCCAAGCCACGACATTCCAAGTTGTAACAAATCTCTGAGGTCAGTCAGGGAGCTGAGGCAGGATGGGCTCCGAAAGAAAGGCCCCTTCCCAGCTGCCCCTCCCTCATATTGCAGGGAGAGTACCTAACCCTCTCCCCCCACCCCCACGCCCAGCTGCTCTGGTTCAGCTTTCTAGTCCAGGACTTTGTGTCACCTCTGCCTCCTGAGGACAATGGCTGAGTCTTCTTTACCCAGAACTAAGGAAATCTAAGGTTGAGGAGATAGCTCAGTGGGTACAGAGCTTTCTATGCAAGTATGAAAATCCACATTCAGATTCCAGCACCTGTGTGAAAAGCCAGGCGTGGTGGCATACATCTGCCACCTTAGTGCTGGGAGGTGGAGACAGACAGAGCCAGGGCTTTGCTGGCCTGCCAGTATAATGAGCTCCAGGCTTAGTGAGAGACTATATAAGGTAGAAGGCAACAGAGAAAGAACTCAGTGCTAGCCTCCAGCCTCTTCATGAGCCCACATGAGCAAGCACACCTGAACACACACTGAGACAGACCAAGACACATATAGACAGAGAGACAGAGACAGAGACAGAGACAGTGAGACAGGGACAGAGAGAGACAGAGAGAGGCAGAGACAGAGAGACAGAGACAGAGAGTGACAGAGACAGAGACAGAGAGACAGGGACAGAGAGGGACAGAGAGAAAGAGAGACAGGGACAGAGAGAGACAGAGAGAGACAAAGAGCACCTGGCACCACTTGCAGATGGCAATGGCGGAAACCTTGCCCTGGTGGGAGCTCTTCAGGGTGGGCATGGCCTCAAGTGGAGATTGTATGACCTCCCTCTAGTTTTGATTGTCTCTTCTTCCTTCTCCATTTCCAGGTCTTGAGATGACAAACGACCTTCTCCATTTTGCTCCTCACCAGCACGTGCTGTTTATCCACGAGTCCAAAGTGTGAGCCCAAAGTGCCCTTTCTTTTTTTCCTCTTATGAAGTTGGTAACACCGGGCACATACTGTGGTGGTGGAACAGGTAACAGCATGCCCCTTGCTGCCTGCATGGTTGGTCTTCCTGCAGTGAGATAGGGGGCGTGACAGCGCCTCCCTCATGGGGAGCCGAGGCTCGGATGAGCTGCTTTTTGATGTGCTTCTCTGAGAGTGGCTGGCACATGGCAGATGCTCAGCTGAGCTGCTATTTTTATCCCCGTCCCTCCTGTGGCCTGTCTGCCTGTGGACGCTTGCCAAAGGTGGGCTGTGTTGAACAAGAGTGGCCGCTGGTGAGTTTCCTGCCCCAGATCTGAACCCTCTTTCTGGATCTGGAGAATTTCCACTCCTGCCTGCTGCTACAGAGGCAGAGAGGGCCACACTTTCCCAGCATCCCTTGCACCTCAGTGCAAGGTCTGCTGGCTATGTGGGCCATGCTGCATGGCATCTGGATTCTGGGTGGCCTTTCTGGTGGCTGACGCATCCTAGTGGTAACCACCCAGGTAAAGCCATAGTGGGTAGCAGTGTAGGCCGGTAGACATGAAGGCAGGAGAGTGGTGGCCTCCTGTGTTCAGTGGCCATGTCCTGCACACAATGGCTTGGCCTGTGGTCTGGGAACTAAGGTTTGTAGCCTTTTCCAGTGATTCTTGGAGTCCATAGTATGTACGCAGTAGATCCTATTTCTGTTCAAGTGGTGTTGGCTTCTGTCACTTGTATCCCCAAGCCTGCATGACGCAAAGAAGATGGAGTCTCCTTGAGACCTGATGATCTATACAGATCTATACAGATGCAGGCAGCATCTTGATGGCTTTATGTAGAGGCACTCAGAGGCAGTCATTCTTGGCCAGAGAAGCTTCTTTCTGCAGTGGGCCTCAGTGAATGCAGAGACTAGGAACTGGCCAAAGTGCAGAGTAAAAGTGACTGTTGACTGTCTGGCCCTAAGAGGGACATCTATACCAACTCTGGTCCCCAAAACTTAGGGCACAGCATGGAAGAAATAGGGCCATGCCTGGATTGTGGCCTGAGCTCTTCATCTCTAAGCTGAGGAATGTATAGGAACCTGGTGCTGTTACTCACCACAAGGCCCCATTCTTTCTACCTGGATCTCACAGAACATCCGGTGTCCTTCCCTCAGCCCCTAGGCCACAGCCTTCCTAGCCCAGGCGGCAAGAGGCTTTTCTCTGAGAATCCACACTGCTTTGGGCAGGGCAGGCTGGTTTGGCTTATTTATGGCTGTCATTAATTAGTTTTCTTGGGGGATGAAAGACAGGTCCCCGGAGAAGATCAGTGCATTAGAGCCCATTACTCCGTTGCTTCTCTGGGCTCCCCAGCAAGGAGCAGGAGCCCTGTCTGCTGTCAGCCCCACACAATTAATTAGCCCGCAGCCTGTGTTCCCCTTGGGCCCAAGGGCTCTGTTCTGGCATCTAGTGTCCTTCAGGCCTCTTTGTCCCAATTTTAATTATGCAGAGGTGTAGGACAAGCCCTCCAGGGTGAGGGAGCACCTACAATAGCTGGGTGTAAGGCAAGAGGTACACTTCCTGGCCAAGTGGACCCCTTGTCCTAACAACTCTTTCATTGAGTAAGTCTTATGATTCATTAGTCACAGAGCTAAGTGCTTTGGGCACAAGTGTCTCACTAGCGTCCCAGGGGCCACCATCTTAATTTGCCTCATGAAGAAGTGCAGGCTCTGGGAGGCAGGTGGGTGATTTGTCCAAGGAGCACATAGTTGGCAGGAATTTGCCTGTGCCTGTCCAGTCCCGAATGCTGAGTTTTGGCTGCTTAAAATGCTACGCAGGTTGTCTCATGAAGGTGGGGTTGGTTGGCCTGAGAAGGTTTGGGCACACACCGTGGAATGAAGCAGAGGCGATGGGCTTTGTGTGTGGCCTAGGGGGCCTCTGCTCAGCAAGGCATCAGAGGATCCAAGCTTGAGTCTACACCTGAGTGACTGTGGGCAAGTCCTCAGTTTCTCCTTTTTGATCAATGATTAGGTTTAGTGGCCCAAATTCTCTAGAGAGATAGAATGGCCCAGAGCTTCGGGCATGATGGCCTTTAGGGCGTTCATCTCTCTAAGCTGCAGCTTTCAATTTGGGAAAATAGATGTGTGTGTGTGTGTGGGGGGGGGGAGGTCTAGTCATACCAGCTTCTTGGAGCCATGTGAGGCCCAAATGGGATAACACAACCCAGGGTCTGACTCCAGAAGAGCTAGGTAAGTGCTTGTGGTGATGGTAATGGTGATGGTAGTAGCATTGGTGATGTTGGTGGTGACAATGGTCATGGAGGAAGAGGAGGAGAAATGACTGAATCCTAAAAGTGACCTCTTGACTGGCAAACTGCTCTACTTTGCATATTGAATACAGCCATGACCCAGGAGGGGCATAGATGGCTAAGTCTCCAGGATGGCCCTCCTGCTTGCTCGGGGCTTGGATTCTAAGCCTATAGCCGATCTGGCTTTCCATTTGCCACGCAACCTTGAACAAGACATCCATGTTGCCTGATCCTAGCCTTCCTGCACATGATGTGGGCAGTCAGCCAAGACCCTAGAGAGACACTTCTACTCCATAGGGACAGCAGTAGCCTCTCATGAAGGCTGCCACTGGCCCTCTGTGTGGCTGACTCAGGCTTATCCCAGAAGTGGGGGTTGGGTTCCTAGCCTGAGGGTGCTAAGAAGTTAATTAAACCCTCCAGAAGCCATTTATTAAAAGAAGGGTGATGGTATGTTCAATACCAGCCAAGGCTTGGTGCACAGAATGTGTCTTCCCTTAGCTATGAATAATGCGCCCTCCCTCACGAGCATCCCTGGCTCTGAAGGATGGTCCTGGAGTGGCCATGGCTCATCTTAATGGCCTGCTGCTAAGGAACCTGGCAGGCCAGTCCCCAGCACTCATCGCTTCCCACCCAGGGGGACCTGGCCCCTGTCTGCTGTGTTTCTAACTTCTCCAGACAGATCTGAGGCCCAGTGAACCTCCTCTCCCCACACACCCTTCTCTTCCAGTCTCCAGGGATAAGTTGAGGGCCACTAAGGCCACAAGCTACATGTCTACAATTCTCATCCTGTTTGCTGTTACCAGCCCTGCTGTGAGGCTGGCTTGGGATCAGTTTGTTTTTTATTTGTTTTGGGGAACAGGGTCCCATGTAGCCCAAGGGTGTACCTAAAGATGACCTTGAACTTCTGATCCTCCTGCCTCCACCTCTCACATGGTAGGATCACAAGCATGGGCCACCAAACTCATTTTGGGAATGTGGCAAAGGGCAAAGAAGAAAAGTTTGGAGAAGGAGAGATGAGAGCTTGGCTGTGATTGGCCTAGGTTTTGCCGGTCTGTCTCAGCTACTGCTCAACTCTATCCCCTGCCACTTCGTGTGGCCACCCTACAGAGCCGTCAAGACAGCTGCCTGAGGGAGATGTCTAGCTAGACACCTAGCTAGTCTGCTTTGGCATCGCTGTGGTGGGATAGAGCTGGCTCCTTCTTCGCTCCGCTGTATTCTAAGTGCTTCTGCAAAAGGTGAGCCTGGGGCCTGAGGTGATGATGGCTCAGTCAGTACAGTGTATGTAGCACAAGCAGGGAGACCAGTCCCCAGAATCCACATAAAAGCCAGGTCTGGTGGCATGCATTTGTAATCCAAGTGCCAGGAAGGCTGAGAACCCCTTGGTCTCACAGGCCAGCCAACCCAGCCTAATTGGTAAAATGTGAGAAAGATACCTGACATTGATTTTTTCCCCTCCATGCACATGTACACATATGTACACACACACACACACACACACACACACACACACACACACACACACACACACCAAGACAGGCCTGGGACAAAGGAAATCTTAGGTCACTGGAAAGCAAGATATTGTACCCAGCCACCATACAGCCCTGGTCTTGGATGCCTGCAGCCCTGACTACTGCTGGCATCTGTCAGGCTGGGTCTTTCCTCACCCTGCTGCTCACGCTGGACCGCCATCTGTCTGTCTGCTCATACCTCTGAAACCCCCACAGTCATTACAAAATCCTGGCATTCACGGGCAGTTTTTTTTTTTTAACATCCCCCAACTTTCACCCAGGGGAGGTCATAGTCACAGCTGAGAAATAGGGAGTTCTGAGCCCTCCCCCTCCCTACCAGGTGGGCCTTTCTTTGTCCCTTTTTGTGACAGTACAAAAAGAGAACAGGCAGAGGATGGATGGGGTCCACAGCTTAGCAGGTGTCTGTCACCGTGTTGGCAGTCAGTATGGTGTGGGGAAGCGGTGGGAGGGACCCTCGACAGTCATTCACTACTGGAGCTAAGGACAAGGCAGTTTGATTAGGCCCTCGAGATAATCGCTGCACACCTGGGCTGGCGCCCGCAGGGCTCCCCTACCTCCCAGCATCCCTTTGTCTGTCTGGGAAGTCTCTAGCTTCAAAGCCTGAGATTGCAGCTGATAGACTGGGCTGGGGCCAGCCCTGGAACCTGAGAGCCACGGGATAGTGGGGAGGAGCTTTGGGGACAGAGAACCCTAGTACTGTGAGCTAGGTTCTTCCTCTCTCCTCACCAGCAGGAGCCATTCTGGGGGTATGGGATGCATGTCTCCTGGTTCCGTGGACCAGAGAGGGCCTAGAGGGTTAGAAGCTGAGGGGATTTGGTGGGAAGAAGAAAAATGGGAGCAATATATATGTGAGGGGTGTGTGTGTGTGTGTGTGTGTGTGTGTGTGTTTCTAGCCTCTCTCTTTGAGAAATTTGCCAGCTGGCCCTGGCTACATAGTCTAGAGCTGGCCAGTAGCAGGCAGAGGGGAGGGGAGATTTAGAAGCACTCCAGCCACCTGAGACTTAAGTCTCCCTTGGGGATAGGGATGTGGATGTCACACAGTGTTGCATACTGCAATGTCGCTGCCTGCTCTGCCTCAAGAAAGGGATCAATGTATGGATCAGCCTGGCCTTGATACATTTAACATCAAGTCGACCGGAGACAGCGTTTCTCATGTTTCTCAATGCTGGTGTCACCCAAACTGCACATAGAGTCCCGCTTTTTTTTTTTTTTTTCTTCTAATAATGAAATGATGGGCGTGGCTGTGTGTTAGTGGAGGTGAGGGTGAGACTTTGCTCAGCAGACAAAAGAAAGTGTCCAGCTTCCTTCCAGGAGCAGTCATTTCCGGGGTCCAGCTTAGGGGAGACCCTAGACTGTCTTGAGTTGAGTCCTCTGTCCCAGAAAGTAACCTTCCATGCTTACAAGAGCCTGTGGAGGTTAGCCAGGCCCAACACTTGTGCCTTGAGGAAGGCAAAGCTCAGAGTGGGAAAGCCACTTCCTCAGGGTGCCGTGGGCAGGCAAAATGTCCGGGATTCTAATTAGGCCCCCTAGATCTGGTTGGCCTGTACTCCCTACTCTATAGGCAGATGCACCAGCTTCTCCAGGCTGCTTGGTTCATTGCTCCCTTTCTCCTGGACCAGGTACTGCTTTTAAGCAGGGGAAATTCTCTGCTGAAAGCAGGCCCGGCAGGGTCTTAGACCCAGTGAGTGACTCCACCCGGCCCAGCCTACTGAGCTCCACAGGACAACAGAAACAGGTGCCAAGCACACTTTCTAAACAGGCACAGGCAAGACTGTCTGCCTCCCTTCCTGCTGCCAACCCTGTAAGGGACCAAGAGTGTCCCTTGAAATCCACATCCCAGCTGCACTTCCTTTGAAAACAGGGTCTCTGCTGTTTCCTGCTGAGTCAAGATAAGGTTGCGGTGGGTCGAGTGAGTGCCTCCTATATCAGATGTCTTGGTTTGCAGGGGATACATGGGAGAAGGCCAAGGATGCTGGTGACAGAGGTTGGCATGATGTGTCTGTGAGGCAAGGACCCATGGGCTCAGCTGCAACCATGAGTGGCTGGAAGAAGCAAGGAGGGGTTCCCGCTAGAGTCCTGGGAAGAGACGAGCCCAGCTGATGCCTGGATTTCAGATGTTTGGCCTCTGGAGCTTCCAGAGGAAACCAGCACTGTGTAGTAACTTGTATAATGACTCAGGAAACGGGAAAAGATCCTCTCTGCCTAGGCATGTCACCTAGCTGCTTCTGCCAACCGCACAACCCTCTCGCCTAGAACTTGACCTCAAATCCTTTGTCTATTTCTTTTGCCTGGAACTCCACTTCTGGCCTCACTGTCTGGCCCTCTCACCTTGGGATCCTGATCCCTAGGAATCAACATACCTCCAGCCCCTGCCACTCAGGTAGCCCTGTTGTCCTCTGCCATTCACTCCCAGGCCAGCTTCTCCTCTCTTGTCCCTTCTGGTCTAACTGAATCAAGCAAATATCTCAAGTCCCTGCACCCTCCTGTCCAGCAGTTACTTCCTTGCCCATCAGCTTTACCTGGTCCTTCAGGCTGGACTAGAAATCTCTCCTTGTCTGGATGTCCCTAGCACCCTGGGGAGGCATTTGTCACATGTTGTGTTCTCTCTGCTGGCATATTTGGGAATCCGTCATTACATACACCTTCTATGGGGCAAAGTTTATCCTGTGCCTACCAGGAAAGCTTGTCATGGAGCAGCTTGGTCCAGCCCCATACTTCCTCTTAGAGATGCAAAACTGAGGCCAGAAATAGAAGAAGCTTGCTCAGTCAGCCAACACCAAGTGGGCTTGTTTGGTTGTTGAAACAGCACTGGGCAGTGGTCTTTGTGTCCATAAGGAGGAGACATCCTGGGCAGCTCAGGACCTCCAGACCTCATAGCCACCATGGGGTGGAATCCTGAGGGCAGCAGGGGTGAGCTCACTCCTGATGGTGCAGCCATGGCGTGCTTGGCAGAAGACCATACCCCAGGCAGAACCAGGAGCTCATGAGGAAATCTCTCTGGGCTGATTGGCTCAAGGACGCTCTTGGACATCAATCAACCCATACAGCCTCAAGGCTGCCTCTGCCATTGCCTCAGTTTCCCCATTTCACCCAGACTGGGAGGGGGTCAGGATAAGAACACAAATGGAACCATATACCCACAGGTTCTGGTTCAGGACTCACAGTGCATCAGCTTAGAAACATCATCCTTTCTGAGCCTCGGTGTCCTCAGATGATAGCAGTGGGGGACTAAGAGACCCCAGAGACAAACAACACAAGGGTCCCTCTCTGAATTTCCTCCCCATCCCACCTGCAGCTTACAAAGACTCCTGTGTTGTCATCATGCCTTTGCACCTCCTCACTATAACCCTGGGCAGAGCCAGAGGGCTGGTGGCCTCAGGTGGCCTGGCACCTGCTCTCCAGAGCCAATGACAAGCATCCCTTATGTCTCAACATAAACTTGTGAGGGGCAGAGGCCTTATCATATTCCTCAAAGAGGGAAACTGAGGCCAAAGAAGGATCAGGAGGCACCTAGTGACCAGGCAGAGTGGAGGCTAGAGAGGTCAGGGCCACTGTCCCTGGTGTCCTCCACCTGAAGCTCTTCCAACACACCATCACCCCTTCACTGGTGTCTCAGGACAGTCAAGGACCCTAGACCTCAGTCCCATGGGATAGCCACCTGGCCTGCATTGTATTAGACCAAGTGACCCTGGTAGGACTGGAGGTCCTGGGCAGCCAGTCCTCAGACTAGCTCAGAAGGCCACCCTCCCCAACACTACACGTCTTACAAGCACCTATAAATCTCATCTGTCCCCTATGTGGGGAGGACTGAGCATCCGGCGAGATGAAGGGCCTGTCCCACTGTCTGTCTAGATGGTTCTGCTAAGCCAGGCAATTTTGCTGATGTCACCTCCCTGGAGATATTAAATATTGATAAAGCAATAAATCGCCCCACACCTTCCCTGGCTCATATCATGGTGGGAGCTGAGGGAAGACAAGTGGACTGGGGGAGCTTCACTGAGGCTGACAGGCATCCATCCTCCTGGCACCCTGGGAGTCACGGTCTTGTGCTGGAAGGGGGCTCAGACAGGGCAGCTGGCCTGTTCCCCTGCACCTGGGATGCAGATGAACCTTACTACGGAAAGTTAGCTCACTACCACGAACAATTGCCACTTTGCTTAGGAAATTCTCCTCTGAATCTGACTATGATACATACTGAGCAGGGGCCCAATAGGCAAGTCCATCTTTTCATCTCCTCGATTATTTTGAGTCATGGTCCTGATGTGCAGCCCAGGCTATGCTGAAATGTGTTGGTTTTATTTGGGAGCTACCAAGCCTGGTAGCAAGCTCCATATCTTGACAATCCTGGAGTGACCCCAGCACCTCGTTTCTGGGCAACGGAACACATGAGGTGATGCTCAGAGGCCTCATTCTGACCAACTGTTGCTGCCCATTTGTTGTGGGGCCTTGGGCAAATTATGATTCTCCTGAACCTCAGCACCCCAGTCTGTAAAACAGATAAGTGATTTGTGCCAGACCCTTCCCAGGGTAGGGAGGCACCTGAGCCAGTTGCTCTCTTCAGTAAACACCTGGCTCTAAGGAGACAGTTCATGGGGAAGGGATTTGCCTATGCGAATTCCTTTGTAAATGGCATGCTATTAATGTCCAGGGTGATTACACCTTCAGGAATTGGGCAAGCTTCCTTCAGAGGGGAAAGCTTCCAGATTATTCTTTCTTAGAGTGGGATTTTGGTCAGGCAAATTGGGAGTAGTAGGTGAGCCTCCCACCCTGGCTCAGATTACCTGTGGTCCTTCCTCTTCCCTCCTCCCCATCCTCCTTCCCTTTACTCTATACCCTCCCTTCTTCCATCCCTCCCCCGCCCTTTCCCCTCCTCCCCCTCCCCTCCATCCTTCCTTCTCTCTTTACTCTCCCTCCTGGCACCATCTCTCTCCATTCCCTCCCCCTCTCTTCACCCTCTTTGTCCCCCTTTCAACCTTCCTTCCCCCCTCCTTCCTTCTCTCCTTCACTCTTTGTCTTTCCTCCCTCTGTCCTCCCTCTCCTTCATCCCTCCTCCCTCTTTTCTTTCCCTATTCTTCCCCAGGGATTTCAGTTTTACTCCAGCTCTTGATTGAAAAGGCCCAGGAGTGGGGAGATTATCAGTTACACAGAATCAATAGGCCCTTTCTTTATATTTTTTTCAATCAAAAAAGCAGACAGAGGAAAGAGAAAAACTCAAGCACCATGGCAGTCAATATAGGGAGAGAGTAGAGTCAGGGGACTGGGCTGCCTGTAAATTGCTGTGCTCACTTGGCCTGCTCTCCTCATCATTTGGACCAGAGCAGTTACTTCCCTGGAGCCCCTTGGACTTGTACCTTGGCCTCCTTGGGCTTTATCTGTCAAAATATTGAATTGAGAGACTCTCTTGGTGATAGGATGGGATATGGACACCTGCTGCCACAATCACACTGGCACACAGGGTGCCACAGATGGGTAGAAGAACCCAAGGTGTTTTGGGGAAACATGCTCACTCACAGTCCAATATGATGGAGAATGGGTTCAAAAGGCAGCATACAGGACGCTGGGTGGATATGAGGAAGCACTGAGTGCAGAGCTGGCTCATCACGGCTCACCTGGTCCCTCTCAAGGACTTCCTTCTTCCTGAGATAGCCAGGCTGCAGAGGGCCATGGTGTAGGTTCCTTCCCAAGTTGACTGTTGGTGTCTCTGTAGAGATGGCCAAGCAGCAGAAAACCCCCCTCAGCCCTTTGGCACTTGCCTGTAGAAGGTCTGAGGCTGATATTGGGGTCCCCTCTATTGCTCTCTACCTTATCTGTTAAGATGAGGTCTCTCACGTGAACCCAAGGTTCACTCACTGATACAGCTTAGCCTAGCCTGCAGATTTCTCTAGAGGTTTCCCCACCTCTGCCTTCTGAACATCAAAATGACAGGTAGGCCAAGATGCTCACCCTTCATTTGCATGGGCTGGAGGGAGGGAGGGGGAGGGGGCGGGGGTCTGAACTCTGGTCCTTGTGCCTGCTGTTTGCATCAGAGCTTCTACTGCCTTGTCATCTCCCCAGTTTCTCCAAGCCTCAAGCTAAATGCTCCTCCCACTTGGAGGCTTCCCCTGTGGCCTGCTCTGTGCTGCTGTCCACCTCTCGATCCTCCTTTATCCCCTGCACCTTGCTCTGTATCTCTTCTCCCAGCTGTGTATAGCGTGAGGACACCTCTGTTCAGATCCCTGCAACACCTCCAGGCTCTGTACACAGCAGGCACTCAGTAAACCCAACAGGAAGACAGGGAGGAACAAAAATGCCCACTGCCCATCAGATCCTGGCCTCCTCTCTCCAAGGTCACTCCTACCTAGAACCAGCTCTGTGTGTGTGTGTGCGTGCGTGCGTGCGTGGGTGCGTGCGTGGGTGCGTGCGTGGGTGCGTGCATGGGTGCGTGCGTGAGAGAGAGAGAGAGAGAGAGAGAGAGAGAGAGAGAGAGAGAGAGAGAAAGAGAGAGAGAGAGGTTGCTCTTAGGTAGGTCTGCACAGATGTGCAGGAGGAAATGGGGAGTGAAAAGGAAGGCCCTGGGAGGAGACTACATGGCAAATGCTTTGTCAGTACAAGGGCCTTTCCCCCTTCCTCTTTTAAAACAAAATAGGATCTCATGTAGCCCAGGCTGGCCTCAGATACCCTATGCAGCCAAAGATAACCTTGACCTGCTGATTTATCTGCTTCCATTTCCCTCACCAATCGGTTTACATGGTGCTGGGAATCAAACCTAGGGCTCAGTGCATGCTGGGTAAGCACTCTACCAGTTTGCCATCCCCCCAGCTTCTGGAAGATGGGCATTCATCTGTTCCATACTGGGGCTTACACAGGTTCTCTGTGACTTCTGGTGGGTGCTAGGTACAACAATGCCGCAACCTCTTCCTACTCAGAGGCTTCTGTGTCCAGCATGGGCCCTGTGGGATTCACTGAGGGTGGGTGGGGCCTCCAGCAGACCAGCTGGTGGGTCGGCCATCACTGCTAGGTAGGAGAATTGGGATGTTAATTTGAGAGAATACAGAGAACGCGAGGAGTTAGGCAGCTGGAAGAGGATCACAGAGTGGACTTAGAAGTCTTCTGTGTTTCCATGATGAGAAGGGATGGAGGGCAATGGCTGGCTGCTTTGGGGATGTCCCAGGCTGGGATGACATGTGTCATCATTGCTGGTGCAGACCTATGGGTCCAAATACCAAGCTAGTGTTTGTGCATGTGAGAGCAGTGGTAACCAAGTTCGTCATGTGCCAGTGAGAGTTGCCTCGGTGGGTCACTCACTGTACAGGATATTGTGTAGGGTGGTCTCCATGGACAAAGACACCTGCCATGTTTGTCCTTGCAATTACTAGGGTTTGCTGTATTCTAGCTAAGCTCTCGGTCCTTAATGAGACAAAAAGAAAATGAATAACATGCCCTGGGGACACTGTGTCCAGCCCAGTTCCACAAGAACATGTCATACTCTGTGGTTATAGAACAGGAGAGGTAAGGAAGGATGTTGGCCATAGAGAGGGCTTGCTCCTCTGGGGAGCATCCATGCTGGGAGTTGGTGAATTGCTGTGTGACTTTTACTTTGTCGTCAACCCTCTCTGGGCTTGGTAACCTTAATTACAAGAGAGTGATGCAGAGAAATATGGCTGGTAGAGATGGACCCACAGAAGTAAGCCTTCTGCCACCCTCACTTTTTTTTTAACCCAGGCAGAGGGTTGAGTGTTTCATGAGTGGGAACAGGACTTTTCTGGTCACACCGAAGAGTAGGCTACCAGTCATGATACTGAGAGCCCCATTTGCCCAGGACTGCATGGCCTGCAACTGTCAGTTTGCTGAGTTCTTGCATCACTCACAGTGGCCAGTGGGAAAGGTATGTCTAGGCTCATCTTGCAGGGGAGGAAACTGAAACGCAGACATCTCAGTGGTCTGCTATGAGTGGGCAGCCTCCCAAGACCGCTACATGAAGGAAGGAGACACAGGGCTGGGGATGAGCCAGCATGGCGCCCAGCTGATGACGTTGATGCTGTGAGCTGGCCTGGCTCTGATTAGAAGGCTGACTACATGCTGCTCAGAGGCCAAGGGTCCCAGTCATCACAGGGACTTGAACCCTGTCCATGGTGCTGGCCGGGCATAAGAAGCCCTACAGGGACATTGCTTGCCCATAGCCTAGTCCCTGGCTTCCTTTCCCCTAGGCCACTGGAGAGCTGGATGCCCCCAAATTAAACCTTTTAAGGGATGATAACAACTGGAGAGTCTAATTGGCCACGCCTGGTGTGGTCTGATAAGCGTAGCCCACACCCGGAGAAGGTGGGTGTGAGTGAGTGAATAGCTGAGGTCTGATTGCAGACTGCCCACCCTTCTTTTGAACTCACCTCTAGAAGCCTTTCTGTGGTCCTAAGGGCCCTTCATTGGGCCTCATTCTACTGATCTGAAGACTACTTACCCCCCTTGGTATTCCTACACAGAGAACCGTTTGCACCCCCACCCTGCACCCCAGGCCCAATCTAGCACAGATCCCCCCCCCCCCTTCATCTTGAGGATTTGCCTGGCTGATGTGTCTTTACCACTCAGGGGTTTGGCTATCAGGCTCAAGACTTCTGCCCCCTGGATTCTTCCCTGCTAGAATGGTGCTGCGGGTAAGCTGGCATTTGGGAATGTGGGGGCTCTGTGTGGGTATGTCCTTGACAGGCCCAGAGTGAAAATCTATGAGAATAGAGCAACTACCACTTTCTCAACCAAAGTTGTTGAAAGGAATGGCACCACACACGCAAAAAATGAGTCTGAAGGCACACTCACTCCCCACAGAGAGCAACCGAAGGCCTGGGGATTCAGCTCAGCTGGTAGTGCCTGCCTAGATTATGAGGCCCCCATGTTTATCTCCCTCATAGCATAAAGCCTGCTATCTAACACTTGGGAGGCAGTCTTCCTCAGCTACACCGTGAGTTCAAAGCCAGCCTGGGCTACATAAAAGCTTGCCTCAGAAAAACAGAACAGGACTAGGGCTGTAGCTCCTTGGGTAAGGGTACCTGCCTAGCAAGTGCGAAGCCCTGAATTCAACGCCCAGAGTCACATAAACCTGAGCATAGTGGCAAGTGTGTGTAATCCTCACACTGGAGGAGTTAGGGGTCGGTGGGGGTAAGGGGTGGGGGTGGGGTGCGGAGTCAGAAGTTCAAAGGCATTCCTGGCCTCGCAGCAAGTTTGAAGGCAGCCGGGGTCCAAAAAAAGAAAACTCACACAAACTTTTGAGCACAAAAGACATTTTAGACTTGTCACCCAAAGGCAGGATCCATGGCAGGGGAAAAAAAAAAAGTGATAAACTGGACTTCAAATAAAAAGCCTCTCTCTGTTCTGTTGTGTGAAACAATGACCCTCACTTCATAATAAGAGTACTCGGGACTCACTGTGGCCAAAGTGAAGCAGTTTGTTTTACAACCCGGAAAAATCAGGAATCAGCCCAGAGAAAAGAGGGTAAAGGCTGGCATGCTGATCTGGCACAAAACAGTGTTTTGTTTGCTTGCTTGTTTGTGTGTTTTGTTCCTTATAGCCTCAGTCCCATTTTCTACTCTCTGATTTCCTCATTGGCTGAGTTCTCAGGGAGACTCAATCGTCCTGATGTCTAGTATAGCCCCCACAGAACACAAAGACCTAGCTAATGTACATCCCGGGGCCTGAGAGTCCTACCTTTTCTGATACTCAGTCACATAGCTGCCTGCCTGCACCTCTTCAACTCTAGGATGGGTTGAGCACACTTAAACAAGCAGGCTCCATCCACCAGCCAGGGAAGACAGGCGGCTAGTGTTCCCTGCTTCTTTGTGATTCTCTACTGAGCTCTAAATACACCGAATGGTGAGGATGAAGCAGACGGTTTATTCCTTACAGCTGTAAAGGATGCTGTGACAAGAACAGACAAGCCACAGGCAGGGAGGCTGTCCTTGTAAAGGAGACTCTGGGCTAGCACTGCCACCCCAAATACAGGGAGATTCTGCAAACTCCAATGGAAGCAACTCGCCCAATTAGAAACAGGTAAAAACCCCAATGTGAAAAAGACAGAGATAGACAGACTGACTGTCAGGATACACAGAAAGATGTTCAGACCTCAGGCCCTGAGGGGACTGCCACTGAAGCCAATAATCAGACTGGGAACTCTAAGAGCAGTGAGTGCTGGTGAGGGCAGAAGCAACAGGAGTGCTCGTTGGCTGATGGCTGGAGTAAAAAAAAACAAAACAAAGCAACACACACACACACACCAAAGAACAAAACAAAAAACAAACAAGCAAAAAAAACCCTCTGCCATAGAACACGATTAGCAGTTTTTTTTTTTAAAACCACATTCTCTTGGCTCACTCTCAAGCAACCACACTTCTTCATGTTAACTCTATAATATGTATCAGTTATTATATTTATCTGTTCATTTAAGGGGATGCAGAGAGATGTGCATCGCAGTCTTATTTGTAACTGCCCAGACTTTCAGGCAATTGAGATGACCTTTCGTAGGGGGTCTGACAAACCTTAGTGCACAAAGACAGAACAACACTATACAATTGAGCCTTACACACTAAAGAAACTTAAATGGATCTTGCTAAGAGATAGGAAGCCATCTGAGCAGCAGCATGCCGTGACGCCAGTTATAGAATATTTCCAGACAAAGCTCCCCTATGGGTCGCATGCCATCACATCAATAGGACTTGCTGGTTGAAGACCTGTGTCAGATGACATCCTTGGGGTCCTCCACTGCGGGGTTATGGATTTCCCCTCCACCTGTCCTTTCTTAGAAACTAGTCACTAAGTTCAGACCACATGCAGCGCAGGCAAATCCTTCACCTCTGAAAGTTGTGGGCTTGTGTTTGAATCTCCATGGTGATAATAAATTCCTGGGGAGCCCCTTGGAGGTGGTGCAAGTACTTGGTGCAAGTACTTAGTGCCCTCCATGGACTCTGCTCAAAGTCATTCTTACCATGGGGTCTGCATATGCCTGCGACCCCAGCACCAGGAAGCCGCAGCAAAAGGATCCTGAGTTCAAGGGCAGCCTCAGATGACAAGTTTATGCTAAAAACATACCTAGACCTCTTTATCTGCAAGTGAATCGGCATCAGGCACAGTCAAGTGACTGGATCCCTTGAACTCCTGAAACTGCACACATCCCTGAAAGTTTGCTGGTCTGTGTGATGCAGCCTGGGATGGCCTTCCAGCACCACAGCACTGCAGGGTACCTGTCTCTATGGCTGGCACTACAGTGCTGCTCCCAGCCAGCTTTGATACAACGTTCCCCATACCCTTACTCTGTAACCCAGGCTGATCTTGACCTCTAGGGAAACCTCCTGCCTCAGTTTCCCAAGTGCTGGAATTGGGGACATGCACCATCAGGCTGAACTAGACATCTCCCTTTTCATCTGCACGCAGAGGAAGTTCAGGCCAAAGAATCTGACATGTCTTCAAAATGTCAATGAAGCACTTGGGAAATACGAACCCGGTTTAATGGTTTTCCCCAGGTCTTACTCAATTATGAATTTAATATTCTTGACATTTTCCTTGACTTCTAAGCAGCCGCAGAGGCTCTTGAGGCTGGGGAGAGAGCCCCAGAAACATGGGTGTTGTCACAGAGGCACACGGCGGGCACAGCGCAGCGCAGCATCTCTTCCTTTGGCAAGGTCCCCGCTTCTGAACTGAGAGGGATGGAAATAAGTGAAGGGCTGGAGACATGGCAGTTTCCGATGGCTCTGTCTGTGTTGGGACTATGGACACAGGGTCCAGACTGCTCTGCTGCAGGTGCCTTGTGACTGTGGGTGGATGCATGCCTCAGTTGTTTCATCTATAGAACAGAGTGCCAGCTCCTTTCTGGGGAGGCTCCCTGATACTTAGCGACTTAGTTATAGAGATGGTTAATTCTGCCATAATCACCTAGGAGGTAAACTGTCAATCCTGAGCTTCACCAGAGAGGGGGGGGGGGAACTAATTCCACCATTTGGGGCCAAATTTGAAGCAAGCTTTATTAAATATTAAATACTGACCAAGAGATGGATTTTGATCGGGACCACTCCCTGGAATTTCCCAACTGAGTGGCCTCAAGATGCATGCTGTAACAGTGTATAAAGACAAACTTATAGGCCACTGTACTTTCCAATGAGGTGTTTGTTGTAGTCCAAGAACTACAACTCCCAGCATCCCAGGAGGTTACCTGGTCCCTGGGCAGGTGGGGCTTACAAGTTAATTCTGGGTATTACACAACCTATGGCCATGTGTTTGAGGGGTTTCCAGACAGGGTTAGTTGAGGTTGGAAGAGTCACACTAGGCATTGAGTAGTGCCACTCCATAGATGGGGTCACAGCCTGAATGAAAAGGGGAAAGTGACCTGGACAGCAACACTCATCTCTCTCAGCTTCCTGATTGTGACCAACCATGTCACACACTCCTGCCTTGATGGACTACACTCTGCAACCGAGGGCCAAGATAATGCTTCTTCCCTAGAGTTGCTTGTGTCTGGTATTTGAGACAAGGAATTATTGCCATCACTGACAACAGCCACACCAACAGTAAGACGAGACAGCCAGAATGCTGCTGGGGTCATATTGAGTTACTTCACAAACTGTCCCACCTGGGGCTGATTCCAAAGGGGATGCATGTATAAAGCACATGGGAGGGTGGAGTAGGGGTGGGGGTGGAGGTGGAGGTTATGGGCCTTCTAGAACAGTGGTTTTCAACCTTCCTAATGCTGCAACCCTTTAATACAGTTCCTCATGTTGTGGTGACACCTCCCCCCCCAGCCAAAAAATTTTCTTCATTGTTACTTTATAACTGTTATTTTACTACTGTTATGAATCATAATGTAAACTTTTTTGAGATAGGGATTTGTCAAAGGGTTACAACCCACAGGTTTGAGAATTACTTTTCTAGAATCTTCCATGTCTTGTGGAAGTCCTGAAGCTTTCTAGCATCACTTCAGGCTTGTAATAACGGCACCGAAGGGCCGAAGTCCTGCTGGAGCCCAACACCACACAACACCAGGCAGATTCCTGGTGGTACTCTCTAGGAACTGTCCCCCAACCTTCTAGAAAGATCTCAGACCTGGAACAGATGGTCTGGATCCTCACCCTGGCAGCATGAGATAGCCACGCACCTTCTCTTGGCCTGTTTCTTTGCTGTAAGGTGGAGAAGGCCCTGGGGTTTACTCCTGTCTCAGGTTCTTGAAGGGTTGGAGGGAGGTGGCCACTGGGATGTGTAAAGAAAACATGCCATTGGCCCTGCATCAAAGCCTCAAGTAGCCCCTTTGCAGCCTGGATGTGCGATCTTTCCCTGAGCCTTCACTTTCCATGCTGAGGTAGAAAGAGAGACTGAAATGCTTACTACGGTGCCTGAGACAGGGCAGCCTCGGACAGAGCCACACACATCGATGGCCACTCTGGACATTAGCCAAGAACACCCAAAGCAAGCCTGAGGTTTCAAGAACAGCTGGTTGATACACTACACTGCCCATGGCACACACACATATTTCCTCTGGAATTGGCCCCAGTTGGCATGGCCTGTGACCTGCTAACTCAACACCCGAGTCCCACTTGTCCAGATTTTCTGGCCCAGCCCAAACTCTTACAAACATTGGGGGGGGGGGGGGGAAGCATCCGTCTGGGCCCAGATGTGGTGGGCTAGAGAACAGGCCTGGGTAGGGGGCAGGGCTCGGGGAGTGACAGGCCAACCTCCTCCAGTCTCCCTGGAGATGTCACAAGCTTAGCGGGCGCTGCTTGACACATGTCGGATAAAATAAGGGAAAATAAATAACAATGTTTATAAGAAGATTAGCAGGAAGGCAGGGAAATTTCTCTGGGGAGCCCTTGGCTGCATCTGGGAGTGACAGCCCCATCACCTTATCAGAGTCATAATGAGGTGCCAGGATTTGGGGTCATTAAAAATCCTCTCCGGCTGGGCTGCTCTCTCTCCACTGCCTTTGATGGAGGCCTGGTGGCTGCTTGGCCCCCTTCCCCCACTGCTCTCCCACCCCCTTGGTTGTCCCCTGCTTGCCTGGGTATAGAGGTGAGATGTTGAGGTCCAACTCTGCGGAAGTAATGCAGCAGGACATCCCAATTTGTGTTGGCCCCGCAGGCGCAGAACCCTTCTCCCAGTGTGGATTAGCTCTGTTTTATCTGGGCTCCTTCAGAGATGAAGTGGGGGGGGGGGGAGCGGGCATAGGTGGCTGTGTGCAGGCACATGTGCATGACTCCAGGGTGCACTGTACAGAGGCGCCCTGCAGCCTGGAAAGGCCATGCTTAGAAAGTGAAGTCTGGATGGGATGGTGGGCAGAGAAGTGTGGAGAGAGTGCCAGGCTTTGACCTGGCCTGCACACTCACCGTCCTGCAGTGAAGTATTTGAGGATGGAGGGAGCAGAGATAAAGGAAAGTGTGGTGGAAGCATTGAAGACAGCGGGGACCAATCACCGAGACAGACACTGGGTGACCCGAGAAGTCAGGCCAGCAAGAGGGACAGACCCAAGTGCCAAGGTCTACAAGTGGCTATCTGTCACACACATACCCTCCAACCCGACCTCTCTGAGCCTTCTCCATCCCCACTGGTATTACAGAGAAAGCACAAGGCTCCCCTAGTCCCAAAGCTTATCTTCAAGGCATTCAAAGCGCTTGTAGCCTATTGATTTTTCTCAGCCACTAACTGGTCCCATGTCCCTTGAGGGATAAGTTTGAGCAAGGAGGATTGTTATTATGGTTCAACTCAAGAAACTGAGGCTGGGAGCAGCCCTACAAGAAGGCCCTCTCAAGGCCCCACTGGTCCACACGGTGTCTTTATATTCTGAGCAGATTCGGGGTTGGCAGTACAGTGAGGCTGGGCTCATTTCCTAATTGCCCCTCAACCAAGCACCTCTGATCAGTAAACAAACTGCCCAATTGAGTGCCATAGCCCCACTGTTGCCTCTGACTGCTTAGAATGTTTTGAGGTCTCTTTCAGCCAATAAAGGCTCTCTGGCCATCCTTATGACTAGGCCATACTGAAAGAGAGGGATAGCTCTATTTCCAAGCAGGAAAACCAATGCTGAGTGGATGAGGTCATGTATACCCACGGCAGGTGTCCCCTCCCAAGGCCACACCTCCTCCTTCTACCTCTGCTTCTCTTGGAAAGGACCTTCAATCACACAGCAGCTCTTTGGTTCAGTCTTCCCTCTGGAGTCAGGGCCATGGAGAGGTCAAGTGGAAGGAGTACCACTGATCCCAGCTCAGGGCTAAAGCCAGCATTCCACCTTTCTCCATCACTCCAGGAACTCTCCCCACCCACCCCACCACCATCAGTAAGGGCCATGAAATAAGGTCCCCTTGTGGCACTGCTGGACCCGCACAGTGGTGCCTCAGTGCTCTGAGCAGGTACGGATTCCTGTTTGCTCAAGTTATTGTGGAATTTTTATATCAGAGGCCAAGAAAGGAAGCCACTCTGGCCGAAGCTGTGCCTTGAACTCTTTGCATAGATGCTTTGTGGCCTGTCTGTGACAATCAAAGACCCTTTGGGCATCAGATCTGCACCTCAAATCACTGCACAGTTGCAGCAGTACTCCAACCCCGGACAGTCTCCAACCCTAGTTTCTTACCTCGGCCCAGCCCAAGCACAGGCGTCCCTGGAGTATAAGCCCTGGCTCCCAGATGTGGGGCAGCTCAGGGTGAGAACAGTCAGGGGTGCTGGCAGACTGCCAGGTCAAAACTGGACCTGCAAGTACACCTGAGCTGGGTACTGGGGTTTCTGTTGAGTATCCTGTCCCATCACAGACCAGCTTGGGTATCCAGCACATAGCAGAGACCATGAGGTCTGCTGGGCTGTGGACTCCATGACTGAGGGGTACAGCTTTCTCTTTGCAGCTGTGACACCCAATGCCTGGGGCCCCAGTGGCCTAGGACAGACTGCACAGCTTTCAGCTCTGGTTCTGGGCTCCATGCCGGCTCCTGTGGCCATGAGGGGTTTCTGTGTCACACTCGCTGGCAGTGACAGAAGGACAGATTTAGCACATAATTTACTTCTGAAAAACAGTCGATTCAAGGCCACCCCTAGCATGCTGTCTCTCTCAATTGCTTGCCTCCGGTGTTAATGCAGGAGCCCCTGATAATAGGAATAATAAATAATAGCAAGTGTTTATGGGGCGCATCCTAGGAGCCAGTCACTGCTGAGTACTCTATTTCCAGCACCCCGCTGGAAGCTGGGAACACTGTTGCCCCACTCTTCAGATGGGAGCCCCAAGTCTCAGAGCCACCACTTTTCCTGAGCTGGCTTCCACCCAGGTCTGGAAGACTTCACTCTTCTTGGCTGCTGTGTGAAGTTTAGCCAGCCCTTAGGAACTGTTTCTGTTGTTGACTCCTGGGGCTAGCCTGTGCCACAGTGGGAGGGAGGTCCAGTGGGTCTTGACTGTGAGAATGGGTAGCTGCAGGCTGCCCCGCCTCACCACCGCCCCCCCCCCCCATTACTGAAAGCCCCTCCTCCCCAGAGCCTGTGTGGGGAGGGAGCCCCTCCCACACAGCTTCTTCCCTAGTGGCTCAGCAATGAGTCACTTCCTGAGCTGTGGGACTTTGATATCTGCCCAGGAGAGGCCAACTGACAAGCTCTGTTCTATTGGAGGATTCAGGGCTGTCGTATACAGCATCCTAGCTGGCAGGGCAGACAGAGGTGGGCGGCGTGGACTCAGAAGCTCTTTCTTGTCTAAAGGCCTGGACATTGTTCTGGCCACCCCCCGCCAGAGCTCCCAAAACTTTTTGATTTTTTCAGGAGCCCTTGGGAATTATTTGTTTTGACTGTTGCGTGTGGGGAAACTGAGGCTAGCCTCTTTGCCGCTCAGCACCTCTTCTTTGTCTCAGAGAGGATCCTGGTCTCATCTCTGAGGTCAGGTAGGAGAGAGAGAGGAAAGCAAAGAGCTAGCTCCAGGAAGCGTTTGTTTTCGCTCAACAAAGGAAAGCATTTCTGTAGGCAAATGAGCTGGGGAGGAAAAATAAGTCACTGCTGGAGACCAGCATGATTAATGACCAAGGAAATGAGTGGCCAGCAAGACAGAGGCTGGGGGAAGCAGGACAATTGAGCCTGAGCACACACAGCTAAGCGCTGGAGGGATGTTCGCCTGGGTTGTGGACTGAGTTGAAGGAGGAGGGACATGTCCCACTGAGCAGAAGCTTCCATTACAGGGGGGAGACTGGGTAATAAGAGCAGAGGCTCAGATGACGGGAGGTTAAGGGGAACAGGCAGGAGGGCCCACAGGGGATCAGGGGATGGGTACAGGCTCTCCCCAAGCAGATAGCAACCCCAAGTTCTCCTCTCACATGTGCCCTGCTGTCTATCATGTGCCGACTAGGACCTCACAGCTCCTAAAGTCTGTGGCTTTCTCATCTGGTGTTGCCCCACCCAATGCCAGCAAGCTAGCTGAACCCTTCCCTCCCACAACCTGTGTTGCCTGTCCCTTCCTCCCAGCTAGATAGGCTCATAGGTTATATTAATATTAAAAGGGGCACATGGTACCACATAAGACCCCTTGTCAGAGGCAATGCGTGAATGCTGAAGTGTAGCCTGGCTGCTCTCAGTTCTGACCCGCTCCCCCAAATGCCAGGACCAACAGCATATGGGGCTTATAAGTCAAGGGCCAGAGAAGGGCTATGCTTGGCACAGCCACATAGTATGTATTTGTGATGGATTGACAGGGGCTCCTAAATCTTGTCAAGGGCCCTTGTATATCTTAGAGTGTGGGCTGGTGGAATGCTCAGCTCTCTCCCAGACCCCCATGGAGGGCCTCCCATCTCCCTGACAAGTCCTTCTCAGGCCTTGATGATGGCATCTGTCTAATGGGTACCTGCTATGAGCCCCCTTTAAAGGTGCCCTGCTTGACTGCCACACTCCATCCCCCCTGGCACAGTGGGGTCTTCTCCAGTTCCAAAAGGTACCCTGACCAACCCAGGGTTAATCTTGCAGCTCTTCCCTCCCTCCCTCTCTCTCATATGAGCTCCTCTCCATGTGATGATGGGCCATGGCTAAGAATAGGCTGGCCGCTTCTGTCTCTGCTAGGTTTTCTGTGTCTACCCCTCTAGGGTGCCCCTAGCCTGTGTCCTGTGGCTTATTCCCTTGTCCCACCAGGCACAGGGCTAAGAACCTAAAACCTGTTTCTGAATTTCAGACACATCGTAAGAAGAGAGGACACTCTGGACAAGGCTGTGCCTTGGACTCTATCCAGAGACACTTTGTGGTCCCTCTGTGATAATCAAAGACCCTCTGGGCATCAGATCTGTACCTCAAACCACTGTACAGCTGTACAGCATTTGATCCAGAGAGGGAAGAGAGGCCTCAGGCTCCAAGGATGCTCAGTTGTGGAGCCAAGATTGGATGCAGGGCCTGGTCCTCTTCCAGAGCCGGCACAAACCCCTCCTCCATCTTCTACCTTCCCAGCCTGCCTATGACCTTTCTTTGTCTTACTCAGGCCTCAGCCTTGGACAGTCACACATGTAAACTGAGGCACTTATAGGTAAAATAACTCAGAGAGAGCTGCACAGCTGTAAGGGGCAATCTGTAAATAGAGTCTATATCCTTTGCTATCCCTGATACATCCCACCGCCACAAGACGACCCTCCTCTCCAAGCTGTCAATCAACACCCCTCCCACTTCCAGGGCTCAGGCTAATGGTAAGCATAGGCGCCATGGCCTCCAACAGCAATCCCCATGATCACATCCTGCCAGAGCCTTGTTCCCTGATCCCCTAGCCTCCCCTCACGGGGAGGTGGGGAGTGGCTCACGTGTCTGCTGGTCCCTCTGGCCTCCTTTGCTGCTGAGGGTTCATCTCTGACTCCCAGCGCCCCAGCTTTAGGTGGGCTGCGTTCCAAGTTCTTTTATTAATTCCCTCACTGCAGCAAGAGGACTTTAATTAGCCTGGCCGATTTATCTGTATAAATACGAACGGATGGCGGATGGTGCTCCACAGTGGGGTGGGGAAGTGAAAAGGGAGCTGGACCAGCAGGTTGCCTAGGGCAGAGGAAGTGACAACCGTGCCTTCCCAGCAACCAAAAATATGACTTTAATATCGTGCGCACGTGTGCAGGCGGGCGGCGTGTTCTGAAGAGCGCTGTCACTCTGTGGTGGGGACATGGCTTCAGAACTGAGCTCTTCTGCTTTCCCAGAAAGCCCTAGTCTCTTCTTCTAGAAGCCATATCAGTGGGTCCCCT
This sequence comes from Acomys russatus, assembly GCF_903995435.1. Taxonomy (NCBI): domain Eukaryota; kingdom Metazoa; phylum Chordata; class Mammalia; order Rodentia; family Muridae; genus Acomys; species Acomys russatus. Next base: position 38,644,213 of record NC_067147.1, on the reverse strand, counting down.
ACTAATCAAGGACCCACCCCACTTCCTTACGGTAGCAAGGGACAAATGACAGAGTGACCAAGTTCAAAAGCTGCCTCTGGATTCCAGGACTCAGGCACATGGGCCTTAAAGGTCAAAGCCATTTCTCTAAGTACCTGAGGTGGCTGGAGAGGGGCAGGTGGGAGTATAGAATCCACTCCCGACTCTCACTCTGCTACACCCATCTGTACATCTGAGGGTGAGTTATTTTCCCACCCCATGCCTCAGCTTACCCCCCCTGTAATATGGGAGCATCCTGAGTTGGGATGATCTCTCAGGCTCCAATGTCTAAACAGACATGCCAGGGTCCAGTGGCAACTCCCAAAAACCTCTCATAGCAGCAGAAGGTGATGTCCAGCTGTGCTGCCACCCATACTGAGGCTGAGACTGTGGCCGAAGGTGATGCAGGGATAGGAGCCTGCTTACTTCAGCCACTGCCATTCCATCAGCACACCTAAACTTCCTGCTAGGCACTTCCTTTTTATCTCCTTGCTCTGTCAAAAAGAGGCCGCTATTCCAGTGAGGTGTCTATCTAAGTGGGGACACATGTGACAAGGGGACTTGGTGATGGGCAGGAAGGCTTGTTATTAGTGGGAGATGCAGATGGAGGCAGAGGTGGTTGGGAACTGGGGTCCAGGACAGCTGTCTGAAGACACGGGCCCTCAGTAGCCTTTAGCTCCTTTCAACAACCTGAACACACAGCACCTCCCCTGAGTCAGCTCCCCATGCCAGGGAACAAGCTATCTTTGAAGGAAGCAGTGTTCTTGTTGTAGGAGCCAGACGAGCAGCCTAGAGACAAACCAGAGCTGGTATGGAGGGCGTTTCTGAAGTCAGGCAGCAGGAAGTGGAGATAGGATGTGATGTAGAGTCCCTTCTTGTTTTAGAAATCTCACTACTTAACACTGATTGTGGGTACATACACACACACACACACACATACAACATACACATAACACCACACACAACACATACACTATACATATACCATATGCACACATACACCACATACATATACAACACAAAAAAGCACACACACACCACATCACACTATACACACCACACCATACCATGCACACATATATACAATACCACACACAACACATATCCTACATATACCACACACACACACACACACACACACATCACACTATACACACCACATCACACCACACACACACACACACACACACACCATACCACCCCCACACCACACCACAAACACATACTACCTACACACACACACATTTTACTTACCCCACAACATACTACTACCACTACCACCCCGAACACACACTACAGCAAGATCATGGAACAGGCACCTTGCTGCTGTAAATTCCGTGTAGTAGTGGCAAAAGTCATATGATGGTCCTCATGGAGCTGTGTGTGTACAGAGCAGAGGGACCTTGCCTCCCTCCCTGAGCATCCCAGGGACTGGGCAACCACAGCTGCTAGATCAGAGCTCTGTCTCGTTGTTTGCGGTTGAGGCCCTGGAGCCGGTGCTCATGCCCAACAGCGCCTACCTCTGCTGCTGGTGATGCTCGCAGCCTCTAGGCTTCCTCCCTTCTACCCATGCTTCAGCTGTCCATCCTTGGCCAAGGCCAGGCCCACTGAGAGATCGCACCCAACCAATCCCTGTGGCTCTCCAGCTACAACAGGTTGAGCTGATGGTCTGTCTGCACCCATGCCGTCTCAGGTCACTGACCCATCATTCTGGCTTCGGAGTCCTCAGTGTCCCTGTGGCCTAGCAGGCCACAGTATGATGAACTGTGTTCTCTCTCATTTTCCTGAGCCCCTGTATGCAGGAGGCAGGGTGCTGGGGGATGTATCCCAAGCCGGGACATAGACTCCGATCCCTCCTCTGTTGCATTCCTTACTGTGTGAGCTGGATCAGGTTCATGCCTACTCATAGCACCCCTGTGTGTCTGAGGCTCACCTCCCCCATGAGGAGCCTTCCAGCTCAGCCCTGCAGGGCTCTCATCAGAACCTCAAAGGAAGAAAGAGAGAAAGCTAAAATCACCAGCCAGTCGGGGATGGACAGGCTCAGAGAAGCCAGTCGGCTGTGGGGCGGGCGGGGGGCGGGGGAGTCTTATTTAAGAGCCTTCTTGGATTTGAACTCAGATTGCTTCTACAGCTCCTGAGGCTTCCTTGGCTCTAGATAAGAGAGAATGATGTGGGGCTGACACTCTGAGGGATCGCAGCCGAGCTAGCCTCATAACAGTGAAGGGCTTTTCCAGTCTATCTCCCCGGGTAGAGGGCACATGTGTTCTTCCCCCCATCACAGGGACCTGACGGTGCTAAACTACCCCATGTCTCACTGAGTAGGGTCAAATGTAATCCCCTGATAAGCTGTCCCCTGACACCCTGATTAGGAATAGATGCCCCGAATATATTCCAAGCACCCCCTCCACCCCCAGCTTTCCATTGTCTTCATAGCACCCTTGTGTATCTGAGGCTTGTCTGCTTGGATCTGATGGTGGCGTTTCCTCCCTCCAGCTGGGACATTGTCCATCAGATCCCAGCTGTAGCCTGGTGCCTGGTACCCTAGGGAGGTTCTAAATGAGGAGCTATGGGATGGGTCCCTGAAGGCTGGCCAGTTGGCCGACAGCCGGAGCACCCTGGGAAACAGCTGGGCCTGTTAGGGCCAGAGGCCAAGGGCTGGTGTCTCCTGTTTGTTAGCCTAGTGATCCACTGTGTCCTAAGCCAATAAGAGAGCCAGGTGAGGTCATTCAGAGGAAGAAAGATGGGTCAGATATGACTTTGGGACAATGAAAAAATGAAGGTTTCAGGAAGAAACCGAGGGGGATAGGAAAGACGTGTGGGGCTGTCACTCATCAGCAGGATGGGGTCCATCAGAGCTGTCATTCCAGGACCAGCTCATCTTTCCTGTTATCTCTCAACATAGTAACGCCAGGAAACCCCTCCATCCCAGCCTGAGGCCTCTACCTGAAAACCCAGGCCTCTGCCAGAGCTCACTCACACTTGCCCCTCCTTGTGCCTATGCTGGCAGAGAGAGAGAGAGAGAGAGAGAGAGAGAGAGAGAGAGAGAGAGAGAGAGAGAGAGAGAGATATGGGGACTTGCCCAAGGTCACAGAAAGAGACGGGGACTTGCCCAAGGTCACAGAACAGAAGTGCCCAGGCCCCAGGTGTCCCAGCACCCTGAGAAAAGGTCTCCCTGTGCCCTGCCCAATTCAAGAATGGTGCGTGAGCACACCACCCGCAGCCCTGCTCTCCAGCAACCCAGCAGAGTCCCGCCTGGGTGTCACGTCTATTTCTGGGCTCACTGTCCAGGGCCTGGGGTCTGAGTGTCAGAACCTAAAAATAAAAAGACAGATTGTCCTCATCGGCTGTAATTACCGCCTAAAAAGACCTAGTGTGGAGAAAGAATGAGAAGGGGGAAAAAAAATCCCAAAGCTGAGCATCAGTCACAGGCAGACAGATACCAGGAAGGAGGGTGTCTGGGCACGTCACAGGAGCCTCTTATCCCCAACCTTCCAGCTCACTGAGAAAGACTGTCCTTCCAGAGCCGCTGTTCCCAGAGTTAGAGGCAGACAAGCCATATGGGGAGCCAAAAACCGCTAGCCTTCCCTAATAACTAACTCAATTTTCTTATCTGTGCAATGAGACTCCCTGTTTCCTTAACATGGTCCTACCAAAAGCAGGAGGGACGTGTCCTTTGTCTGTGGGATGTACATTCAGGCAGAAGAGGTGGACTGGGACAGGGAGGGTCAGGAGGGGAGGACAGTGGTGTAGCGCCTGTGACTGGAGGGAGCTCCGCAGGTGGGTGAGGGTGGGGTGAGGACAGACTTGTGCTCAGGAAGGAGACAGCAGGAAGAGAAAGAAGCTCAGAGACAGGCAGGAAGGAAAGCCCCTGTGTCTGGGGCCCTGGGGGCAAAGCAAGGCAGTTTTTGCATAGGGTTCTGGGGCCAGATTCTACAGAGCCTAATGGCTTTAGTTAAGTGTCTGAATTTGATTCTAGAAATGATGGAAAGCCATGGGAAGAGTTAAGAATGCGGTGCATGTGAGACTTGGGGTATAGTTCAGTTGATAGGGTACCTGCCTGGCATGCATGGAGCTCTGGGTTTAATCTCTGGCACTACCCAAACTGGGTGAGGTAGTACATCCTTATAAATGCAGAACTCAGGAGACAGAAGTTCAAGGTCATCCTCTGCCTCAAAGTGAGTTTGAGGCCAATGTGAGCTAAAACAAACAAGCAAACCCAAAGGAAAGTATGAGGGGTCATATGGCCGAACTGTAGCTTTATGGTGGCATCTCAGGCTACTATGTAAGGGGGAGGGGACTATTTTGTCCTGACATCCAAGAGATGACTGTTCTGGATAGGAGTGGCGTAGTAACAGGGGAAAGAGAAAGACAGGGACCAACAATACACCCCAAGTGTCCAGATTGCGTAATGGGATGGGTGTGCTGTCTCTGAGGGCAAGGCCGCTTTCTCGTGAAGTTGTGGGTGTGTGGAGTGGTCTGCTTTGACCATGGTGATTTTCAAGCACCTCCATGGTCACATGTCAAGGGCAGACACTGGGTAGGTGCAGGCAGCCCTATTATGCTTTCTCCACTTTGGGAGGTTCAAAGTGGCTCTCATTCGGCAGAAGCCAGACTTCAGGTCTTAGATTTGGATCTTTTCCTGAGCTGGTAGCACTCAGTGCCGTGCCCTCTTTGGATGTTGAGAAGTGGCAGTGAGTGAGGTACAGCTCCCAGCCAGTCACAAGAGGTACGCTGGACAGCTGAGCTGCAGTGAATAGCAAGCCCATTTTCAACACATGGCACCTCCAGTCGATGACGTGATCATCGGGATGTAAGTCAACGAGCCCTGTGCAGTCAAAATGAACTTAGAGCCAAACACAATGGGAAACAACCAGCAACAGCTGTCCTCTAGCACCACGGGACTAAATGAGGTCATGGAAAAGAAAAGGGGGTTGTCTGTTGTCGGTGCACCCTTCCCTGCCCAACCCCCCTCCCCCATTGAGTGCAAGTCGCCAGGCCCTTCCCTGCCTTGGGTTCCCATTTTGTATATGAGTGTATGCTCTGTCCTTCTTTCTTTTCAGAGGAGGCAGGATTCAGTGATGGGGCGAGAAGGAGCCAGGGGAAGCAGGCCACACTACAGTCTCACTGTGAGTCTCCACTCCTGGAGTTATGCTGGGTAGCAGAACTAGGGCTGGGTCCTCCATGAGCTGCCCGGAGCTCTTGCTAAGGACCCAGCACAGGGAGATCTCATACTTTTCTCACCTCCCAGCCCTCACATCCTGAGCCATGCAGTCCCACCTATTGTTTTTAAAATTACAAGTATTATCTGTAGGCCCCGCTAGCAATGAATCAAGTCACAGACACTTGTTATATTTTAAGATAGCCTTAGTTAACCTGGGGCAGGGCAGATATCAATCCTTTAAACTTGCCTCCCATAGTGGGGGCAGGCATGGGGTCCCTGTCTCAATCCCATGCCATCTACTTCTAATAACTTCTATCAAGCTACCTCCCACCCATAATCCCAAATACTTGCTCATGTTCTTCATCTGGGCTGGATTCTCCATCCACGCCGTGGACCATGTGCTTCTCCTCCAGCTAACCCATGGCGGCCTTCCTCTCTTCACTTCAGATCTGCTTCTCCTGGTGGCGGTCTTTCTTCTTCCCAGAATTCCTCTCTCCTAGCCCCACCTATCTCCTCTACTCTGCCCAGGTGAGATGGCTTTTTATTAAGCAAAAGGTGGGTCACAGACAACAAGCAGGGATTAACATCAAAACATATCAGACCAGCCCCTAACACCCACCCCACCAGTCCAGCCAGGCATAGTCCAGGGCTTTCCCTCTGAGCTTACACTCCTATGCCCGAGTCCTTGCTGCTGAACACTGTCAAGGAAGGCATTTTCTCAGACTCACTGACATTTATCAACTCATGCTGGCACAGATCTGCTGCTCTGGGCTGACAGACTTTCCCAGCTGTGCCAGTTTGTCCCCAGTAGAGCCATGAGGCTTCTAGAGCTAAGTGTGGGTACCTTAGCGTGTCTTGGGAAAGAAGCTATGGCCCAGGACCATACTACCTAGCGTTTAGACATGTTTCCTGCATGAAACATACCATGTACATAGGTAATGACAGCAACGGTGGCCACCTCACTCCACCCCAATGCATTTAGTAAGCTCCCCGCACACAGTGTCTCACTTCCTGTCCCGCAAACCCACCCTTTTATTAGCTCCATGCCTCAGAAGAATTGAGGCCCCAAGAGGTTGCATTGTTCCGTTATGACCACAGTAAATAAGCAATTCTCCCAGATTCTGAGCCATGTCTGCTGGGTTCTCTGATCACTACCCTGTGCTCCAAGGGTTCTGAGAGTCTTACCTGGGGTGGGGGCTCATTTTCTTCCTTGGTAAACACTATTTGAAGTAAACCACTCCATGCCAGCCTTGACCCCAGGCCTTGGGCTTATATTGGTGACTCAGACTCTAGGTCCCTAGGGTTTTGGAGGGCATTAGAGTCTGGAGGCCAAGACCCTGCAGGTTGGCAGCCTGGGAATCTGCTCTGCTCACATTAGCTCAGTGGTTAACCTTTAACTTGTCACTCCATGGGTCCTCCCCCTATACCCCTCCCAAGCCTGGCCACAGAAGCTGAGCTAATGGGCTGATGGCTGGGACGGGCACTTGTTAAGTGCTCTATGTGCAAGAGGCCCCATTAAAGCCATTATCTGTGGGCTGGGCAGAAGTCACTTTGCAAGTGGACTTGGAGTGACCACAGATGGGCACCCCACTGAGGCCTGTGGTTACAAAAAAAGAGCATCCCACCACCCCCTCCCCCCACACCACCCCGTAAACATTTCTCGCCTTAAGGCCTGCCCTCCATGACATGTCTCGGGTCAACCTCTCCAGGCCGTGGCCACAGTCCCACCAAACCATCCAGCCCCTGCCAAGTGTCCAGCTTGTCCTGTCCGTTCACTAATGTGCTCTAATGGGCCTATTTAGCGGCTCTGTCTGGGCTGTCACCTTGACAGCTAATTGCTGATGCTCCTGCAGCTCCAACTGCAGTCAGTGCCTCTGAGGGTCTATTCCCCTACCTGTCCCTGGCAGAGCAGAACAGGGCCCCTTTAAGAACAGAGGCTCCCTAGCCCTGAAGTTTCAGACTCCCCTTGCCCCCATGGGGACCTCAGCTCTATGGTTCTAAGGCACAGTGGGGATCCTGACTTCATGGTGGCTGTATAGTCACACCTACCATGCCACCCCCCCCCAAAAAAAAGATGAGAAGACTGAATGAGACCCAGTCAGAGCAATTGACCCACAGCTTCAGCTCCCTCGTTCAGAGGGGAAGTAGACATATTTACTTGAAGGTCACCCAGGAACCCCAAAGTCACCTATCCCCAGGTGACCACATCTTCTCTTCCTCCAGAGTTTGCAACTTCATGTTCCAACCTTCTGGTCACTCAGGGCAGAATTCTGGGGTCCTTTGTGATAACCTCCCCTAAGTCAGGTCCTTAGGGGTGTGCCCTTGAAGGGGATGTTGGGACCCCACTATCTTTCTCTCTTCTGGTTATCGTGACAGGCACAAGTTTTCTCAGCTACACACTCCTGCAGCGGTGCATGGCACCACCACAGACCCAAACCTGCAGCTACAACGCGCCTCTCCCCTTTGGAAGCTGCACCAACAGACACAAGCATACTGCTGGCTCAGGACCTCACTGTCTTCATATGAATGACAACTCACCAGCCTCTCCCCAACTCCAGCCTCCCCCCCCCCAACCGACTTCCATTCCCTCTCAATCTACATGGTGTACTGAGCTACAGAAATCTCTCCCAAGGGCTGACTGAGAATGAAGTTCAAATCCCCCTTTGAGCCTTGAAGGTGCCACAGCCTCCTTGCCTCCTTCTGCCTCTGACTCCAGGCACATCTTTTTTTTCTCTGGCTGGACCATGTCTTCTCTCACCCCCGCCCACCCACCCAGGCCATTGCATGTGCTGTTTCCTTTCCTTTGAATGCCCAGGAATTGAGAGTCAGTATTCACCAAGACCCTGATGCACCCTTAGAACAAAGCAAGTTGAAACTGATGGTAAGACTTCTCTGTTCAATGAACTGTGTGTGTTGGATAAGAATGTAAAAGAACAGGGAAGTGGTGGCGCACACTTTTAATCTCAACACGCAGGAGGCAGAGGCAGGAGGATCTCTGAGTTTGAGGCCAGCCTAGTCTACAGAGTGACTTCCAGGACAGACCGATTTACATACAGAGAAACCCTGTCTCAGAAAACAACAACAACAACAACAAAACAAGACTGTAAAAGACACGACAGACAGACAGCATTCCTATAAGTAAGCACACAGGTCCTTCCTCCGTTGTGCTGACGGGTCTGAGGGTGGTCATCCTATACTGTGAACTGATGATACCTTCTTCCTTCCTACACTGCTCACACGTTGGGGAGGGTGTCAAAAATGTAAGGGTTTGTGACCTCCCAGAGACACCCCCCCCAAGGGAGAAGCTAGTGTGACCATTGAATGGGCCAGCACCTTCTGAGAAGGGCCAGGTTCTGCTGCCACCTTGCTGCCATCCACTTGTCCCCGGGACTATGAGCTGGGCTCTGAACAAGGCTGAAGTCCTTAAGCCTCATGTTCATCTATCAGAGTCTCAGAGGCCCAGAGATACCGCGAGTCCTGCTGCATCCTACAAGGGCAGGCTGCTGTCATTGTCTGAAGCTCTGATCCAAGTCCTTTTCCCCTGGTGAAGGGAGCAGGCCCAGAGATACCGCGAGTCCTGCTGCATCCTACAAGGGCAGGCTGCTGTCGTTGTCTGAAGCTCTGATCCAAGTCCTTTTCCCCTGGTGAAGGGAGCAGGCCCAGGGGTATCGCGACTCACCTAGGCCATATTATCCGCTATATACTCTGAGCATCCTCTACCCATATGCTAGCCAGTGTCTACATTCTGTGGCAAAATCACTCAACCTGAAGATTCTACTGGTTGGATCCCCCCAAAACTTATTTCGAGGGCTTAGTAGACAGAGCCGGACAAAGGACCACCCCAAGCAAGCCCCCGTGGCCACAGCACCCCTGTTCTCAGCTGAGCTTGAGCAGAATGTCCCTCCCTGTACCTTGGCCAGTCCCTTTGGCTACCCCTCCCTTCTGCATGTTCCTCTGAAAGGGATCCCGTCTCCTCATGTGTTAATTATTAATTTACCCCAGCTGCATTAAGCTTTGCCATCCTTTTGGCCTGCAGCTGGGCCCATGAGAGCTGGAGTAGAGTCCTACCCTACAGACACCGCAGATGCATAAAGCCTGAACCCACAAACCCCTTAACAATTGGATTGAGAGAGGCCCAGGGAAGGAACAGTGCTTGAGGTCCTATCTAGCTTTTCCTAGGGCACGTGGTCTTCAGCTGGTCACATGACATGGCTCTTACTGTCTCTTTTCAACTTTAAATGTCCCTCGAGATACACACAAATGTCCTATGAGCCAGCACAGGTCAAGTCAGTTTCCCAGGGTCACAAGGCAGTGATTTAAAAAGCAGAGGTTGTATCCTGGTGCCTCCAAACAAGCTCTGCCCATCAGTCCAGTCTCTCAGTCCTGTCTGTCGGCAGGGTCCGGAAGTGCTCCACAGCCTTCCATTGGATGCTTTTTATGGAGAGCTGCAGTTACCTAAGAAGGCATGAGAAGGTATGCAGGAGAGAAATCTGTGCCACTGTGGCTAGCTAGGGTGCCCCAGGTCACTGGATGGTGACACTGCCAGGACTTTGAGTTCTGCAGACCCCGGCCCTCTCTCACAGGATGCTGCAGAATCTGTGGCCAGCTGAGCTCGGATGCTTTACACCATTCCCTATACTCAGGTGGAGCTGGACTGTGACTCCAAGGGGAGTCGCTCCCAGAGAGTGATGCTGAGATCCCTGCCTATAGAACTTGAGGAAGTTAATCAGCTTGACAGGCAGAGTGACAGGTAGAAAGTGCTCAAACTTGGGGGCTTTATCAACCATAGTAGCCCCAGTGTCATAGTGCATGAAGCCTGCTAACTCTCCCCCACCCCTGACACTGTCTTGCCTATTTCCTATCTTAAAAGACTTATTTTTAATTGTATGTGTCTGCATGAATGCCTGTGTGTACCGTGTGCACGATTGCTCCCTGCAGAGGCCAAAGAGTGCACTAGATCTCCTGGAACCAAAGCTACAGGTGGTTGTGAGCTGCCATGTAGACTCTGGGACAGAGCCCAGATCCTGTGGAAGAACAGCCAGTACTGCTAACTGCTGATCCAACTCTCCAGCCTCCATAATTCCTGTTTTTGTAGCCAAGGAAATTGAGGCTCAGAATGATTTTTTTTTTTCTGCTTTAGTCACGTACCCAACATCACAGTCTTTGGAACCTCAGTCAGCCTGGCTCCAAAGCCTGCATTGTTGTTTCTTGCTTTTGGATCTTTGAGACAGGATCTGGCTGTATAGCTCAGGCTGGCCTCAGCCTCATGAGTACTGGGATCGTGCCCAGCTTCAAAGCCCACACAGCAACTGTGGTGCACACCCGCCCCAACACACACACACACACACACACACACACACACACACACACAGAGGAATAAAGCAGTGTAGCTCACTGGGTCTTAATTCTCTTGTCAATGGGCCAACAAGGCTGAGTATTTCTCATCTTCTTCTCCAGAGAGAACCTTCCCTAAACGCCATGGGACATTAGTAAATGAGAGATTGCTTTCGTCCTTTTTGGGGAGAGAGGGCCTTACCCTTGGAAGCAGGAGGAAGCCTTACCCCTGCCTCCTATAACAAAATGGATTGAGCATTTTGGGTGGCACCCTTGGGGGTGCTGGGAATGTGGTTGCAGATGGGTCCAGGGGTGGGGAAAACCATCCATCTTTTGCTTTGAGCCCGTTTGGGACAGCCTCAGGTGAAGCCCCGGCTCTACAGCATTCCTCAGGTCAGATTGCAGGAGATCTCATCAGAATCTACAGCCTGTAATGGCTTGTGAATTGTGGCTCATAATTCAGCCAGTGCCTGGGTTGCAGGCTCGCTCACTGTTCCTTGTTCTTCTTCCCTGCAGCTCACAAGTCCCTGGTAAAGTAATAAATTGGGAATAAGGGGCACCCTGCTAACTAAATTTCACTTGTCAGCTTTAAGATCTCATGCTGGGTGTTAAGCTCACACAAATATCTTACACAAATATCTTAAGGTTTCTCTCTCTCTCTCTCTCTCTCTCTCTCTCTCTCTCTATATATATATATATATATATATATATATATATATACACATATATATATATTTGTGTGTATGTATGTATATGTATATATATACAGTGTGTGTGTGAATACACCCATATATGGTATATTTATACTAGTGTATGTATTGATATTTATAAATACACCACCCTGCTGTTAATGCAGTTCCTTTGGGATATAACCCCCTTTTCATCATGAGCCTCATTTCTCCAGCCCAATATTGCCTTTAGCAGGGTAAGTCTCCATCCTTGCCAGCATCCCTCTTCCCAGGGTAGGACTTACCCAGGGCTTAGCACTCTGCACTGAGCAGAGTGCAGGGCTAACATTTGCTCTAAGAAGCAGCCCTCCCCGGCACATGACACTTTAGAGCCTCAGAAAGGTGGATCACTAGGAGGAGACCTGCAGGGTGTCCCAAACCCAAAGTCTTAGTGAGGACCCTTGCAGGTGTCCCTGCAGTGATGTCCAAGTAGGGCACCAGAGTTGAAGAGAGCTGGCTAAGTCTTGGGGGAGACCAGAGACACGATGCTGAGCTGGCTTTGTGCCAATGGCAAACTCCAGAGCCACTGCTCCCTTGCCTCCTGAATTGAGTGTTTGGGTTTTCCTTTTGTATTTTGCTGTAAAATCAGATTCCCAAATTACTTGGTAGCTTTGTATCCGAGATCAAATGGGAAATGCTCTGGCCTCTCTGATCCTCCATTGCTCTGAGCAAGAGAGAGAGGCAATACCTGATGGAGAGAGGCCTGCCTGGCATGTTAGGCATGAGGCTTGGCCTTGGAAGAGGAGGGACAGTACCTATGGGATAGACATCCTAATGGTCAAGAGCAGATGTCTCAGGGCCTGGATGAGGGATGTTGGGCCCTGCCTGGGTTCACCTGTAGCACCTGGCATAGGCTGATGCCTATGTGGGTGGTAAGAATGTATAGTTTCTGTCCTTTCTGGATACCATGAAGTGTCAAGGGTGAATGAAAGATCTTCTAATTACTCAGAGGGCACTAGGGAGACTGGGGAGCCACCAGTGGTTGCTGAGGGGGATGGCTAGGAGGCAGTTGCCTTATGAGACAAAAGGAGTATTGCATTGCAGCATATGGACCTATATGAACAGAGCCCCAGCATCAGCATAGAAGCCAGAGCTAGACTCTGAGGCTGGAGCTAGGGATCTGGGGCAGGGCATGGTCCACAAAATAGGAGATGGATGCTGGACCTGGGACTTCTGTTTCTACCCCTAAAGGATAAAGAATAAAGAATAAATAAAACCGTTAATCCCAGCACTCTGGAGGAAGAGGCAGGCAGATCTCTGTGAGTTCGAACCCAGCCTGGTCTACATAGTGAGTTCCATGACAGCCAGAGATACATAGTAATTCCCTATCTGAAAAACAAACAGCTAGGTGGCAGTGGCACATACTTTTAATTACAGCACTCGGGAGGTAGAGACAGACAAATTTCTGTGAGCTCAAGGCCAGCCTGGCCTATGGATCGAGTTCCAGGGCAACCAAGTCTACACAGAGAAACCTTGTCTTGAAAAACCAAACCAACCAACCAACCAACCAAACAAACAAACAAACAAGAATACAGCCTTTGGCAGTGAGGTTCTCCTTGAATTTCTGTTTCTTCATCTGGCAGAGGGCAAAGGGCTCCTACAGCAATGGCAGATGAGTGACAACCAGTCTGGGAGGTCACCAGAGTGGAGGACTCAAGCTCAGCTTGTAAGTCCCCACCTACTGTAGGGACTTTGTTTTCCCAGAAGAGCTTTGGAGCCTTTGGGGTGGTGTCCAAGGTCCTCTGGCCACCTCCCAGCCCTGCTTCCTAACTGGTTTGGGTGAGTGAATTCCCAAAGGGCTTCTGTTGAGAAAGAGAGTGCATAGTGCAAAGGCACTGGCCTCTGTGTAAGGGTTTAGTGACATCATCCTGTTAGAAGTCCCTTAGTCCTATTACCATCACCATCACTTTTATTAGAGTCTCCTCCTCTCTCTGACAACTTACTTTGTATCCTAGGATGACCTTGAACTCCTTAGTCCTTCTGCCTCTGCCACCTAAGTGCTGGAATTACAGGTGTGTGCCACCGTGTCAGGCTTATGCACTGCTGGGAGTGGGACCCAGGGCTTCATGCATCCTAGGTGAACCGTCTACCAGCTGAACTGCACTCTGAGTCTGAGATCTTCTCTTATGATGGCTATTCCCACTAGTCACGATGAGTGAGAAAATACAGAACTGAAAAGTCAAGGCCTTGCTCAGGCCCATACCACAGGTCTCTGAGCCTCTCAGCCTCACCTCAGAATTCCTCATCCGTGTCTTCTGTCTCCCCTCCCATCCTTGTGACAAGGATGAACTGTCTCCCCACTGACATCTTAGTAAATAATTCTCACTGACACACTTCTCCTCTGTTATGGACAGGGAAACTGAGGCATGGGACAAGGATTTCCTGGATGAGGCTTGTGTCCTGGGTACACCTATGCCTAGCACTTCCCACACTCAATACACTGCCTCTCCAGTTCTGTCTTCTGGCTGGCTGGGGAAAAGTGTGGACCGACAACTCCCAGGACAGATCATCTGCTATGGAAACAGTGTCTGTGGCTCTAATGATGGAGAAGATCAAACTGAGTTTGAATAAAAATTAATTGCATGACCTCTTATCCATACCCTCTAACTTACCCTCACCAGCCCCCTGGACAGGCAAGATGGAGAAAGACTCATCTTCTCGCTCACTAAACATTCATCACCCCACTCCAGGGGCCATCCTGTCCAACCCCCAGCCTCTAATCCCTTTAAACGTTTCAAAGAACACAGACAATGGGACTGCAGTGTATGTGCCCCTCCTGTGCCCACCTCACCAGAGCGGATGAAAAGGGATTGGGGAGCCTAGGAGGCAGTAATGGGGAGGTCACACACCCCAAGGGACATGCTCTGCAGGAAGCAGGCAGGCTGGGGGCCTCTGGGAAATGTGTGCTGGAGAGCAGAAGTGGGCTGGGAGATGACAGGTCAGCAGGCACAGAAATACCAGCCTGGGAAGAAACAGGGATGGGGGTTGCTGAGGGGTAGTGATGGTGGTGGAGCTGAGAACGAGCATCTTAATGGGTGGGAAAATAGGGTCCTATAGAATGCACGATACAGGCTGATGTTAAAGTCAACCCAGACCAAAAGGTGAGCAACACTTCCCGAAAAAGTAACAGCCACCAGTAATGCTGGCACATGGCTACAAGCCCATCAACTAGGAGGTGGTGCTGGGAGGACAAGAAGTTCAAGATCATAAAAGAAGTGGTATTAGCTGAGTGTGGTGGCGCACGCCTTTAATCCCAGCACTCAGGAAGCAGAGGCAGGTGGATTGCTGTGAGTTTGAGGCCAGCCTGACCTACAAAGTGAGTCCAGGACAGCCAAGATAACATAGAGAAACCCTGTCTCAAAAAACAAACAAAACAACAACAACAAAAGAAGTGGTATTACCCTACTGTTCTTGGCAGCCCTCTCTGAGTTACTAATGCTTCCTTCTCTTGCTTCTGCTGGGCTGGGCCTTTAAGGCAGGCTTATGACTTGGGAGCTGAGCTTCATTTGGTCTGCCCACTAATAGGATTGGCTTCTTATCCTGAATGTCCTTGGCTGTGTGGATCCGCCTCCCTTGGTTATCGAAGGTCCCCAACTGTCCGCATCCACTTGGCCTGCCTCCCTCATCCACTCCACCCACTCAGCCTGCCTCCCTCATCTGAGTCACCCACCTGGCTCCATCAGACTTGAGGGTTTTACTATGCTTGTATGTGGACCTCTCTCCTGCCCACAGACTCTATTCATTCTTTTATTGAATCCACCCACCTACAGGCACCTGTGCATCCAAGATCCTGGTACTTAATGGTTCATCTGCAC
This sequence comes from Acomys russatus, assembly GCF_903995435.1. Lineage (NCBI taxonomy): Eukaryota > Metazoa > Chordata > Mammalia > Rodentia > Muridae > Acomys > Acomys russatus. The sequence continues at coordinate 38,629,157 of NC_067147.1, read as the reverse complement.
CCCAGGCTCTCTGTTCCCCTCCAACCATATCATCACTGTCTCCTGCATACTCGCTGCTATTCCCTGCCTCCCATTGATTCTGCTGATCTTGGAGACATCTTATGCCCCTATGTTCTTGGAATGCATCTGAGACTAATTTGTTCTGTGTCCCCAAAGTCTCCATGGTGAGGGCACACTGTACAAATTGTGAGGCTGATGTCCAATTGATAGGGGCCAAAGGGGACCCTGTGTGTGCAGACCATGGGTAGGACAGTGGGGGCACGTGGGCAGGAAGCTGTCCCAGGGTAATCTTGTGCTCTTGGGGCTAGCAGACTTTTGCCATGAGCATCTGCCTTTGTCCCCTCTCAAGCCTTTCTCATCCTCGCTGTCACTAGCTTTAAGTTTTCATGCTGAGCAGGGAGGTGGTGGCACAAGCCTTTAATCCTAGCACTTGGGAGGCAGAGGCAAATGGATCTCCATGAGTTCGAGGCCAGCCTGGTCTACAGAGAGAGTCCAGAACAGCCAGTACTACACAGAGAACCCCTGTCTTGAAAAAACAAAAAAGAAAAAAAAAAAAGATTTCATGATGGCCATCCTGCCTTGTCTGTGTAATCCTCAACACACACACACACACACACACACACACACACATCATCATCATCATCATCATCATCATCATGATGTATCCACATATGTCATATCCAGAATATACCATATCTGGAAAACTATTGCCATGCATGTACCCAGAAAAGCCCCTCAACCCATACCTAAAACCCTGACCCCCGCCCCCCACTAGAGTCTTCCATGGCCTGGAAGCCCCCTAGAGCCTCTATTCCACTCCAGCACCTTTCTCTTGCTTAGAGCACCCTTCCTTCTCTCTCTGGAGCTACATGCCCATTTCATTAACACCTTCTCCCTCCACACCGGGCCCCATGGATTTGACATTACACTTACCCAGAGGCTCCCAAATCCCAAATCCAGAACATTTGGAATGTTATACCCCCCACTGCAGGAATCCTAGTGATCTAAGTCTCTGGGGCCAGCCTGCCTCCCAGCTGTGTGTGTGTGTGTCCATCCTCCAACTTCTCTTTTTTCCTTCCCTTAGGAAAAGGCTTTTGAGGCTCAGATTTGCACAGCCTAAGAGAGGGAGACAGCTATAGGGAAAGATTAGGACTCACTCCCAATTTGGTGTGTGGCGGTGGTGACTTCTCTATACAAGAAGTAAATATTTGCTTAATTTCTAGAGTCTGAGCATGGGTCATTGAGCGTTTCAGACAGGTCAAGGTCTGGGACGATACCGGGAGACATTAGCTTCTGGGTGCCGGGGGAGGAGAGGTACAGAAAACAGGATTTGAGAGCTGATGGGGAAAGGATTTCCCGGTTTCCAGCCTGTGACCTACGCAGGTGTCTCCCTCCCCTCCCCCCACCGCCTGAGACGCCTATGGGAAAAACAAAGCCAAGTCCTTGTTTATGAGAAGCCTGGGTTCATCTCTTCTCGCCCAGAGAAAGAAACCACAGCGATTAAGACACGACATGGGCTCTGAAAGGCAGGGGACAGAAGTGAGTGGCTGCTTCCATGTGTCCTGTAGAAATGAACTGTGTTCCTCTGCAAAACCGAGGGGCTGGGGAGAAGCTCCCAGTGCTTCCTGGGAGAGAGAGAGTTATCTCTGAGGGGCGCCATAGTCTCCTTGCCAGCTCTGCAGGTTCCTATGCCTCTAGTGCAGTGACTCTGGGGTGGAACAATGCAGCTTCAGTAACTCTGCCACAGAGCTGATGGGGGGAAGGGGGAGGAACTGTGTAGGAGCCCAGCTCAGCAAAGGCCCCCCCCCCAGAGAAGAAAAGCCCTTGAGGCTGGGTGTGTGGAAGGTGGACAGAGGAAGGGAGGGGTGGAAGCAGTCACATAGCATTCATGGAGGAGGTGGAGTGAGCATGGCCAGGGCGCCTGAGCCCTCCAGCCCATTCATAGGGTCAATTCACAGGCATAACTTTTTTTTTTTTTTTTTTTTTTTTTTTTTTGGTTTTTTTTTTTTGGTTTTTTGAGACAGGGTTTCTCTGTGTAGCCTCGGCCATCATGGACTCGCTTTGTAGACCAGGCTGGCCTCGAACTCACAGCGATCCACCTGCCTCTGCCTCCCGAGTGCTGGGATTAAAGGCGTGCGCCACCACGCCCGGCTTTCACAGGCATAACTTAAAGGCAGAGAGACCCATTGGGAGCTGAAGTGCCTTATGATACAGCAACAAGGGCCCGACTAACGACCGTGGGGAGGGGTGGTGTGATAAGAAGAGAATGAGCACAGCTCTGAACTGACTTTGGCTGTGAGGAGAGGATGATGGGAGGATTGAAGAGGACCTGGAGGCTTTCAGCACAAGCATCTGAGTGAAGCTGCCAATTCTGTATTTCATTTAACGATATGAATGGAAACTGCCACATTCTGTACTGGCCAAGCATGTGCAGCCTCCCCATGAAGTCTCAGCAGCACTCACACACAGCCTTGCTTGGGCTGAATGCAGGGTGGGTGGGTGGAGGGGAGCTGGGCGTGGGGTGGGGCTCAGCCCTCCTCCCAAACCCCCAGGAGGAAGACATAGCTCTTTAGAAACTTGATGGGACTGCCAAACAGCAAGAAGAGTCACAAGTGAGGGGAAGGATTTTTTTTCTACCATGGGTTAAAACAAAACAATACAACTAATAAAAAGCTGACCGGTAAAGCTGGTGTGCTGACACAGGCCTGTAATCCCAGGACTAGGGAGGTGGAGGCAGGAGGGATAGCAGTTCAAGATTTCCCTCATCTACATAAGGAGTTGAAAGCCAGCCTGGGCTACAAGAGGCCTTATCTCAACTGGAACAAGCAAAAACATTAAATAGTAAGAGAAACCACCTCTCCTTAGAGGAGTTCAGAACCATGGACAGCTACACACAGAGGAAGCAACCAGAGCCTCCACCACGGGACCTTGACATAACAAGGCTGCATTGTATGGTGTGGTTGAACTAAGGACCTTGAGATGGGACAGTTGTCCTGGTCATCTGGGTGAGCCATAAATGTAGTCATACACATCTTCATAACAGGGAGGGAGCTTTGATGTGGATGGGAGAGGAGAAGGCCATGTGGTCCCTATGGGGCAGGGGCTGGAGTGACAAAACCACAAACTAAGGGATGCTTGTTGTTGGCGACATCTGCGAATGACAAGAAAAATATCAACCCCTACGGTGTCTGAGGAGGTATGGTCCTGCCGACCCCTGGGTCTCAGCAGAACTGCAAGAGGATGAATCTCTGTTGTTTTAGTGGTGTTGGATCGCAGCCACGGGTGGAAGCTAGCACAGACATGCATGGAAAAGTGACGTCTGGTTTGGGAAACGTGGAAGTCGCTGCAGGATTAGATGTGAAAAACAGAGGAAGGACTCAGGGCAGGCTAGGGTTCTCTAGTTGAAGTGAGTGGATGACAGCTTCGCTTACTGACATGGAAAATGGGCTTCACGGAGAAGAATTCAAAGCCCCATGCTGGCCACATTAGGCTGGAGAGGAACATTCAGCATCGTTGCTGCCAAGAACAGTTGAGCCAGATGAAATTCAGTGCCGAGTGGCCCTGCAGGACCCTGTGAAAGCGACAGGGGCAACGCCTCCTGGTTAAGCATGGAATGGTAACTAAACAGGATGCCTCAGCCCCTGTCCAAGTGTGCTGAGCCTGAGACATGCTGAGCGAGCACACATGTGTTCAGAGATCCCTCCTTGAGCCAACGCAAGCATGGATCCTGCCAGGGGTGTCCCCAGGCAGTCCAGAAATAGCAGCCAGTGCCAGGGGTTTGCAGTGAATGCCAGCCCAGTTAACTTGATGCTAGAAATACAGAAATGCTTGCCAGAGAGAGACGGTATCTGCCCAGGGGATTAACAGAGGAGTGACATCAAGAAGGAAGTGAATGTGGAGTGTGTGGGGGCATGCCTCAAGGAGTCATGCGGCATGGTGGGGAGCCAGAGGGCTGAGGGGTAAACCCACACAGCCTGTCAGCTGATAACGAGCACTCTCGATGGCAGGAGTGACAGCCACTGCCCATGCCCATCAGGGGCCTGTCAGCTCCAAGGCCCAGAGCCAGGCTGGTGCTTTGCTTAGCTCATGTCCTTCTTAGAAGCTGGAACAGCAAGGCCCTCCATGCCTCTGCCATCCCATGTACCTGATCTGAACAAGGGGATCGACTGTCCTAAGAATCAACTTTGGGGGTTGCATGAGGTTCAGGGGTCCCTGATGCAGAGGCTTCAGAGCCCTGGAGATGTGCATTCTGGAGCAAGCTCTTGAACATTCACCTCTGGATTTTGTTCTTCCCTCCACTGGACACATCTGGATGGAGCCTCACTGGACACATCTGGATGGAGCCTCCTCACTTGCTCTCATCTGCCTTCTGGAACCAGGAAGGAGAGAGTGGGAAAGGGGAACGAGAAGGGAAGAAGACTGCTCTGAGGCCTCCAGGATCTGCTGAGCAGTGACTGAAGGTCTGGGTCCGAGCTAGATGTGTAGGAGGCCAGAGTATGCTGAGAACAGGGCAAAGGGATGGAGCAGGGCGAGCTAAGAGCCTCCTTGCTCAGCATGTGAGGTAGCCAGCAGCCTCTCCTTGCTCCTGAGAACCCTAAACCTCAGGAAAGGGAGGCCACCACCCACTGAAGAGGGCTTCCCTCCCCACCTCTGGAACATCCCTTCTGTTATATCCTGCTGCTCAGGAGAATCCATCCCCACCCCCACCACCCCGCTTCTTTCTTTGCTTGCCTCCCCGCCCCCTTCCCATCTGTGCTAACTAGTTTTATGTCAACTTGACACAAGATAAAGTCATCTGAAAGGTGGCAGCCTCTATTGAGAAAATGCCTTCACAAGATCTGGCAGTAGGCAAGCCTGTAGGATATTTTCTTAATTAATGATTGATGAGGGAGGTCCCAGCCCATCATGGGTGGTGCTATCCCTGAGTTGGTGGTCCTGGGGTCTATAAGAAAGCAGGTTGAGTAAGTCGTGAGAAACAAGCCAGTAAACAGCACTCTACCATGGCTTCTGCATCAGCTCCTGCCTTCAGGTTCCTGCCCTGTTTGAGTTCCTGTGGAAGTGTAAGCCAAATTAACCCTTTCCTTCCCAAGTTGTTTTTGGTCATGGCGTTTCATCACAGCAATAGTAACCCTAACTAGCACACCATTTATCCATCCATTCATTCTTCCCTCTCTCCCTCCTACTCATCTAGCCATCCTCACGCACACACCCTCACTTCCCCGAGCCTGACAGGGAAGCTAGGAGATAGCTAAACCTGCTATACTGGTCATTAGTTTTAGGTCTGTGTGAAGCTCATTTTATTAGCTCTTTCTTTTTGTGGTTTGTGATTCCTTAAAAATCACAGATGAAATGTATGTTGAACTCCAAGCCACAGTGATTTATCCTGCTTTATTGTGAAAGTTCAGAACTTTAGCTCTTACATTTTGGTCTATGGTGCATGTGAATTTGTGTGTGCGTGTGCGTGTGCATGTGTGTGTGTGTGTGTGTGTGTGTGTGTGTGTGTGTGTGTGTGTGTGTGTGTTTTCCTCAGGGACTTCTGTGAAGACAATTTCCCATATATTATCTTAGTTCTCTTGTCACTATTGACTCCTTTTAGGTGAGTCGTCTGCTTTGTGTTCTATGAGCTTCCTATGTATTCTTTTGGGTTAACTATCTAAAACTGCCAATATCAATGTTTTTTATATATCTTATTAGTAAATCTTGAAATTTGGTATAAGAGGATCTAAGATAGTTTTCTTTTCTCAAAATTGGTTTATTGGAAATCCTTTATGCTTCCTTGTTTGGTTGTGAGCAAGCATGCTGGTTTACACAGTCCTGGGCTTTGGTGGCAAAGGCTCTGAGTCTGCACACTGTTATATTTTCTGATTCATGGATTTGGCATGACTCTCTGTTTACTTAGAGCAGTTTTTAATTGCTGTGAGTAATAATTTATAGTTTAAGCATACAGGAAATACACACATTTTATTACCTCTATTCCAAACCATTTCCTGAATTTCCTGCCATTATAAATGCTATTCCTAAATTTACATTTCTAATTATTCATTTCCAGGGCATAGAAATATACAATTGATTTTTTTTCATATTAGCCTTGAATCTTGTTGCCATGCCAACCTCACTAATCAATCCTAGTGGCCTTTTTCTGTTGATCCATTTGGATTTTCTTTATAGGAAGATGATAACTTTACAAGAGGAAGAGAAAGAGGCAAGGAGCGAGGGAGAGATGGAGGGATGGAGGGATGGAGGGGGAGGGAGGGAGGGAGGGAGGGAGGGGGAAGGAGGGAGGGAGGGAGCGATGGAGGGGGAGGGGGGATGGAGGGGGGAGGGGAGAGAGAGGGAGAGAGAGGGAGAGAGAACTCACTTTCAATAGCTTTTTTTTTTTCAACCTGTGAAGCTTTTATTTCTTTTTCTTGTCTGTTTGCACCAACTGGAAGCTTCTCTTGAATTGTTTAATAAAAAATATCTTCACTTTATTTTCACTCTCAGGTGAAAACAGAGTTTTCTACGCTCAGGTTATGATATTAATTCTCTGATTTCAGAGATGCCCTTACTAGGGTTCTGGACACTTCCGTCTATTCTTAGTTTATGGTGTGGTTGGTGTTTTGGTTTGGCTTTAAATCATGAATGAGTGGGCAGTTCTCTCTAATGCCAGTGTGTGTGTGTGTGTGTGTGTGTATGTGTGTGTGTGTGTGTGTGTATGTGTGTGTGTGTGTGTGTGTGTGTGTGTATGTGTGTGTGTGTGTGTACATGTGGAGGCCAAAGACAGGCCTTCTCCTCTATCATTCTGTCTTATTCTTTGAGGCGGGGTCTTTCCTCGAACCTGGAATTCATGGGGTTTTATTTCAGCTAGATTGGCCCCAATGACCTTTCTGTGTCTACTAATGCCATCCCTGTGCCATAGTGCAAAGGGTAGAGACACATGCAAGACCACACTTGTCTTCTTAAGTGGGTGCTGAGGTCTGGACGCAGATCCACATGATTATGCATCAATGCCTCTTAAGCACTGAGCTCCCCCTTCAGCCCCTCTAATGCCTTTCAATGTCTTTTGCCCCTGGTTTTTTTTTTTTTTTTTTTTTTTTTGCTTATTAAAATAATAAAGTATATTGAACTTTGAATATCAAACACTTGTGCATTCTTAAAAGAAACTTCCCAAGAAGAGACTCAATACCCTATGAATATATACAGGGGGGAGGAAGTCCCCCTCAGTCACAGTCATAGGGGAGGGGAGTAAGGGGAAAATGGGAGGAAGGGAGGAATGGGAGGATACAAGGGATGGGATAACCATTGAGATGTAATATGAATAAATTAATAAAATAAAATTTAAAAAAGAAAAAAGAAACTTCACTTAGTCGTGAATTAGCTTTCTCCTGTATCCCCATGTTTGGTTTGTTATGTCTTGCTGAGCTACCATGGTCTTTGTTGACATGAGTACTGGAGCTTTCCATTTCTATCATGGCCTTGCTTTGGGCATCAGGGTACTATTTGCCCCATGAAAAGATAAGGCATTCTGCCCACCCCCCTCCTCTGTGACTGGTGAGTTTCCATAGATTTTGTTCTGTTCTTAAATGTTTTATATATAATTTTCCTTGTGGAACTGTTTTAAAATACAGAATCATTTTGTAAAAACATAGCTGTGGGGGTGGTAAGGTATCTCAGCAGGTGGAGGTGCTTGCCACAATCCTGAGTTTTAACTCTAGGATCCACACAGTGGAAAGGGAGAGCTGACTCCTAGAAGTTCTTTTCCATCCTCCACATGTACATGGTGGCAGGCATGTACTCACACACGTACAATATATTTTTATAATGTAATTTAAAAAGAAAATAAAGCCTAAATGTGAGCTCTAAAGTAAAAATAGATTGCTTTTACTTCTTTCCAATATGTACTGGATCCTAGCCAGAGGAATAAGATGTTTTTATTACTTTAAAGATACATTTACAATGAAACAGGTTAACTCCTGGCAACACCCAGCCTACCTCAAAGAGGATGATGAGCATCAAAGAACCTCCTTATGGAGATGGCTTCAAATGTGGCAAACAAGCCACTGGGCAAAATGTCCTCATTTCTACCACAGATAGAATTCTGCCTAAAAATGGGCAAGCTTGGATGCAGGCAGAGTCGACGGCCAAACTCTGCCAAAACAGGATAAGCAAGTCCTCAATAGTTCCTGCCTCACAAATATGTCTATGTGATATATTGGGCTAGAAGGCTGAAGATGATGCTCCAACATTATAGAGAATTTTGGGTGACCGCTCAGGCAGCAAACTGTCTCTGTCATCTTCTCATTTGGGAAGCTACCAACCTACACTCCCTGTATACTCAGGTAATCAATTTTATTCCTTCTCAAGTCTCTGCTGGGGTTGAAGACCAGATAGTTTAGTTGTACAATTAAGCTTAGTTGTTTAGGGGTTAAGATGTTTTTATGTCTAGATAGATGTTTCAAGTTGATAATGATGAGATATGAAAGAAATTTATTTACATTCAGAATTTTAGACTCACCAAAATAGGAAAGGTATTTTCTTCAAGGCTGCCAAATACAAATAGCCAAAATGCTATGAGTGTAAGATATATGTAATTCCTGATTGTTTCATGTTTCTTCTTGCTGTAGGTAGCTTATTATATATGTGTGTAATAATATACATTTAAAAAATTTTAAAAGACAAGAAAAATAATGAAAGGCAGCCATATCAGAAAGTATGGTATAAAGCCATTTCTGTTTTTATAATATGTGAAATGATATATTAAGAAAATGAAGAACACACACTCACAAGTAAAGGCAATAAACGATGTTAGGAAGGATGTGCAATCTGAGATTCACATCTACAAACTGATGGTGCTTCTGCAGTCTAGCAGAACGCTACCAAACAATGAAACAAACAGTTTTGTGTATAATAGTATAAAAAGGAATACAGTGTTTAGAAATAACTTTAATTAAAAAAAGTGAAATATTTGTTCACTACATCACACACACACACACACACACACACACACACACACACACGCACACACACACACGATGACAGTGTTTAAAAATACCGAGAATCTGAATAAATGGAAAGGTATCCCCATTCATGGACTGGAATGCTCAATATTGTTGAAAGGGCGGCGCTCCCCAGAATGGACATTCTGCTTCTGAAAGTCACTTGCAAGTGTACAAGACTCAAAACAGACAAAACAAAGCAGATGACGATGGAGAAAGATGAGAGAGCCCCACGTTCTAATGGCAAAAGTTCCAATAGCACACTATGACTAAGACAACATGGGGCGGACACAGAGGCACACATGCAGATCCATGGAAAATAACTGAGAATCCAGGGATATGTGCTTGTGGTCAACCATTTTTCAGCAAAGACCCAGGCACCATTCAGTGGTGGGAAGAACAGTTGCTTTAACAAGAAGGACAAAGGCTGGGTGTGGTGGCGCACGCCTTTAATCCTAGCACTCGGGAGGCAGAGGCAGGCAGATCACTGTGAGTTTGAGGCCAGCCTGGTCTACAAAGAGTCCAGAACAGCCAAGGCTACACAGAGAAACCCTGTCTCGAAAAACTAAAGGACAAGAACAGCTGCACAGTCACATGCCGAAGACAAGGGGCCATCCTTCAAACCACAGGCATTGGTTAGCTGGATTAATATAAAATTCTAATGTGTAGGTGCATCTATAAAACTCCCAGGAAGAAAGATCGGTATGACTCTTTTTGACCTTGGATTAAAGCGATGGTTCCTTAGCTATGACCACAAAGCACAAATAACTAGATGAAACAACAGGTGACATACATCAAAGTGATGAAGTTATGCATCAAAGATGCTATAAAGAAAGGGAAAAGAAGCCCCTGGAATGGGAGAAGGGGATTTTTCAAGTCATAGAATCAGTAATTAAAAAACAAAAAACACACACACACACAAAAAAAAAAAAACAAAAAAACAAAATAAAAAAAAAAACAAAAAACAAAATCTGTTACAACTCAAAAATAAAGAGGCACTATATACATATATATATATATATATAAAGATCTTTTAGTTTTAATTATGTGTGTGCATGTACACATTTATGTGTATTTGTGTGTGTGTACAAACAAATATATGTACATATGTGCCTGCAGAGGCCAGAAGAAGGTGCCAGATCCTATGGAGCTGGAGTTACAGGTGGCACTGGGCTGCCTGACATGGTTGCTGAGAACTGAACTCAAGCCCTCTGCAAGAGCAGTAAGCATTCTTTAAGTGTTGAGCTGTCTCTCCAGCCCTTCCTCAATCTTTTAAAGAAGCAAAGATTTTCAACAGACATTTCTCCAAAGACATAAATGGCTAAAAAGCACTAAGATACTAAACACTGTTGGTCACTGGGAAATGCAAATGAAAACTTTATGTCACGTCACACCTAAGATAGCTACAAAATACAGACGTAATAGGGGACAGAAAGGAGCAGTTGTTTTGCTGTAATTATTTGTGAAGTATTATTTTTCATTAATTAACTTATTTACCTTACATCTTGATTGCAGTTTCCCCTCCCTCCTCTCCTCCCACTCCTTCCTTCACTTACTTTCCTCCACTCCCCGCTCCCTTTCTTCTCAGAGGAGAGGCCTCAAATGTATATTAATTTGTCTTGGCATATCAAGACATAGTAGGACTTGGTGCATCTTCTCCTATTAGGCTAAACAAGGCAGTCCAGTTATAGGAAGGGGATCTAAAGGCTGGCAAAAGACTCAGAGACAGCCCCTGCTTGAGTTGTTAGGGGACCTTCATAAAGACCAAGCTGGCCATCTGTTACATATGCATAGGGGACCTAGGTCCATCCCATGCATGATCTTCGGTTGGTGGTTCAGTCCCTGTGAGCTTCCATGGGCCTAGGGTAGTTGATTCTGTAGGTTTTCTTGTGGTTTCCTTGATCCCTCTGGCTCCTTCAATCCTTCCTCCCCTCTTCCACAAGATTCCTGAGCTCCACCTAGTATTTGGCTGTGGGTTTCTGCATCTGTTTCCATCAGTTGCTGGGTGAAGCCTCTCAGGGGACAGTTATGCTAGGCTCCTGTCTGCAAGCATAACAGAATATCATTAATAGTGTCCAGGGTGGGCTCTCGGTCATGGCATGGGTCTCAAGCTGGGCCAGTCATTGGTTGGCCCTTCCCTCAAATTCTGTTCCATCTTTATCCCTGTGTACCTTGTAGGCAGGACAAGTTTGGGGTGGCTTGGTGTACCGATCCCTTCATTGAAGTCTTACCTTGTTACAGGAGGCGACCATTTCCAGTTCCATATCCTCTGTTGCTAGGAGTCTTAGCTAAGGTCACCTGAAGTGGAAGTTTCTGGTTTCTTTGAAGACTCAGTTATATCATGTGGGGTTTTGCTGAAAGCTGTATTGTGAGAGGTCACGTGATGTTTTTCCGGAAGAGAGGACGTGTGGTGTTTTGCCGGGAGCAGACTTGTGAGAGGGAGCGTGGTGGTGGGAGGGAGTATAGAAAGAACTTCTGGTCTTCCTTGGTCGGTCTTTGCCGGTCTTCGCTTCACAGGAGAAACGTTCCCTAGCTCTTCTCATGGTCCTCTGGCTGATTCTGGCCGCTTCCGTGGACTCGTGCCGGTTTGGCAGAGCCTTGCTGGTTCTTCTGGATCGTGCCGCCTCTACCTATGCATGTGCTGTGTGCTGTTGGCTATTGGACTGGACTGTTGATATCCTGACAACGCAGGGTGGTATGGGCCCAAGGAGCTAGGTCTAAACAGGTCCCGCAACCCTTTCTTCCTGTTAACATTCTTTCCGCCCTTCCTCTGGTTGGTGGGTTAGAAGTGAGCTTACATAAAGTAAGTTCGGGAAAATCTAAGCCTACAGTCAGCCTCATAGATTCCTGGGAGTTTCCTTTGTCCTAGATTTCTGGCTGATCCCAGAGCTGCCCCTCTCCCCAATTTCAGGTCTCTTTCCCTCAGTCCTCCCTCCCCACCCCCTCTCCCACCCAGTTCCCTTCCTCCACCTCCAAGGTCTATTTGATTGTCCCTTTTGAGTGAGATTCAAGCGTCCTCCCATGACCTTCCCTGTTACTTCGCTTCTTTGGGTCTGTGCAATGTATCATGGGTATTCTCTTCCTTATAGCTAATATCTGTATAAGTGAGTACACACCATGTGTGTCTTACCCTGCATGCCTGGATGGCCCGGGCTTCACTATGCAGACCAGGATGGCCTTGAACTCATGGAGATTTTCCTGCCTCTGCCCCCTGAGTACTGTGTGCCGCCATAGTTGGCAGGAATTGAAATTCTTATTTGTTGCTGATAAGAATGGAAAATGGTGTGGCCGCGGAACACAACTTGTCAGTTTCTCAAGAAGTTAAACAAAGGCAGCAAGTGACAGAGAAATTCTGCTCTTAGGTGCAGAGGCGAGAGAGATAAAGCACAGGCTTCTACTCATTAATGAATGTTGGTAGCGACACTGTTCACAATAATCAAAACGTGTGAAAAAGGCAAATCTTTCTTGAGTACCGAGTGAACAAATGTGACGTGTCCGTGTGATGGAACACTATTTAGATCAGCAAGAGCAGAGTGCTGGCATATAGGTGAATCTTGGAAAAAAAAAAAAAGCATACTGGATGCAAGGAGACAGACAATTAAAAAATGCCATTCATCGCACAATTCCATTCATATAGAATGTATAGTGTGTCATTGTGACAGAGAGTAGACTAGTGGGGTGGGGTGTTGAAGGAAGGAGGTTGTTGGAAGTGGCAGCTAATGAGCCTGGATTTCCTTTTATGGTAACAGAAATGTTGAGACTGGGTGGAATTCATGGGTGAATGACCTTGGGTACGCTTCACACCACTCAAATGAGCATTGTAAGGTGGTGGGTTTTATGCCATATGGAAATTTATTAATTTTATCCTAACAGAAAATAGACAAAGAGCGATTCTGAATTTTATTTCCTCTGAAGCAAAGAAGAAGTGAAATGGTTTTGTGCATTCATCGCAGTTGTTTTGCCCATTTTCACCTGCGTCATCAAATTCACTCGCCGAAGCGTCTGTGGCGCAGATTCCGGAGCCTCTCGCTCAGCCCTGATTTAATCATGTCTGCCCTTCCTCTCTCTGATCCTTTCCTCATCAGGATGCCTAGTAGGTTCAAATTTTTGATACGTTCAAAGAATAAGACCGTGCTCTCCCCTCTCCTCTCCGCCCCTCTTCCACATCCGCTCCTCTTCCACATCCGCTCCACCACCTTTCCATATTAGAAGGGTATCCTTTCAGCTCTTAGTTTTCCTCTTGTTTACTGTTGATTTAATGGCTTTAATTCCTTGGAGCAAAATTTACATAACTGACTGGAGGCTTCCCTCTAATGTCCTTATTTAGTGTTATTCCGCCTTAGCCCTGCTGCCAAGTCACCTTCCATCTTTCTTTTTATGTTCATGAGTCTTTTGCCTGCAGGTATTTCTGTGCACTGTGTGTGTGTGAGATGCCGTGTGGGTGCTGGGAATTAAACCCGGGGCCTGTGGAACAGCAGCAAGTGCTCTGAAGTGCTGAGCCGTCTCTCCAGCCTCACATGCTTTCATCTTGACGCAGTCTGCCTTCGGTCTCTCTCAATGCAGAGATTTGCTTTTCCCCCCATACCTTTTCCCTCTCGCCCATCGTTTATTTAGGAGCACGGCATTTAATTACCAACCACTTGGGGGATTTTGTAGCTATCTTTCTGTTATTGATTTCCACTTTGTTATGTCATGTTCACAGAATATACTTTCTGTGACTTTGGTCTGCCTGGTTTTGTTTTATAGTCCAGAATATACCTTAAAGAGTGCATGCGCTCTGTTGCTGCTGGATGCCAAGCTCCATAAATGTCAATTAGGTCAAGTCGATGGGTGCTATTGTTAGTTTCCTCTCGATTCTCACTGATTTTCTGTGTCCTGACAATTGCTGAGAGAAATGCTGTGATTTCCAACAATCACCATAGATTTGTCTACTCGCTTCTTGCCTCTATCTTTAGCTGTGCCGTTCTCCTTCGAAGTGCTGGTGCTCTGTGCATACATATTTAAGATTGTGACAGCTTCTTGATTAAGTGGCCTATTTATTAGCCTGAAGTGTCTCTCCAGTCCTGGCCACAATCTTGGTTCTAGAGTTGAGTTTGTGTGGCATGGCAGCACTGGCGTTCTTTGGGTTAAGATTTGTAGAGTGAATATATGCCCCTCTCTCGATGTTTGGGCTGTGAGCCTAGCCTTCTCCCCAGACACTGTTTCTTCTCTACCGACTTTGTTGCACCTTCAGGTGTGAAACAGGGTAACACAGAACTGGGACTTGCCTTTCTTTCCTAACGTTTCTACCTCATAATTGGAATAGTCCGGTCCTTTGTAACTTTATGTAATTATGACTATCATTGGTTGACTTTGAATTAATATCATTGGTTGACTTTGACATTGACCTACATGCCAAGGTGCAGGTGTGGAGGTCAGAGGACAACCTCGGGGTGCTGGGCCTTGGCGGCCACCTTGCTCAAGGGGTCTCATCGCAGCTGAGCACACCAGGTTCACTGGCTCAGGAGTTCCCTGGGATCCTCCTGTCTCTGGCTCCCACCTCACAGTAGGAATGCCAAATCGCAGACATATGCTATCATCTGGCTTGATGTGGGTTCCGGGAACATGAACACACGTCCTCATCACCGAGTAGTATGCGCTTACCTACCGAGCCATGGCGCTTACCCACCATGCCATCTCCCCAGCCCTGCTCCCACGGATTTAAACTTACCGTATTGCTACATTTTGATGTTTCTAGTGTGGGGTTTCTGCCATCGTTCCCTTGATCATCTTGGCTTTTGTTCGTTTGCTTGTTTTAGTTTTTCTTAGTTGTTCCATAGTTTTGAAAACTAAAGTCCAAAGCAATCAACTGCTCCCAAGTCATTGACTAAGTCATCAGAGGGGGAGGCAACAAATATTTATAGGAATAGAGAGAAACCCAGGACTGAATGAGGTAAAATTCACAGCATCTACCGTTGAACCAGAATCCACACTGTAAAGAGCAGTCAACCAGCAGATACAGACCCAGAGCTGACAGCTGTCAGGGACACAAAAGCTACTGTTACACCTGTATCCCTAGAGGTTAAAAATTAAAAAAAAAAAAAAAAAAAAAAAAAAAAAAAAAGGAAAGACAGGGATTTTTTTTTTTTTTTTTTTTTTTTTTTTTTTTGCTTGCTTGCTTTGGTTTTTGAGACCGGCTATCACTATGTAGCCATTGCTAGCCTGGAACTCAGTATGTAGACCAGGCTAGTGTTAAACTCAGATCTGCCTCTGCCTCTCTCTGCCTCTGCCTCTGCATTCTGAGTGCTGAGATTGAAGTTGTACTCCACCATCCCCACCCAAAGACACAGTTTCTTTCTTTCTTTCTTTCTTTCTTTCTTTCTTTTTTTTTTAAGAAGCCACTTTGAGTATCTAGAGTTGAAAATGGTAAAGTCTGAGGTGAAATATCTCCACGTTTTGGACCAGTGGCATGGCTCAATGAGTAAAGGGGCTTGCCACCAAGCCTTTCCACATGAGTTCAGTCCTTTTATATATATATATAAAAGTAAAAGAATATGAAAAGATCACACCACGATAACATTAAATAAAAGAAAACTGGAGTAACCATTGTTAACATTGGAATCAGAGTTCAAAGCCAAGGATATTAACTGGTATAAAGTAATTTAAAATGAAAAAGAGGGCAGCCAGGGTATGGCCCATGCATGTGGCCCTGGGTTCTATTCCTATCATTGCATACTGGGTATATGGTGCAAGTTTATAATCCCAGCACTAGGAATAGGAGGCAGAGGGATCAGTTCTGTACAAGTTCTCTCAAGGCCAGTCTGAAATACATGAGACTCTTCCTCAAATATGTGTGTGTGTGTGTGTGTGTGTGTGTGTGTGTGTATGTGTGTGTGACTGTGTCTGTCTGTGTGTCTGTGTGTCTGTGTGTATGTGGGTGTGAGTGTCTCTCTCTCTCTGTGTCTGTGTGTATTTGTTGGTCAATGAGAATAATACTAAACCTTGTACCCTTAACAACAGCACAAAAATATAAGAACACAAATGGATGAAACTGAAGGACAAATAAGGAAATTTACAGTTACAGGTGGAATGGACAAACCCCTCTCCAAATACTAGGATAACAGGCAAGAAGTCAAGTGCAGAGGAGACATTAACAGCCTTATCATTCAAATGGACCTAAATGGCACAGAATGACATTTATCTCCAAGAAGACAGAAATATTTACTGAGATAAACAGCATCCTGGGATAACAAACAGGTGGCAGCTGATCCACAGTGCCTCAAGCCACACGAAACACTCTTTTTTATCAGAATGTTACTTTGCTAGAAGTCAATGACAAAAGATAGATAGGGGCTGGGGAGATGGCTCAGCAGGGGGAAGTGTTTGTCTTGAAGGTGTAAGAACTAAAGCTCAAATCCACAGCACCCAGGAGGATGCTGGGGGCTATGGCAGCTCACCTGTGGTCCCACGTTCAGGTAGTAGAGGCAAGGTGAGACGGCTAGCTGGCCAGCTGAATCTGCAAGTTCAAGTGAGGGATGCTGCCTCGATATATAGAGTGATGAAGCAAGGCTCCCACATCAGCCTCAGCACCCGCACATATAGGCAAACACACATACGCACATGTGCACACATGCAAAAAGGAAGATATGTAGACAAATTTCAAATATTTGGAAAATAAAATAAAGCATGTCTAAATAGACTTTGCATCAAAGAAGAAGAAGAAGTCAAAGGGAAATTTAACAAACAGTGAGACCCCTTCCTTCTTACTTTTCGAGGCAGATGGACTACAAGTGAACACTCAATACTGCTTCTTTGTGTGGCCTCCTGTGCTGCTAACAGGAGGGGGGAAAGGCACAGTCTAAGAAGAGTGCATTGTATATTCAATGTAAAATTGTGGCATCCTATGATCTAGAGGTCCACTTTCCAGATATCGACCTCCCAGTGTGGCTGTATACGTTCACTGTATAGTAAGAAAGAGAAGGCGCCATAGCCTTCCATCAGTAAAGGCTGTGCAAGTCACTATGGCGCACACGGGGGTGTGATGGTTTCTATAGAATGCCATTGAGAGGATCTGGAGTCACTTATGAGACAAACCTCTAGGCATGTCTGTGAGGGGGGGTGTTGACCCACCCCAGATGCAGGCAATGCCATCTCATGGGCTGGCATCCTGGAGTGAACATAACAGAGGAAGAAGGCTGCATACCTGTGCTCCTCTCTCTCAGCTTCCTGGCTGCAGGGACAGGACGGCCAGCTGTCTCAGGCTCCGGCACCATGTCTTCCTGTCCAAGGTGGACTGTACCCTTGAACCTAAGCCAGAATAACCTTTTCTTCCTGAAGTTGCTTTTGTTTGGTATAAGAATCCAATGCACAGGGCTAATGACTATTCTGCTCGCTCCTCGGGGTATCGCCTTTGGCACAGTCTGCAGCTGGCCACAACAGTAACAGGGATGGTTTACTTCTGCATCTGCCGAGTAGGATGTGCCTGAACTGTGTGAGCTGCGTACACGCTGTGTTCTTTCCCCTCGTTGACAACGTAAGGACCATAGTTGCCATGACACAGACCCCATGGCTTCTCTCCACTGGACCTGAAGCAGATGAACCTCAGAAGGTGTCCGGGCCAACAGCTTAGTCACACACCATGTCAGCAGAGCGCACATGCAAACATTCCCTGGGGCTGTCATCTCAAGGACTGTAGAAACAATGAATTCTGAGGACTAAATTCAGGGTTTGTATGCTGAGCTTTTCCTCACCCCAGGTATTTAATTTAACAGCTGAAATACTCTGTTTCTGTATCCAAAGTTCCCCTTTCCACAAGGCCATATGGCATCGCAGTCCAGCAATCTCAAGACCAGTCTTCCTCTTTAACTTGATCATCTCCATAAAGGCCCTATTGCTGTGACTGGGGATGTAGCTTGGCTCGTAGAATACTTGCCTAGTGAGTTTGACATATTGGCTTTATCCATAGCACCACATAAACCAGGCCCAGTGGTGCACGCTTGTAATCCCAACACCTGCGAGGCAGACACATAAAGATCTGAAATTCAAGATCATCCTCAGTTTAAGAGCACTTGTTGCTCTTGCAGAGGGCATAAAAACAGACAAAAAACCAAACCAAACCAACAACCCATAGACAGACAGATACACACACACATATACACACACACACTTTTTTAAAAAAAACTTTAAAACAAGATCAGTTTTGGCTACATAGTGAATTTGGGGCCAACCTATGATAGCTACATAAGAGCCTGTCTCAAAAATACCCCATTTTCCTCTGAGACCCTAGAGGGCCAGAGGCACAATGTATCTGTGGGGGTAACATATGCCAATGATACCCTTGCATCTATAGCTTTTCCTCTCAATAATCCAGACATCAAAATCAGCAGGCAAGGCCTCACAGAACACAGGCATGCTCTGAAATAGATGGCCAGATGCAAAATATTAAGACCACTGTGGTGGGTTGAATAAGAGTAGCCCCGTAGGTTCATATATTTGAATGCTTGGCCACCAGGGACTGGTGCTACTTTAGAAGGATTAGCAGATGTGGCCTTCTTAGAGGAAGTGTGTCACTGGGGGGTGGGTTTTGAGGTTTCAAAAGCTCAAACCAGGCCCAGAAGTGGTGGCGCATGCCTTTAATCCCAGCACTTGGGAGCCAGAGGCAGGTGGATCACTATGAGTCTGAGGCCAGCCTGGTCTACAGAGTGAATTCCAGGACAGCCAGGGCTACACAGTCTGGAAAAACCACACACACACACACACACACACACACACACACACACACACAAGCCCAAGCCAGGCCCAGTGTCACTCTCTCCTCCTGCTGCCTGCAGATCTGAATATACAACTCTCAGCTACTTCTCCAGCACCATGTCTGCCTGTGCTCTGCCATGCTTCCCTCTGTGACAGTGCTTGTCAACCCTCCTAATGCTGTGACTCTTTCATACAGTCCCTCATGTTGTGGTGGCCCCCGACCATAAATCAATTACTGTCACTACTTCATAGTCATAATTTTACTAGTGTTATGAGTTGTAAAATTGTGTTTTCCAGTGGCCTTAGGCAAGCCCTGTGAAGGGGTCTCGACCCACAGGTTGAGAACTCCTGCTTTAGGGCACTAATGGGCTAAATAAGTCTCTGAAACTGTAAGGCAGCCCCAATGAAATGCTTTCTTCTTTAAGAGTTGCTGAAGTCACGGTGTCTCTTCACAGCAGTGGAACACTAAGACAGCCACCAATCGAGGCCTATCTGAGAACCTGCCTGGGCCAAAAAAAAAAAAAAAAAAAAAAAAGAAGGGGGGCGCAATTTCCGAGTGAAGAGTGTCATCCTGAATGGGGTCTCCCACCAGCAAAAGGACACTGGAGCAAAGCAAGACAGTCTGAGCAAAGGTGGGGTTCAATAGACCAAACTCATCCATATCAGTGAGCTAATTGTAGCCACCTGTGTCACGTGAGCTATTAATAGCGAGGAAAATGGTGCCAGGTTATGGGAACTCTGTGTTACCCGAATTTTCTTTAAATCTAAAGCTGTTGCAAAAAATATAGGCTATTGGGGGAAAGGAGCGAGTTTGACAGTATTTGATGGCATATAAGAATTCACTGGCTGCTGCTACTCAGCTTAAGGACACGCACAGCAATAAACACTTACAGTGGAGGAAGAGAGTGTTCTCAAATCAATACCTTCAAGCTACCACTTTGAGAAACCAGAAAAAGGAGAGCAAATAAAAGTAGGCAGAGGGGAGTAAATGTATTAAAGTGGAAATCTACAAAACCAACAACACAAAAACAATAGGAAAAGTCGATGCAGCTTGAAGTTGGTTCTTTTAGAAGATCAATAAAATTGCTAAACTCTGGCAAGACTATTGGCGGGGGTAGGGTACACAAAAATGGCGGAGATCAGTTATCAGAGCAGCATCGTCACGCAGTCTAAAGACACGGAAAGAATAATGCAGCAACATTAGGAAGAAGGTTTATGCTAGTAACTTCTACAATCCTGGTGAAATTGACAAACGCCCCCCTATGACTAGATGGGGTGGAGAAGCGGCACAGATGATGGCGTGTACTGCTCTTGTAGAAGACCTTTGTACCCAAGGCAGGTGGTTCACAACCACCTGTACCTCCAGCTCCAGGGCATCTGATGCCCTCTTCTGGTCTCTGTGAAACTGTACATAGGGGCACACACACACACACACACACACACACACACACACACACACACACACACTTCATACACTCTCTCTCACACACACATACCCCTACACAACACTACACATAATTTTAAAGATAAAAAAGCAAAAATATTTTTAAAAGTCATTCTAAAAACATCACCTGAGGAGACAGCTCTCCAGAACAGCCTGTGTTCATGAAAGAAAGTGAGGTCCTCTTTTTCACTTTCCAGAGAAAGTTCCAGCCTATGTTGCTCCACTATTGAATTCTACCAAGCAGCTGCGGGCAAAACAAGACCAGTTCAAAAAACCCTTCCAGAAGACAGAAGAGGGCACATTTCTCATTGAATTCCCCTGATACCACAATTGAAGCTCTCCCCCATTCCTCTGTGCCCCCACCACCCCCCCACCCGCTCTGGTTTTCTTTGTTTCTTCTGCTTTCTTTAGTCCCTTTTTTTTAATGTTTCTTCTGGTTTTGGTTCACGAAGGTACTCAGATCTGTACACTTGCAATTTTATTTAGGTTGCAAAGATTTAAAAGATGACTTGTCAAAAAAGAATCTCTCTCTTTATGGCTCTTACGGCTTGAGGATGCCCAACAGCTGTGTTTTTCCCTGCATCTCCATCCCTCAAGTGTTTCATTTTGTAGTTTTTAACTGTTATGTCTTCAAGGTCACTGTCTTCTCCCTACCTCTCCTCCCTCCAAAATATCTAATCTTGGTTAGTTTTATCTGAAATATTTAATTTCAGATACTAGATATTTTTAATCTTTAACTTTCTTTTTATAGCTTCAGGGTTTGTTTGGTTGGTTGGTTTTTTTTTTTTTGTTTGTTTGTTTTTTGTTTTGGTTTTTTTTTTTTGTTTTTTTTTTTTTTTTTTTTTTTTTTTTTTTGCTTTTGCTTTTTTCCTGTTTGGTGTGATCATGTATTACTCTTTCTTTTCACATACACTTGAAGTCTTTTAGGATCCATGTCTGTGAGTTCCACCATCTCTGTCATCCCTGGCCTGTTTCTATCCATCCAGGTTTCAGCCAGGATCAGTGGTGTTTCCTGCTTCTTTCCACACCTGGAAGGGTGCAGTCCCTGAGAGGATCTGCGTGATGATTTGGATGGTTTATACACTACATAGAAAAGGACACTTTTCTTTCTTTTAAAAAACAAAACAAAACAGGGTTTCTCTGCCCTAAAACTCACTATATAGACCAGCCTGGTATCCAACTCAGAGGTATGCCCATGCCTCCCAAAAGCTAAGAGGGTACATTTCAAGTGTAATTAAATTTACTAATCATTCAGCCTTAAAGGAGGGTGATTATAC
The DNA here is from genome assembly GCF_903995435.1 of Acomys russatus. NCBI lineage: Eukaryota > Metazoa > Chordata > Mammalia > Rodentia > Muridae > Acomys > Acomys russatus. The sequence continues at coordinate 38,607,732 of NC_067147.1, read as the reverse complement.
CAAATTATATGGGTCAAGGAAGTGTCTAGCGTAATTACACGACTCTCTAAAAATAAAGATGTCCGTGGCCAGAGACATCTTAACTCAGGCGGTTAAGAGCTCTTGCTCCTCTTGTAGAGGACCTGGGTTAAGTTCCTGGCTTCTGCAAGGCAGTTTACAACCACCTGTAACTCCAGTTCTAGGGAAATTCAGTGCCCTCTTCTGGACTCCGAGGGCAAGGCACCTGGATGCATGCGGTGCTTGGAAACTCACACAAGCACACACACCTTTACATGAGTAACACCTGCTGTGAAGGGAAGTCAGGAGATTTTTGTTTTGTTTTGTTTTTGTTTTTCGAGACAGGGTTTCTCTGTGTCAGGGATTTTTTTTTTAACGTATGATCAATTGGTGTCTTATATATGTTATATGTAGTATATGGTGAATTACTGCCTTGAAGTTGGAGGGGACACCATGACAGGGAATGAGGGCAATCTCAAGGAGTTGTGGACAGCCCTAGCTGGCAGGAACCAAGGAAATGAGGACCTTGGTGCTACAGCATCAAGAACTGAACTTGTGAGTTGTGCCAGGTGGTGGTGGCACACGCCTTTAATGCCAGCACTTGGGAGGCAGAGGCAGGATCTCTGTCAGTTCAAGGCCAGCCTGGTCTATAGAGTAAGCTCCAGGATATCCAGAATCCCTGGAACTGGAGTTACAGACAGTTGTGAGCTGCCTTGTGGGTGCTGGGAATTGAACCTGTGTCCTTTGGAAGAGCAGACAGTGCTCTAAACCACTGAGCCACCTCTATAGCCCCATGAAAAGGTTTTCTGTTCTGCTAGAAATTGGTAGGAACAATCCCCAGCCCTGTGGGGGTTCTGGTGTTTGCATTCGTTCCTTTTCTGATCGCACACAGCTATCTTTTATACTTGCTTGGATCATTAGCCAAAGTCCCAAGAGGATCCTTCTTGGGACCCTGGCACTCTTCACATATGGATATTCCCATATTCCCACATATTCCAGCCACCTCCTCTCTGTGCACTGTAATCTGTGTCCTCAACTCAGAGATGGAAGCTCCTGGGCATTTTAAAGATCCAAAGATCCAAAGCCAGGCTGTCTCAGAGTCTGACCCCCACCCTGATAATTTAAAAAGCTCGCTTGGTGACACTCATGTTCAATGAGGAATGAGAACCATCACTCTGGAAATCTATAGAAATGCTTGTTTGGGGATGGAGCGATGGTCAGTGCTTGCACAGAATTCCAAATGTCATACACTTACAGAAACTATCTGCAGCTGGCAAACCCCACACCCCTGCTAGAACACGAGGCAAATCACAGTCAGCTACTATGAACAATCTGAATCGGCCCCATACCCCACACTGGGGATTAAAACACAAACAAATTTCAGTAACATCTCTGTGTGTTTAAGGAAACCAAAAATTCTCACTACATTCCCCACTTTCTGTTTTAAGCCATTAATTGTGCTGAGTTTAGTGAGAAATTATAACCAGAGACATTTTCAACAAACTAAATGCTTTTCAGATCAGTGGTCAAGGCTTTGAGGAGACCTCTCCTGCTTATTTCTGATCTTTGTAAGTTTTTATGTTATCCACAGCTTTTCATTTCCTGTGAAAACATAAGCAAAACTGTGTCCCCAATGCAAAACCTTTGTGGATCTATATTCTGATGTTAATACATCCTTATAGTATATAGGTCGACTTAACGCCACAGTTTTTTCTATAACCCAGCATCTCTTGGCTGCTGTTCTTTTCCATCAACATTCAAAAAGTTTAGAGTTAACAAAGCACTATTTAGTCTGTCGCTGGGGGAGGGGTCTTTACTTTCCCTTTTTGTTTTATAAGCAATTTATTTTAAAGTATGATTAGATCTCTCTCCAACTGCTAGTCCTGTAGGATTGTGTAGTATACTTGTAATGTGCTTTACATTATAATAAGCAAAGAATTGCTTTATCTTACTGGATACATAGGCAGGGGTCATTATCAGTCTTAATTGGTGCAGGTATCCCCATAATAGTTACTTCCAATAAATGTGTAATTACAGAATCAGCCTTTTCAGTTGCCCATCGAAACCCTGAATATGTATCAATGCTATGGTGTGCAAACTTCAGTTTTCCAAATTCTGCAAAATGAAACAAGTCCATCCACCAGATTTCTTTTCTTTCTTTCTTTTTTCTTTTCTTTTTTCTTTTTTCACACTTAGGGTTACTTCCAGCAGGTAATAGAGTTTGGTTATACAAAGAAGCAGTAGGGCATTTTCTCTTAATGCCCTTGGCTTATTGTCGAGTGATAGAATTTTTTCCTTTGATCTTTAACTGTTAATATGGTGTTTTCGTGAAATCTTAAGGTTTCTAACACATTTAGTATTAATAATTGGTCAATTTCTTCATTTCCTGGCAAGCCTATATGAGACAGCATATGGGTGATATATAATGGATAGTTTCTACTTATGATTGCCGGTTGCAGTTGCATAAATAACAAGGTTAATTCTGAATTATCAGGAATAATTCAGCAGTTTCTATATGCAAACAACTCTTTCTTTATGTTGAGAGTTAGTAATTATATTAAGAGATTCAGGAAAACCTAATGATACCATAACAATTACACACAACTCTGACTTTTGAGCTGAAGTATGTGGGCTTTGAAATACTTGTTTATTTTGTCTGACTTATAGCCTGCCATTCCCAACTTATTTGTATCAGCATAGAATATAGGTGCTTCAGGAACTGGCCTTCCCTTTACAATGCATGGAAGATTCCAATTAGTTCTTTTTATAAACTGAAGATGCTTGCTTTTTGGATATTTGTTGTTAATTTCTCCCAAATAGTTTGCACAAGCTCTTTGCCAATCTTCATTGACTACCCGTAATGACATAACCTCCACATTAGTAAAAGGCACTACAATTTCAGCCGGGTCTGTTCCTGACAACTGACATAGTCTTATTATACATTTTATGATTAAATCAGAAGCTTTTTTTTTTTTTTTTTAAAGGAGCTCTGGCAAAGTTTTGTTAAGGGAAAACTTTACTCGTTTACTTTTCACCAGTCTGTCCTGGCATGCTTCTAATAATATCAGAATTACCTGGGCCATTGATACCCAATGTGCATTTCTGCATGTTGTGCCCAATTCAATATTATTGCCACTGTAGTGATGGACACCAGTTTTAGCCAACATGGCATAGTATTCAATTTCAGATGGCCTCAAAGCTGGGCAGTTGTTGGCAAGGATAACCAATTTTGCTTCGCCTTGTCTGGTGGTCTTCAGAGCCTGTTTGTGTCCCAGGACATACTTTCCACTTGTCATAACAAGCTGGAGCCTAGAGTTGATGCACTCCAGAGACTTTTTCATCCTCTTTGCGGCCACCATCTTCTTGCTGTAGGTGATGGACAATTCTGAGCCAAGATCAGCTGCCAAGATGGCTGGGGAGTGAGAAAGACTAAATCAGAGCTTTTTCTATGTACATCTTCCCTCTACATAGTGAACTCAGTAGGAGAATGAATTGAAAGCAAAATAACCAAAATGCACAAGTTTGGGGTCTATTCGATCCACATATACACACTGCAGTCTCTGTCCTACCAGAGCTAATTCTCTCTGCTTCTGCTGTTAACCATCTTTTACTGTTTAAATTTGAATCTCCTTATAACATTTGAAACAAATTACTTATCTCTTGAATGGTTAATACAATGGTATGCCATAGCCAATTAATATCTCCCATTAATTTTTAAAAATTGTTAGGTGTTTGCAACTGATCTCTTCTGATCTGTACCTTTTATGGTTGAATTTCCTGATGACTTATTTAATAAGCCAAATAGTTAATAGACTCTCCTCTCTGTGTTTTTTTTTTCAGGAGTAATCTGTAACCTCCAGCATGTCAGAATTCTTTGTGCTTCCTTAAACATTTTCTCTAAAGTATTTGCATCAGAATCACCCAGCAATATCAATCCATGTAATGATAAATACTAGATTGAGGAAATTTCCTAAGAAATATTTCTAGTGATTATTGCACAAGATATTAACACAAAACTGGACCATTTAATATTCCCTGTGGAAGAACTTTCCTATGATATCTCTTCATTGGACAGCAACTGTTACAAGTAGGTACTAAGAAAGCAAACCTTTCCCTAGCATGCTCATGCAAAGGGATGGTTAAAAAAAAGAAAGAGAGAAAGCGATCTTCTAAATCAATTACTATCATAGGCCATGTCTTAGGTGATGAAGAAGGTAAGGGAAGTTCAGGCTGTAGTGGACAGAGGGGAAAGGGAGTGTCATTATTGTTAGACTGCTTCATGCTGATTAGGGGCATTGAGTTTGACCTTCAAGATATTCAATTTCTTCTCCTCATCCCTTTACACACACGACCACTTGACAACAACAACAACAAATGGCAGCAACAGCAACCAGCAACAGCAGGAGGAGGAGGAGCAGCATTGGTAGTCCCTCTCAGGGCTCTCACATTTATATATCTTCTCAAGAGGTATTCCAGAATTCCAAGCATTATACACTTGTAAAAACTATCTGAGCCTGGCAAAACCATGGCCCCTGCTAGATCACAAAGCAAATCATCATCAGCTGCTGTGGACAATCTGAAGCAGCCCCATAGCCTGCATGTGAGTTTAAAAACAAAAACATATTCCCACACCATTTCTATGTTTTTAATGAAACCAAAAATTCTCACTATACACTCTCTTATTTCATTTCCCCTCTTCTGCTTCTGCTAGAAGCTGCTGAGGACACTGGATGGCCTCTGGGGCTCCCACTCTCGTCCTACGTGGGGCTCTTCCCCGTTGCTGGGTAGACACAGCTAGGGCTACTGAATGCAGCATAGCAGCAGGAGAGGTGACTTCCCCGGGTCCTCCAGCCCCATTCGGATGTCCGCTGCACCCAGAAGGCTAGATCACACAAGAGTGAGTGGTTTCCAGAGAAACCAGAGAATTGGCAAATTCATAGACGTGCTTTGCCCAATTTGGTTTTAGTATGTGCCTGCATTTGTGCACTCATGTACAGGTGTTTGTGTGAGCTCTTATGCAGACATTAGCCAGAGGTCAACCTTAGGAACACTTCTGAGACAGGGTCTCTCACCGGGACCCAGGGATCACCATTTTGGTGCTAAAATGGCTGGACAGTGAGGCTCAGAGATCCTCTTATCTCCATTTACAGAGCACTGGAATTCCAAGCATGGGCTGCCATGCAAAGGGGTCTTTTGTTTTAAAATGTGTCTTGGGGATCAACCCCCCCCCCCCGCATACTTACTTGCATGTACTTCTCCCGGGAGCCAACCTGCCTCCAGTCCCCTGCTAGTGCAAGCTCAGTCAGGAGATGACTGTGAAAGTCCTGGCCCAGGTGAGTTACAGCAGAGCTGAGGGATCCACAGCAAGGGCTGCTGCTCCTGCTAAGGGAGAGCTGCTCCATCCTGGCTCACCCTCCCTTCCAGAAACTGTGATTGAGGCGTGTGGTTCCCTTGGAAACAGTGCTCCTTGTCTCCTGGGGTCAGAATCACTTAATCTGTAGTTACTGCAATTTTGATGCTAGTGGGGGGGAGAGAGACCCCCCAAATACCCTCCACATCCGTACACTCCCCGCCACGACACACTCAGCATCATTGCCTGAAGCAAGCAGATCACCCCTCCTCATTCTCACACTCAGCTTTCCTGAGTGTGTGCACATGCACACGCATGCATGCGCGCAAATACACACACACACACACACACACACACACACACACACACACACGCACACGCACGCACGTGCAGGCTTTCTCCAGAGCTCAGACAGCTGTTAATGACCCTGTTTTCTAGCCACCAACTGAAAAGGAACAATCACATCCCCACCAATTACCTCCTCTCAGTGCCTGAGGTTTCCCAAGAACCAGAACCAGTACACCCTCGCTTTTCAAAGGCTACATTACAATCAGATTAGGAGTGGGAAGGAGGGAACTGGCCAGGCAATCCATTTCCTTTGCTCTCCTCCTTTTAAGAGACTTCGATGTGTACAGGGAAAATCAAGGGTATGCTGGAGCGTGACTTTGGACAGGATGACAGTTTAAATGCTCAGCATTGTCGTCTGTCAGTGTCCCACACCGTTCCTGAGCTGGACACCCTGAGGGGCTGCTGTCTGTCTGATTCCTAGTGTGATTCCTTCACCCCCTTGGGGTCCAGTGGGCTGGTGCTGAATAAAGGGCTCCGGGTCTCAAGAAGGCGGAGATGGCGAAAGCCCCACAGCTATGCTCTAGTTCTGGCCAAGGAAACAGCTGGCAGAGAGGAGGAAAAGGGCAGGGTGGGAGATGACACAGCCACCACCAGGAAACAGATGTTGAAGTGGACCCACAGTTTGAGTCTATGACAAGAAACTAAGGGAAAACACTTCACCAAAACAGTAATTCACAAATAAAGGCGACAAAGGGACTTCTGGCCATACTTGGAGCCTAGAGTCCCTGGAAAGACTTCACTGTAGTAGAGATTAGGAGGGACAGAGAAAGGTGGAGCCCTCAAGTCCTGTCCAGGGTCCTTGGCCATGTGCGAATAGTCTGAAGGACTCTGAGAAAGTCCCCGAATGGTGAGGGCAGTGATAGACGTGGGAACAGGTCTTTTAAAAAACAACAAAACAAATGTGTGTCCTTGTAGGGAAACCAAGACTGCAGTGCATGCAGCATTACTCTGGTCACAGATCCACCTGCCTGACTATGCCACACCTTTCCACAATCAGTGTGCCAGCAGTGCCATCAGGAAGCTACTGCACTCGTTTTGTGTGTGTCGGGGGAGTGTATATGTGTATGAACAGGTACAACTGAAAGCCAGGGCACATCCCCAGTTGCTGTTCTTCAGGCACTACCCAAATTCCTTTTTCAAAATGGGTCTCTCACTGGCCTGGGACTCGCCAAGTAGGTTAGGCTGGCCGGCCAGTGAGCCCCAGGGATGTGCCTGTCTCCACCTCCCCTGGGGTGCAGGGAGGTTAGAAACACAGGCCACCACCACACCTGGCTTTTCTTGGATAAGTTCTGGGGCATTGGACTCAGGTCCTTCTGCTTGCAAGGCAAACACTTTACTGACTGAGTGATCCCCTACCAGCCCCTACTTGGGTCTTTCTACTGGTGACTAGTTTCATTTTCTAGCTATGTGGCCAGCCAGCTAGTAACAAAGCCTTAATCTGCTATGCAGTCTTGCAAGGAATGTCCCAGGACATTTCTTTCTTCTCTCTCTCTCTCTCTCTCTCTCTTTAGTTATGTGGTCAAATCCCTAAAGGCAAATGCATATTCATTTCAACTTTTGATGTATGTTATTAAATATCCTCTCAAATATATTGTAGCAATTTACACATTTAACAGCCACGTAGGCAAGCTTGTTCCATATCTTTGTCAGCATTAGGTTTCATCACTTTAATTTTTGCTAATCGCATGATCTACCGATTTAATCTCATTATTGTTTTGCATTAATCATGAGAGATGAAGCATGTTTTCTGTGCTTGTTGGCCTCCTGTATTTCCTGTCTCTAAAAGCCACCCATTCGTTTTCTTTACTCATCTCTCTTGGTTTGTATGTCTTTTTTTTTTTTTTTTTTTTTTTTTTCCCTACTGGTTTGCAAGACTTGTTTATATAAATGGACAAAATGAGTCTCCTGGCATATTTGTGACAGACACTTTTGTAATTGGCTGTCTCACTTTAGAGAGATATTTTTCTAATAGACACGTTTAAAATTGTATAGGGAACCAAGAACAATTTTTTAAAATGTTTTCTGGTCAGCTAGCTAGTTTAAATGACTTTGTCTTCCAACATGAATGAGTTATCTTGGAAACTTCTGAAAGAACCATGGCACTCACTGGAGGGGTGGAAGGATGTTCATGCAGGCTTCTGTTTTCATTAAAAAAAAAAAAAAAAGATGGATTGCAGCGATGCCACACTACTAAGTTAATGCTAGTGCCAAGCAGAACTGCAGAAGCGATCACACATCCCACAAGAGCTGCAGGGAAGTCATGGTAAGCCTGCTCTGGCCTGCTCCCATTTTGCTAGGCTCACAGGTCCCCGGACTTCCAGATCAGCCAGTCTCATAACGAGGGGCTTGGGGTTGATTTCTAGAATCAACTATATGCCAGCTGGGTCTCACCTAGTAAGCTGGAGCCAAGACTCTCTTCCAGGGCACACTTAGAAACCCATCAACTAATGTGCACACTTAGAAACCCATCGACTAATGTGCACACTTAGAAACCCATTGACTGGTAATGTGCAAGCTGGCAAACTTTTTTTTGTTTTGTTTTGGTTTTGGGTTTTTTTTTTTTTTTTTTTTTTTTTTTTTTTTTTTTTGAGACAGGGTTTCTCTTCTGTGTAGTCTTGGCTGTCCTGGACTTGCTTTGTAGACCAGGCTGGCCTTGAACTCCCATCGATCCGCCTGCCTCTGCCTGCCGAGTGGTGGGATTAAAGGCGTGTACCACCACTGCCTGGCAAGTCGCCAACTTTTTCATTGAGCTCATCCTTTTCCTTTATCAGTTTGCCCAGAGATTCTAGGTGCAACCAGCCAGCATTGTCACTTTCCTTATTTTTCCACAAGCTGTCAAAAGTTATATGTACAGAGTCACCAAACCCGCTGTTCCCCACAATAACGAGGCCTTCAAATATTTCCAGTCATGGGTTCTCAGGGGTCGTCGTGCTATCAGGGGAGTCTTTGAAGATAGCAGCAAACTGGAAAAGCTCTTCCGATACCTTAAAAATTTGTCCTTTTGATTCTGTTTCTCTAGAACCATTTGTGGCCCTACAGTCTATGTTAGTCAGTGTTCTCCAAAGGAACATAACTGATAGGATAAACGTGTGTGTGTGTGTGTGTGTGTGTGTGTGTGTTTATTAGCTTTACAGGCTATAGTCCAGGTAGTCCAATACATGGTTGTCTCACAATGGGAAGACTGATGATCTTATAGCTCTTCAGTACATAAGGGTTGATGTCTTGCATCCCAACATATACTCCAGGGATTCTGCTGGCTGGCTGAATGACTGTTAAAAAAGAGATCTAATAATAAGTCGGTACCAAATCTGGAGGGTCTCGGGAGACTCCCCGGCTTTCTGTGAACTTGACCACATCTTACCAGTGCACAGATGGCCATTTAACAGCTTACATGGAGGACGTGAGGCTGGTGGGAACGGCGATACCGTATCAGGTTGGAACTGAGATAGGAGAAAACAGACAGCTTGAGACAGGGTACATATGGAAAGGGAGATGTGAGATGTGGTGCTTTGCTGAGAGAAAGAGTGTGAGTCAGGGGAGCTTGGGGGAGATGCAAGCTAAAAGCGGTAGTTTATGCAGAAAAAAACACGCCAATTCAAGATGTGCCTGGCTGCCAAGAAAAGTCTCAGGTCCCCAGAGAGACCCGTTCTGCTGTGTTCTGCACTGCGCTTGTCAGAAAGAACAGTTCCAAAAGGAAGATGTGTTCTCAGAGAAGCTGCACCTCCTACCCACCCCCACCCACCCTGGGGGATGTGGAGGCAGGATGCTGGACCCTAGCTGTGGCAGGGTCGGGCCTGAGAACCAAAAGTAGACAAAGTGACTTTGGCTCCAGATGACCAGGTGAGACCTAGCTGGTGTAGCCATAAAGAAGAAAATGGAGACTCACAAAAATGTTCTACCCAGGGGCCTTCCCTGGGTGGGAGGGTCCAGTGAGGCTAGATACTGCCTGGTCACCTCCATCCTAGGTGCCCTCTACTATAGCTTTGGAATCTGTGCTTCTGAGAGTCAAGTTCAAGGTCATGTAGATCTTCCGAGGTCTCCAGGGAGAGCAGGTGCTTGCTGAGCTCACAGATGGCCCTGGTCCAATTCCCAGTGTCCCATTCCTTCCTGAGTTCCTTGACTGGGTAAGACCGAGGAAGTTCCCAGAGGCCTTCCGTTACAACTGCCTTCGTGGCACAGTCTTGGAAATGGTCCAGGGTGGATGGAGAGGGTAGGAGCGGCGACAAACTCAAGGTTGCACAAGCAAGTGGTAGGAAAGGCTCAGATACTCATGCCATGGCTACCTCTTGCAATGTCCACATACCGTCTCCCTAACCCAATGGGCCAGCCCACAGGGAAAGGACGGCATTTGAGGTAGGCCCCTGGTCCTACCCTGAGCATGAGGATTTTACCAAACCCACTGTAAGCTGTCCCTGTCTCCCACACAGGAACACCTAGAGACCCTTCCCCTCCAATGGAGCCCCCTAACCTCTGCTAGGTTCCCTAGTGTCCCTGAATGACCAACTAAAACTTCAAAGTCAGCCCTAGCATGTACATCCAACTATAGCTGGCAGGTCATGTGCAGACAGTGGTGGCTATGAGTGCACCCCAACATAAAATCACCAACTTAAAAATTTTGAAAATAAATTGTAACTTGAGTACACCGCTGTGTGAGTCTGAACTACTTTGTAAATGGCAGTATCACATCTTTACTTTTTTTAAAAAAATGATTATTTACTTTATTTTCCACTTGTTGTCATTGTATCTATGTGAGAGTGTCGGATCCCCTGTAATTAGAGTTACAGACAGTTGTTAGCTGCCATGTGGGTACCGGGAATTGAACCAGGGTCCCCTCGAAGAGCAGCCAGTGGTCCTAACCACTGAACCATCTCTCTAGCCCCCCAGCATCACGTCTTGATATCAAAAGATTCAACATCCCTGATGCTTTCTTGGATGGTTTGTTGCCACCCCACACACAAATCCTGTCCCCCTTTCTCCCCACCTGTGCTCATAAGTACCTTTGACCTCCTGACCCTATCCTTGGGATCCCAAGGACATCCCAAGGCTTGTTACTAGTCTGGTCAGAGAAGTCTCAGTACTGGGAGCTGGGATCTCCTCTCAAACTGTGAGCAGCTAGGGGATGAGCCCAGCAGAGTCTGGGTCAGGGAGGCCTGGGGAGAGGGACTGGGAAGGGAGCTGACATTTTTTCAAATTTGTGTGTGTGTGTGTGTGTGTGTGTGTGTGTGTGTGTGTGTGTGTGTGTCATGTGTGTCATGTGTGCACATGTGGAGGTCAGAGGACAACCTTCAAGAGTCAGTCTTCTTCTTTGGCTATAGGTTCTGGCCATCGGACTCAGGTCATCAGGCTGGTCAGCAAGTGTATTTATTGCTGAGCCATTTTGCACTCCAGAGCTGACTTCTGGAAGAAACTCTGTCTTCCATCCTGGGTTCTCCTTTTCAGATTGGAGAGGCCAAGCTATGTGGCACACCCAGGGTGACAGGGTCCTCATAGCCTTCAAAATTCACTTGCCAGAGAGACTTCTGAATCTCACACACACTCAGTCCCCCGGGGGGTCTCTGTGTCTGTTGTTCCTCCCTGCCAGCTTTGGGTTTCTAGAAACTTCCACCCCACAAGTTCTCCTGAGAGCTCAGTCAGCTTGATTTTTTTTTTTTTTTTTTTTTTTTAACCAGGGTCACTTCCTATCCTGAATCAAACTGCCCCAGCACACCCCACCTTCAGCCACTTCCCACTACTGGGTCACTTCCTGGCACTCTGCAGCGGGGCACCGGTTAGCGCAGGCCTTCCCCGTCTCCTCCCACCCCGGGGGCACCTGCTTCCTGCCTCACTTCTGATCTTCCTCCGACACTGTCCCCTAAGCCCAAAGTCCACTCACAGCTCAGGAGTCATTTCCCAGTGACGCCCGCCCCATCTGTTTGTCAGAGGGACAAAGCAGGGACTCGGAGGGGCTTCCTGAATCTGGTGCCTCGGGCTTTTCTGAACTTGTTTTTTTCCACACAGAATAAAGATGCTCTCGGGTGGTCTCTGTGTATTATATCTATTAATATTATAAACTTCTGCTATCCTCAAATGCAAGCAAATGGGTGGCCCATGTGTGTTAAGTAACTGTAAGACATCACATCCAGATGGGACAAGAACGATTGCTTCCCCTTCCATCAGCAGCCTCTGCAGGTCACATAGCTTTGGATACCAGGCTCATGCTGCCAAGATGTGCACCCATATGAAACACTCTTAAAGATGCCCACTTTTCCTCTAGAGATGGACCCACCACCTGGCAGACACAGAAGAAGGAGGGTGAGATAGCAGTGTGCCTAAGGCCAGATTAGTAACTCATAGAAGAGCCAGAACTTGGGGTCCTGAGCCCCAAATGTGAGGTCATGCCACATTTACAAACCAAGAAGGACAGTATGTGAGAGAGGGAACGCATGCTTCCAGGCGACGAGTTACACATGCGTGGCCACAGGGTGCCTTGCCATGTCTATAATGAAATATTGGGGTGTTATGAGCATCTCCCAACAAAACATTGCAGGGTGATGCATGGCCCTCGGTAGGTAGGTGGTGGTGTTGGTAGGTGTTGTTGTTGTTGTTGCTGTTGTTTGATTGTTTTTATTTTTTTTTTTAAATCAATCTATAGCTAAGTAAATTCTAAGCCCTTCTGTAAAATACCATGCATGAGGCAACTTGAGGGACAGATGTGCTTCTTACATCTGGAGGCTGAAAGTTCAACATGGAGGTGCCAGCTGACCCTGCTTCTGATGACAGCCTCTTCCTGGTTTTAGCCAGCCACCTTCTCACCTGGTCCTCAGCCCGACTCTCACTGGTGTGCATGTGCATGAGGTACTGAGCTCTGTGACATCCACTTTTATAAGGACTCTCTAGTACTGTGGGGTCAGTGCCCATCTTTTCTGATCCTATGTCACCCCCAATTTCTTCCTCTGAGGACTTTTTTGTAAATGCAGCTTCCCTGAGCTTCAGTCTACAACTAGGGAAAATGTTGACTATAATAAATTTATAATGCTGTGTGTGTGTGTGAATGAGTGTGTGTGTGTGTGTGTGTGTGTGTGTTTAAATGAGAATGAAATATTTTACTGTTTCCATTAGTCTTCGGTTGGTTTATCTCTTACAACAACAGTATATTTTTATAAGTTTTTAATGTATACTAGAAGAGGGATTCAGATTCTATTACAGACGGTTGTGAGCCACCATGTGGTTGCTGGGAATTGAACTCAGGACCTCTGGAAGAGTAGCCAGCACTCTTAACCTCTGAGCCATCTCTCCAGCCCTTTAAAATATTTTTAAAAAAAAACATTTACGTCGTGCATATATGCAGGAGTCAGTTCTCTCAGTCTACCATATGGGTCCTGGGATTGAATTAAGGTCACCCAGCCAGATGGCAGGCAATTTACCTGCTGAGCCATCTCACTGGCCCAAAGTGTAAATGTTTAAGAATAAAAACCACATCCACCTAAAAGAAGTGGGATGGAGCCTTAGCAGCCCCATCTACCTTTCCAGACCACCTCCCATATTGGACATAGAGCTCAGCAGAAGTTACAGGCATCTGATGGACGCGTGACCAGGCAGCCAGACTTCTGATATTTCCACACAGCCACAGACTGCTCACACAAATGTCCAGTTGGGCTGGAAGACCCCGCCTCCCCCATCTGAAGTGTTGTCATTCCAGACTGTTCTCTATCGGCTTATTATCCCTCGAATTGGGAGTAGGAAGGGCTCCCTCCCGCTTCAGGCCCTACAGGTCTGGGATGGATCTTATTTGTACACGGTCTGCCTGTTTGGTTAAGGGTATGCACTCTCCCTCCCTCCTTCCTTCCCTCCCCAAGTGTGGCAGAGCAAGCCACTTCATGCTAGGTCTCTGTCTGTGCTCTCAGGACACAGGCAGCAACAGGCAGATTCCTGCAGTGGCCACTTCCAGGGACATGAAGGGAAATCAATGTCTCCTTCATCCAAGGTTGCAGACTTCACATCACTGAGAGATGAGCCGCCCACAGCCCCTGTTCTCTTACATAGAAGGAGGATCAGATGCCCAAAGACGGAATAGCCATTTGCTGTGATAGCCACTGTGACAGTCCCCAAGCCTTACTCTCCCTTCCTCTGTCATAAGCTGCCCCAGGGCTCTGGGAAGAACAGTCAATGGAGCCAAGGGACATGAAAGGTAATTCCTGCCCTTGTCCCTCCCTCCCTACCCCACCTGCCAGCAGCTTCGAGAGTGAGTTTGGCAGCTGGAGTCCTGGGGAGCATTGAATCCATCAGTGGGGTCAAACACGGGGCCTGGGGTATGTGTTAAAACAAGAAAACCAATCAGAGCTGAAAATGAAAGGCAGTGGAGGTGTGAAGTGAGGAAGGAGACTGCCAGACAGGCACTGGCTGCTGCCCAGCTGCCTCTAGGTCTTTGTGGGACCCCACCACGGTGCCCAGGTCCTCTGGGAAGCAGGTAGCTAGTCAGTATCATAAGCCTTACCTCTCTCACCCTATAGAACAGGAACAGCTCAGGGCTAATGACAAGGAAATGGCCCAGACGTGAGATGTGTTAGTTGATTGACTCTTAACCATCTATGTTGGGGTCAGTGCTCATTTTGTGGTGGTCTAGGGCACCAGATCCAAGGGACAGGTTCCAAAGCCCCTCCCCGGCACACCTGTTGTGGGGAAAGTACTAGACCTAGGGCCCAGTGTTCTAACATTAACCAAGGACATGCCTTGAGTGTGGCTGTATAGAGCTTTATGTATGACTAAAGGGAAGGCCAGAACCCAGGGCAGCTAGCTAGAGTACATCCTAGTAAGAAAAAGACTGGTGACATCCTCGAAGGTCTAGTGCCCAAGGGTGCAGCTATGAGCATAGGTGTCACCCACCACAGCGACAAAGGAAATTGGAAGAGCCGAACACAAAGAACACATACTATGTCAAGAAGCTTCACACCTAGCCCTAACCCAGGGGTCCACCAAGAGTAGAGTGCATCAGGGACCTCTGCTGCTGCTGGAGCCAGCAGGGTACTTTGGCTTGTCTCAGCCCTTATCCTTGCCCAGTTCAGACCTCCCAATCAGGGAACTGAACCAGGAGGCTCCATTGTGACCAACAAGGTGAATGGTGGGTCTTAGGGGGAGAAAGAGGCCAGTCCAGGCTGAATACTGCTCTGCCTGTCCCCATCAAGCCACCTATGCTGACAAGCACAATTGCTCCCCTGGCCTCAGACTCCCAGCAAAGCCCTGGAGAGCCAGGGTGGCCGCTCTATTAACACACAAACCGGTAGCCCAGCAGCTGCTGACACTGAGGTTAATTAAATCTATCTCCCCATCAATTCTCATTCAAGTACTATCGACGGCCATTAGATGGGTGACAGAGTGACAAGGAAACAGTAATAGACTTATCTTAACTCTCACACTGCATGGAGAGGGCCCACCTTCCTGCTGAGTTCCTGCCCACCCCCACCCCCCCCCCCCGCCATCCCCTTGGGAGAGCTGGGCTATGCTTGCTAGGCTATGCTCTACCTCTCGCATGCCAGTCAGCAGCCAGGCTCACTCACCTTTGTTCTTTTTGCAAGTTTTTCTTGTGTATTTGTTCAGTGCTAAGTCCGATGTGTAGATAAGTACTTGGCAGGACTTGGGGTATTCCCGTCTCTGCCCTCAACCAAGCCTTTTCTCCACCAAACCAAATCCAGCCAAGGCCACCTTATCCCTGAGCCTCAGGCTTGCCCATCGCCCTGATAGCCCTTGCTACACAGGTCCCAGTAGACAGGAAAATAGTCTGCCCGCATACTTTTACGTGCTAAGCCTGAGACTCTGTCATTTTGTCATCACCTGGTCAAAGGGACTTTACCGATGTGGTTTAGGATCTTGGATAAACAGATTGTTTTAGATTACCCAGAGGAGCTCGGTGAGACCACACGGTCCTAAGAGAGGACAAGAAACACACATCCAGAGTATTTTTTGCTAGAGACTTCGAGACGTTTATTTAAGGGCCCCAAAATCCATGCATTCAGGATCCAGAACATCTAGAAAGTCCTGTCCCAGTTGTTCTTGAAGGTTTCTCTGTGTCCCCTGTCTCCACATCTGCCACAGTATGAGCTGGGAGACTACCCGAGAAGGATGGTTTAAAGGATGGATTTCTACGCTGGGCTATGGTGGTACACACACACCTTTACTCTTAGCACTTGGGAGGCTGAGGCAGGCAAATCTCTGAGTTTGGAGGTTACCATGGTCTACAGAGCTAGTTCCAGGACACCTAGGGCTACACAAAGAAACCCTATCTGGAAAACCCAAAACAAACAAGAAAAAAAAAAAAGAAAGAAAGAAAGAAAGGACTCCCACAAAGCCTCAAGGTCAGATGGGACAGAAACACCAGGTTTATTAGAGCTATGATCAAAGAAAAACACTTCAGATGCTCACTGTGACCCACTTTTCCACCAGACCCCTACCTCTCTCTTTTCCTAAGTCACTTACCCAGCTTTAGCTAGGAGAGCCCCCTCGCCCAGGCCCCCTCGCCCGCCCCTGCCTTATTTTGGTGTGACTTCCTGTCTGTTTTTAACTCCGCCCCAATCCCATCATCTCCACCCCACCCTTCAGAAGACCAACGTAAACAATCAAGAACAACCATCCTTGGATTTCCTTTCTCTGCTGATGATCCAACTGGTGGGACTCCTTAATGGTTGCATGGCCCAAGTTTGTCATTGATGGGACTTACCTTCATCAGGCCTGTAGGGCTCCACCCACCTGTCTAAGTCTGGTGGAGCTGACTGTGGATTCCCTGGCTTGGGTCTCCTTTACATTCAGCAGGAGCCCATCACACTGAGTGACCTCATCCTGACATCATCCATCCCAAGCGGCATTGCAAGCCTCCCCTTTCTCTGTTCAAAAACAGGCACAGAGGATCAGCAGCCTCTATTTCAGTGACATCGCTATACTCCAGCATAGAAGTGTTTTCTCTTCCGGGACAAAGGCCTCTTGGGTAGCAGAAATGGAGCCGATGGAAGGGAATCTAGTTTGGTAAATCTAGGCTAAAGAAGTGGCTGGTTTTCTGCTGGATTCAGCAGCGTCTAAGCAGGCTGGCTGGGTGTGCCTGCCGTGCCTGCCGTGCCAGCCTCTCACAGGCAGCCCCAGGATAGAGGCTCCAGAAATTTTTTTCAGTGGTCCACGAAGCTAGTAGTGTCTGAGGTGAGCTTCCCCCTGAGGGTTCATTTGTACAGATTATGTCAGATTCAGGGCTGTATGAGAACTGAGGCTAAGGTCACTGAAACTCTTAGGTGATTTTCAAAAAACAAACAAACAAACCTGAGCCAGGTATGGTGGTGCACACCTGTAATCCTAGCACTTGGGAGGCAAAGGCAGGCAGATCTCTGTGAGTTGGAGGCCAGCCTGGTCTACAAAGCAAGTCAGGACAGCCAGGACTACACAGAGAAACCCTGTTTGGAAATACAAACAAACAAACAAAAACCAAACCTGTCAGGCAGGGAAAGGTATAGATTGAGTTAAGACACACACACACACACACACACACCTATGACAAAATAGGAGCCCATTGCACTGTCATGTAAACTGGCTGGCCTCCCAGCTTCAAGGTGCTTTATCCTGGGACCCCGGGCACTGCTACTGCCAAGTGAGTCTCAGCAGCCTTTGTGTGTTGCCTATGGCATACCCGGGAGTCTGCACAATAATGACCAGCCCTCAGCTTCTCATCCCTTGGAACAAAGCTTGGTGTTCTCTCTGTCACACACATCCCAGCTAGTTCAAAAGCAGGGGTCTACATTTTGTCCCATACACCTATCCCATCATCCACTACTTCCCTACATGGGACTTACAGATAACCTACCCCTTCCACCACAGATAAAGCAAGTGGGGCTGGCACCCACCTTTATGCAGGGCCTGTGGTCTCTAGCCATGCCATCATAGACTGTAGGAGGCGAGGCACATTTGACCCAGACCCCAATCTACTTCTAGCAGGTTTGTATTTGGGACGCTTTGGGAATCCTCAAAATGACTTTGGCCTGAGTCTATTGTCCAAGTCTCTCTTAAGACAGTGAAGACAAGGGCTCTGGCTGCTGGCTCCGCCACCAGGAAAGGGCTTGTGGATGTCCTGAAGACCCTGTGTAGTTTGGGTCAGGGCCCACCAATAAAGTGTGTGCAGACACACACATTGCACAGGTCATGGGAGTTTCTTACCTGGTTGAAGTCCATGAACCATAACAAGTACACAAGGAGCAGAGGCGGGAAGACTGACCTCCCCTCTGATGAGCAGGAACCAGGAGGCTGAAGTCCTATTTCTGCAGCAGATTTCCAGTCTATGCACAGCAACCTCAACCACAGACTCCTTTAATCCAAGAGCCTTCTGTTTATTGTAAGCAGGTGACTATGGTGTGGCTCAGCACTAGCATACACCTTTATTTTTTTGTTTGTTTATTTGTTTGTTTGTTTGTTTTGAAACAGGGGTTCTCTGTGTAGCCTTGGCTATCCTGGACTCGCTTTATAGACCAGGCTGGCCTCGAACTCACAGAGATCCACCTGCCTCTGCCTCCTGAGGGCTGGAATTAAAGGCGTGTGCCACCACCGCCCAGCTAACTCACACCTTTAATCCAAGAACTTCTTGAACACAGGATTTAATAAAGTTAATCCTAGGTCAAGAAGCAGAGGAAGAAACCAGCTGACAGGGCTTAAACAAAAGGAAGGACTTTGAGTTGAAGGATGTTTAAGGTAGTGTGGAGGAGAAGACGCTCTTTAGCTCTTTGGCTCTTTGGCTTTTAACTTTTGGCGTTATCCTCCTGGGCTATCGGGTGAGTTAGCAGGCCATTTCCTCCTTGACCTTCAGGTGAGCTAGCAAGATTTTTGGCCTGTCTTGTTTTGCTTTGTTTTGTTTTTTGAGACAGGGTTTCTCTGTGTAGCCTTGGCTGTCCTGGAACTCTCTGTACACCAGGCTGGCCTCGGACTCACATAGATCCACCAGCCTCTCCCGAGTGCTGGGATTAAAGGCGTGTGCCACCATGCCTGGCTGCTTTTTGGCCTTTGGGCTTTTGGATTTTTTTTTTTTTTTTCCATCAGGACACGAGCTGAGTAGCAAGGTCAGCTGGATGCGTTCTCTGCCTCTCTGAGCTAGCAGGCTTTCACCCCAACATCTGGCTCCTGAGTCTTTAATAGTAGAGTTGAACGTTTGGGATTTTTCTATTTTTATAACAACACATAGGACACCTCCCAGGCCAGTTCAGGATTTATCTAGCTTGTGCCTCTGTTATAGGCCAGGGCTGTCACACACCACCTGTGATCTGTCACTCATTGTCTCCAGCTCACTCTAAAGACAAGCACTAAACTCTCTTTATGCCTCCAGGCTATGGCAGATAGTTACACCAGCAGATGGATTCCAGGAATTCTTGTTCAGGTTGGAGAGGTGAGCAGACCCATAAGTGACATATTTCATGGTAATAATCCTGAGGCATCTGGGACAGTGCACAGGGCTTCCTAAGTGGCCTTGACTATTGAGGGCAAGTAGAGGGAGGGGTCAGAAGAGTCCTCAGGAATAATGACGGCTGAACGGCAAGGGCCTAGGCTATGGTTTCCACACAAGAACAAATGTGCATTTTCTGTGAACACATTGGCCCCAGCGCTACCTCTGTGAGGAGCGAGCATGAGAGATGCACAGCTCCATTCACAGCCTTGAGTCAGAAGTGATTCCAGTTCCACCCACATCAAGCCGAGGGTTGTTTGGGTGAGATGATAGTGTAAGGCAAACCAGGAACAGAAGGCATAGATGTAGACACAGTGCTGTTAACATCAGGGTACCTGAACACTTGTCACAGCCATCATGTGTTAGACTAGAAACAACAGCCTTACCACACTGACTGATCCTAAACAAAGTCAGCTCTCAGGGTCCTTCTAGGGATGGCAATGGTAACCTCACATTCAGGGTAGCTGTCAGTTGTCGAGGGATACCCGAAGAGCAGAACCTTTTGGAAGCCAGCAGCTTTCATGAGCAGCTTCTAGTATTTCCACTTTGGACATTGCCTACCAACACCAAGGTGAGACCTATCAGTGTGGTGTGCCAAGCCTAACAGGTCTATGAAGGACACACACCTCAGCAGCCTCCAACATGGAGGACATCCGGCCCAAAGCATCAGCACTTAAAGCTAGTCCCTAGAGCCAGCCTTGGGGATCCCACAGGCAGAACCCAACCTGACAGAGGCCCCTGTAATACCTCCTCTGAGCCTTGGCCTCCTAAACCAGGGAGACACACTGCTGTCCCTGACAGTTTTCATCTGGAATGTGGGTCAGGTTGCCTATCCCCTCTGTAGTTAGTGATGAATCCACACTACCACGTGGACTTCCTACGTGGCTAGAGAGTGAGAGCCAGCAGTTCTGCTCTGAGAATAACCTGTTGCACAGTGCTTGTCTCCTGGGGAGTGGGGGGGGGGGGGGGGATCCTGTGGGAATCAGCCAGAGAGAATGTGAGAACTGCTGAAGAGCTCTTCAGGAAGAGAGGCTACCAAGTGTCAGCTGGTTCCCAATTAGTTCAGTTGTCCACTGGCACATTTGGAGAGAGAGAGCCTCAGATGAACTATTGTTTCCATCAGATTGGCCTATGAGTCTATCTGTGGGGTATGTCTTGATTGCTAATTGATGGAGGAGGGCCCCTCCTACTGTGGGCGGTGCTATCCCTAGGCTTATGGAATAAGAAAACTGGCTAAGCATGAACCAGAGAGTGTGCCAGCTAGCAGCGTTCCTCCATAGTTTCTGCTTGAAATTCCTTCTTGCCTTGACTTCCTTCAGTGAGAGATTGTGACCTCAAAATATAAGCCAATTAAATCCTTTTCTTCTCCCCCAAAGATGCTTTTGGCCAGAGAGTTTTATCACATCAATAGAGATGAGACCAGAACAGTTTGTGATGGGACTCTGGCCAGCTCGAGTGTGGAAAGCATGGTTCTGGCAGGCTTTGCCCTTCTCCCCAATTCCCTCTACCTTGCTAGAAACCACTAGATTACATTCCTAAAGCTGCCCCTTTAGGTCTACTCCCTTACTTAACTACTTACTTCCTCCTCGTGAGGCTGACTACAAAGGTTTGGCTATCAAAGACCCCCCTTTGGTTCACCTAATTAACCTGTTCAATATGTATATTATATGTTCTTTGAGACAGGGTTTCTCTGTGTAGCCTTGGCTGTCTGGACTCCCTTCGTAGACTAGGTTGGTCTCAAATATCACAGCAATCTGCCTGCCTCTGCCTCCCTGAGTGCTGGGATTAAAGACATGTGCCACCATGCCCAGCTTTTATTTATTTATTACTTATTTACTTATTTTTGGTTTGTCCAATTAAAATTAAACATCTCATCTTAACATAGGGTTTCCCATTTTAACTTTATAAGTGGCATTTTTGCCTACATGCCACATTGTCTCCTTTTTATCCAGAGGCAATCTTTTTAGTTTTGGGGTTTTGTTTGTTTGTTTGTTTTTCAAGACGGGGTTTCTCTGTGTAGCCCTGGATGTCCTGAAACTCACTCTGTAGACCAGGCTGGCCTCAAACTCACAGAGATCAGCCTGCCTCTGCCATCTGAGTGCTGGGATTAAAGGCAAATCCCACCACTGCCCAGCCCAGAGGCAATATTTTGTCCTCCTAGACAAGTGCCCCTTTCTACTTCCCCTTCTTCCCTTCCCCTCCCCCCTCATCCTCTATCTGTTGTCTTTGTCTCTTATTCCCGGCCCTCTGTCCCTCTGGGGCAAATACATTTCCCTTGTGCTGAGAACTTGGTCTCGGGGTCCTGAGCCAATACTTTTCCTTTCAGCTAGGAAAGATGTTTACATGTAGACCTGAAAGTATGCTTACTAGTAGAACAAACACAAAGGGATAGAAAGGGAGTGTTCCCTCATCATAGTCAGCCAGATGTGCAGACTTACCAACACAGTCTGCTGAGGTCCATTTTGATGGGCCTGCACATTTGATGGGAAATACAGTCTTTCTTTTTTTTGGAGGGGGGTTGTTTGTTTTTCGAGACAGGGTCTCTCTGTGTAGCCTTGGCTGTCCTGAACTCGCTTTGTAGACCAGGCTGGCCTCGAACTCACAGTGAGTGCCTCTGCCTCCCGAGTGCTGGGATTAAAGGCCAGCTCTATAGTCTTTCTTAATATTGTTATGGTCTGGGTTTTCCAGAAGGTATAAGCCGATATCAGAGATATGTGTGAACCAAGTCTCTTCATACTCATGCCAAGAGATTTTCCTAGTGTGGATACCTTGACCCACATACTATTTGGCACCACATGCTGTCCCTTTTGGGGGACACGTTCCTGTGTGAGTCTCACTTTCTTCAGCTTTCTACAAGAATGAATCTCTAACTGCTATGGAGGGTAACTGAAATCCAAGCCAGGGAAGTTCAGTTTGTGTCCCCTGTAAACAAGAACACAATGTACTAAGAGGTTCCTAACCAGGATTATGCCATGATCCAGTGCCTTTTATTCTAGAAATGAGAGTTGATTTCAGTAAAATCTACCCCAGTATGTTCTAATTTGCATATTTAAATTAAAAACCAATATCAAGTGGTATTCTTCCCTCTAAATGAGTCTCCTACTTAGGAACTAGCAGATTTAGCAAGCCAGGAAAGGATATTCTGTAAGGTTTTTAAGGCATTCCCTTAAAGTCTAATAAGAGAATTAGTTTAAGACCATAAACTATTTAAAGTCTTAGTTATTTCTAGATTAGTCTACAAAGTCATCCTACTCTCAAATTCCTTTATTTAAATATGAATTTACTCTAAAGTTCATATGGAGAAAAGTCTACAAAGGACTAAGTCAACCACAAAACAACATGACGGGGACTTACCCTGTCAATAGGGCCCAGAGAGATAAAGCTAGTGAGGTCTTGCACAAGGACACACAAAATAGAGCAGCAAGGCCCAGATGCACACTTGTTCTATACCAGGATGGCCTTGAACTCAGAGGTCTACCTACCTCTGTCTCCTGGGATTAAAAGTGTGATCACACAGACCTAGAAGGTCCTTGGATGTGATCTTTGCCAGAGCAGCCATGTTCTGAATTAAAATTCCTCAATACATCTAGAGAAATTTCTTAGATACAGCTGTTTTTGGAAGAGCTCAAGTTTATTTAAAACCCAGTAGAAGGGAAAGCAAGTTCTGTATTATGTGGTGGTGGGCTAGGAAAGAACTTTGTAAGACTAATGGCAAAAACCATAGAGTAGGGTAGTGAATTTGGTCAGAATAACTAAGCCGCTTCCATTGAGCTCAAAATCAGGTTACAGAAGCCAGAACGGCATGCACTATCTAAACTCAGCAAGGGGTCAGCATCTGGGATTATGAAAATGTCTTTTAAAATGAGACTAAGGGAGCTGGAGAGATTGCTCAGTGGTTAAGAATGCTGCCTACTCTTCCAAAGGTGTTGAGTTCAATTCCCAGCAACCACATGGTGGCTCACAACCATCTATAATGTGATCTGATGCCCTCTTCTGGCGTGCAGGTGTACATGCAGGCAGAACATGGTATATATAATAATAAATAAATAAATCTTTTGGGAAAAAATGAGGCAAGGGGAAGCCTCAGATGGAAAGGCAAAGTCAAGACTACACAAACTGCTTCCTAAGAAAATGCTCAAACTCAGAAATGCCAGTAACACAATGGAATCCCTTCCTACCAAGTAGGGTGCTGGGTGCTAGATAGCTGGATTGTGTGGAATCTTAATAGGGACTCAGGGAGATGGGAATATGGCTCCCTTGCCCTGGGAATATGCTGTGGGCAGCTATTCCAATCTGACTCACCTAAAGAGTAGAAACCAAAATATTGGTCCTCGAGGCAGATAAGACAAGGCTGTTCTCAGTGCAGTTTGTACTGAGAGGTGGAGGCATCTGAGTGGACATGCAGTAGGGGAACAGGGGAAGGCAAGGCGTGGTGAGATGACCTCTGTGGCAGTTTAAATAAGAATAGCTCCCATAGGCTCATATCTTTGGATACTTAGTCACCAGGGAGTGGAACTATTTGAAAGGATTAAAAGGATTAGAAGGTGTGGCCTTGTTGGAGGAAATACGTCACTGGGAGTGGGATTTGAGGTTTCAAAAGCCATGCAAAGTTCAGAGTTTCTCTCTACCTAAGGATCAGGATGTAGCTCTCAGCTACTGCTCCAGTGCCTGCCTGCATGGCATGGCATGCTCCCCACTGTGGTGACAATGGACTAAGTCTCTGAAACTGGAATCAAGCCCCTAATTCAATGCTTTCTTTCTAAGAGTTACCTTGACCAGGGTGTCTCTTCATAGCAATAGAACAGTGACTGAGATAACATGCCGTTGAGTGTCTCACACAGCAGCTGATCAGTAAGCCACACACACACACACACACACACACACACACACACACACACACACTGTGTGTGTGTCGGGGGGTGCCCATCAGGAAAGAGATAGGGCAATGTGTAACAACTTATAAAATATTTTTCCCCATTGGTTCCTGAGGGAGTTGCTGGCACCTGAAGGAGTTTGCTGGAAGCTACAGATGGGCACTGACAGGAAGTGATAGGACTGTCCTAACCCAAAGAAAGATGGCTACAGGATGAAGGACTAGAAGACAGACAGGCACAAGAAAACCAGGTCACAGTTAGAAGCCTTCTGAGCTGTGACACCATGCGCCTCTCACACTGCCATGCAGTCAACAAATAGTTCCTCTAGACAACAGACAATCCGTGGGTCTCCATCTTGGCCTGTGCTTTGAGGCCAAGGTCCTGCCCCACCGCAGCATGAACATCGACATGCTGAGTCAGGAAAAATCAAGCATACTGGTTTCCATGTGCCACTCAGCTCACAGCTGAGTTTGCTCACAGTGACCTGCAAATCTACCATGGCAGGTTGGGGAAGGCATCATAATTAGGAACCTTGCAGCTCCGGACTCAGGGAGCCTAAGCTAGAGGAGATGGTTCTATACCTAGTTAGACATTAGGTTCCTACAAACAGGATGAAGTCCCAAAGCAGGGTCTCGGCATGAGCCTTGCTTTGTCTCAGGGAGTTCAGATCTTAACCTTGGGTTCAGCTGACCCTGTCCATTCTAATAGTTTACTCATCTGGCTCCAGTCACTGAGAGCCAGCATCCATTCTACCACAGTATCCTTTATGCCCTGTTCCCAGGGCTTAAAGTAGATCCGGGGCTTGTCATTTCTTCCTGGATCCACCCTGATCCCAACCTCCGAGTGGCATGACTAGTTCAGCTTTAGTGATGCCAGAGCTGTATTAGAGCAGCCCAGGACAGTGACTACCACTGACACTTCCGTGGTGAGTGACTAGGCACTGACTTGCCCGAAGTCAGTTCATCTGCTGCTACGAAAAGTCCAAGGTCTACCAGAGATACATTTGCTGCTACTTGTACGGGTCTCATGTCCCATGAGCCTAGGACAGCTGAGCCAAATGTCAAAGTCTGAGCATCAGGCATCCTTACTAGGTCTGTGAGTCTGATTCAGTGGACTCCAGGACCTGGTCAGGGGCTCATGGGACAGAGGGAGGAGCAGACCAGACTGAGCAAGCAGGAGGCAGTCTAGAGACAGAAAGGTGTTTATAGACATGTTTTGTCCATTACGGAGGTCAGCATCAACAATGACACAGCAAGTCAATATGTCTCCAGCAACTCGGAAGAAATCACAGGATTAACACTTGTAAGCAAGTCGCCTGTCACATACTATGAGGGTGGTTTGAGGAACTGTATATGTGAACTAGATCCTGGGGCTATGTCTAATGTAAACACGGGCACAACTCTTTCTTTCATTGTAATAGAGAGTGTGCATTGACAGTGCCTTTAACAAATGCTTGTAGATATCATTTCAAGAATTCGTCACACAGGAGAGACATTTCCATTATAGGCCTCTTGAGAGACTGGCCAGCACTTTTCAGAGAGATTAGTGTTTATAGTTTTACATGGATAAAGAAGATCTGGGGTGGTGTGGTCCATATGAAGACAGCTACCATCCTTCTCTTTCACAATAATAGTGCATGTGAATTGTTGAGGAGCCGATAGCCATGAGTTCCTAAAATATTCATGTGCATTCATCCTCTTCTAGAAACATCTTTCCCATAGAAAGATGTTTCTACTGCCCCTGGGAGAACAGCCAACACCTCCAGAGAAAGAGCGAGGATGCTCCTTAAGCCATCACATGTGGAACTCGCCACTTGAGCCCAAAGACAGATGGACATCTCCCCAGTGCTCATGCAGATGGAGCAACAGCAGACAATACAGCAACCACAGACTTCAAAATAGAGCCCCGCCCCTACCCCACCCCAGAAGGGCCACCAGACTCAGAGACTGATCTCCAGAGAACATGAGAGCCTCCAGCTAGATATGACTGGAAAGCCCCTGGCCAGGCAGAACTGAAGCCACTCCTAGTTGTCTTACTAAGAAGGCTGAGCATTGATGCTATAAGCTATTGAAAGGGCAGCATGGGGATGGAGCCATCTCAGCCCAGCCGTAGAGCTCAAGTCAAAACACAAGAAAACAGAGACATTGTCCAGGGAGAATGGGGATATGACAGGAGGGACCCCTAAGTAAGGGTATGGGCAGAAAACAGCTTCCTGACAGGGAAATGGGGCTGCAACCTGTAGAGTCCTAACTGTTTGAGTGATGCCAACAGTAAACCAGAAGGAAGGAGTGGGTCTGTCACCCCATGACTTCTCTAGAGATGGCCACATTACTGTCCACCATGAGCCATGAGTCCTAGGATATTGTGTGTTCTGAAGAACAGGAAGGTCTGATACCACTGACGGTCAGTGAAAGGCTCCTAGGGAGCAGTGCATAGAACTAAAGACCTTGCTAAGAAAATCACACATTTTGAACTTAGTAGACCACAGATCAATCTACATGGCATCTAGCTACCATGAGTCATTGGCTGGCAACCTAGGGAGATGAGAGAATGGGTTTATGCCAGATGAGAATTCTGTAGCCAAGCTCCGGGTCTACCCAGGCCATGAGGCTCAGTTTCTCCTGCTACAGCTACAGGGAGAGACATCTAAGACCATGGAACGATCAAGTCCTCCAAGAGGAAACAGTCTTGTATTTTAGACAATCTTCTGGAGACACACCCTGTGTGTGGCTTCTGCTTTAGCTAGTAAGTTCTCAGCATGCCTTGGTCCCTCTGTTTGTCTTCTCTATGAGCCCTGGCCTAGCCTCTAACCACAGACTTGTCCTCAAGCTCGACCATACAGGACCATAAAGTGTCAGCCTCACTCAGTTGACTCTTGGGATATACAACACCATAAAGTCCCCACAAGGCTCCAGGATGTCCTGGATTGGACTGAAGACACAGCTCTGACTATCAATTGTTGGAGACACCTGGGGTCTATGATCACTGTGTTCCTGGGATGGTCTTGTCCCTCCAGGCACAAGTGACTAACCCATCTCCCAGCCAGAATTCTCCAGTAGACTTAATCCCCACAGGATTAAAGTTGAATTGGACTAGGAAGATTTTACCCATCACTAAGAGGAACTTCAGAAGCCACAAGGCTGGTAACACACAGGGCCAGTCACCAAGGAGACCCACTCCAATTAAAAGATACATCGTGGATAACTCTGC
The DNA here is from genome assembly GCF_903995435.1 of Acomys russatus. Classification (NCBI taxonomy): domain Eukaryota; kingdom Metazoa; phylum Chordata; class Mammalia; order Rodentia; family Muridae; genus Acomys; species Acomys russatus. The sequence goes on along the minus strand of NC_067147.1, from coordinate 38,580,515 downwards.
TATAAACTGTGTTTGAGAAGTGATGGGGTGAAAATGGGGCCATATGCCTTGTCTCCTCTGATCTACTCTAGAAGGAAAATTAAACTATAACCCTACAAAACAAAATGGAGTAAAGAAATAGAATCCAGATGTTCCTATATTTGGGACAGGAAAGTGAGCCAGTAATGGAGAAGTAATTTTTATAAGCAAAGGCCAACTTTGGGGAGATATTAGATTATTGAGATCCCCCAAACAAACACAAGAGGATCTTTCTACCCCCAAGGAAATGACAGACAGGGCACCAGAAAGACAATCTGATGTCTTTGTTCTTATATGTGCTGGGCAATAGGGGGAAATGCTAAGCCCAGGGAGCGACAAGGCCAGACAAAGACAGAAAATGGAGAAAGACTCTAGTCTTGAAAGATCCCTAGCTGGAGGCAAAGCCAGGTTTCAATTGCCAGCTGTTGGAGACATTATGATCTATGATCCTTATGTCAAAAGGACTATCTGGTCTACCTATCTCTCATCCAGGTGCCTCACATCTCAAGCTCTACTCAGTGGCAGAAGTAAGGTGCCTATGGCTGGTTGACACCTTCTTACTGGAATTCCAGTGGTTGCCTTTGTGAACATGCTGGAAACCTTTCACCTGAGTCAGGTGCTCCAGAGACATCTGGATCTCAAGCCTATAAAAGTCTGGAGGACCATGGCAGATGATATGAGCTCAATAAGTGACTGGGACTTTCCTAATTACCTTCAGGCCCAACAGGCTCCTGGAGTCCCTTCCCTTCATGGAAGCATTCACTGTTCCTATAGCATGTCCAACTGCTAAGAAGATGATGATATCTTATGCCAACAGGGCTTAGCTTTGTACCTGGACCAGGTCCTAGAGCATTCACACTGAGACTTTGAAGCTAAGGAGAAGAGTTTCATAGCTTCCCTGAGCTCAGCACATATAACTGAAATCAAGGCTTGCAGATAGTTGGAGGCAGTCAACAGGGCCAGAAAGGTACAGCCCAGGCCCAGCCCCAGCCCAAGTGCAGACACTAGGCATATCAACCTCTCCAGGATCACTTCCACATGGGAGCTAGAGGAAAAGCAGCATGCGTTGCCCAGAAACACCACAGATGGACTTCCAGAAGCTGAAGAGGACAAAACTAGTCAGGAATGAACTTCGAGAAAAGGAGGCATCACTATGCCACACCAAGGCAAGTTCACCAGAAGCCTTAGTGACAAAGAGCAAGAAGTGGTGACCTATGATGAAAAGGGGGCTCCTGAAGCACATGATACTTTTTAATGTTGTCTACACAACTGATCAACTTGACCCCAGTCTGTATTCTAGGGGTGTCTCACCAAAGCCAAGGATGTAAGACCAGATAAATTATAGAATCATCACCACAGACCAGAGCTGAGCTGAGGCTGAACAGTTAATGGAGCCTCAATGTGGCCCCTGGCTGGATCGGAAGTCTAACAGCCCTTGCTATTCCTGAGTCATGCTTTCAGGTTAGCTGTAGACTTGCCAGAGCTACAAGATCCTAACCAACAGCACCCAAAAATATGATCTTCCTTTACGTCATAGCTTTTCAGAGTAAATCAAGTTAACTTAAAGTCATTAGAGTGATCTGGAGTATAATGTAACTGCTGTCCTCATGATGAGAAATCAGACTATAGACATGTATGAGCCAGTGACAGCTGGGGTGATTTTTCTACAGGAAAATAAGGCTAGGAAACTATCTTAAACTAGGCTGACAGCCTTGGGCAGAGAGAGCCTCCTCACAGCCTTCCAGGAAGCTGCCTTCTGCTCAGCCTCTGTCCTCTAGAACAGAGAGGCCAGTCTTCTCGGTCCACTTCATGCAACTTTGGTTTATGGAGCTTGATGTCACCTCCAGCAATTTAACATGCACAGGAAGAGTCTGGTACATACAGTTGGACCATGATAACAGAAGCAAGCTCTGCTGAGAACTTCCTTTCTCAGCAAAGGTCTTAGGAAGACCTCTGGGTCTAGAATGTTGGGGAAACCAGACTTGACTCTGAGTCATTAGATAGTTGAAGTGGGGCCTAACTTAGGATCCATGCTCACAGGTTAATAAGATGGCCTATAAGAACCCAAGAGAGACTTCCCTGGAGTCAACAGATCCTGGACTCAGCCAAAGAAAGACCAGAGCCATGACTGGCCTCAGCTCTCATGACTCTTTCCTTTAAGAATCCCAGGATGCAGGATCAGGTAGAAGCAGAGAGACCAATCCTAGAAAATGAGACAAAAGAATCCTTACAGGCTGGGCGTGGTGGCACATGCCTTTAATCCCAGCCCTCGGGAGGCAGAGGCAGGTGGATCGCTGTGAGTTCGAGACCAGCCTGGTCTACAGAGCAACTCCAGGGCAGCCAAGGCTACACAGAGAAATCCTGTCTTGAAAAACAAACAAACAAATAAAAAAGAATCCTTACAGACAGCCTCCAGTCAACAATAAGAAGCCAGAACATGAGCTCTGCGGATGTCCACAATGGACCCACAGGGCTCCTGTCATCTCTAAGATGGTATCAGCACAGAGCAAGGGTGAAGACCAGCCTGTCTGATCTTGGAAATACATGGGACCAGGACAGATGGGAGGAAGGTGTCATTCCTACACACAAACACCCCTGTGTGTGAGAACATGAGGCCTCCAGTATGGACCTCAGGTCCAAGTGTCTCTCCTCACATCTTCTCTGTGGTTGTCTGGACTGCATCCCCAGCAAGGATAAGGCCTTCAATCTCTTCAGAACCAATCCAGGGATATCAATGTGAAGACCAGAGTATTCTTCTCAGAGTCACCGTGGCATGCCTGCCAGGGTTCTGAGACCACTGGGGGTGCTGTGTGAGGAAAGGTCAAGCGTACAATTTTCTTCTTGAGGAATCATGTGATCACTCAGGACCCTGGATTTAGGAGAGGCTGGGATTAGATATGAGAAAAATACCCAATAAGACGGATACAGGCAGAGGAGAGCTCACTGAAATGCCTCGTGCTGGCTAACTCTGGAAACTGTCCACTGCCACGGCTCCCTTAGCCCTCCAGCTCCCCAAGTAAGAAAAGCCATAGCTACTTCCTAGGATGCGCATCTAGCCAGATGTAGATCAGAGATCTAGTCCAGTCGATTGTATAAGGGGCCATCAGACCATGGGACCATCAGCCACGAAGCACACTCTCACTGCACTTCCAGCCTCCAGAGCACACATTTTGGCCAATAGCCTGGCCATGAACCTAAACATTCTAACAACATGGAGTCAAGCTGGGCTGTACTAGCACCTTGAAAGCCTGGTGGTGCAAAAGTCTCACCCACATCACCTAAGCCACAAGAATGAGGCCTTTCCAAGTGGTGGTGGTGCATGCCTTTAATCCCAGCACTCAGGAGGCAGAGGCAGGCAGATTGCTGTAAGGTCGAGTCCAGGGCAGCCAAGGCTAAATAGAGAAACCCTGTCTCGAAAAATAAACATACAAAATGTAGCCTTGTGTGTCTATCTCACAGGAGGGACCACGATAAAAACTGCACTCTCTCTGATCTCAGTCACACACTAGCTCCCCGTTCCTGCTAGCCCCCCATCCTTTCCCTAGGGCTGTTTCAGATTATCTGCTACCAGCCTACCAGGGAGACAGATCTGTATGTGTCTCCTGCCTCCTTGTCAGCTGACCTGCAGTAAAGCTTTTTCTTGATTCAAAAACCAGTACCACGGTGACAGGCATCCAGCCCTCACTCTGAATCACAGGCATAGTACCTGCAGCTGGTTCTCGAAAGTCCCAGATGCACCCCCCCACCCCCATTCACTGCTGAAAGCTGCCACTCAGAAGTCAAAGGCACCTGGCTGGAAGAGAGGAGCCCTTGCCAGAAGGCTTCAGATCTCTGCTTCAGCAACAAGGCTGTGCACTGTCTGGACTCCACCTGTCAGCACTTGCAAACATAGGACTGCCTGATTGAAGGGAGCAACTGTCTCAGGTGGGAGACCCCAATGCATGCCGTGCAGCAGCCCAGGAAACACTGTTGAAGACAAGCAAAGACCCATAGTGGGGTCAACAGCACTATCATAATCTCTTATGGCACCTGGGTGGAGCGACACTTAAGCAAAGAAAAGAGGTTCATGAGAAAAGTTGTTCGCCAGATCCTAGGGAGCCTTGCCGAGAAGTGAACCAGCATGACAGCAAGTCTGGCTTGATCCAGCAATGAGCTACCGAGCCTAGTACAGCTTCCACTTACATTGTAAGACCCAGAGCATCCCCATCAGAGGCCCAGCAATGTAGCCCAGGCTGGAACTGCACATTCCCCTGAGGTTCCCAGCAGGCTCTCCCAAATGGCTGCTAGGCCCAGTTACACACTCCCAGAGCCAAATCCCAGCATCAATTAGCACCGGATACCCCTGCAGGTAACTTCCAAAGTCACCCTCTTACTTATGCATAATGATCATAGACAACCACAGAATAAGCCTTTCAAGTCCACCAACACCAAGTTCTGGTACAATTAGGGGAATATGAATTGAGTTAAAAGAGAATTGACCAGCCAGGTGGTGGTGGCGCACACCTTTAATTCCCGCACTCTGGAGGCAGAGGCGGCTGGATCTCTGTGAGTTCGAGGCCAGCCTGGTCTACAGAGCAAGTTCCAGGACAGCAAAGGCTACACAGAGAACCCCTGTCTTAAAAGGGGGGTGGTGGGAACCATTGGACATATAGGCCATTGAACAGTCAGGTCCAATGAAAGAGCAGGCGTGCACTTTTCTATGCCGAAGCTAAGTCTGAAAAGACAGCAACATGCAAGCAGCTGCTTATATTTTCCTCTACAGGCATTCTGAGACGGGAGCTGCACTCTTGGAAGGGGAAACGGTTCAGAGTCTGCCCAGCCCTGCAGGCTCCTCCTTCCCCTTAAGCAAGGCTTGGAGACTGGGGTGGTCTCTGGGCCTTTGCTGGCTGCATAATGTGAACAGAAAACCAAGAGCTATCTCATGGCCTCCCTGATGGATACATCTGACTTCAAGAAGCAAGCTAAGAAGGCTGCGCTCTAACGAGCCAATGGGGTTTTGATGGCTGCTTCAACCCAGAATGCTGCGTAGCCTTCACAGGTGGGGATTATTTTGAATAGAAGCAGGATGTCCCTAAGGAGTTTGCACATGAGGGGTTGGGGGTAAGTGGCAATGCTGTGACATCTCCCTAGTAGGGTGCCAGCCTTCAAGGGGGGAAACAAAGATAAAGGGCCACCCAGTGGACCTGAGTTTCAATAGAAGCATGTTCTATACACAGGTGCCATGCCTTACCTGGCAAGCTGTCTCTACCCTGTAGCCATGATGTCACTGGCTCCACTCTAGACAGGCCCCGGGAAGTCACAAAGGGAAGTAGCGGTGTGTTGCATCTTGAACGCGATTTGGTTCCAAGAAATTGATAGTTTTCAAAAATGCCCTGAGGCACCATGTAAAACATAGCTTGAGGCAAGCAAAGCCTTCCAGAGTGAAGAACGGAGCCCTCAGCAACACTCAGGCCCACTGGCCTCTTGATTCCCACCCTTATCGCTGTCTTCTTCCCTGGGCACAGGTATGCAGGTGCCGTTCTCCATAGGCTGTGGGCTCTGAGGTCCCAAGAGTGGCCACTGCTTTGTAAATTGGCACAGAGGAGCCCTAAAGCAGGAAAGTATCTCTCACACTGTACTCAGCCCTTCAGCCCCATTAGAACTGCCCCCTCTGGGGCAGAGAGGAGTCCAGGGAATCCTCAGAAAGCTCCACCACTAGAAGTTTCTATCATTCAAAAATATTCTCAGGACCTGCTCAACTGGCACACGCTTTAGAACTATTTTACCGTGGTATTGTTGAAAACACACTGAGACAGGTGTGCATATTCCTGAACTTCCTGTTCCTCAACAGATAAACTCACATCCTATAGCATTTCCCAAAGTTCACTTCCCTGCCTCAATCCTGGAGCCTTCTGTCAAAGTATATCAAACCACCTAGCATGGTTTTGGACTTAACTTCCTTCGAAGTCACTTTGAGGCTTTACAATTTTACTTTTAAAGTATCAGATTGGAAAATGAATCATCTCAGAAACAGCAAGTTAGTCAAACTTAAAGGAAATGAATTGGTGCATGTTCAGCAGTACTGGCTCATGTAACCTGTTGTAATTAGCACTAGCTGTCTTAATCCATCTCGGTGGCTAAGTTGCTCTTTCACCGATCAGAATAATGCAGACATTCCTGGCTAGATCCCCAGCACCTGTTCTGGGGCCCAGCTTCCTTCTACATTGTGGCTCTGCTCTACATTGCTTCCTCAGTCTTCACTATAGATAAGTGAGAGAACAAGACTGCGGGGGGCAGGAGGCTTTTAAATAGAAGTCATTTCTGGTCATAGTCTATTGACTAGAACTTAGCAAATGTCCGTGTCTGAACTACAATACAGCTTAGTCTATGGCTTCAGGAGTCAGAACCAACATGACCCTGGCTTAGGAGAACTATTTCTCTAATTTACTTTGTTTGTTAAAAAAAATTTTTAAACAGATCTTGCCTTGGGTTTATTTGTAAAAACAGCATAGGACCCTGGTCATCTGTGAGTACTGTGTAGGCAGGTGTGTCACACCAGTCCATCTGTCTTCACATTGGCAGAAGCCTTTTCTATGAGACCATTACAGGGGCCTGGGCACCTTTGGGAGCCTGAGCTGGGGCTGAAGCCTGGGCCTTGGCTGGACCTGCGGCCTCTGCCTTGGTTTGAACCTTGGGCTTTGGTTAGCAGAGCCTATGACCCTTGGCCATGTAGCTTTGAGTCCTCTTCCCAAGCTTGGGATGAGCAATGAAAGCCAGCCGGCTGAGTTTGCATCTGGGACCCTTTGGCATCTTGTGCTTAATGGCCTTAGGCCTCACAAGGGCCTTAGTGGCCTCTGTATGGCACTCATTGCCTTTGCGTTGTTTGCCTGCCTTTTCTTTAGGCTTTTTCTTGTGCTTCTTACCAAAGCACATGTTCCTCAGGAATTGGGGTCAACCCCCTTAAGAGATTCATATCTTTGTGACCAGGGTTTCTTGATGTCATTTCTGTGCCATTTGCAGCACTGGTTGTGTGTAGTGTGATTCTTGGACTTGGCAATGTCTGTATGGTAACCTGCAGCTCCTGCAGCACCTGGGACCGGAAGAGAAACTTGTTAATTTTTTTTTTAAAGCCAGGATATTGCTACACAGCCTAGATTGGCCTCAAACTCAGCAGTATTCTGCCTCAGCCCCCTGAGTGTTGGCATTACAAACCTATCCCACCAGACTTGACTCCTCCTTAGTATTGTTATTTTAAACATTGATATTGCAGAAGTTGCCTTCTTTAAAACCGGCAGTATTATTCAGGGAAGGTTTGTCTCCTGCCCATTATGTTATCAAAAGCTGATAGTTCCACTGCAGTCAGCTCTGTGAGTTCATCTAGAGGTTCTCCATCCGTGCTCTCTGGATGAGTTTCAGCATCTGCAATGCCCCATCTAGTCACTGACAAATGACCATCTCCACGACATCTGCTGTGAACAGACCCATCACCGTGGACACAACATTCTCCTTGTTCACTAGGCAAGAAACTGTAGTGACTAGCATCAAAAATGTTCGGCCAAGGTGTAAGAAGAAAGTTGAGTTCTTCCTGGCTTAAAAAGATAGATGATCCTGCACTGAAGGCTCAGGGAACATTGCAGGAAGTTCACTGTAACATTACATCTTCTAGAAATGTCAGAGAAGCCGCGCCCATGTAGTCTCATCACATGGCTGCCTATTTCAAGGGCTGAACAAGAAAAACACCAACAGACATGAAAGGAGGAGATCTAATGGGGCCCCAAAGCTGGACAAAGAACTACAGGCAACTAAGGAATGCTGAGAGTGGGGAAAACCAGTCTTTCTCAGAGATGAATCCTCAGGTGGTTATCTAATACCAAGTGGCCGCTCTAAGATTATATGCATTCAAGTAACATTATATAGACCCAGCAGGTTATATTTATGTATTTAGGAGTGTGTGTGTGTGTGTGTGTGTGTGTGTGTGTGTGTGTGTGTGTGTGTGTGTGTGTGTGTGAGACAAAGAAAGAAAGGGAAAAGAGACAATAAATTTGAGAGAAAAAGGGGGTATACAGGAAAGTTTGGAGACAAGAAAATGGAAGAGGAAAATGATGGAATTATATTTTAACTTAGAAAAATGTTAATTAATAAAAGATAGACAAGTGGGATAAGCTTTTAGGTTTTATAGAATGCTGCTAGGCTGGAGTCCCTCATTAGACAGTGGAACCAGGTACCAACAGAGCCAGGAAGCCATGTTGATGAGTAATGGCCAGATGGCATACACTCCTGAAAGGCCTTCAGTTCCCTACAAAGTGGTCTCTTCAATAGCCAAGCTTAAACCTGGTAGAGCCAGGTACAAGTTCATAAGAAATATGAGAAGGCTAGGTGGTGGTGGCCTTTAATCCCGGCACTTGGGAGGCAGAGGCAGGTGGATCTCTGTGGACTACAGAGTGAGTTCCAGGACAGCCAAGGCTACATAGAGAAACCCTGTCTTGGAAAATAAATAAATAAATAAATAAATAAATAAATAAATAAATAAATAAATATGAGGACACTGAAGAATTAAAAAAAAAAAAAAAAAAAAGATGCCCTGAGTTAGACCAAAAGTAGAGGATTGGGCTTGGAAGGAAGACAGTAGGGAGAGTACAGAGAAGGAAAGCCATTTGGGCCTTAAGGTTAATTCTAACAGGTCATATCCCCACGTCCTCCCAAGAGGAGTGCTTTACTGGCAGCAAGCCACCAGACCCCATTCTGTTAAAGCAATCTATCCTCCATCCTGGTGTCTTAAATCCAGCTTCTGTTACATTAATTTAACAGCCTCTGAAGGGTGACAAGCCACACTCATTGGTAAGCCACATAGATGCCCTTTTCCAGACTCACTAGCCCTTCCACACGTGACCTATCTTGAAGCTCCCCTGTGCCCACCTGGCCACCATCCCCCTGCTTCTCTGCGCCTTCACCCCTGCTCTTTCCTAGCCATCAAGTACTGGGCTCTTTGACAGCCTATTCTGGCACCTCTGACATCTCTGCAGTTAGCTGTAACTCTTCTTCCTAGTTCCTAGCTGGGGCTTATCTTCCTGGCACCAGCGTAGGAGCAACTTCCACTGTCCAGACCCTGCTGTCCAGAGTCCAATGGTCCAGAGGCATCATAAGGCATGCTTGCCCAGGACTGAAATGATCTTATTTCCCATGAATCTGAAACCTGAGTGTCCCAAACACTAGCCCACATGACTGCACTCCTCTGGTTGTAACACTGAATACTTGAGCCTCTCCCTGGGGTCCTGTTTACCAGTCCCTGGGACTTCTAACATTCCATCCGCTTTCCCCCTCTCCAGTGAATGGCACCGCTATGCTAACTGGCGTTCCTCGCTTATACTTAGCCCAAACTCAATCCCCAGGGTCTCACCTATTCTGCCAGGAAGATCATTAGAGCTTGATACACTTACTTGCTTCCATGGCTGCGTATGCCTAACATGACCTTTAGCTCTCTGGAATCAGCACATAAGAAAAACCAGTATCGGCATCAAACGAGACTTGGGGTGTCATGCTGGAAGCTCACAAAGGCATAAGGAACAGACATCAGGACCCAGACCACGGGAACCAGGGACCCACTGCCACAGTTTCCTTCATACAAGCTAACTAGTCCCAGATCCTAGAATGTCCCAGCAGGTGACAGTGTCAAGTGCCCTGAGTTGGAAAAGCCCAATTATGTTTCTCCTGGAAATATGGGAACCAGGTTTCCATCTTATTATAATATTTCCAATGGTCTCTAACATGGAGATAATTCTGTAGATTTAGCATAAGCGTTCTTCAAAATTATAGCAAGGGGCAGTCTCTACAGGGCAGGGACTCTTCCCTCAGCAATCGTGTCAGCCAGAAAGAAAATCATCTTCCAGGAGGAAATTTAAGCCATAAGAAGTGAAAAGCAAAAACTCTGTCTTAGAATGGCCATCCGCAAGCAGATGTTTCATTTGATTTCATTTCCTGGATATCTCACTCAGGAGTAGCTGTCATCAGAGAAAGCCATTTGTACTTCACAGTGTGTCTTATTCCACTTGTGTGCTGTTGAGTAACAAGTAGAAGACTGGGGAAGAAAAAAAGGCTTGGAAACCAGACCCGTCTGGCTGAGAGGAGTGGAGCCCCAGCACCCCGCCACCCCCGTCACCTATGTCAATAGAGGTCCTGTTCTTAGAAAGGTTTAGGATCTCTGCTCCAGAACAGTGTTGCCTGGCCCCTTAGAAATGTGTGGTATTCAGGCTGGAGAGATGGCTCAGTGGTTAAGAGCACTGACTGCTCTTCCAGAGGGCCTAGGGTCCGTTCCCAGCACCCGCATGGCAGCCTCATCCTATCTCCCAGCTCTTGTTTCATTCCCACTCGGCCTGCTTCCCAGGCCATACCAGAGGCTACCAGAGTGCCAGCTTCCTTCTCCCCTCCAGCCTGATCCTGGAGCTGTCTGAGCATCATGAGCTTCTTTCCCATCCCTGGCCACTGGATAATGAGGAGGGCAAGTGATCCTTTCACTAGCCCCAAAGCCCCAGCTAGTCAATAAGTCAATTACCCTCTCCCTGCTAGCCCTTGTTGAGGTGACACCAAGTCTGGTGGCCACAGCTTCCTCCAGACCCTCACTCCCATCAGCCCTCAGCATTTATGTGTCACAGAGTCTCTTCCAGCCCAAGCCAGGTAGGGCTCTTTCTTCAATAGAATCAGTTCTCTTTGCCCATGGACAAGAAGCCCAAGAGGCCTACTGGCTCACTCGAATGTGGATCACTTCAGCTTCTCACTGGAGACCTGCTTCAGTCTGAGATTTGGATAGAGAGACACATTCTCCAAGGTGGGCAGAAGGTGGGCAAGCAGGTAGCAGGCTGTACGCAGCAGGCAGTATGCAGCAGGTGGGCAAGCAGGCAGCAAGCAGTATGCAACAGGCAGTATGTATGCAGTATGTATACAGCAGGCAGACAGGCAGACAGATGGACAGGCAGGCAGATGGACAGGCAGGTAGTATGGAGCAGGCAGACCGGCAGGCAGTATGCAACAGGCAAGCAGGCAGGCAGTATGCAGCAGGCAGACGGGCAGGCAGGCATTATACAGCAAGCAGGCAGAATGCAGCAGGCAGGCAGGGCTCTGCAGGAAGGTTTTTATAGACAGCTATTCCTGCCTCCTTCTAGATCGGTTGTTCTAAACTTTGTGGTGGCGTTAGAATCACCTGGAGGCCTAATATATGATTGCTAGACCCCAGCCCCAGAGACCCTGACTCATTAGGTCTGGACAGGACCTGGGGAACACTCTCCTAGGTGTATCCCCAGGTGGTACCCAGCATGCTAGCGTGTGACCTGGCATGTTGACAGACAGCTGCTGTTCTTGATTCTCTAGAGCTACCTGACAAGAATGACTTTAGTAACCAGGCATGCTGGCACACGACCAGGCTGGCCTCGAACTCACAGTGATCTGCCTGCCTCTGCCTCTTGAGTGCTGGGATTACAGGCTTGTGCCACCCATGCTCAGAGCCATCTGGGCAGCCCAATTTGTTTTATTTTTTCCTGAGACAGGGTATCAGGTGTTCCAGGTTGACTTCAAATCACAGTGCAGCTGAGGATGACCTTGAACTTCTGATTCGTCTGCCTGCACATCTTCATGCACTACCATCTGGAGTTTATGCAGACCTGGGGCTAAGACCAGGGCCTTGTGAGTACTAAGCAAGCATTTTACCAGTTAAACAACATCCCAGGCCCATTATTTTATTTCTAATTGATACTATAAGTGTACTTATCTGCGGGGCATATGTGATGGTTAAGACATGAATGTGTACATTGCAATGATCCAATCCGGAAAGTCAGCATATCTGCCACTCAAGTACCCACTGAGTCTTTGTGGTGGCATTGTTTTAAATCCCCTCTTTCAGGTTTATTTATTTATTTATTTTATACAGCACTGTTAACTATAGCCACCTACCACGCCGCAGGACAACACCTGTGTGCCCGGCCCCAGTCTCTGGCACCACCCTTCTCCCTCTGTTTCAATGCATGCAGCTTTGTTCAGTTGCACAAGTGAGTGAGAGCAAGTGCTATGGTGGTCCCCAAGACATCAGTGCTGCCGTTTCTTGTCAATGGGAAGACAACGCTGGGTGCTTCCTGGATCCCAGACCCTGTGATGGAGAAGCAAGGTAGAAGAGAGTTCAGGCATAGCATAGGCTTTCATTGCAAACTCAGGAGGATGGGTTCTAGGCCCAGCCCCGCCCTCGGCTCCCTCCAGACTTCAGTGTCTTCCTGGAATCTAGTCTCCTCTCCATGCTGTGGTTGGGCCGTAATCTCGAGTTCAGTCAACCTTTAGTACATACCAAGCTCTGTGCTGAGAGGTTGAGGCCAAAGCCAGGGCCCCCTGCTCTAAAAGGACGTGCTGCCTGGCAGGGAGAGGCAGGGGAGCAGCCAGGGACGGATGATGACTCTCTGTGGCTCCTCCTAGGCCAGACTAATAAGAAGAAAAATGACTAGTGGGGAAGGTTGCCTCAGCCATTGTGGGGAAGCGGGTCCCCCCCAATCAGGTCTTGCTGTTTCTACAGATGAGGGTTGGCAAAAGTCTTACCAGATATGATGCCTAAGCCTAGGCTCCACCCTGAGCCTACAGGCTTTAGGCATTAGTTTTCCTTAGTGACTTCAGAAACAGATGCCTGGCTGAGGAGAAAACATTTCTAAAGAGCACCTCAGCAGCCGGGTATGGTGGCGCACGCGCCTTTAATCCCAGCACTTGGGAGGCAGAGGCAGGCGGATCTCTGTGAGTTCGAGGCCAGCCTGGTCTACAAAGTGAGTCCAGGACAGCCAAGATAACATAGAGAAATCCTGTCGTGAAAAACAAAAACAAACAAACAAACAAAAAGAGCACCTCAGGGAAGGTGGACCACCTGCTGGAGAGGATGCAGTGAGAGACAGCAGGGATAAGGTAAGGTGAGCTGTGTCTTGAAGAAACTTTCTTACAACAATGAGGGGTAGGGTGGGGGTGTGGAAGCATGCTCATGGGAGCCATGGAAGGTCTTTGAGGAGGGCCATGGTATGATAAAACTGAGGACCAACTGCAACAACCTCTGCTTCCTCCTGCTTCTTCTCTTAAATTTTATTATTTCCATCACTCGTTTAAAACAACAACAACAACAAAAACCCTGAGCCATCAAGTGCATGCTTCTCTAGAGCAATGTTTCTCAACCTGTGGGTCGCAATGCAACCCTTTTAGGGGTTGACCCTTTCACAGGGATCAGATATTCACATTATAATTCACACGACCGAAGGATTTTATACCTGTGGAGTCACCTCAACATGAGGAACTGTATTAAAGGGTTGCCACATTAGGAAGGTTGAGGACCACTGCTCTAGAGAATTCAGGGTTAGGGGGAATACTGGTGGAGGAGAGAGCGAGGGGGGGGGGGTCCCCTGTGCTGAGAAATTAGAGGAAAAATAACCCAAAGAGCTGGCTCTTGGCTCCTTGAGACCATTGACTGTTCACTGCACGGCCGTGGGTCAAACGTGGCTCCTTCTGCCTGCCAGGAATGCAGACAGCGCTGAGGCACACGTGGAAAATGAAAGATAATGCTGAGCCCAGCGGGACAGGGGGAGCTGAGGGGCTGGGGAATTGGATGATTGGAAGACCACGAGAACAAGATCACTTCCTGTTAAGTCCCAAACCTGGGCCAAAGCGCCAGGGCAGGGTGGAGCAGGCGCATCCATTTTTCATGCTCCGAGCGCGAATGTGAGAAATGGGTCGCAGGGGTGATGTGGAGCAGAGAACGGATGAAACATTGATAAAGAGCCAGGTTAATATTTCAGGAGGGGTCGGGCCACAGGTGGGCAGGAGAGAGGTGCCCCTCCTGGATACAGAGAATCAAAAAGGAAGAGACTGCCAGTGTGTTTTAAAAGGAAGCTGCCGGAGAACTAAGGGTCCAGGTTGATGCTGGTGCTGTGTGACCAGGATTCATACTGCTGAATGTCTGGGTCCCATCACTAATTCACCTGCTCCCTGAGGTTAGGCTACAACTAGACCCTGACTTGGGTCATTCACATATGGCTCTGATCAGGAGATGCCATAGACTGACTTCCGGCTGGCTCCTAGGCCCAGCTTAGCCTAAGAAGCTGATCTTTGACACACTCAGTCCTAGAAGTCTCCCCACAGGGGCAACTCCCCCTGACCCCCGACCCTACCCCTGCCCTCAGAGCCCCATTCTCTCCTGGGAAGCAGGAATGCTGGCACATAGCACAGCTCTCAAGTCCAGGGGTATGGCTTTCAGCTTTCAGTGCTCATCGGAGGCTGGGTTGCTCAGGGTGGGGAGGGACCCCAAAGCTGAAGGCTGGGGCCTCACTAGAGTCTCATGCTTGGCCTCAGCCTCTTTGGCTTCAGGGGGCAGAGACCAAGTTCTCTAGATCCATGCCCCTCTGGACTCATCGAGAAATTCCTTTCTTAGGAAAACATAGACAGCAACCTGTGAAGGGACAGCTGGGACCAGTAGCACACAGATGGGTTTGCTTGGGAGCACTCCTCAGACACAGTTGCAGCTAGTTTTTATTTATTTCTTTGTTTGTTTGTTGGGGTGTTTTTGTTTTTGTTTTTTTGAGACAGGGTCTCTCTGTGTTAGCTTTGGCTGTCCTGGACTCGGCTAGCCTCAAACTCTCAGCGATCTGCCTGCCTCTGCCTCCTGAGTGCTGGGATTAAAGGTGTGTGCCACCACACCTGGCTAGCTTTTATTTATTTATATTGAAAATCTTTTTGGTTTTTTAATATTGTTGTTATTTTGTTTTTGTTTTTTCAAAACAGGGTTTCTCTATGTAGCCTTGACTGTTCTGGACTCACTTTGTAGACCAGGCTTGTCTCGAACTCACAGTGATCCACCTGCCTCTGCAACAGTTTCCCCTCCCACATCTCCTCCCAGATCCTCTCCACCTCCCCACACATCTAACTCCACCTTCTTTCACTTTATTAAAAAACAAAACAAGGAAAATAAAACAAACAAACCAGAATTCTTTTTAAGAAAAAAAGTACAAAACAAGAAACACAGATACACACACACACACACACACACCACAACATCCATCAAAACACAAAATTAGGGGGCTGGAGAGATGGCTCACTGGTTAAGAGTACTTTCTGATCTTACAGATGACCAGGGCTCAATTCCCAGCACCCACATGGTGGTCCATAACCATCCATAGCTGCAGTTCCAGGGGTTCCAGTGCCCTCTTCTGACTTCAGTTGGCACTAGGCATGTATACAATGCACAGACATATAGTCAGACAAAACACTCACACACATAAAACAAACTAACAAAAAACCTCAAATGCCCCAAAATCAAAAGTCATAATACGCAAACAAAGGACCAGTACAATAAAAATGCACAAACCAATCTAAGAAAAAAAAATCTACAAAAATACCATCAAGTTCACCTGTGTTGGCCATCTATGGCTAGGCATGAAGCCTGCCTTTAAGGGTTCTTCGCCGATTTAAAATAAAGCTGCTTTTTGTTTTCTTTTTTGGTAATGCCAGAAAAACATTTTTTTATTATTTAATTAAATTTATTCAGATTACAACTCAATTGTTATCTCATCACTTGTATCCTCCCGTTCCTCCCTCCCTCCTGCCTTCACCTTATTCCCCTCCCCTAGGTCTAAGACCGAGGGGGACCTCCTCCCCCACTGAGTGTGGCACCCTGGACCCAAGTACCCATGTGATGCTGTCTTCAGATAACACAGGGCATGAGCGCCCCCCCCCCACTTCTTTCCTACAGTCTCACACAGCCAGCCCCACTCACAGAACGACCCTTGGCTCCCTGTCCTCTACAGTAAGCCCCTTTCTGAGCACCCTTGCATGACACTCTCATCTTGCTTGAATAAACCCCAGACCTCTGTCCAGCCCGCCAATGCGTGAAATGCTCCCCCAGCTTCCTCTGCAGAGCAGAGCCTTCAGGGAGTAGAACACAGCGAGGCTGCCGGCTCACAGGTGGGATGGTGGGATCGGAACTAAGCATTTAAGTGCCGGTAGCAGGGCTGGGCTTGGGGGGTGCTCTGTGCCTATGGGTGGCATGTTAAAAAGGAGAGGCAGGAGCTGGTTAGCCCTCTCGGGCTCCTGACTGGTCCCACAGAAGAAGCCCATGCTGCTCTGGTTTAGCCTGCTCCACTCTTCTCCTGAGCCCTGGGGGCTCCTGTTAGGGGAGCTACTGGGGGCTGAACCCAGATCCTCATACATTAGAAGTAACGCAATCTTGCTCAGGGCTGTAGAACATTATTGTGCATGCATTATTGATGGCGAGGCTATCCTGCTAGCAATGAATTATTGACAGGCCAGAGACACGGCTAGTGAGGGACCCGGAGGTGAGGGTACGGTGGTGGGCATGGCAGAGCCTCATAACTTTGTGGGAAGGTGTGTGGTTTAGCCAGGAGGATCAAGGGCCAGGGAGTATAAACACGAGTGTTTCTCTCGGCCTCTCATCCTCCTCCATCTTTCCTTGCCCAGTCTTCTTTTCCCTCCTTCTCACCCTACCCACCTCTCCCTACCCACTCATGCCCAGTCCTAGCCTCCCTCCTTTCTCCTGCTCCTCAAATTTGCTGATGTGGAAGATGGCCACTAAGGACCACCTCTGTGGACTAGTAGGTATCCACTGAGGCTTGGGGCAACTCTAAGTGCCCAGATACCCAGGGGCTGGGGTCCTGTTTCTCAGGCTAGAAGAAAGCTAGCAGATACAATGAAACGCCCAGTCTACTCAGGTTGTTGAGACATCTGTCAGTCAGTGGAAGTGGCCTGGGTCCCTATTATCATAGGCATGATTGACAGTCACTGATCACTTTTTTTCTTTCTTTCTTGGGTTTTGTTTTGTTTAGTTTTAGTTTTTGTTTTTTGTTTGTTTGTTTGTTTATTTTGTCTTGGTTTGTTTTGGTTTGGTTTTTGATACAGGGTTTCTCTGTGTAGCCTTGGCTGTCCTGGACTCGCTTTGTAGACACAGCAATCTACCAGTCTCTGCCTCCCCAGTGCTGGGATTAAAGGCATGTGACACCACACCCAGCTTCTTTCTTGGGTTTTTGTAATTATTGTTGTTTCTTGGATTTTATCTTTTTTGTTTAGTTGATTGCTTTAGATGTTTTTTATTTTTTGGAGGAAGGGTCTCTCTGTGTAGCCCTGGCTATCCTAGAACTCACCCTGTAGACCAGGCTGGCCTCCAACTAAGACATTCGCCTTCCTCTGCTTCTCAAGTGCTGGGATTAAAGGTGTATGGTGCTGCCAACTATCTCATTTTTGTTGTTGTTGATTTGTTTTTTTTTTTGTTTTGTTTTGTTTTTGAGACAGAGTCTTATGTAGCACAGGCTAGCCTCAAATTCCTGATATAGCTTAGAATGACCATGAATTCTTGTCTCCACTTCTCAGGTGCTTGGTTCACAGGTGCTTGCCACCATACCCAGTCTCACTGGGCTCTTAATATATGCCAAGAACTCACAAATTTTCGCTTAGTTCTTCCAGCAGAGCCAGGGGAGACCCACTGTTCTCAGAGGCATGGCTGGATCAGGTGTTTATTCAGGATCACATATCCAGTTATAGCAGATCTGGGATTCCAGCCCAGAGAGTCAGGCCCCAGCCGTGTGTGTGTGTGTGTGTGTGTGTGTGTGTGTGTGTGTGTGTGTGTGTGTGTTCAGTGTGTCATGTAGCCCAGATGGCCTCAAATTCCCTTTGTAGCCAGGAATGGCCTTGAACTCCTACTCCTCCTGCCACCTGAGTGGCACCATACCTGCTGTTACATGGTGGCAGAACCCAGAACTTGGTGCGTTCTGTACTATACAGACTGTATGCACTGCGTCTGCAGTCTCTGCCTGTGCTCTTGACCATCACACTGGCTGTATGAGTAGTTGTCTCCCAGTGGGGAGATTAGAAGCCAGTTTTATTTGCTTTTTTTTCCCCCTGCTTATCTCTATTTTCCAAATTTTCTACAATGAATATGCATTGCTTTTGTAATCAGAAAAAACACACATAGCAAATTATATTTTTAATAGCATCTCTTCTCCTCCAGGGTCCCTGGATGCCTCTAACCTCTCCCACCATTCCCCCCTCCTTTGGCAGCCCAGCTTGGTCCCCAGCAGGGTGGGGAGAGGGGTGTGTCCTGCTTGCAGTGTAGAGGATGTCTCCATGGTGCCATCTTCTTTCTTCACCTGGTCCAAGCTAAGAGCTGTGACCAAGGCATCAGAGGGGCAGCTCCCTCCCATCTCTGCTAGGCCTGGCTGCTTCCTTTGCCTCCTCAGGGACTGGGCATCTCACCCTAGACTCTATCTGCACACAGCAGCTGGGCTGGCAGCTGGGCCAAGGCCAGACTAGCCCTGTAGAAGGGACTCTTGTGAGCTGTTTCCAGCACCCTGTACCCCTGTCTCCTGCTGCCAGGTTGCCCAGGGCTCGGCAGCATTCCCTGACAGGGCTGCTCTAAGCTCATCTGCAAGGCGCACGAGGGAAATTGCTTGTTGCTTCTGTATTCCTGGCTCTCCTGAGCATGGTGGGGCGAGAGGGAGCCAGCACCCATGATAGGAGTCACACTGAGGGAGGCTGCATGCTGCTGCATGCTGTCAGTGGTGAGCAAAAGACACCCTGCCCCCCCCCACTTACATCCATGCCCCAGCCTCTGTCATAAGGCTGATGTCAAAGACACTAAGTGTAACCAAGGGATGGCATTTCCTGTCTCACAAAGATGACTGGCCTAGGTGGTCTTGAAGTATTTTCTAAATTCACCACAAATGTACACACACACACACACACACATGCACGCACACACACACCATCCAGAGGTCCAGCTAAACCAAATTATGATACATCCCCCAATGCTGCTGCTGCCCCTCCCCCTCCCCTTCTACTCTTCCCTTTTCCTCCTCCCTGTCCTCTCCCTCCCTCTTCCCTCTTCTCTTTTCCTTCTTCTCCTTTTATCCTTCCTCTTGCTCCTCCCCTTCCTCCTTTCCCCGTTCAAGAGACAAGCAGTATCTTGATAGGCTATCCAGTCTGGTCTCAAACTGCTAAGCTCAAGGGAGCCCTTTATTTCGGAGTCCCAAATGGCTGGGGTGACAGACAGGCCCAGCTTTCCATGGCATATCGCACGGGTGTAGAATGTTGGAGAGCTCTGTACAGTAACCTGAAATAGCACAGTTGTCTTGACACTAAGTGGACCCATCACGATGTACATGCCCGTTTTAGTTTTACAATGAGGCCTTTCAGTTGTGCTAGTTTAAATCCGCCTGCTCGTGCGATCTCAGGGACTTACAGAGAAATGTCCCCCAAATGGTTAGGATAGGAAATGAGTTAGCAGCAACACTAGGTAGGGAAGGGCAGGCCAGGCAGGTTGGTTTGTATGATGGTCTTTTCTGCCCACAATCAACAGAACTATAAAAATGGACTGAGCCAGGTGTGGTAGTGCACGCCTTTAATCCCAGCACTGGGGAAGGCAGAGGCAGGAGGATCGCTGATCTACAAAGCAAATCCAGGACAGCCAAGGCTACAGAGAGAATCCTTGTCTCAAAAAAACAAAAACAAACAAACAAACAAACAAACAAAACCCCACCACAACAGAAAAGATGAACTGAGTGTGGTGGAGCAAGGCTGTGGCTGGTTGTAGTTTTCAGGTGGTCCTGTCCAGCACTGTCCTGCTCTATGCAGTCTCTTATGAACAGACAGCTCCGGGGCATCTGGGCAAGCCTGATATTGGTTCTGGGAAAGTCATACTATTCATTCAGTACCCTGGGGCATCTCTAGGATGGTCTCCCCCTCTGGACCCTCCAGTCATGTTTGTTTCCACTCTTCCCTGAGTATCTGCCCTGGGAGACGCATCTCAGGCATGCTCTTCCGGGGAATAACTCTGGATTGATGTGTCGGCAGGTGCAAGGCATCTGCTTCCCCATCTCAGTGCTGTCATATATGCATTTCTGAGAGCATGAGAGAGGGAGGATGCACCAGTAGACCTGGGCAGAGGTGGACCTGTCCCACTTGAAAGTGCACATGTAACTCTGCTGTGTTTGCAATGTCTGGTGAGGGCAAGGAACCCTTGGCTGGCAGCAGCCGTGGCGGGGCCGAGGGAGAGTGAGGACCCTGATCCATCTGATGGTCAGGCTCACAGAACAGTCTCCAAGTTCACAGGACTGAAGAAGGAAAGTCCTCCCCAAAGCCAGGAGTGACAGGCAGTGAGACAGTCTTTCCTTGGATGGGCAATCAATGGAAGATAACCTGAGGAGGAGGAGGAGGGCCCATGATTCAAGGGGCCTCAGTTATCACTGACTGAAGATGGTATCTAAGTATGACCAAGTGACTGACTGCTCCTGGGCTGTTAGGGGGCACTCCAGGTGTGTGCTAGGTTGAGTAACCCACCCCAACTGTCCTTTCAAAGATCACCATAGTCAAAGAGCTTATTTGGCATGTGGGGAAAACTGAGGCTATGAAAGCTTGGGGGAAGTTGTGGAGCTGCTGGCCTACCCTGGGTAGGCCAGCCACTGAGCTGGTGTTCTCTGAAACCCTGGCTACTCTGTCCTCAGCCCCTAAGTGGTTCAGGTCTCTGAAGTTAGAAAGCAAGGCTAAGGTCTCACACATAGGCTGGCTGTAACACTCCATGTATCTGCAGTTGTCTGTCTGCGCACTTAGCCTGATGCCAGAGGAAGGGCCAAATAGGGGACATGGGCCAAGATCTGGGCAAATAGATGTTTAGGTCTTGTCTTGGCCCCACTGCTGATGAACACATCCCCATGAGCTGCAGGAACAGGAAATAACGCAGGCCACCGTGAGAGACGGATTGTTGGGTGGAGACATATTTAGCCTAACCCCTCTTACAGGAAATGAGGAGACAGGGTTCTCAGGGAATGAATGGTGATCTCTTCACAGAGGGACACCTCAAGAGGAGACAAGGTCGGGAGATGGCCCTAAGGACCAAGGACACTTGGGAAGCAGTCTGTGAGAAGGACCAAGACCTTAGCCGAGGTGGGGGGGGGGCATGCTGCCAAAACAGCAGCCATGGCCACCAATGGCCACTGAGCACCTGACATGGGACTAGAGTCATGAGGGAGCCCAGTTTTCCCATTCTATTTAATTTAACTCATTTAAAATGTAAAACGGCTGCCTGATTCACTTATTAGAAAAACTTTTTAATATGTTTGGAGGAATGTGAATACTTTATTGAGATAAATTTTATGAAATCTAAACACTGATCAAATAATTCTAATGAAATGATAGTGTCCAAATTGAGATGGGGTTTCAAGGACAGCACAAAAGGAATATAATATCTAGGAATCATTCTTATATTAATCGCATGTTGAAATAAATTATATTTGGAGCATGTGAGGATTTACCCAGGTTAACAGCATCTTAAATTTCTTTTTCTTTTGTAATGTGACCAGTAGGAAATGTAAAGTTGGGGCCTGAGGAGATGCCACATAAGCTTAGGGGACTGGAGTTTGATGCCCAGAGCTGAGCATGGTGTCCTATGTTTGTAATCCCAGCACTAGGGATGAGGATGGAAGCAGGCTTGCTGGCCAGCCTAGCCTACTTAATGAGCCCAGCGAGAGACCCTGTCTCAAGAAGACAAGGTGGACCTCACTGGAGGTTGTCCTGTGGTCTCCACATGCACATGTACACACATGTCTGTGCACCCATACTCGCATATGCACATGAAACACACACACACACACACACACACACACACACACACACACACACACACACGGAACTTTAAGATGACATGCATGGCCTCCTTTAACAGCTGGGGAGCCCGTACTGATGGCAGCTTCAGGCTCTTCCCTTACATCATGTGCGCTGCTTTTCTTTCTCCGAGCAGTTGTCAGTTAGTTGAAGGGGGATGCTTTCCAGGGATCAGCTACCAATAACCGCCCCTCTCCAGCATCTGGTTTGGTTCAGTTGGAGTCTGACCTTTTCTTGTTTATCTTCTCATTTCTCTTCCTGTCAGACTTGCCTTGCATGTGTTTTCATCCCAAGCACACGTATGTTTGCACTTGAGATCGAGCTATGAACATCCCGCCTTCCATTGTCCACAGTTCACTTTATCACCTGTCTCCTGCCCACCTGGCAAAAGGTGTGGCAACAAGCTGGTTACTTTTCCCATTCTTTGGAGAGTTTGTCACATGCTAGAACTGTTTCCTCATTCTAAAGCACCTGCTAATATCACTGATAAGGAAGATGACATGTCACTAGCACTATACTTACGACTTGACAGTGCTGAAGATCTCTAATACTGCCTTTCATTGCCTCCTTAGAGTAGGCACTGGCCACTAAGTGGCTTCGGTGCATGTGACCCTAGGATTTCTTCATGATCCCAAGGGCATGTAGGATCCCATCTGTAGGAGGGGAACAAGGGCTTTGATTCTAAGATCAGACATATATTTTCTTCAGCTGAGTGGTGGTGGCGCACACCTTTAACCTCAGCACTCAGGAGGTAGAGGCAGGAGGATCTCTGAGTTCAAGGCCAGCCTGCTCTACAGATCAGGTTCCAAGACAGCCAGGGCCACACAGAGAAACTCTGTCAAAAAAAAAAAAAAAAAAAAAAAAGTGTACCCAAAATCCAGAGCTTCCATGTATGGATTTGGGAGGTCTGGCTTCAGGTTTTGGTGTCTACTCCCTTTGCTGCTCAACCTAGAATCAGCACAGGTACAGGGCAAGCGTCACCACCTGCCCACTTCCCCGCCCCTCACCACCATGGCGGCCTTCCTAGCACCCAGGAGAGCACAAAGCTAGACAGCTCCCCAGATGTGATGTGTAACACCTGTTAGCTCTGATGCCACAGGAGGAGGACACAGCCCAGTGAAAAACACAACCCATTTCAAACTAGAAATGTTAGCGCTCAGGTTAGCAGCTGAAATGAAAAGCTGCTAGACTTGCCCAGCACTGCCCAGATCTGCCCAGTGAAAGGAAGCTGGGTCCAGTCTTTCTCAGACCAAGGGAGGAACCTGATTGGCTGGCCTGGTCTGTTATATATATATTCTCTCTCTCTCTCCCTTCCCTTCCCCCCCTCCTCTGCACGTTTTGTTTTTTGTTTTTGTTTTTCTTTGAGACAGGGTTTCTCTGTGTAGCTTTGGCTATCCTGGACTCACTTTGTAGACCAGGCTGGCCTCGAACTCACAGAGATCCACCTGCCTCTGCCTCCTGAGTGCTGGGATTACAGGCATGCACCACTGCGCTCGGCCCCTGTGTACTTTTGATGGGAGATTCTACTACTGCTCTTTTTTTTTTTTTTTTTTTTTTTTTTTAAAGATGGAGTTTATTAAATGAGCATGGAGGGAAGAAGGAAAGGAGGAAGGGGTACCCCAGAGAGACAGAGGAGACAGACAGTAAGAATAAGGGGGAAGAGAGAGAGAGAGAGAGAGAGAGAGAGAGAGAGAGAGAGAGAGAGAAAGTAGGGAAAGTAGAGAGCTACTACAGCTCTTGAAATCACCTTTGAGCTGGTCCGTGTCACAGAGAAAATTCCTAGGTACAAAATTCTACATGGATCCCCTCATCCCACACCCAGTGTACATCAGAGATAGAAAATAAATTTCCATGGTGCTATCACATCTAGACAGGGGAGTTTAGACTGGGTGACCTCACAGGACAGCAAAAGATTTAAACATTCTCCTTCCTGTTTCCTTCCAAACACTCCTGTCTGAACGTAGTCTCCCCTTTTAGGAACAGCCCAAAGTGGGCTGCGGTGGGTGTAGCTCATCATCAGATCACTTGCCTGGTATAGGGAGGGTCCTAGGGCCCCACCCTAGCACTGAAAATACAAAAACAAACCAAACAACAATGAAAAATCCAAAAGACAAAAAAAACCAAAAACCAGATTAGCCCCACCCTATTTCATCAGTGTATTTAGTTAACAAACATCTATCTTGAAGCACACTAACATGTCTCCTTTAAAGAGGCTGTGCTGTACAAACCAGCTTGTCTGAAGGAGGTGAATGGCGAAGGAGCCTGGGCCCTCTCCCTACCCTGCTCTGTAGCCACTTCTGGGCTGCTGCTGAGAAAAGCTCAGGGCTCCCTAGAATACAGTTTGTAAACTACTGTAGTGTGGAAAAGCCCGGGAGTTGGAAAGACTGTGGAACACAGGCCGTCATCTTGGTGCGTAACAAGAGCTCCTGGTTCTTGTCCATCAAACGAGGAGGTCAGTATGGATGGAGCTATTCACAGAAACAGGACAACGACACCACCATTCCCAAAACAGGTGGCTCAGGAGGCTGCACATCCCTTCAGGTGGCTATCTTCCAGGAAGTGAGTCACACTACAAACCAGAAAGACTTTAGGTCCCACTGAGATATTAACTGTTCCCACTTCTCGATCCCATACCTTTCCCCTCCATGTAAAGTTGTGCCGTGGCTCTGCGTGCCTTCTCTATTTTGCCCAGATCTTGTCAGATACAGGTGTGTGTCTCTGCAAGGTCAGGACAGATCAGGCAAGAAGCTGGCGAAAAGGGAGCTAGTGTCTGCACACATGGGCACCAGTGACAGCTGAGGGTGTGGGCCTGTGAGAAGCAAAGGCTGACTCTTCAGCAGGAACAGCCTTGGGATGCCAAGCTACCCTATAGGCCCGCCTCTGTGCTCTGCCTCACCATGCTTGTACCAGCCACTGTGAGAGGCAGGAAAGAAGCCCAAGAACCATCTAGTCCCTCATTTCAGCCAGGGAAATTGAGACCCAGAAGGGGGAGGCGGCAGCAGCTTTGGGAACCTATAGCCCATCTCCACAGGAACCCTCATTGCTGTCCATGTTGGCTTAGGTGGAGTTCCCGCCAGGCAACATCAAGCCTTCCTCGTCACCTGGGGGGACCTGGCAGAAGATGGATTGGCACAAGCACATAGTCCAGCAGGCAGCAGGAGCTTAGTGGACAGCACCACCACCATGAGCACCATGGGTGAGTCACCTGCCTGAGTCACACTGGGAGCCAGACCTCCCGGAGCCCTGTCCCTTGTGCCCTAGCATCAGCAGTTTTCAGACCAGTGCTAGAAGAGAGGGGGAAATGAACGGAGTGTTACACAGTCACTAGCGGATACCCAAGGAGGTGCTGTCTTCACAGCTGAACCTTTGCTTTCATGCATGTTTCCCCTGAGTAGCTCTATGGGAGACATAGTGACTGTTGAACAGGAAAAGACCAGACCAGCTCCGAGACTGTATCATCACTAAGAAGAAGACTTGTTTTTGCAGCCAGAACACAGTGTCTAATGGCATGAAGAGGCCACCAGACAGAGGCCAGAAGCCCAGTGTGTGAGCAGTAGACAGAGTGACCCAGGGAATGGAAAGAGGCAGGGTTTTGGTCTCAGAGGTACCTGATATATCATATGACCCAGGTGAGCCATCTGACCAGTAGCAGGTCATCTGACTTCCAGTAGCCTCAAGTTCTAAGTAGATTTTGGGGCATCTTCCTGGTAAAGGAGGGTGTCTTAGTCAGGGTTTTATTGCTGTGAAGAGACACCATGACCACAGCAATTCTTTTTTTTTTTTTTTTAGACAGAGTTTGTCCTGGAACTCACTCTGTAGACCAGGCTGGCCTCGAACTCAGAGATCTGCCTGCCTCCCTGAGTGCTGGGATTAAAAGTGTGTGCCGCCACCACCTGGCACCTTATAAAGGAAAACACTGGAGCTGGCTTACAGTTCAGAGGTTTAGTCCATTGTCATCATGGCGGAAAGCGTGGTGGCATGGAGGCAGACGTGGGGCTGGAAAAGCAGCTGAGAATTCTACATCCACAGGCAGCTGGAAGTGACTGCCACACTGAGTATTTGAAACCTCAAAGCCCACCCAACAAAGCCACACCTACTCTAGCAAGGCCACACCTCCTAATAGTACCACTCCCTAAGGGCCTATGAGGACCATTTTTACTCAAACCACCAGAAAGGAAGTAGAAAAATACCATGGAACCAGGTCTACCAGCTAGGAACCAGGAGGATAAAGGGACGTGTGCTTCCCTGTGGGGACAGATGTTCCTGTGGGAGGGCTAGAGGTGATAGCTCAGAGAGTGAGGGTAGGACAGGACTGGAGGATGATGGGGCCAAAGAGGAAGAAAGGGTTCTTGGGAGCTGCTTTTCTGAAAGGGGCTAGGGCAACCCAGGGTGGGGCACTCAGATGAGGAGGCTGCGAGAAGGCAGTAAAACACTTGTTTGTGGCAGCATAGCAGGGCCAATTTTTCCAGTGTTGGCAAAAGGGCTGAGCAGGTAAAGGCACTTGCTGCCAAGTCTTAAAATCTGAGCTCAATCCCCAGGATCCACATGATAGGGGAGAAGTGACTCTTGGAAGTTGTCCTCTGACCTCTACATATGCATGGTGGCACAGGTGCCCACACATGCTCCCATGATCAGTATTGAGTTTATAAAAATCAATCGGTCGATAAAATAAATTTTAACAAATAAAGAAGTAGCGTTTCCAGAGATGGGACAAATGATTCAGTCAGTACAGTGCTTGCCATGCAAGCGTGAGGACCCACTCAGCACTCACACAATAAAGCTGAGTGTTGGGTTGTATATTTAGAAGCCTACCCGTGCTTCTAAGGAGAGGTCCCAGGCACACTCGGTAGCTTAAACAGCCACAGGATCTCACAGTTTAGGAGGCTAGAAGTCCAAGCTTGAGGTCAAGTTGTCTTCCCTACAAGTCTCCAAACCATGCTTGTCCACCTTCGCCCACAAGCCTTCACACTGCCTTCCCTGGGTGCAGCTGTGCCCAGGCTTGCCCTGCTTGCAGGGACACAGTCACATTGGATCAGAGCTAGTCTATGACCACATCTAAACGTGGATGCTGCTGCACAGACCTATCTCCAAATAAGGTGACAGTCCAAGGTGAGGAATTCAATGTGCCTCTTAGGGAGGAGGTGTAGGTTTTGAACGTTTACAAACTTATTTTATTTGGGGACAGGAGAAGTAGACCTTTTTGACTCAGTTCCTTGGAACGATTCCACTCTTTGTCATCAGGAGTCCAGCAGACCTGTTAAACAGCAAAAGTGACTGCAACTGCAACAGCTGACACCTGGAACCTCAAAGAATTCTCTGGTGTGTTTCTTTCCGGAGCATTTCAAAGCAGAGCAATGAACAGCCAAACCATAGGAAACTATGCAAAAATAAAAAAACCAAGCCTCTGGTTTTAGTCCCATACAGACACACACACACACACACACACACACACACACACACACACACACACACATCTCCCCTCAGAGAGTCTGTACTAGGATGTGTATCAGCTGACAAAGACCATGGCCCTGCAAAAGGCAGTTCCTCTTCTAGTGGATAAGCATCATGTGTCCTCTCATAAGTCTATTTCCAGTGGACAAATACCGCACGCCCCCTCTTAGCACTATTTTTTTTTTTTTAACATTCTATTTATTTTGTGTGTATGGGAAAGGGTGCACACATGCCACAGTGCACATATAGAGGTCAGAGAACAATCTTCGGGAGTCAGTTCTCTCTTTCTACTTTGTGGGTTCCAGGGCTTGAACTCAGGACCTCAAGCTTGACAGCAAGGCCCTTTACCCGACAAGTCCTCTCCTCAGCCCAGTGCTCAGCTATTCAGCACCGCATCTTTCGGATATTAGGCAGGCCCTTCAGGCAAGTGAAAGACCAGAAAGGCAACCAAATTGACAAGACATGAATAAAACTATTTCTACTAAAAAATGACACACTGCTCTGTGTGAAAGAGAAATCTGATGAATCTACAAAAAAAAGAGAGAGAGAGGAATTAATAAGCTCCACAACGTTGCAGAAGAGATCAATGTTAAAAAGTCAATTGTGTTTCTGCATACTGACAATAAACATCTGAAATTTTTAAACATTTAAGTAGCATGTATCGTAGCTTTGAAATATAAGGTACAGAGGAATAAATCTGACAAGAGAGGTGATGCTTCTGAACATGTCGTAGATAACATTGCTGATACAAATTAAACACCTAATATCGTTAAGATATCAGATCTCAAAGTTGATGTAGAAATGGAAAGCAATCATAGTCCCAGCAGGCTTCTTAGCTGACCCCCACGGGCTGTCTTGAAATTTACATGGAAATAGCACAGGGTGTGGAGTAGTCAGAACTCCCTTACAAGAGAAGAGCCAAGCTGTGGAGCTGACGTGGCAAGATTTCAAGACCTATTAACGAGCCTGCACAATCAAAACAGAGCTGAATGCCATAAAGACAGATGAATGAAGAGGTCAGGGGTTACCCTGCACAGGAGTGCACATCCAACCTGGGTGCAAGGACAAGTCAGGGGAGCAAAATGGTCTTTTCAGCAAATTGTGCCAGGAGGATTGAATAGTAAAAAACAAAGGAAAAAATAAGGAGGAAGATGGTGAAAAAGAAGAGAGGAGACAGAGAACAAGGAGGGGGACGGCGAAGAGGCCCATAACGTAGAGCCTTGTGCAATATTCAAAACCAAAAAATAGCCAGGCATGGTGGCGCGCGCCTTTAATCCCAGCACTTGGGAGGCAGAGGCAGGTGGATCTCTGAGAGTTCAAGGCCAGCCTGGTCTACAAATTGAGTCGAGGATGGCCAAGATAACATAGAGAAACCCTGTCTCGAAAAAAAAATTTTTTTAAATAAATAAATAAAAAGTAACTGAGGGGATGAAGAGATGGCTCAGTGGTTAAGAGCACTGGCTGCTCTTCCAGAGGACCTGGGATTGTACCACAGTGCCCACAGCTCACAGCTGTCTGTAACTCCAGTTCTAGGGGACCTGACACGCTCTTCTGGCCTCCTCAGGCACCAGGCACATACGTGATACACATGTACAATGCAGGCAAACATACACATAAAAGTTCAAAACAAACACAGTAACTCAGAATGGATCACTGACCTAAATGTTAAACATACAACTATACATTTTCTAGAAGAAAACACATTTTTATGCAATTTTCCCCCTAGTACAAATCTCTATAGTATCTCAAAATCCCTGAGGTTTGGCTAGATGATAAATAATAGAAATACATGTTTTATAGTTCTAGAAGCCCGGAGAGTTCAAGGTCACACATGGTGTCTAGGCAGGGCTTGCTTCAAAGCTGGCAGTTTTTTGCACCATCCTCACCTGGTAGAAACAATAACACTCGGTCCTCACTTGTTAGAAGAGATGGAAAGGCCAAGAGAGCCAAGGCAGTTCTCTGGAAGGCAGAGTCCTGGTGACCTAATGCCATAAGGCCAGTTACTTCCTAATCACCTGCGTGGCTTTCTGTTGCCATTGCCTTGGTAACGAGACTTCAGAATATGAATGTTGTAGGGGTGCAAACATTATAAATAACTGTCCCCTCGGATCTAGAGCAGGTGAAGATGCCCGTTCTTGGCTCTTCTGTCCAAGTGAGTTATGACAGCACAAGGCAAGAGAAGTAAATACCCTGCAAAGAGAATTGGAAAGGAACAGAAAAAAAAAAAAAAAAAAACCAGGTGGTGGTGGCGCCCACCTTTAATCCCAGCACTCGGGAGGCAGAGGCAGGCGGATCTCTGTGAGTTCGAGGTCAGCTTGGTCTACAAAGTGAGTCCAGGACAACTGAGGCCCCGCAGAGAAACTCTGTCTTGAAAACAAAAACAAAACAAAACAAACAAACAAACAAAAAATGCTTTCTTCAATTGAAAGGCAATCAATCGTGTATGTCTGGGAAAGGAAGTCCTGAATGAATGTGTATTCTAGACATAGTTCCAAGTGCCTCAACCCCACAAGAGTAGCAAAGCCTTTCCCAGATGAGGCTCAGAGAGATGGCGAAGGCTTCTGGTCCAAGTGCAAATGTTGACAGCTTGCACAGAAAGCAACCACCATAGCTTTCTACCCCGACCCCCACCCCACCCCACCCCTACCCCTCCACTATTTAACTGCACTCAGAGATTAGTTAAACCCACCTCCTTTTTTGTTCATAACAATCCCTGTTCCTTGTTGGATTGTATGCAATAGCCCCGCCTCCCTGTCTACCTGTGTAAACTAAACACTTAGAGCTTCTGGGGTGCTGAGGTGGCTCTATCAGGGAGCGCAGTCAGCCAGGTCCCAGCTTTTCTACGCCTCCCTGTGTTTGTCTGGTCTTCGTTCCCTCCATGCCTCTCTCAGGTCAGGCCCCTGAGGCGAGCTGGATGAGGCAGTCCCGGAATTCAAAGCACTTGAGAACAAAATGGCCAGCGCTGGTTAGCTGCCACAGTCAGTTGAAGGGCTTGCAAGGTCAATGGATAAAATTAGTTGCATTCCCCACACAATTAGGATATGAGATTTAAAGCATTTTAGTAGCATAAAAATTAAAAACATATTAATAACTGTAATAAAAAAATCTCTGTCCCAAGTTATAAAGCAACCCTGAGGGCGAAAAATATAAGAAAATGAAGAGAGATGCTGTTTGTGTCTGGGAGACTGGATATTAATATGTGACATTAATAAATTGATGTCTCCATTCAATTCTATCCTCCTGGAGTCCCCCAAGTTCTTTCATTGATAATAACATTAATATTAATGTTTCTGGGCTCTGAGGAACAGCTGGCATCCCATTTTGAGTTTTGGTTGTTTTTTTGTTTTTTTTTTTTTCCCCTGCAACTTCAGCTCCCTGTGTGACCACATGGAATAGCATTTGGGAGTTGTCAGTTGAAGACATTCACTGAAACTCTCAATGGACCCTCAGAATTAAAGTTCAGCTCAAGTGGGAGACATCCAGGAAGAAGAGAAACAGGTCCAAGGACCCCAGACTAGTTGAACAGGACCCAGTCTAGAAAATGAACAAAATTCCCATTTGGGAAAGAGACAAAGGTCCCCTGATGTTGGACGGGGGATTTAGTAGAGACCTGATGTTTGCCAAAGACCTGGGGACTAGCCCTGTGGGTAGCAATCAGCCAGAACCCCAGTACCTCAGGACATAACCCATTCTGTAAAAGCCTGATGCCTTTCCATGTGTCGTGTGTAAGGCAATTTATCCATGCACAGCCCAGGTGCAGGCCCTGTCTACCTGCAGCAGCTCTGAGCTTACCTGGCTCTGTGGGTATCAGCACACCCCAGGGCGGATCTCAAACCTCACAGCCAGTGTCTTTCTTCCTGAGGGCTGGCTTGTTCCAGCCCCTTTCTGCCTTATAGGACCTAACCTGGAATGAAGCCAAACTGCAGAGTTCCTCACTGAGGGAGACAGGCCCACCCTACATTCTAATCATGGGATCCCTGATTTGTGAGTAAATGTGAATCTTGAGACCAGCCCCACGGCCCTACTGGGCTGAAAGGCTGATGACATCTCCAAGTCTTCCACATGTGATTTTAGATGTTTTGTGTTAATAAATAATAAAGTCTGATGATCATGAGAAAGGCCCTTGAGGCACACAAACAACATCATGAATTTTGTTTCACTGAAATGTAGATGAAATGCCACATGTGAGCTGGGAAGTTGGCTCAGCCAGTAAAGATGCTTTCTGCACAAGCCAGGTTACCCGAATTCCACATCTGGAAACCCACATAAAAGATAGAAGGATGGAATCCACTCTCAAAGTTACCCACTGACCTCTACCTATGTCCCCTGCCATAATGACAATATTAAATAAAATTTAGAACCCATAAAGTATAGTATGAAAATACATATGTGTCAGGATTGGATATCTATCTTATGAAAGGCACATACGACTTCATGATTAGGAACATAATAGGACACAAGAGTTACTCGTTTGATGGCTGGAAAGATGGCTTAGCAGAAAAAAGCTACTTGCCACCAAGTTTGAAGCCTTGAGTTCCATTCCTGGGCCCACATGGTAGAAGAAGAGAAATCCAGCTCATGATGAGTGTCCCCTACCTACAGGCATATGCTGTGATGCAGGAGCTGGAGTGAGGGTCCACACAGTAAACAGATAAATGTCATGTGGTCATGAATCACTCCCACTTGGTTACATGATATCCAACCTTCAGACATTGCTGCTTCCTCTAACGTGTTGTGACGTAAGTTTGTTACATATTTTGGATTGTATATGGACATCATATCAATTGATTTGTCTTTTTAGCATAGGAAAAAAATAAGTAAATTGGGGGAATTATCATCTTGTCATTGGCCATGGGATCTATATACAAGGCAATGTCTTTGACTGTTTTATATTTAGACAAGTACGCATTCCATTCATTTTAAGATTAATTTTCACAGTAAAAACTTAAGTTGATTCCAAGATAAATAGAAATTTAGAATGTCAAAATAATATTGAAAGCTGTACTCAGGGTTAGAGGTCCGCAGATGATCTCTAAACCTATGTAGAGCCAACCAGGTGGCTTTTGTAACCAAGCCTGAAGACCTAAGTTTGAATCCCAGGGCCTACAAGGTAGAAGGAGAGAACCAGCTCCCACAAGCTGTCCTCGACTTCCACACATGCATCATATCACATGTGCTTCCCACACGAAACAGACAAACAAATAAATAAATCTAATTTTAAAACTATAATCTACTATAATAATAATAATGAAATAATAATCTACTACAATATAGAGTGTGGTATTGGGGTGGAGTTAGGTACCACCCTCCTGAGTCCAGAACAGAACATAGCCCACTGGTTCTGATCAAAGTATCCACAGCAACTCAACAGGGAAGGAAAATATTTCCAAAAGATGGTGCTAGAGCTGCTGGTTAATCATGTGGAGAAACAGGCCACCTTTCCCTGTCCAGGAAGGACAATTAGGACTGCATCACACACTCAAACATAGGGCTAATTATCAGGAAGGAATCCCTGGAGACACAAACCACCATGATCACAAAAGAAGCAGAAAGAACTCATCTCTACCAAACTTTAAAAATGAGAAGTGGTAAGAGGTGGAGGCAGGAGGATTGGGGATGAAAGGCTATCTGGGCTCTATGAGACTCACTCTCAAAACAAATGAACAAACAAACAAAAACAACTGAGATGCTGGCACTTTGAAAGCCACAGCTAAGAACATGGGAAGATAGACTCCAGAGAAGACCTGCAGCATCACCTCTAGCTGACGCAGGTTGTGTGCACAGGATATTTAAGGAACGCCTGCAAATCAGCAAAACAATAAGCCCCCTTGAAAGGAGGCAATAAAGGGACTGGTGAGACGGCTCAGTGGTTAAGAACTTTTCCAGAGGTTCTGAGTTCAAGTCCCAGCAACTACATGGTGGTTAACAACCATTTATAATATGATCCAATGCCTTCTTCTGGTGTGCATGAAGACAGTATACTCACACATACAACAAATAAATAAAGCCAGGCAAGGTGGCACATGCCTATAATCCCAGCACTTGAGAGGCAGAGGCAGGCGTATCTCTGTGAGTTTGAGGCCAGCCTGGTCTACAAAGAGAGTTCCAGGACAGCTAAGGCTACACAGAGAGACCTTGTCTCAAAAAACCAAAAACAAACAAATTAATATTTTCAAAAATTGTTTTTCTTTTAATAAAAGGAGGCAATACGTCCTAACAGACCCTTCATTAGAAAAATGTTATCAAATGGCAGATAAGCATGTGGAAATGTGCCCAGCATCAGCTCAGCAGCCAATGGGGAAGTATCAACTAAAACTAAATTGACATCACTTCCCTCTCCCGGCTAACAGGGAGGAAGAACTGATAAATTTTGTCAAGAGTGTAGACTAACTGGGCTCTCACACACTGACGATAGGAGTATAAAATGGCAGTGACTTTATAAAAAGTTTTGCCAATTATGCTTTGTTTTTAAATTTGTATGTGGGGTAGTGTTCAAGAGCATTGACTGTTCTTCTAGAGGACCTGGGTTTAATCCCTAGCACCCACATGGCAGCTAACAATTGTCTGTAACCCCCGTTCCAGGGAATCTGAACCCCTCCTTTGACCTCCACAGATACCATGCACACATGTGGTACACAGACATACATGCACATGAAATGCTCTTACATATGAAAATAAAAATTTAGAAATCTTTAAATTTTGTTATGTAAATGTGTGCCATATGTGTGCAGGTGCCAGTGAAGGTCAGAAGAGGGCGCCAGATCCCCTAGAGCTGGAGTGGGGGGCGGGGGGAGGGGCGGCGATCTGGCCAACGTAAATGCCGGGAACTGAACCCAGCTCCTCTGCAATATCAGCAAATGTGCCCTTACCTGCTGAGCTACCTCTCCAGCCCCTTCTCTCCAGCCCCTTGGCAATTTTCTAGAAAGCTAAATATATACTCACCCGTTGACCCAGCTGTTTCCCCATAGGTGTTCACTGCGGAGAAATGAGAACATATGTCCACAAGAAATTGTATTTGCTCGAGAATATTCACAGCAGCGTTGTTCACACTAGAAGAAAACGGGAAGCAATCCAAACACCTACAGTCAAAAGAGCAGGGGAAAAGAAGAAGAGAGAGGGAGAGGGAGGGGGACGGAAGGGGAGGGGGAGGGAGGGAGGAGGGAGGGAGGGAGAGAAAGAGAGAGAGAGAGAGAGAGAGAGAGAGAGAGAGAGAGAGAGAGAGAGAGAGAAGGCAGCCCTGACCTGCACCATCAGTATTCCCTGGTTCACTGAGTGTCCACACACAGCAGCATCTCCCTAGGTCTTGTTTTGGGTTTGACGTGTATGGGTATTTTGCCTGCATGTGTGTATGTGGATTGTGTGCATGCCTGGTGCCTCTGGAGGCCAGAATAGAGTCCCGGATTCCCAGGACTAAAGTTACAGGTGGATGCGAGCTGTCGTGTGGGTGCTGGGAATTGAACCTGGATCCTCAGAAAGAGCAGCCAGTGTTCCTACCCACTGAGCCATCTCTCTAGCTCCATCTTTCGAAGTCTTAATTTCCACACGCTTGAGTGATAGCGCTAGCTCTGGTCAGTGGAATATTTTTTTTAAATAGCTCCCTTCATTTGCAGCTCAAGTTTTTCCTTGTGGAAAATATCACATCACACAACTTGTCAATTCAAAGAAAGCGGAGCCATGCTCAGAGAGAGCGCGCGTCTCTGAATAGGCACATATAGTGACAGTGCGATCCCGCTTAAACATGCCAATTTGCAAAGCAGTTTCGGTGCAGCCCGTCCACAGCCACCAAAGAAAGCTAAAGAGGGCCAAATTCACAATCCAGGGGGGAAGAGATTTTGTGGCCAAACAGCAAAGCCGAGGGAAATCTAAATACTCAGAAGCAGATGCACTGACTACTTAACTTCCATCTAAACAACTTCCAGTGCTGACAAAAGATGCGGGCGCTTCGTCGGCATTAGAGTTCAAAATGGAGGGGTTTCACAATGTCACCCCTACTTCTCTCTCTCTCTCTCTCTCTCTCTCTCTCTCTCTCTCTCTCTCTCTCTCTCTCTCTCTCCCTCCCTGGCATAACTTATTTTCTCTAAAATGTACTTACGGTCACCAAACTGTTCACTTACTGTAGTGAGGCTTTTTAATGTATGTTTTTCGCCAAAATGAAAAGTAAAATGGTCTTGGATGCCAGCACATCCCAAGGGACCGTTCTCTACAGGAGGCCCTCCTTCCTCCTGCCCTCCCAGAAAGCGCGTGTGAATCATCTAGGAATGGTTCCCGCTGGAGGACGCGTCTGGCGTTAGTCCTGACAATGACAGTCCGTTATCTTCAGTGCTGGCTCAGTCTTCAAAAGAACCGTCAGCACTACTGAAAACTCTGAACCACAAGAAGCATGTCAGTGGAGGTTGTCTCCATTCCAGATTCCTTTTGAATTGTCTCTTGCCTTTAGTTTAAGCGACAACTATAACTTCAGCGACTGCCCGTCTGCCTCGATGCAAGCCATACAAAACCCACAATTCTCCAAGAAAGCTGCGTTTTGTAAAGAAGTTGATTTAAATATGAACCTCATGGAGTGGGTTATTTATGGAGTCTTGCCCTCTCTGAAAAGGATAGACGCTGCATTTAATTTGATAAGCCATCTTTTATGGCATGAACAATATTGGAAGCATCATGTAAGCAATACTGAAATTGGACATATTTGGCACAGCAAAAGGAAGTTGTATTGCCAAGAGCTGGGTTCTTACAGTTTTAAGGTAAATACAGAATAAGGTTACTCAAGATGTTTTTATTAAATAAGGTATTTCACTGTTCACCTGAATGCCTTGGAATTAGAGTGTCTCAATAGTCAACTATGAGCAAGCAGAAAAAGATTGCTCCATTTATTTATTTGTTTGTTTGTTTGTTTTTATTTATTTGATGACTCCCATTCATGACTTAATAGAAACTGAGTGGTCTGGTCATGAGAACACAGTGAGTCCTCAACAGAGACCTTAGGTAAGTTCTTTTCCTTTGAGAATTTCTCTTTCTATTTTTAAAAAATTCAGTTATTTTTATTAAGGTGAGTGTGTATGTCCCTGCTTATTTGTATGTGCCCACAGAGACCAGAAGAGGGCATCAGATCATCCTGCAACTGGAGTTACAAGCAGTTGTAAGTTACCAGATGTGGCTTTGGGAACTGAGTGTGGGTCCTTGCAATAGGTGCCCTTAGCTGGTGAGCATAAGACATTTTTTCTCTTGTTAGACACGGTGCTATATGCCTTTAATTCCAGCACTTGGAAGGCAGAGGCAGGTGGATCTCTGAGTTCAAGGCCAGCCTGGTTTACAGAGCGAGTTCTAGGACAGTCAGGGCTACTTTCCTCTCCCTCAACCTCAACTGCTCCCTCCTTCCCTCCCTCCCTCCCTCCTTCCCTCCTTCCCTCTCCTCCTTCTCCTTCTTCTTCTCTCTCTCTGTCTCTCTCTCTCTCTCTCTCTCTCTCTCTCTCTCTCTCTCTTCTCTCTCTGTATAGCTAGAGGAAAACCTCACCATCTAACTTATTTGAGGTGGTCTCTTGTCTACTGTTAAATATACAGGGCTAGCTGGTCCTTGAGCTTCCAAGATTTCCCTGTCTGTCTCCATCTTGTCATGGGAATGCTGGGAGTGCAAACACAGATCCTCAGGTTTCTCTTAAGCACTTTTACCCACAGAGCTGTCTTCCAATGCCTTGGTTTCCATTTCAATGTGCTCACACCTCTACCTCCAAGAACAACCTAGAGGACCAGTGGGAAGGCACGTCCTAAAACAGAAGGGCAGAAGAGC
Organism: Acomys russatus; assembly: GCF_903995435.1. Taxonomy (NCBI): domain Eukaryota; kingdom Metazoa; phylum Chordata; class Mammalia; order Rodentia; family Muridae; genus Acomys; species Acomys russatus. The sequence continues at coordinate 38,543,617 of NC_067147.1, read as the reverse complement.
ATGGGATTCTCCATAGCCCTTCAAAGCAAATCGTGTCAGGGGCCAAGAGGTTCATGGGCTCCGGAACCAGCTGCCTGGGTTTGAGCCTTGCTAAGCGGGGTCATTTAAGGCTCAGTTTTCCTGTTTTTAAAGTGGGAACGGGCGGGGCTCCCCATCTTGCTTATCACAGTGATTGACAACTAACTCATGTGGCGCTCCTGGCTGTAAGGTCTGAAGCAATCAATGTATTCGCCAGCCAGTGTCCTTGTTGTTTAAGTGTTGCCCACTTCTAAGCACACGAGTCAGTGCCACGCCCACAGTTGTGTCCTGAGGAGTCCACAGAGACTCTGAACTCAACATCTGAACCCCAGCTCACCATTTCTCCCCAACCTGTATGTACCCCCTCATCACCTCACCATCTCTCCTACTGACTCCAAGTCCCCAAAGTTGTGGCACAAAGTCCAGAGAGACTTCTTTCTCCCTCTATGTGTCCCCAAGGCCTACTCCATGTAGACCTGGGTCAAGGTCCTCTTGTTCTAGGACCATTCAGTCCTAGAACACCTCCCTCCCTGTCTACTCCCTCTCAGATTGCTGTCCCAAAGATGCTCCTGGCACAGCACCCATGAGGCCTTCTGCAGTCAGTCAGCTGCTGTGACTCCATCCTATCTCCCTAGTCAGATCTCAGCTCTAGCACGCAGGGCTAGCCCTGGCTGGGGTGGCCCCTTCCTCTCTCTCTCTTCCCTAATGTCCGGTCATACACCCCTTCTGCCTCTCACTTTTCTACCTCAGGACCTTTGTCCCTGTGACTTAACGCCTGGAATCCCTCCTTACCCATCTTCCGTGTTTACGGCTTCATTCTCTTACCCCTGGGGATACCTCCCAGCACCCTGGCTTTGGGACTGGAACCCACCTAGGCTATACTTGCCCATAACCAGTGCCCATTATACAAGCTGAAGTGTTGTGGGTAAGGAATGTTGGAACCCCCAGTCGGAGATGATTGTGAAGGTCAAGATGGGCAAATCCCAGGGGAGAGACATCTTCTGAAGGACCTAGCCAGTCATCCTCAGCTGTCAGGGTCATCAGAAATGAGGGTGGGGTACTAAGAAACTGCCACAGCCAACAGGACCCTAAAGGGTCACAATGGGATGGGTCCTCCACTGGGACCCCAGCATAGAACAAGGATGGTGGTGGTAAGGCCGTGCCAAGGTAACTTGGGTTAATGCTAGTTCATCATGATGTACCACCAGGGGCTCATGACATGAAGCAAACATTCCATATGTGTGTTAGACATGACAAAGGGGACTGCCTAAGGGACATGGAGAAACTTTCTATATTGTACTTTAAAATTTTTCTGCAAATCAAAAATCTCCACCAAAATAAAGTCTGCTTTCAAAAATGATCAATAAAAGAATGTTGACACCCAACGTGGTGGCACTTGCCTGCAATCCCAGACAACTGGGCAGGAAAGACAGGAAGACCAGGAGACCTAGTCTCAAAATAAAACAAAACTAGAGACAGTGTAGTGTCTCAGCTGTCTCTTCTCACCCTCTGGGATTCTGGGAGTGAACTGAGGCAGCCAGGTATGGCAGCAAGTGACTTTACCCACTGAGCCGTCCCACCAGCTGTATTTGTTGCTGTATAGTGTGTGGTATACGCGTTCCTGTGTGTGCACCTGTGTGTGCACCTGTGTGTGCACGCAGATGGAGGCCAGAGGTTGACGTTTTCTTGATCACTTGTCACCTTGTGTTCTGAGAGAGGGATTCTTGCTGAGCCTGGCGATTATCTATTGTGTAGACTGGACAGCGAGTCCCAGGAGTGCTCTGGTACGCAGGGTCTGAGCATCCTCCAACAGCAAAGGGACTTCAGGACTCACTGGGCCCTGCTTTTTACTGGGTGTTCTGGATCTGAATTCAGGATTTTCTGGTTTTGTAGCAAGCACTTTACTGGCTGAGCCATCTCTCCAGTGAGTTCCATCTTGAGACCCACTCTGGAGGGTGGGACTCACCTTGATCTCGGTCAGCTTACTACCTGGGTCTCTCATTACCTTCATCTGTGATTGGGGTCCCCATAGCATCTACCATGTGTGTGGTTAGCGTGTAAAGGACTTAGGCCAGGATCAGTACTGGCTATGCTAATATTATTGCAAACTGAAGGAATTCAATAACTCAGTTTACAAACCTCTAGGGGTCCCTCTGCCCCGCACTAATCAGGAAAGGTCTCATGAACTTAAACTTTCAAATCTTCCCACTCACGATCCCGCATATCCCCGACTCCTCTCCCCGAGGAAACAGAAATCTCTACTGGGAGGGTCTCAGAAAGGTGGACCCGGGGACAGTTCCGCAGCCTACTTTGCCTTCCAGAACTTGCTGAGGCGCCGAAGAGGCTGAGGCTGCAGTGCGCCGCCTAGTGGCACCTACGAGCATGGCCAGGGCTGGAGTCGCCACGTGTGAGCATGCTGCCAGCCGCTCCTGCAGGGAGCCCCAAAGGCTGCTTTCAAATCATAATTGTTTTAAAATAGGTAGCTGTTATTCAGCTAGATTAGAGCATGTATGCATATTCCTTTTAGTCCCGAGAAGTGGTGATTATTTCCCTTTTACAACGAGGAGACTGATGCCCGGAAAGGGTAACTAAATGGCTTGAGATCTCCCAGGAGGTAAGAAAAACAGCAGGGAGTGGGGATGGGGTGCCCCCCCAATGGGCGCTACATCTATCAGCTCGGCACTTTCCAGTCCAACATGCTATCCTGTTTGGAAGATATGCGAGTGGTCCCCCCAGCATCTGCAGCTTCTATCAAGGGTCAACACTGGCCCAAGCTTTCAAAGTGGTTGTGACCCCCAACAAAGATTGTCCTGCCTCCAGCCTCAAACATCCTCACCACAATCCCCCAAACACCTCTGCATAGGCCTCCACCTCACATGGAGGGTCTTCTCATGGCCAGGGTAGGCCTTGGATCAGTAACTTTTCTATTTCTCTTGTCTCAATGTGTCCTACAGTGTTCAAGAAGCAGCAGCATTGAAGATGCCATGATAAATAGGGAAAGCAGACACCAGTGTTGGCAACCAGTGACCTCGCTCTTGCTTAACCAGAAGCAGCCCCTCTCCCTGCCTCCCCCCTTGGCTGAGTGCCATGGCACAGAGTGTGGAGACACTTCTGGAAATTTCTGTACAACTTCTCTACTGTGCTATCCCTGGGGCTGTAGACCTTGGGCATGGGAGGGAGGTAGTCATTCCCAGTTGAGGGCCAAGATGAGGTTACCTGGGCTAAAAGGGGGGCTATCTACAGGTAGCTGGGAAAGGCATTTTCCTGAGATGTAACACAGGAAGGGGCCCAGGGGAGATATAGAAGATTCCCTCAAAACTGACCCTAGTTATAGAGAGCCGCACCTCTGGGAGCAGATGTTAAAACTGGAGAGGTTAAGCCGGGCATGGTGGCACACGCCTTTAATCCCAGCACTGGGGAGGCAGAGGCAGGTAGATCTCTGTGAGTTCCAGGCCAGGTCTAGGACAGCCAGAACTACACACAGAGAAACCCTGTCTGGGGAAAAAAGAAAAGAAAAGAAAGGAAAAGAATGGAGAGATTGTGTGATGAGAAAACACAGAGGGCATAAGGACACACGAGTCATGAAAAAGAAGAATGTAATATAGCTCTAATTTTTACCTAGTTTCACCTCTGTTGTAGATGTATTTGTTCGTTTCTGTGTGGTGAATTAGTGAATTAAAAAAAAAAAAAATGTCATTGACAGTAAAAGTGCAGAGCCTAAAGGAAGTTCCATGGCCTCAGCATGGCTGCTCTAAGCACAGAGAGGTCCACTGAGGCATAGAGCAAGGAACACCTCCCCAACTCCAACCCCCATCCCAACTCCCTACCGCAAGGGTTAGACTGGCTGCTTTAAAAGCTGGCTGTGTGATGCTTTCATTTGTGAGTTAATTAAAATAAGGTGATTTTTTTTCTTTTTTCTTTTTTTTTAAGTAGAGAGAGAGATTCCAGACTGAGGAGTGGAGCAAGGCTAGGTAGGAGGGAGGAAAATGCTTGTTATCCTCCCCCCCCCAACCCCCCCCCCCCCTACATCAGACCTCTTTCCCCAGCAGGAAACTCTGTAATATCCCACTGAGCTCTCAGGCATAGCACCCTTGCCCTTGTGTCCCTGTTTCAGGTCTAAGCATGAGATGTGAGTGCTGATGTCCATGCACCCACACGTGTTTCCTGTTGGTCTTTAAATATCCAAATACCTGTTTGTCTTTCCAGTCTGATGCCTGTGTGTGTATGCCCGGCGGTGTGTTTGGGATTTTTAATCTTGTGGGCTTTGGTCTGTGGGTGTGTTTCTAGGTGGACGTCTATTTGTACACAGGGTGTTTTGGGGAAAGGTCATCTTGCACCTGTGTCTCTCTGTCGTATGTTTTCTTCTATGTTCCTTTGCAGGTATGTGTAACTGTCCAGGGGGTGTGTATGGCTGCGTGCTTGTGGTCTGGGATGGGTGGAGTTGGCTGGGTGTGATCAGCCACTACCCTTGCTCATGCTGTGCCAGGCCAGACTAAAAATAACCAGTTTTACCTTTGCCCACAGAAACCAAAGTCCTGCCTTGGGCGTTCACTCCACTTGTATTCACCCCACCCCCCACCCCCACCCCTGCCTTTGGTGGCCAGCCATGATGTAGGGTGTTGCCTACATCCACTGCCTCCTATAGACTTCCAGTCTTCAGTATGTGGAGTTGGGTCGGAAGTCCCACTGCCATTGCCCCTTCCCCCAACACAGCTAGGACAGGTCTTTTCTGATCTCACACTACCAACCTTCTGGCCAGCAACCATGGCTCCCAAACCCTTTGTTTTCCAATCTAGGAACAATGTGGGAATATTTGGTTCTTTTGAAGTCCTTACCACTACCACCTTAGGCACCTCCCACACCTCCCACCAACTTCAGAGCCTGGCTAGGCTGCTCTCTGCCTGAAGAAGTGTGCTGCCTCCATATGTGAGGACTTTCCCACTTCTGCAAAGAAGTGGTCAGGCGATTCAGGGCTAGGTGGCAGCAGGGAGACACTTGGTATCGGTGAGTCCCTTCTCAAAGCCAATCTAGGCCCCAGGGGATTGCTGAGGCGACTCCAAGCACCCCCCCACTCCCCATCCCCACCCCAAGTAGTGCTTGCCTTAGACTCATAGAGATCCTGCCTTCACCGGGAACACACCCCTCTCCCCTTCGCTCTTCACTCAAAGCTGTGCCATCTTGGACAAATGGCTTTACATCCCTGTGCCCCCATTCTCTATAAAAAATGAGCACATATGGTACCTACTCCAGAGAGTCCTGGAATTGGCTGGGGAAATGATGCCCATTAGTGGACTGCCACGCTGAGGTGTTGTTTATATCATCTGATGCACAAGACACCCCCCCCCCCAAGTCTCATCTGGTCACATAAACTTGTGAGTCCACCTTTGGGTGATGAGGACTTTCTACAAAAATCTTGGGAACAGAGGCTACCATTTGTGCCCCACTTTCCTTCTATTTCCTACATTCTGTTCCTCGAACTCCTGTGAGACAACTAACATCATTACTCCTCACTTCACAGGTGACAGTGGTAGAAACAGGTAAGTAGCTCCTTCAAGGTCACACACTGAGCCAAACACAGCAGCAGGCCCTGTCCCACACACCTCCCATTTTCACTCGGGCTGGTTCACCATATCCTAGGATGAGCTATCCTTTCAGATCCCCTGTAAAGAGTTCTGTCCTAAAGCCTGGGCTTGGTAGCATACACCTTTAATTCCAGCACTCGGGAGGCAGAGGCAGGCGGATCGCTGTGAGTTCGAGGCCAGCCTTGTCTACAAACTGAGTCCAGGACAGCCAAGGCTAACATAGAGAAGCCCTGTCACAAACAAACAAACAAACAAACAAACAGAGTACTGTCCTAGGCCATGTAGACAAGTGGAACCAATCATGACTGGAACTCACGCAACTCCCTACCTACATCCCCCTGCTCCACCAGGACTTGAGGTTTAGATATTTTTCTTAACCCTCCCCGACACCCCCTTTTGAGACAGAATAAAGCGAAAGCTGATTTGTACTCTTCTAAACTAAGCAGAGTACGAATATTGATGTTCTTTATTTGCGGGAAGAAAATTCGACAGGTTTCCGGGTGCTCTGGAGTCTACGTTCTTCAAAGATCCCCTCTGATAGGCCCCAGCTCGGACGCGCCAGCACAGTGGTAGGGTAACCCCCTCGCTGGGCCCCGCGGCCCCGCCCCTGCCTTCTAGGCCCCGCCTCATAGCGCGTAAGGCCCCGCCCCGGCCCGCTGACTCTAGGGCGAGCGCGCCGCGGCGCTGGGCATTGTGGCCGGCGGCGGGGCGGGCGTAGGCGCCAAGCCGCTGGGAGCGGCAGGTCGCGGAGAGGTGTGCTTACCCCACTCGGACAGACTTCGTGGTGCGGCCGCTGTGAGCGCCGCTGAGCTCACTCCACTGGGATCGCACAACTTCGGAGTAGGGCGCGGACGGCGCTCGCAGCGGGGAAGCGCGGAAAGGGCGCACCAGAGCCTCCGGGATCCCTAGCGGCATCCGACTCCCCGAGCGATCCTGGCGCAGCGTGCCTGCGACTGCGCCTACGGAGGGCACGGGCTGGCGCTGCCGGGCGCTTGCTAGGACGACGAGGCGAAGGCGAAGGCGGAGAGGCTGGGGCCCCGGGAAGAGCCCCGAGGGAGAGGCGCCCGGGCCGGGCGACGGGAGCATGAGGGCCCGGAGCGGGGCGCGGGGCGCGCTGCTTCTGGTGTTGCTGCTCTGGTGGGACCCGACACCGAGCCTAGCAGGTAAGAGCGAGTGAGAATGGGATGCGGACCTGGCGCGTCCAGGTGTCTAACTGCAAGTTCGGGTGGTTCTTGGCGGAGTCGCTGCGCTCCGAGAGCGCAGTGGACGCGCCCAAGTTAAAAGGAGGCTTTGGTGCCCAGGAGTGGGGCGACGCTTTGCCACCTGGGGTGCTGCGTAAGCTCAAAGCTCCCTGCTCCTGCCTTCAAGGGATCGTAGCTTGGCTCTTGAAATGGGGTCTGATTCATTTCCAAGTGACCCCTGATTACCACCGAAAAACTGTCGCCACCAGGGCCAGGTGTCTGTGTGTTCGCCGCTGTTTGGCTGCAACTTAAGTCTGAGTCCGGGCTCAGCTCCCGCAGGCGCCCGCGGGCTGCTCGCACAGCATTCTGCGGGCCACAGGGTGAGAGCTGGGGACTGCGGAACAACCCTGGAAGTGCTTGATCCCCTCGGCCTTTGGGCAGCTGAGGCCCGAAGGCTTTAGCTATTGAAGGGGGGAGGGGCCGAGTCCTGCTTCTCTGAGGTGCGGCGCCGGCGGGTTTGGAAGGGTTTGGTGGTTGGTGAATTGTTTCTGGGTGAGTGTTGGCAGAAAGTGGAGGGATGTAATGGCCCCTGTCGACTTTCCCAATTTTAAATAGGTTATTGGCAATCTTCTCACTATCTGGGGGGAATAGACCAGGTGAGCTCGCGCCTCTGCATCGCACCTGGTCCCAGCAAGATGCTCGAAGAGGGTTTGGTGGACTCGTAAGTTTATAAAGTCTCTAATCCTCCTCTCTTACTGCGAACGTGGAGGTGTCTTGCTGGCCCTGTAGTAGCTCGGTTAGGCGTTGCAAAGTGAGCCGCGTCTTCCTTGGAAGGAAAAGTACACAACTCTCGCCAACCTCTCTAGTATACCCAAGCAGGTGAACTACGGTCAGGGTGACTTGACTCCCGCAGCGGGGGGCGGGAGCTGGAGGGGCACCCTAAACAAAGACTTCTCCAAGCAAAGGCTGAGAACCGGGCAAGAAAACTGTAGCAGAAAGTGCTACAGTTGACGCTTCCCTTCCCATCCCACCTTCCTCAGTGATGATGACATCGCCTCCCCCTCCTCCCCAACTCTTCCTTCAAGAGCTAAAGGTCCCTCCTCTGGAATTAATGATTCCCACGGCCAGAGCTTGCTTTTAGCACATCCCCCACTTTTTATTTTTCCCCAAGCCTTGTGCTGTAAAGTTACAACACTAAATCATTTGATCCAAGTTAATTATGATTTGGGCAGACTCAGGTATTTAAAGCAGTGTTTGAAGGTAATGATGGGGGAAGGGGTGGGTAGGTGAAATGACCAGCCTCGTTTTTTAAAGGGTGCAGTTAGATGTGGGAGATGCTGGATTGGGTGTTAGTTTCTGTTTGAGGGTGTCTGGGGTGGACTGGAGGGTAGAGTGAAGTCTTTGGAAATGGCACACGGGCCAGGTTGCAACTTGGGAGACATTTTTTTCATGTGTGTGTGTGTGTGTATGTATGTGTGTGTGTCAGCAGGGTAGTGGGATCTGGAATAGATACCAGGGTTACTGGGGGTGGGGCTGCACTTGGAGAAAAATGGGACTGGTGGGTCTGGAGTTCTCTGGGTGGGTGGGCTAGGCCAGGAATGCTGGAGATGGCTTACATTTTCTGCTTAACAAAGCATTCCGCCCCCCCCCCCCGACTTTCCCGGAAGAAACCCCAGGCCCAGGGCTTTGATGGATTTGGGCACGAACAGTGCCCAGTCAGAAGTGGCCTCTAATACCCAGCTTTGATTTCTCCCGAGTGAGCAGAGGCAGTGTTGAAATTGTGCTCATTACATAGCGCGGTGGGAGCCTCCTGCCCACCAGGCTGGAGAAGGGCCAGCCACTGGGGTCTGCCTGCAGCCTTCCTTTGCCCAGAATATGCTTCCCTTAGGAGGCTACCATATGGAGGAAGATATCCCTCTTCCTCCCACACAGCCCCGGCTTCCCCTGTGCCCCAGGTACAAAGCATCTCTCAACCAGAATGCTCTTTGGGTTTTTCCAGTGCTTCCCTCCTGATCCCATTTCACTGATGGGGAAAAGCGAGGCCAGAACACAGGTTTTCTCCCCCACATCTTGTCTTCACTTCACACTTTTCGGACTAGTATGCTGGGCTTCTTTATGTTAGTTGGGCCAACTTCAGCTGGAGGGGCGGGGGACGGGGAGACTGCCCTTCCACCCCCTTCAACCTGGCTGTGATGAGATGACTATTGCTGAGGTAGGAGAGATTACAGGGAAGGCTCCAAAGTACAGGCACTTCGCTCCTCTCTCCTGAGAATATGGCAGTCAGACCCATAGGAAGACACCAGGCAGTAAACGACTGGCAGGGAGAGGCCACTTCAAAAGCACTTGGGAGTCTCCCTCTACCCCACCCCACCCCATCCAGCCCTTCCAAAGCCTCTGGCTGGGACGGTGGAGAAGTAGCTGAGAGCTCTTGATCAGCCTTTTAAAGGTGCAATTAAAGTGGGAGTTTTCCTAGTGTCTGAGCTGGTGCCGCTGGTGTGGCTCGTTGGTGTCTCACCCTCAACTCCCCCCTGCCCAGCACTAAGCACCCATCCTCGCTTAAACAAATGGAAAATCAAGTGTCTTAATGGGCTTTCTCATTAAAGTGGAAGAACCAGGCGTGAGAGGAATGTTTCCTGAAATCTCTCCCGCTCTGGCCCAACCCCCTCCCCCTACACAATGGGGAATTCCGTAGGACCTAACAGCTCCCTTCTTTTTAACTGCTGGGGCTCCGAGAAAGGTGTTTTGGAGTTACCCAAGGTCATACAGTAGAGCCCAATAGAGTCAGGGTTTGAACTCAGGGCTCAAGGGTCTGCCTCCGCTAATGTTTCGGGCTCCTTTGTCCCTCCACCCTCACCTATGTGTGTCTGTCTGGATCCTGAATGAAACTGAGACGTCACCTAAGTTGGGCACCTAATGACACCAACCTCAGGCACTGGTCATAGTGGAAACAGGCCACCGGCTAAGCTCCATGGCCTACAGGGTCCAATGGCAGCCTTTTAGAGGGCCACGTTTATTTGTAGAGTTGGGGACACTTCGGGAACCCGTGTTCCTGCCACTGCCACTGTTTGGTTATAGAATGGTACTATGTCCCCATTCTTGTCTGCTAGGGTTAAGATAAGGTTTGGGCCCCCATATCCTGAGTCTCACCCCATGTCTACAGTGGCTGTGGCTGCCCTGGACTTTGGGAGGCAAGCAGGGAGACCTGTGGTACCTCCATCCCAGGTGCTTGGGCAGCAAACTTGGTATTTCTGAGTGAAAAGACTCCTCCCCACTGCCGGCTAGCGGCCGGCCGTACTGTCCTGGGACTCTGAGTGGGATTTAGGTAGAAAGAAGGCAAGCCCTGTGGTATGCAAGAAAGCGCAAGGGGCTGGGTATTGGGCTGCGACGACGACGATGAAGTTGGTGGCTATGGGCCCAGAGAAACTGCTACCTAGGCAGATGGCCCCCAAGGGGAAGGGAGGGGAAAGGCTGCTGCCAGGCCTGAGCTGGCACTTCTACTGGCATCCTTCTCTGCCTCTCCACCAGCTTCCTAAACAGCTTCCACAAATGGAGTCATTAAAGCTGTGAAGGCAGAATGAACCCAAACAAGTGCGGGCTGTGCTTTTTCCCCTCTCTTTTAACGGAAATTTAAAGTACCATAATGAGAATCATTCAGGGAAAAGCATGTGTCCAAAGGCACGGAGGACCCTGCTCCCCTCTGAATTGGCTGGGTCCTGAAGTCTGGGGTGGAGCGCCACCTCCTGCCCTTTTGGAGCCTGCACGGCACGGCGCCTGGGGAGGATGCTCCCGCCCCCCCCCCCCCCCCCCCCCCCCCCCCCCCCCCGCCTCCCCAGCACGCACCCGGACGCTTTTGGTGAGCTAGAACAGTAAGTGAGCCCTTCCTAAAGCCTTTTGGGAAAAGACTGGCACTCAGAAGCTTGACTGCCGGCTGTTCCCAGGGAGTTCGTGGACAAGTCAAATCTGGACCGTAGGATCTGGAGGTTGTGGATCGGAACGGAACTCCGCTGCCGCCCGCAGGCTGACAAGCCCAGGCTAAGCTCCCTAAAGCCACAGGTCCCCACCCCCCACGCGCCTGCCTTCCTCTGGCTCCTGGTCTTCCCGAGGCTAATGGCAGGGAAAACATCTGAAGTGCAGGCATAAATCAGCTGTCTACCCCCTCCCTCCTTTTGTTCCCTCTTCCTTCCCAAAGCTCTGAGCTGCTGGGAGCTCCTGTTTGGTCCCTTTTCTGCAAAGCCGCCTGATTAGCATCTCCGAAGCTTGGGGGTTAGATTTAGTACTAAGAGTCACCTGGTGTGGCCAAGACCCAACTACACTACACTAAAGCCATTCCTGTTACCTGTGTCCACCTCCTACAGCTCCCCCCCCCCCCCCACTCCCCAGGATCTGCCCAGGCCTAGGAGGTCAAAGGTACCGCCTAACCACTGAACACCGTATCCCCCTCCTTTCTGATGCCCCTCTTTCTCAGCTCCCCCCAAGCTGCCCCCAGTGCATCACAACTTCCCCAGCTCCAGCAATGCGGGCCTGTGGGTGTGAGATTGTGCACTGAGGAGTGTTTGTGCCGTGAGAGATGTGCTGTGGGAAGGTGGCAGGTGGAACGGTTTTGCGGGGAGGGGAGGGGGTGGATGTTATGTCGCTTTTAGGTGGTGTGTGTGTGTGTGTGTGTGTGTGTGAGAGAGAGAGAGAGAGAGAGAGAGAGAGAGAGAGAGAGAGAGAGAGAGAGAAGTGTGTAGGAAGACCAGAGTGTGCTGTGGTTTCTACCTTTTGTATAGGAGGGTGTGGCATGTGTGCATCTGTGTGTGGATGTTTGAACTTGTGGGAAGTGTGCAATGTCATATGGGTGTGGTTGTGTTTTGTTTGGGTAGAAATAGGTGTGTGTGTGTGTGTGTGTGTGTGTGTGTGTGTGAGATGTAGGCACCATGAGTCATGGAAGGCCCAGGAAACTCCATCCACTGTTATCTTGTTGGGGAGTCCTCTTCAGGACAGGACCTGCCATTTGCCCTGCAGCGCTAGAAGCCCTCATGCCATCTTGCTTGTGTGCAAGGTCTGGCCTGAGTTCTAGAACCTGCTGTTGGGAAAGCAAGGAGGCTCAGACCCAGAAGCCAAGGATGAAGTCTTGTGCCCTATAGGGACCAACGAGGGCTCCTTGTCTTCCTGTGTGTGCCTCCATTCTCACTGTCAGATGAGATGTGATACTTGGGGACGGGAGACTCACACCCCAGCCCACGTGTGTGGCACTTGATAGTTTACCAAACCCTTTTCTGTATGGGACTCATCATGCCTGCAAGAATTCCACGTGGGAGGTAGATGCTCTCCTGGAAAGCCAGAGTCAGGGTGGCCCGAGAGCGGTCACAGAGGCCCTAACCCTGGCTCCCAACAAGGTCACAGTCTATAGGGGATCTCCAGTGTCCACTCCAGAACCGCTAAATGGCTCTTGAAGTCTCAGATGCTGCTGTAGGAAGACCATAGAGGAGGGCACATCAGAAAAATCCTCAAAGGCTGGGGCCTTCCGTGATGAGCCAGCCAGAGCCTTGCCCTCCCAACCTTCCTGACACTCCCATCCAGGTTCGGGGGGCGCCTCGAGGATGCCCCTTCCAGTGCCTCTGGCTCCTGACAGGACCTGGGGTGGGAGGTTGAAATGGAAAGATTTCTTGCACCTCTGTCTCTTGGAAATTGCTGGAACCTAGCTGGTAGGGATGGAATTCTTTTAGGGCATTAAGAGAGAGTTCCCTGCCCTCGCCCAGCCCCAGCCTTCACACACCTCCTCTGCAGAGGCCAATTCCTAAGGTCTTAGCTGGGGGTCCTAGTGTGGCCAGTTGGGATTCTGAGGAGGCTAACATAGTGCCCCTGCTGTCATTTACTGGCTCGCCTAACTGCCATACCTCAGTTCTCTCATCTGTGAGAAAGGGGTGGCAGTGCCCTCATATGATTGTTTTATAGGTCGTACGAGCTGGTAAGGCTTTTGTGGGGGTTCCTAGCATGTAGCAGCCTCTCACACTGTTAACAAGCTCAGAAAGAGAAGGCCGGGAGCTTAGTGGTCCAGCACCTCCTGACCATGAACTTAAGGCTGGGCTTTATTATCCCACTGCTCTATGATGACCCTGGACGACCGTTCCCTCTGTGGGTCAGGTTTGGTTAACCTCCTTCCTTATCTGTGTTTGGAGTCTGGAAGAGGTAGGCGGGAGATCTTTAAGGGCTGTGGGGTTTCCTAGTTTGTAGTCAGCAGCAGACAGAGGTAGCCAAGACCCAGAACCATTTCACTTCATTTCTGTTCATAGAGGCCCATCTGGAAAGTCAATTTATTGACTGAAATGCCTGTGTGTGCATTATGCAGCCCTGGGTCCTGGTTGGTCTGTCTCTGTCTCTCTTTCTCTCACTCCCTCTCTGTTTGCCTGCCTATAAATTACCTTCTAGGACTTGAGCTCACTTTCTCTGCTCCATAAGCATCTCTTGCCTCAAAGGCTGAGAGCCCTGGGTACTAGCAGGCCTCAGGAGACTGAAGGAGGGAAGAAAGAAGGGACCCCACCAACCAAGGCTCAAGGGGTCAACGGGATTTCTAATGCGACAGCCTGGCTCTGGCCCCATTCTCTTCACTTCCCAGGAGTAAGGGGAGCTGATTCGGGGTAGAGGTGAGGATTCCTGGCACACACACTGGATATAGGAACCCCAGCCCGGCCCTATGCTTGATACAGGTGCTAAGCTCTTCATTGCCACTGTCCTCATTACCATCAGAATTAGGAACCTGGGGCATGTGTGTTAAGGGCCTGGGACATGTGTGTTAAGGGCCTGGGGCATGTGTGTTAAGGGCCTGGGGTCAGGAAAGGCATCCTGGAGGAGGCAAGGGTAGCTCTTGACTGCCCTGTGAAGGATCAGTGATTTGGGCTATGGAAAAGAGGGAATGTCTGGGAGGGGTTGTTTGTGTTTGGGCATGGAGGGAAGGACACCTCTACAGTCTATCACGGTTAGGAAAGGCTCTGGTTATGCTGTAGATTCATGTCTGACCCAGGAGAAGACTTCAGGGGCCTTGGGGGTCCCTGCTCAGCACTGAGGGAAGAGCCCCAGGGCTTTGGAGCTAAGAGGATGTGATTTTGTCCAGTTCCTGGGCCAGGTAGCTTAGCCTCTTGGTGCTTGCTCTGGGTTGCCTGGTGAGCCTTGTGGCATCATCTGACATCTGGTCCTTTGAAGTCCTTGGCTTTCTCTCTGCCTTGCCCCTACTCCTTTGGCTAAGGGGGGATGGGGTTAGGCCTTGCTCTCCTGTGTGGACTCTTGGGAGCACAAGGGGCTGAGTCCTCTGCCCCCCCCCCTGCGCTACCCCCTTCCCCATAGTGGCAGCCACTCCCTTAGTGGGAGTGCTGAGGAAGGGAATGTCTTTTCTGCTTCTGGTGGCCACCCTGCTGCCTGGTCGCTCAGAGGCATCTCCAGCTCTGATCACCCACTAGTCAGCAATCCCCAGAGGCCCTGTGTGGCGCCTGGAGGCATTACTGGCGTCAAGAGATGGAGCTGAAGTAAAGCGGCTGGTAATGCTATCAGAGGCGCCTGGCTGCCCCTGCTTGGGGCCTCGGCACCTAGCTGGAGATGCAGAGCTAATAGGAAGTTGAGTCAGAAATGCCAGGAAAGTTGCTCCAAGCCCCTGCAAGTCCCTTTGTGACACCGAAGGGCAGAGGCAGAGCCGACAGTGACCAGGAGTTGAGTTCACAGGAGGAACATCACACCTGTCTTGGGGACTGGGAGGTGTAATGTGATGGGTTGAAATGACCAGGAGATGGGGGCAGGGCTGTCCGCAGTGACACTTAAGTGTCTGTGGAGCCTGGGTCTGGTTTTACTCTCTGCTATGTTCTAGGACCACACAGTGTCAGGTGTTCAGTAGCTGCAAAACGAGACAGCGAGAAAGCTATGGCAGGCGCCACTGGCCAGGAGGGAGCTCTAACTGGTGCCTGTCTGCCTGGATGAATAACTGGAGGGTGGGAGGTTCCTGGTCCTTTGCTCCTGGCTTCCCTTCTGCCTTGCTGGAGTCTCTTTTTTCCTCTAGTCTTTCTTCATTCACTAAGCGCTTACCAAAATCAGGTGCAGTAAGTGTTAAGTACTCAGTGGCCAGGGCTCTTGGCTAAGAAACAATTTGTTGCCACAAAGAATTAACCAAGTTTTGCTTCAAGGTATCCTGGTCCATGCAGTGCAGGGAGTAGAGGGAGCACACTAGACAAATGCTGGCCTGTGAAACGTTTGCATGTGGTCAGGCATAGTGACACACACCTGAAACTCCGGGAGCATCATAAGTTCAAGGCCAATTGGTCTACATAGCCAGTTCCAGGCCACCAAGGGCTGCCTAGTGAGACGCGAATATCTAAAAAAAAAAAAAAGCTTGTATCTGATTTGCATGCCCAGGCCCCACTGATTACTGCTTGTAGCAAGCCGTACAGAGTGCCCCTCACATGGACATTGGCCCTGCCGCCTGCAGCAGGTGCAGTCTAGGCAGCATGTGGGGAGGCACAGGGCCAGCCCCAGCCCCATCCCTCCACAGTAACTGCCCCTAGCTTCTTGGCATGACTGGGGCCTGGTGAGGATAGCAGATTTGGCTGCAGGGTCAGGCTGTTCAAGGCTGTCCATGGCGCATCCAGCACTAATAGTCAAGAACATTCCTAGGAGATAAATATCCCCAGGCCCTTGGCTGAGGCAGCAAGATGCCTGGCTCAGCTACCACCCTCACAGCTGGGTACCCACTAGCCCTTGCCAGGAGTCACAGGCTGATCTGAACTACTGTCTGGAAGCTTAAGCAGCCAGGGCTGTTGGGCATGTTGACCCCTGCTAAAAATTTCATCTGGCCTCACATTTCCTGGCTTGCCAGTTTTGCTTGGTCTGGTCTCCCCTCCATCCTCTCTTTTTCTCTCTTTTCTCTTTCCCATGTTCCCCTCTCCCACACTCAGAGGAGCAGTAGGAAAACAAAAACAAAAACAAAAAACCTTGGGAGAAACTGGAAGCCTGATTCTAATCTCACTCTCAAAGCTGATTTGCGGCCTAGCATTAGGCAGCCTCTTTCCCTCTCTGTGCTTTCTCTAGTCAAATAAGCAGGGTTCACCCTGGCTGGAATCTGAAACCACAGGTTCAAGTCCTGGCCCCGTGTCCAAGTGCAGTTCCCTGACCTTGGGGTTTTCTTGTCTTAAAGCGGTGGGCCTGGACGTTGTTGGGAAGGTAGAGTGGTATAGACAGCGCCATCGAACGTCGGGAGCCCACTCATAAAAGCCCAGCTTGCCTTTCTTCTTCCTAGAAAGTACTTCTTGACAGGCCGTATTAGACCTAAGGGGGAAGGAGCACCCTAGGGAGTTCTTGGAGCTATCTTGGATAAGACCCAAGTTGGCCCACAAAGTGACTTGTAAATCCCAAGGGTTATCAGCGGGGGTGGGGGGTGGGGGGGTGGGGAGGGAGTGGGTGGGTGGGGGGGGGGGGGGGGAGGGAGTGGGTGGGGGGGGGGGGGCTGCAGTAGCTGAGTAATTTCCAGGAGCTTGGAAGCTTTGGCTCAAAGGCCAGGTCTCTGTGTGACAGAGTCTCTGATAACAGAACTCCAGCGCTCTCAGTCAACCCACCAGAAAAAGAAACAAAAGTAACCTAGTTGGGCAAAGCCAAGCAAGCAAACAGCTTCTGCAACTCCCAGAGGCCCCTTGCTTTGGAAACTTGTCTGAACCTCCAGAGGCTGTGACCCAGGGATTGCGTAGCCCAAAAAGTGGGAGGGGGCAGGGGGGGGGCACTGGACAGGATGGGACCCAAGGATAGAAGGACACGGGAGTTAAGGGGGCCTGGGGGACAACGATGGTGGGGACATGACCATGTTTCCTTCTTGTATGGCTAGAACCTGCCTGCTAGTGAGTGGGCCCTGGCTTCTCGCTGGCCTGGCTGGGCCATGGATACTGATCTGGATGACGAATGTTTGGGCCACTTTCCACACCTCTCCATGCCCCCATGCCCTGGTGTGTTCTCTGTGCTCATGAGCAGAGGAGACTGGGTACCATGTCAGGGCAGGTTAGTGTCAGCTCCGGCTTGGATGGCACGTGAGCCAGCACACCATCTGCTGTGCCCTGTAGAGTTATGTAAGCTTCTCCCGGCCACCCGTTCTTAGAAAACGGACAGGCAAGCCTATGCATTTTGTTCCCTTCTGGTCCATCAGACAGCCAATCGCAGGCTGTCCAGAGCCTGAGATAGAGAGGTCAGGGTGGAGAACGTTGAGATTGGAAGGTGTATGGGGAGGGTCTTGCCATGTGGACTCCAGGAGATACACAGAGTGCCTGCTGACTGCATGCCTGGCTGCTGGGTATCACCGCACCACCCCAGGGCTGAGCCTATAGGCGGTGACACAGGGCGGGCCCCCCCCCCCTCCAGTTTCTGAGACCATCCAGCTTCCTATCTTGGGTCAGATGCAAAGCATTTGTAAATGATTCAAAATCTCAGACAAAGAATGCATTTCCTTGGGGGCTGGGGAGGAGCCTCTGGGATCCCCCAAGATCCTTCAGTTGCCAGCACCCTACTGTTGGCCAGGTGGTTTTGCCATTTGGCCTGGTTCCTCATCTGAGATTCGGGAATAATGTAGCCTGCTTTCATACAGCCCTCAAAGGACTGAACCAGATCACTCATATGGAGGTCAGAGAAGACATCCCATAGCTGTGCTTACGATCAATCACTGTCCAGTTCCACCCTCTCTTTTCTTTTCTTTTTCTTTTTCTTTTTATTTAATTTTAATTGATGTGCATTCGTCAGATCTTGGAGTTATAGACAGTTGTGAGCTGCCATGTGGGTGCTGGGAATTGAACCTGGGACCTTTGGAAGAACACACAGTGCTCTTAACCACTGACCCAGCTTTCCAGCCCATCCACCCTCTCTTATTCCTTATTTGCGTATGGTGTATGTGTGTGTGTGACATATGAGCATGTAAGTGTGTACAGTTGCAGTTGCGAACATGCATGTGGGTATACATGCGGAGGCCAGAGGAAGATGTTGAATGCTTGGTGCTTACTTGTAGAGTGATGGGTGCTCTGTCCTCTGAAGTGCAGACTCTCCACCAGCCTCAGGCAGGCCTTGGCCAGGGAAAGCATGTTTACTAGGGCGTAGTAGCCATAGGAATATGCCAGCATCGTCCAGGAGGTACAAGGCGGAACAACCTCATGTGCCTGTGGAGCAGGGCCTGGCAAGCCACGGGGCCCCAGAGCCAGTGACTGGACGAGCATGCTGAGGCTGGAGGACCCTGTTTGGTGGTCAGTGAGTGTTTATAACACCTTGATGGTGCAGACCACCCTGCCCTGGATCCCGTGGCTTTACAGAGGAAGGGGCGGGGCTGAGAGTCTGCCTCTTCTGAGAGGGCCACTGGCAGTGGCAGAGTCTGGTAAGCCAGCCTCCCCACTTCCCGCCTTGGCCATTGTGCCAAAGCACTTGCCCACTGCCAGGACACCCTGGTGTCTGCTGGAAAAGGAAACCAAACAAAATCCCCAGGGCTCTCTCATGTCACTTCCCCCCGACTTCCTTTCCAAGGCTCTTTCTTGAGAATTCTTGTGTTTAGCAGGCCTTGCAGAAGGAACTGTCCTCATATCTTCTTAGGGACAACAGACTTACCACAGAGCTCATAAGGGTGTCCCCTGGACTTGAGTGAGCCAGTGTGAGAATCACTTCATGGTGTCCACATATGTCCTGAGATGTGGAGAGGTGGGCCTGCTGCACACCTCCCAAGCCTTGTGTTTTCACTATCCAGTGTTTCTCTGCTTTGTGGGTGTATGGATTCCCGTGTGTGAAGCTGCACATGTGTTGGGAAGCCAGAGGACAATGTGGGGTGTCATTCCTCAGGGACCTTCTCTGTTGGAGACAGGGTCTCCCACTGGCGTGGTACTCACTTAGTCGACAGAAGTCACCTAGGAATCCGCCTGCCTCTGCCTCCCCAGTGCTGGGATTGCAAGCATGCGCCACCACACCTAGCTTTTTTACTTGAGTTTTGGAGAGCAAACTCAAGGCAAGCATTT
This sequence comes from Acomys russatus, assembly GCF_903995435.1. Classification (NCBI taxonomy): domain Eukaryota; kingdom Metazoa; phylum Chordata; class Mammalia; order Rodentia; family Muridae; genus Acomys; species Acomys russatus. Next base: position 38,524,846 of record NC_067147.1, on the reverse strand, counting down.
GACTGATTGAGCAGAACTCACGCCTTTCTCACTGGTCCCCACGTGTCCAGCAGAGCCAAGGCCACAGAAGCCAGCTTTCAGGCCTGACCCCAAAGGTAGGAAACAGGAATGCCTCTCCATAAGCCAGTTGCCAAGCTAGAAATGAATTTCACTTGCCTGTCCACTGAGTGACCAGTGACCCAACCTGCTTTTCTTGAGCAGGAATGTCTGAAGACATCCATCTGCCTTCTTCCTGGGTACGTGACTATGTTCTGTTCCCTTTCTTGATGTAACTGAGGGGTGGACAGCTGGGACCTACGTTTCCTACAAGGGAGACTCCAGATTCCACCAAACTTGAAACTGCTTAGCCTTATCTTGGGGTACCTTTCCATCTGGGCTTTGGTGGGTTTGATAGTATGAGAGGAAAGGCTATCCACTTTCAAAACTGGGGGAGCCATGGAGGTGCCCTGAGTGTATCCCAGGCGTATACCATGGCCAGATCAGGTTGTCTGCACAGAGAGCAACCACATGACAGAGACGTGGTGCAAATTTGGTGCAAGGGTGCGGGTTGGTGGTGGTGAAAACTCTTGAGAAGGCAGCAAGCTCGCATGGCGGGGGACAGCACAGGGCAGCATTGTTGCCCTTAACCCTTTCAAAATAGAGGTGCCACATTCGATCAGTCCACTCACTTCTCTCTGGGCCTCAGTTTCCCCACCTGTGTAGATGGAGGGTTAGCTTAATAGACGCAAGTCCCTTCCTTCCTCCCTTCTTCCTGTTAAACACTTTCAAATGTCCCCGTAGTCCAGGAGCCTGAGGGGTAGAGAGCAACTGTCGTGCCCATTGGCCTCAAGTAGTTCCTGCCCGGTTAGATGCTATTTGAACATGGCAGGGAATCACCACGGGTGCCCTGTGAATATGAATGGTGCCCACAGGAGTGTGGATTCCACAGGAGTGTGGATTCCACAGTTCATAGAGAAGAGCCCCTGTTTCCACAGAAGGAAACCTGCTCCAGTGTGGAGCCCTGGGACCCCAAGTTTGACGTTTTTGTCATGTGTAAGCTCAGATGTCCCCTCTCAAAAAGCTCCTTCTTAACCACCTGTCCGCACTTGCTACCATCTGAAACTACCGTGTGTGTGTGTGTGTGTGTGTGTGTGTGTGTGTGTGTGTGTGTGTGTACACAGAAGTTCTCTGGTTGTCCCAGCACAGGGCAGGGCTGTGTCCCAATGCTGCCCAGCACAGCATCCCACACAGAGCGGGCCACAGTGAACAGGTACTTGCTAAATGTGTCATGGAAGTGTCAGCTGGAGTTTGCCCAAGTTCACACACCTGGCTGTCTCCACTCGGGTTTGCGGATCTAGGTCTGGCTTAGACACTGGGTCTTGGCAAGGCCCCAGGTGATTCTTCTAGCCTGATTCCCTGACCTTAGCTGAACAGTGGGATCCTGGGGCACCCAGATCCATTCAGAGGTTGCAGCTTCAGCGGCTGTAGCCTTGGCCCTGGGTGCTGGAGCTGTCAGAACTCCTTTGTAAGTTATATTGTGCAAAGAAGGCAGAGGGCTGGGATCAGGTTTGCTCTGGGCTCTCACATCCCACCCAAGTTTTGCTTTCTGTGACCTTAGGCTACTCTTTTGCCCCACACAGCAAACAGTTCCCTGGTGGGATAACCTCCTAGCCAAACCCAACTGGGAAACTGGTACCCTGTTTGTCTTTCCCAAATAAATGGCAGAGTGCGGCCCAGGTTCCCGTTGCCCTTCTCCCAGCACTTCTCAGAAACACTGGCTCTGGGCACCAGCACCCCTCGCACCTCCATTTTCTGGCAAGACAGCTGAGCTATGTTGGAACCTGTCTCCTTTCCCCTGATAGCATGCAGTTTAAATAAGATCTTCATTTACCAGAAGAGTTCACACCACAGCTCATGTGTTATATGAGAAGCAGCGATCTCTCTGTTTGTCGGGTGTGGGGTGTGTGTGGGGGGGAGATGCTGTTCAGGGATGTGATGGAAATGGAGGGGGAGGGATGGGACGGACCGGGACGTGAAGAGAAGCCATCACAGAGCGGGTACGTGAAGAAGGAGGGACTCGTGGAATCTGAGCTGGCAGCCCAGCCCAGGCCCAGCAGTGCCAGGCTCCTCTTGGCTCAGCGTGGGGCTGCTGGGGGAGGTGCCATGGTTCTGCGAGCTGGCCTCAGGCTTCTGGAAAGCTTGGAGCCGGATGGGTGCATGATGTCACCACCACTTCCGCCAGTTGGCACTCCCAGCGATGCACTGGGTCATTTACATGTCTTCAGTCAGCTAGGAAGGGACTCGGTGAGGATTTATTGGTTGCTGCTGCCTTCCTTAGAAGCCTTTGATAGAAACCTGGGGCACTTGGTGACTATAGACAGACATAAGCCCCCACCCCAAGTCTCTTCTGGGCACATCCCGGATCACATAGAAGTAAATAAACAAATTCCAGTTCCAGGGCATCTTTCAGTTTCCTGTAGTCTTCCAGCCAGGATATGAGGTGGGTGGCATAACCCTGGATGTGTGGAGGAGGAAATGGAGGCATTGGGGGTTTGGGCCCCTTGGAGGCAAGGCTGCAATCTTGCACCAGGATTTGGGCTATCTCAGCCTACCCCTGCCTGGGCTGGCAGGCAGGTTGCTCCCACATCTCTGAATGTGGTCTGGAATCTTTTTCTCTCCCAGTGTGTTAGTTTATTACAATGTCCAGTATGCTCTATGACCTTGAGCTAGGATAGTACCTCAGTTCCCCCCCGCCCCCAAGCAATCCAAGAGCTGGCTTGGATTGCCAGCTTTACTTTCAGAAAAGTAAGGCCCTTTCCTTGAAGGTTTTCAAGTATGTTCCACAGTAAGGAGATGGTGGTTGGGTGGGGTGGAGTGTGTGTGCGGGGAGGGTCCTGTGGTTGCCCCATCATAGGGTCGCGGTCCAGGCTGATGCACCTGTAATAAATATCGAGCTGACAGTTGTTAAGCTGCATCCCCAACCTCTGAATAAATAAAAAGCTGCCTAGAATAACAGCCCGGAAAATGCTGGAGGTTCCTGCTAGCTCTCTCAATGTCCCTTCCACTGGCCAAACCTGTTTGCCTGGACTCCCACCCACTCCTATTGTTTCACCTCCCCTATGAGTCCCCAGCTCCCGGTCCATCATTTCAAGCCCAAGGGCAGCCACTGCCCTGGCCTGGTTTTTTGTTCATGGCTTTGTAGTCTTTCCATTGCTCCTTGCTCCTTCGGCTGCCTCCAGAGCAGCGAATGGGGACAAGCTCTGCAGCTGACAGCTGAGGGACAGGCCAGGCAGAGTCCTCCTGGGGCTGGCGGTGTGGCACGGAGGCGATGCCCTCTAGCTCAGCCACCTATTGTAGAACCTTTCCTGTTGTTTCCTCCTGTGGTTCCCTCCCAGTGACATAGGCCGGCTAACTGCCCCTGGCTGGGGTCACCAGAAAGGTAGAACCAGGGCCCACAGGTAAGCGCAAGGATGTCCCAGGACACATGGGCACTGTTTGATGTTCTGTGACCTGTGTTTAAGAGTTAGCTGTGTTTCTCATAGCTTTTCTGTTAGTTAGTTCGGGTTCTTAGGGGCTGTTAGGTCCAGTGGCGAGCCATGGAATGTTACAGCTGGAAAGCCCATTGTATCGATAAGGATACCGAAACCTGGGGCAGCGAGTGGGTGCTTTAGACTACTTGTTCAAGGTTCACCGTGGCAGGTCTTGGATTTAAGCAAGGACCTGGGGCCTGAGCCCTTGATCCTGACACAGGAAAAGGCTCAGGGAAGTCTTGGCCTGGGAATCCATCACCGAGAAACAGTGCCCAGCAGAAACCTGCCTTCCTGCACCTGGGGTTTCACGGACAGCAATCCACGGACTCTAATACACTTCTGTGGCCTTCTTGGGACTGCTGGGTCCTGCCTGTTGTGAGGCATTTTCCTCGCGGTCTGCATGTAGTGGGGTGGGGGTGGGGCGGGGTGAGGGTCCTAGAAATTTGGACAGGACTTGCATGGGGTTTCTGGGGAACAGAAGTACAGCTAGCCAGAGGACCCAGCTAGTCTTGTGACTCACACAGTCCCTTGTTGCCAGTCAGGGACATCGTGGTCTGGTTGCCGTAGGGAGCCTTGATGCCTCTCCTTTCTTGGTTGGGGGAGGTGAGAGTTTGCGGCTAGAGGAGGTTGCAGGATGTGGCATCTAGTCCTTTCCCGGTAGGCCACATTCCTGCCTGTCTGGGCCAGAAAGCTTTCCCTCCCCACACCCCACGTCTGTCCCCTAGGACCCAGGCAGGTCCCCTCTGCCCTCCCAAGCTGCAGATGTAGCCGCGGACTCCTACCGGCCTCTTGCACTGCCTGTGCTGTTTCTGACATTCCGCCCCAGCAGATAAGGATCCTGTCTGGCGCCTGGGTGCTTTTTTTCCTCCTTCTTTCCAAATCTGTCCCCTGATTATCTGCAGACAGCCCCCTCTCCGGGGGGCCACCAGGGACTGTGCTGAGAGCTCAGAGCAAGACAGAGGTGGGACCAGTTGGCAGCTACCATCACCCCTCCCCGTTCCCCTAGCCCCTCAACCATCTGTGTCTTTGCTTCCCTGTGGAGCTCACTCCACAGGAGGTTTAGCCCCAAGCTTAGGACTAGTTTCCTAAGGGTAGGACTGACTAGGTTTCACAGGGAGAAGCTTATATATACTAGAGTCTGGGCCTGAACAGGCCAAGATGGAGACGGAGGGTGGGGTCACTTCTGTGGTCAAGCACTCCTTAGGACTGGGCCTGGATAGTGCCCAGAGGGGATGTGGTAGAAATTGCAGTGAGCCAGACATCCACATCCTGTGGGAGCAGCTGGCCTGGCAAGGGCTCAGGACACTTGGAAATGGGGAGAGGGGGTGCCAGAGGTCTCCCAGAGCCCAGCCAGAGACTCTTGAGGAGTAGTCTCCCGAGATAGATGCCCTGGCTTCTGGCTTCAGCCAGAGCTCCAACCCTTAGAATCCCATCCCCTAGCCCCAGAGCGTCTAGCCTCACATGCAGTCTACAGAGAGGGTGACCCATTCAGGACAGAAAGGAACACCAAGCCCACTAGCAAGCTAGCAGTCTGGTCTTCTGTCTCCCAGTACCTGAATCACAAGCCCTGCCTCACTGGGAAACAGATACCACTTTTTCCTACCCTTCCAACTTCCCAGAGTAGCTAGAGGAGACACCCATAATTATAAGTCCAGTCCATGGTACAACTCAGGCCAGGAACCCCCTGGTACAGGGCAAAGCCTATGAGGAAGCGAAGGCCGTTCCACTCCATGCTTGTGCAGGCTTTCCCCAAGACTCCTTACCTTCCCTGCCCCCAGCCTCCCTGCCCAGCCCCTCCCTAGCCCCTAAAACACCCGCTGGAGGAGGGGGAAGCACAGCGAGATCATCTTTTATGGCTTCCTGGACCTGAAGCCAGAAGGCTTAGAATCTGGCGGTATGGGGCTGGGTTTCTCCTGAGTGCCGCCCTCCCCCACTTTCAGCTCATAAAGTCTAGGGCCAGGCGGAACTGCCCTTAAGCCGACAGCAAAGCACCCACTTAGTAACATACCTCTTGGAGCTTCTGGGAGCCAGGTTGCCCCGCCCCGCCCTGGCCATGGGCTCTTTGCTATACGCTCTGGGTCTCCCAGATTTGTTTTGACTTCTGTGCAAAGGAAGACCGCTGCTGTCTTCTTTGGGGAGATGAAAGAGGAAATCTAGGCTCAGGGTCTCCTCAAGTTTGAGGCAAAGACCACAAGGCTGACAGTAGTGAGCCCCTGTTTTCATTGTATTTTTCTCTGTGCCCAAACTACCCAAACCATATCCAAGGAGCTGCCAGAATTCCTCCTAAGAGAAAGAGTTCATCTATAGCCAAGTGGTGGTAGCAGCGCACGCCTTTAATCTCAGCACTTGGGAAGCCAAGGCAGGCAGATCTCTGAGTTCGAAACCAGCCTCATCTACAGAGTGAATTCTAGTACAGCCAGGACTACACAGAGAAAAATATCTCTCTCTCTCTCTCTCTCTCTCTCTCTCTCTCTCTCTCTGTGTGTGTGTGTGTGTGTGTGTGTGTGAGAGAGAGAGAGAGAGAGAGAGAGAGAGAGAAGAGAAGAGAAGAGAAAGAGAAAGAGAGAGAGCATCTCTTCTATCTCAACAGCTCAGAAGTTGTGGTCTTTATGACCCAGAGCTGAAGCGTTATGGAGGTAGGGGGAGGGATATTGGGATGGATGTTAGGGGAAGGATGGGAGTGGGTATGTGCAGGCTGGTTGAGGGACCTGCCCGGAGTGGAGGAAGGCTAGGAGCCTAGTATGAGATGGACACTAGGTGGTATGAGCAGAGGCCGCCTTGGGATCAAATGCATGTTCTGCCAGAGGTCCCTCTTTATTGTCACACGCTCTGACAACTGATTGGCTTCAAGTCGCCCCTCTCATTTCTTAGTCCTTAAGACAAGTTACTGGGCCCATCTGAGCCTCGATTTCCAGCCTTCAACGGAATCCATAGCATTCTGCCATGTAACACTGCCACAAACTGTGGCCCGGTGTTCCTGCTGGAGCCTGGATCTGAAGCGCCCTCAGTTCTCTGGTCTGTAAAGTGGGTAGATGGGCCCTCACATGGGTTGGAATGACTTCACTGGAGGTCCTGAGCACCAGTTAGTGCAAGGGCCGCGGCCTTCCCAGACATGTTTATACATCCTGTGCTATGTGGTGTCACACCCTGTCTGGAAGCTAGAAGTGTCTTTACCGGGGAGGAATGGTGTGAGCTGGTATGCCAATACTTACCTTGAGTTCATTTTTATCAGTGGCCAGACAGAGGGTCGGAGTGGGGGCGGGGCAGAGGGAGCTGGCTGTAACCTGAGCTGAGGAGGTGGGGAGAGGCCTTCTGTGCAGGTAACTGTGTGTGTGTGTGTGTGTGTGTGTGTGTGTGTGTGTGTGTGTGTGTTTGTGTGTGTGTGTGTCCTCTCCTATCATCCCACAGGTGCAGGTGCCACTGCCATCAACTTCCCCCACCTCCCCCACCTCCCCTACTCCCAGATAAGGAATCTGGAACATCTGAGTGAATGTGTGTAGAGTCAGGAAAGCCAGTGGGCCCAGGCCCAGTCCCGGATGGATGGCTGAATGGGTGAGGCCTTTGCTTCCTGTTAGGGACCCGACCCCAGCCTTTTTCTGTAAGGTGGAGCACCAGGCACTGGTCGTTTGTACAACCCATGAGTAGACTGTTTCAGAGAAGGGATCAGGGGAGCCAGGAAAAATCCACCAGGACCTGCCAGGATTTTCCCAGGGCTTCCCTGAGGGTGAGGGCAGAGCTGGTCTGTGTGGATCACAGGCTTTGGTCTCCTTCCTTCCCTCGATGGTGAATATCCTATCATTTCAGCTTGTTATTGCCCACAGGGCTGGGGCAGGCTCATGGCAGTCAGGCCTTTCTTTCTGGATGTTCAGGCTCTTCCATGCCTCCTCCCAGGCTTTGAAGGGGAGTGTCTGGACCCCCTCGGGGGAAGAGTTGCAAATGGAGGCTAGCAGCCTTGGTGCTACTCTCAGGTACTGACCCAGGTGGAGGAAGAGCAAAGTCAGGCCTGAGGGGCCCTCTGCAAGTCACCCTGAGCACACCCCCCTACCCCCAGACTACCTGCAACTCAGGGAAGGCTGGCCAAAGTACCCAGCTTCTTCTTCCCTAGTAGTTCCTGGAGGCTGGTTGAGGGGAGCAGGCCCCTCTAGGACTAGTGGCTGGGTTCCAGGGGAAAGCATTTCCCATACAAGAATCTGCGTGAGACAATGGCTCCACCCTAGCTACTCAGAAGCGGCCTAGAGACTAGCATGGAAATGAAGAGCTAAGTGGACAAGAGAGTTGTGAGGCATCAGGTCTGAGCAGTTAAGGGCTCCACGTGCAGGCCACTGGCAGGTCCCTTAACCTCGTAGACATGTTTTTTCCAGCCCTACTTGCTGCCACCACGATCAGTGAGAGGGCCATGAGAGGGTATGTAGTGGGTGTGTGTGGTAGTTGGTGCCAGATGGCTCCTGGCTAACTTGAAGCACAGGTTCCCTGGGTCATTTTCTTAAATGTCTGTCCTGTGGCCTCCGTGTGATAAAGTGTAGGTCTGGGAGCTACACAGTTGGCTAGGTGGTTAAGAAGAGCACTTGTTATTGTGAAAGACCCAGGTTCGATTCCTAGCACCGACATGGAGGCTCACCACCTCCTCAGGTGGTGCACAGACTCACATGCAGGCAAAACCCTCATGTGCATAAAATAATAATAATAATGATAATGATAATAATTGATTATAAATAGGATTGTAGGTCTGGGATGAATGCTCAATATGAGCCATACATGTGTAAGCTACTAGGCCTGCCACTGGCAGCTGCTGGTCTGTGGGAAGACTGGCCTTGAGCTCCAGTGAGAACAGAGGCAGTAAAAGGTGCTTTAGGCAAGTGAGGGAAGGAATGGTGGGTTCTCTCCCTCCTTCCCCAACCCTGCACCCTTGTGTTTTCCTCAGTTCTGCTCAGAGCAGTAGCCCTGGAAATCAAGTGCCATATTCCTCACAGGCAGCCCAATGCAGCCTTGCTGTCCTGACAGGAAGCTGGCTTTCCGTGTCATGTTCAAACCGCCATCTTCTGACCTACCCCTCCCCAGCTCTGGGCCAGCAGCCACTTGCTGCTTTAAGGCTGCATAGAGGAAGGTAGGTCCCAGAGGGAGGGTAGCTGGTAGCCCAGCCATGGAAGTTGGTACCATGGTCTTCCTGTGGTAGGCCCAAGCTGTGGCATAGGGCCAACAGGTCAGGAAGGTGTGAGTGGTAGGGCCTGGTAGGTCTAGTCTCCTCTCATCCTTTCTGCACCCCTTAGACTTTGGCCTCACACAGGCCCATGCAGAGACCTCTTTTGGGGGGTAGCAGGGAGGGTTGTTTGTTGTTTAGTGAGACAGGGTTTCTCTGTATAGTCCTAACTGTCCTGGACTCATTCTGTAGACCAGGCTGGCCTCAAACTCATGGCCTCCCGAGTGCTGGGATTAAAGGTGTGCTCCACCATGCCTGGCTTCCTCTTTCTTTCTGTCGGTGAGCGTGCCTGTGGTTTAGGCAGACTCTCCAGGAGTCAAGAAGGTGTCTTTTGTGAGGAATCGGCCTAGAGGGCAGGTTTGGATGACCCTCGAAGCTAGCTCTGTGGTTTTGTTTAATTTTAGGCTTGGTTTGTCTCTGAGTCCATCAAAAGGCTTCTTGGGTGACTCCTGTTCTGAGCACTCTGCCCGCATAGAAGCAACAACTAGGTCCTCACGCTCCAAATGAGCAAACAGCGAGGGTGGTGCGTCTTGCCTTCCTGACCCTCTGAGCTCTTGTGGAGCTGAGATTCTCTTCCATTGAAGGACAGGTAGTCCAAGCAGGTCCAAGAACCCCAGTGGGTCACCTAGGCCAAGGCAGCCCCTGCAGGGGACTGCTTAAGCCCCACCTGTCACGGAGGCTTTGAAGGCCTCAGATAATGGGGTGCTCTCATGTGCGGCTCAGCCCTGTGGGTCTGAGAGCCGCCAGCTTTTGCGTCTTAGAACTCGGTGTGCCGTTTCAGGCTTATCTCCCTTTGTTCCTGTGCAGGGATGGTCTGGACTTAAACTAGCAGTCATCGCTGGCAGGGAGACAGCAGGTCTTCTTAGCCTGACCCATCCCTAGGACATCTCTAAATCCACAGGCTGGTAGAGCTGGGGCAAGAAGGGAGGTGGGGAGACGGGGGGGCGGGGAGGGAACCTCCTTGTTAGCAGTCCAGGGGCAGTTCTATAAGTTCAGGGCCACCCAAGGGTACAGGATCACAGTGGTGTCTCCGGGCTACTAGGTGGTGGCAAGGCCGGGTTTGTAGTGATTTCAAACTCCTGAGTTAGGCCACTGTGCCCTTTACCTTCGGCAGCACAGTGGATGCGACCCCATTGGCACTCAGAAACTGCATTCCCACCCCTACCCCCCGCACCTCCGATGGTCTGCTTGGCTGAAGCTCATAGTTAGCTACCCTAGTGCCTCCAGTAGAATTGTGAGGGGCTTTGCCTTCTAGAGCAGGTAATAAGCTCCTGCTTGCTGTATACCATACTCTGTGTCACCAGGGTGTGACAGTCTCATCTGTGCCGATGAGGAAGCTGAAGCACTTTGGAATCCTACAGGCTAGTTCTACCCAGAGGGAAACCCATCTGCTTCCAGGGTTGGGGATGGGGAGGCATCACAACTACCTGGCAGGACTTCCTCTTTGGGAGGGTAGAGAGCGTCCAGCCGCTTTATCATCTGCCCTCTGAGACAGGCCAGTGTGTGTGGGTGGACACAGCTCATGGCAGAAGTTCTTTGCAGCTGGAAGATGGTAGCCCTGGGGTTCAAAGGGTCTGGTATGGTGCTAGACCATCATGCCCCCTCAAAGGGGTTGGGGCTATGTCCCCGCAGACCAGAAACATCATCAGCAACCTGTTCTCTGGATGGACCCCTAGGTTTGGGTGTGGGGTGAGTGGCGTTCAGAGTCTCCCAGGTGCAGGAAGTATCTCATTACACCCCTACACATGATGCACTTCACCACACAGAAATGGTGCAGGGTTCCTGGTGTAGAATCCAGGCTGCCTCTGGTCTCTATAGACCAGTGTGATGCCCCTGTCTCCAGCCTGAGCATGTGCCTTGCTGCAAGAGGCTGGCTTCCTACTCTGGGACCTCTTAAGTATATGGCAACATCCTAGTCCTGGAGGCTGGGGTATGGACCTAGCCTCCCCAGCGTGTTTTCATGTGCTCTCCCTTTTGGGGACCCATTCAGGAGCATTGCTCACAGCTGGTATTAAGGGAAGCCTGAAGAACTTGCCCTAGGTCTCCCTGTGCTTTGAACAGAACTGGGTAGTTCCAGCTTGCCCGTCACCTGCAGACTCTACTTTCCTAGAATAATAGAGGAATCAGGTAACGGGCAAACATTTAAGTCATAAACAGAGCAGAAGGATGCTGAGCACAAAGGTGTTTCCTTCTGAGTGTACCTTCTCCAGCCTGCCATGAGTCTTACCAGATTCCTGGGACTGTTCTCATGTGCTTCTGTGCGTGTGTTTATTATGTTGCGAGCTGGGCCACAGGCTAGCTGGTGTGGCAGTGTGTAGCTATGGGTGACCACTGCACGCAGCCGTCCGGCTCCGGCCAGCCCCTCCCCAACCAGCTTCCCACCACTTCCCTGTTCTCCAGCAGCCAGATGTCTCCCAGATGTTTTTCACTTCCTGCTTGGCTCCGTGCAATGGATGTGCATGTTTATTTTGGGCAGCCCACTAAATAATAACCATTTTAAGAAAAGCTTTTCATAACCTTGTTCCCACGAGGAGTCAGAGTTCAGGAAATAATCCTAACTCTATTCACTATTGTCCTCCTGGCTCCTTTCTCATCGACCTCCCTCTCCCCCAACCCCCCACCCCTACCCCTGGGGATCACTTTTTGAAAAGAGTTCTTTTTATACTGCATGGTGTATGTGTTGTCCGTGACTCCGGCTCTCTGGGAAGCTGGAGCTGGTGCCTGGAGAAGCGGAGGGAAGCTGAGGTTCAGCTGGGACCTCCTTAGAGCATCTCTGTCATTGTCACCTGGAAGCTTGCTCAACAGTATAAAGTCCCAGTGCTACTCAGGATCAAGCTAGAAGCTCCCTGGAGCTCCCTCTTCAACTTTGGTGCTCAGCTCTGCCTTGTGGAGTCCAGTGGGATAGAGCCCTGCATCACCAGCCTGGGCGTAGGCAGGTCCTGAGAACACAGACGCTTGGGGGTTTCAGTTGCCCTTCTGGGTGGTCTGGAGGAAGGAGGCAGCCTAGCTGCCACTGATGATGAGAGACAAGAGGGGTGTATTGGGTATACATATCCGGAGTTGATGCCTTCCTAGCTCTGATCAAGACAGCAGGCTGGGTACCATACCAGCCTGACCACACGACCTGGTGAAGAAGATTTGGGCTCTTCTAGTTGTCTGCCCATCCTCAGCTGTCCTCTAAGAAAGGCCTCTGCTTAGATTCTTCTCAGCTGAGGGGTCCTTGGCTCTACAGGGGTGCCATGGAATTGTCTTCTGTCCCTATGTGGCCTGGATGGCGGTCCTGGCTCCTAATACATAGAACAAATCGTGTAGCCTCTAGGGCTATTCTGTAAATGATCTGATGCCCCGTGTATGCCTGGGACTTGTCCCCTGGCTCTCAGTGAGTTGTGCAACTGGCTTAGGTGAGATAACAAGTGTCTTAAGGATAGACCCAAAGTCTGACCCTCTACTAACTGACAGCTTAGCTGGGGGGACCAGACTCCCACCTGAGAAAAGTTAGGCAAAAACCTGGACTCTAAGTGGCCGTGGTGCTGTGTACCAGTTATCTCAGCACTTGGGAGACTGATGCAGGAGGACCAGGAGTTGGAGACAAGACTGGGGTACAAAAAATAAAACAAGAAAGGTAGAAACAGAGACTAAGTGTCCTGATTAGGGTCTTGGAGATATAAGGGTGCTCTGTGCCCTGCAGAGGGGAGTGAAGGGGCGTGGAGAGGTCCCAACAAGCTGGAGGGCCCCAGGGTAGAGTATCTATCAGTGAGCCTTCCTCAGGGAGCCGGGTGGCCTGGTGGCTGTCTAACACAGGGGCAAGTGAGTTCAGAGTAGGATTGGGGGTGGGGGTGGGCTGTGTTGGAATCTGGCCTGTTGGGGTTGGCAAGAGAGCCTTCCTAAGAGGGGCAGACTACACTGAAGGGCAGCCAAGGGACATAATACACACTGTCTTTCAGGAGTCACTGGGTGAATGATTAGGAATCAGCTGAGGTGGGGAGCTGTGTGGATAGCTGTGAATGATGGTCAGAGCCTGTCAGAGCCACCTCCTGTTTGACCACTCCCCCTCAACCCCCCACCCCACCCTCGCTCTCCCTCTCGGATCCTGGAGCCACAGCAGTGCCCATGGTGGCACGAGCTGGAGGGGGGAAGGTGTCAACAGTACTGGCTCATGTCCTTCTCACTGAGTTAGGCCGACAGGGGAGCAGTGATGCGTGCTCTGCAGCTTCCCTCTAGCCCATCCCCCGCCTGACCAGGGACCTGCCTGATCCTGCCTCTGCTGCTCCGAGAGCACTGGCGCCAGCGACCCGACCCGTCTGGGCTGAGCCTCTGTTTAGATTCCTGCATGAAGCCAATGGCGAGCATCATTGGCCTTGACCATCCACCAGTGGCATGCTCAGGCCTGGTGCAGGTTGTCCCGAAAGCCGGTCACTGGACCAGTAATTGAGCCCCAGCCATTTGGCACAAGTTCCCGGAGACAATCAGGGTAGTTAAGGGACATCCCCTGTCCCAAAGCAGAGAAGTCACAGAGATGGCAGGAGTGCCAAAGAGGAAACACCCCAGACATTGGGGGAAATGGCGGTGTGGGTGGCAGGGCATCATGGAAGCTGAGTGAGCAAAGGGCACTCATGAAGAGGAGTTCTCAGCCAGGGGATGAACTGGAGGGGGAAGGTATCAACAGCCCTGGCTCATGTCCTTCTCACTCACTGAGGGCTCCGCTGTTGGCTAAGCTGTCCAGTGGCCTCGCACTGTCCCCGGAACTCTCTGTACTCTACCTGGCATTTACTCCTCAACCAAACCCACGCTGACTCCAGAGCCTGAGTGTGGGCTTTTTCCCATCATTATGCCCCGGAGCCTTGGTCAAGGCTTGAGCAAAGAACGGCTGTATCCCCAAACTGGAATGTTCCATACTTCATACACAGCAGGTCCAGGGAAAGTCACTCTTCCTCCCTAGGTGTACTTGGAATGCAGGGCTCTGGTGAAGGAGGACCACCCCCCCCCCCCAATCCCCAGTGTCCTACAGACCCCTGGGAGGCCCATCTTAAGCCTTCCGGAAAAGTATGGGGAACTCTTCAGTGTGTTGGCCAGCCCTTCCAGCTGTCTTCTCTCCTGGAGTGATCCAGGGCCCCAGCTTCTGGCTCCAGCTCTCAGCTCCCGGGGGGGGGGGGTCACCTCTTCCCCCCACCCCCAGGAGGATGCAGATATTGCATCTAAGGAACTGGAGTCTGTGCGCACCCCTAGGGGAGGCAGGCTTGCTTCTGGCCCAGCAATGCTTACCCAAGCAGGAATGCTCTCCTGGGAGGCTGCATGACCTGGAGGAAGGCTGTGTAGACAGAGCCCAGAGAAGTCCCAGAGCAGAAGGCTGGAAGCTGGTGAGAGGATGGGAGGAGGGGCCTTTTTCCTGTTCCCTCTGAGCTGGCACTTTTTCCCCCCCCCCCTCTGGGTGTTAAACTCAGCTCTTCCTCCCTTTTTCTCCTATTCCTGACTACCTGCTAAATAATTTAAATTTGGGGCCTGAAGGGCTTCAATTATCCTTTAATTTACATTAGTAATTTATGCATTAGGTAGAATGGACACTCGCTTCATGTAATAGCCCCCAGTAGACCCGTGAAGATCCGCTGAGCTCCGTGGTCCCAAGAATCTTAGCGGTTTTTCTTCCCCCCTCTGCAGCCTCAGGTCTTTGTTTTAAAAGTGGCTCCCTTACATGCATATTGACATGAGCTGGAGCCGGTGGCACTCTTCACCCGTGCACAGGGAGGCTGTCTGTAATCATGGTGAATGCTGGCTCACACTCATTGCAGGCAGGTACACAGAGACAAGGGTTTCAGGGTCCCTCCTGGCAAATACTCTCACAGAAAGACATACATGCTCACCCCATCGGATACACCATCTGCACACACGCACCTGTGCGCCGCCCGTCTTTATTCCCGCAGGTGATGAGTACACACGTTTGTCTTTGGCACCTGTTGTCCCAGCTTTACCACTGCTGATGGGGGGCCACTGGGCCTCTGGGAGTTATCTATTCACAGGTGACCAGGCATTCGGTCCCTCCTCGTAGATCTCTGCTGCATGGACAACCTGACCGTAGGACTGAATATATCATAAATATAGGATGGCGGCCACATGTCCAGCTTGCTCACTTGGCATGGTCTGACACCACATGTGAGCTCCAACTAGGCTTCTCAGGCATGCTGCCAGCTTAGACCTTGGCACTAGAGCCTGGCACAGCCTGAGCTCTTGCCCTGACATAACAGTGCTGTCAAAGGGACCACATTTGGGACCTTTGGTTCCCGGCTGCCTCCAGAATCCTGGCCCAGCTTCCCCTGCACCAGCGTGCAAGGGCCCTTGACTTTCCAGGCTTAAGGACAATAGTGACAGAGAGCGATGACCTCACCTGCGCCTGCTTGAGACTTTTCCCTGGCCCTGTAGGTGGCCACCCTGATTTTATACTCTCTGCGCTTGGCCTGGATCTGACTCCATGGAGTGGCTTCCCAGCTCTTGTTCTGTACTCTGGCAGGATCTGTGGCTCCTTCTGCCTCCCTCATAGTCAGCAAGGAGGGTGAAGGCTGCAAGCTAACGGCTGTGCAGTCATCTGCGGAGTGAGTATTCCTCATCACAGAGATAAAGCACTCGGGCTGGAGGGTTGCATCCTTGGGAATCTAGCCATGGATCCCAGTGCACACGTGGCTTTGGTCCTGCTGCTTAGACTGAGTGCTGAAGCATTCTAAGTTCCGTCACAGCCAGATACAAAGTGTGGGGGCTACAGGGTGCCCAATCCCCTACCCCCTGGGGTGTCTGCTACGGTGCCAGGCAGTCCCCCTTTATAAAGCAGAGTATGGAAGTCCAGGGTTGAGTCTGCTGGGTCTGAGCCAGCAGCTTGCTAAAGACCTCTTAACCACACCAGAGCCCCAGTCACTGGTCCTCAAGATGCCTTTGGAGGGGCAGTCCCAGCCAGGCATATATCAGAGCCCCCTGGGACCTTCAGGAATGACCCTAAGCTTCCAGCTATTCAACTGGACCCAAACAGTATCCCCTTCCTTGGCTGCATGCTCGAGCCCTCCTGAGAGGCCCCAATTATTGCCCCCCTCAAAACCTCCCCGCCCTCTTCCCCCACTCCTGAGTGAAGCATGTTTCCTGGAGTCCCAGCTTAGCTCCTGCTGAAACGGCTCATGTCAGAAAGCCCGAGACTGGTAGTGTGTTGTCTGTTGCCTGGTGTGTTGAGCCGAGAGTCCCAGGGCCACATCTAGACCTGTTTGTGAAGGCCAGCATCCTTTAGTGATGTCTACTTTTGGGTGGGGACATGCTGGGTATTGGCTGTCATAGATCCAGGACCAAATTACCAAGTCTTGTTACCACTTGATAGTGGTTCTTATGGGGTTATCCCCTGGCTCCTTATTAAGTGGAGAACTTCCACCTTTTCACCTTAAAAAGCCTTACACATTTCCTCGCACATCCAACCTAGGTGACACGGCAGTGTCAGCTGCCACACCAGGAGGCAGGTCTCCAGGTGCACCTGTTAGGGATTTTAGGGATCGTTAGAGTAAGGAGTTAGCCTCTGAGAATGTTAGTGAGGGACTCTCTGGATTACATGAAGTGATAAAGGAAGACCCATCTTAATGGTGGGTAGGACCGTTCCCTGGCAGAGGAGACCTTGGGTTGTATAAAATGGAGAGGGTAAAGCTAAGCACTGGCATGCATTCATTCATTACCATCTTCTGGTTGTGAATGTGGCATGAGGTAGTAGGAGGGTGAGGTGGAGAGGAGAGGAGGGTTACCAGACAGCAGAGGACCTCAAGGTGTAAAGCAACTTGCCTCACTATCCCACCTAGCTCTTTGTCTTTATTTTTGAGACAGGGTCTCATATATCCCAAAAGTGATCTCAAACATCTCATCTTCCTGCCTCTATCTCCCTAGTCCTGGACGCTGGGCCTGTACCACCACTCCTAGGTTATGGGACACTGGGGAAGGAATCCCAGGACTTGGTGCATGTGAGGCAAGAGTTCTGTCAACTGAACTGCAGCTGCGCGTTCCTCCGCAGCTCAGCCTGTGCTCCCTGCTTCTCATGCCCACACAGCTCACGGCAGATTCCTTGGGACAGTCCAAAGCCTGGCTCACGCCAGCTTGAGGCTGAGAAGTGCCACGCCACAGCTGCCAAAGCTCTCCTGCCTCTTTCACCAGCTCCTGGTCCCAGCTGCACTTGATGGATGCCCTATGCTGGTGACCCCACAGAGAAGCTGGTGCCAGGGCCTACCTTCTCCAGAGTTTGCTGCCCTGCCCTGCCCTTCCCCTCAACACTATGCCCAAGAGATCCTGACGCAAGGAGCCAGTAAGAGCAGCTCCCCAGGAATGAAGCTTTCTTTCCACCCCTCCCCTTCTATCGCCCCGGAAATAACTTGCAGGAGGCCCAGGGATTCTGCAGGGAAGGCTGGGACAAACAGATGTCACTGCTCTCCATCATAGTTGTGGTCTAAACTAGGGAGGCGGTGGGTGTGCATGAATATGTGTACTTGTGTGCATGTGCTATGTCCAGATGGTTCCAGGACAACCCGGGGCCTCACCTCCTACTCCCCGGGGCCCCACCAAGCTCCCTGGCACCTGGCTGAAAGCATTTGCAGGATGCCAGAGTGACTGTTTCCCCCAGGGACTGCGTAAGGGAGGAGAGATGGAGCAGCTGGGTAGAGCAGGGGTGTGTGTCTTTCCCTAGGTATCCCCACAGCCTGGGTGGGGGTACAGTGAGCAGAAGCGTAGCAGTCAGGATGTGAGAGAGGCTGTCTCATTGGTGTCTCCCAGGAAGTGTTCAGGAAGCACCTGCCCAAAGTACAGATTACAGCAGGGACCCACTCCCAGCTGTTTGCATGTCTGTCTTCCTGCTGTCATGTCACAGCTGCTCCATCCATCCTCCAGCCAGGTCCACACTTCCTGGCAATGCAGTTCCCCAGTTCAGTAGATAGGGAAACCGATGCTGAGAGAGGACAGTGATTTGCTCAAGGTCATACAGCCTGTTAATCATATCTTTGGGACTGGGCTCCAAAGTGTGAGTCTTGGTTCAATGCTCTCTCCACTGTAGCAGGTGGCTATGCAAATTGATGCAAATTTTATGCAAATTCAAATGGCTTCTTATACCCAACACCAGGGGACTGGAGTGTCCTAGAGGAGCTGATGGAGGGGAGCGGGATTTCCTCTCTCACAGATAATCAGATCTTACACGGTCTGTGAAGACCTGGGTCCCACCAGTCTGCTGATCAGGGAGGACTACTAGGTGGCATGTGCTGATGCTGCTGGGATTATGGGGTCAACAATGCCAGGAAATAGCCAGAGGAAGCCTCTGGGATGGGCCCCTGGAGTCTACTCAATGGTGTGGGCCCAGCCTAGGGAGATTTTTCTCACGGGTCCACAGACCCCCTAGGTCCCCATCAAATAAGCTGACCTGTATGAAGGGGAGATTGACTTCCTGGCTTTGGAGTGAGCTCTGTTTCTTGCCCCTCACTGACAGAGAACAATGTGGGTCACCAGAGGTACTTTCCTGTGGGAACAGGTAGGTGGATAGCCGCAGCCCCTGAGCTCCTGCCCCGAGGCAGCTTCACAGACTGCCACTCACTGGAAAGCTATGCTTAGACTGTATGTCTGCGGGGCGGGGGGGGGGGGGGCAGTCACTTCCCAGAATCTCCAGGTCCTTTGAAACAACACCAGGCTCTGCTGTCCTCACAATCTGGGAGTCTAGGAAGAGGTTTATTTGCTTGTTTGTTTACATTGTTCAGATAACTGCGGCCCACATTTCCCCTAAACGCTGGGGAAAAGTTCTGAAACACAATCACTCATAATCCCACCCTGACCTGACTCCTCCTTGCCTGTTCATACATTTCCTCTCAGGCACATGCCCAGGTTTGTTTTATGGTTTAATCATGTACTTAGCATCGCTCTGATCTCCTCATGTAACTCCCCTCCCCCACCCCTACCCCCCACTGTCCTTGAGTAATTGCGAAGACTTCTTAGCTCGCAATGTCATACCCGAGTGCGTGCATTTAACATCATAGGTGTTCCTCACTCAGCCAGAGGGGCATTTTGCTCTGCTCACAGTTAGTGGAGTCCCTTGGGAGAGTTTCTCTGAAGTGGAAGTGTAGGTGAAAAGTTGTGCCCTACTTTATACGCCCCCGTCAGGTTGCTTTGTGGATTAGGGATAAGGGCCACCTCCCACCTTTATTCCCAGAAGTCCCAGCAGATGGACACAGACAGCAATACTTTACCCGCACCTCTCCAATTGGGCGAGGAGAGTAAAGGAGAAACTGGGGGCTCTCCCTTCTAGCGCCCCTAGAAACACCAGCTTCATGTGAGGACCAGCTTCATTGAGCAGGCCACTCCTCATTTGCTAATTAGCGTCCTCCATCTGCAGTCAGATCTGGACCAAGAGGAAGCCCTTTAAAGTAATTTGCTCTTTTACTATCACCCCTGTGATCTCGTTTAATTTCCTCAACCAAACTTGGTCCACGGAGGAGGCCAGAGGCTCTGGGCCCAACTAGCAGGCTGACTCTCACCCTTCCCAGCACTGTTTGACTTCCAGAAGATCTGCTGAGGCTTCCTTCACTCCTGGCAGCCTGTACCCCAAAACAAAAGAACTCTCCCTTCCATGCTCCAAAAGGGAAAGGGGATTGTGAGAGAGGTAGCTGGAAAAAGGGACAAACCTGCACCCACTCTTTGATGCAATTGCCCACATTTCCTGAGTCCCATTCTTTCCATGCTCCTAGGAGACAGAGGTAGATTTTTAGTCTGTGAGCTTGCGGTAATCATCACCCTCAGTGACTTGATCTGTCTGCAACCTTGGCCCTTCCCTCTGGACAGCCAGGTGTCACTGTTGAGTTGAACTATTGTAACCACAAGGGCCTACTCAGAAGTGACTCTGTGAGTGGCGCGTGCCAGCAGCACCCACACAACTGCTCCCCCACAGAACCGCATGCAACCCAGCTGCAGCTGCTCCGGGAAGGGAGGTGCTGCAGAGCCAGCAGCATTGGTGGTGGTGGTGGTGGTGCGGGGAGAGATTTATGGCCACCTTATCCCCCCCCCTGTGCCCTGCCTGCAACTGGTGTACTTCCTGCCTAATGGAAGCTCATGCAGAGGGAAATAACTCTGCCAGGAATGGATCTAGTGACAGGGGCAGCTACCGCAGGTTAAGAGTGGAATAGGGGAGCATACGGGACTCAGACAGAGGCCCGATCCCAGTCCAGAAAGCTTGGGGGAGGGGGGGGGGGGAGAGCAAGAGAGCAGATGGAGACTAGGGAGGAGGCCTCTGTGGAGAGTGGCCTTGTCTTTCATTCCTCAGACCAAGCTTCCTCAGTGCAGAGCCAAGAGGTGAACTAAGACTTGAAGTCCCAGGTGCTCAGCGGCACCCCAGCCTTATGTGTCTAGGAAGCGAGCTTCGGTGATCCTAGACTAAGTGTCTCATCTGACCCTTCCTTGACGGGTGGGAAGGCAAGGCTGAGAGAGGGTTAGGTCAGGACTCATCCAGTCACACACTGCTACCCAGGCTCAGGCCAGAGCCCCAGGCCCAGGCCTCTCTGCTGAGTCCCAGGAGCACTCCAGCCAGCATGGTGTGAGGGAGCAGAGAAGATAAGCTTGGGGAAGCCAAGAGAACATTGGACAGTTGTGTAAGGAATGTTCAGGAAGGGTCAGAGGTGACAAAGGATAAGAGGGTTTGGGAAAAGCCAGTACCCAGGATAGTGTCCTGCGGAGGCTAGTTGAGGTGAACACTGCACTCCTATAACCAAGTGAGTCCCTCATTAGCTGGAGCAGCCTGTGGTTTCTCTCTGTCAGGCACTGAGGAACAAGCAGGAAGAGACTGTAACCCCCCCCCCCCATGACACTGCTCACCTTGAGTCCCACACAGTTGCTCCCTAGCTCAGTGTGTGAGCTGCCTGCCACTCACCTCTGCCCCCACCCCACCCCTACCTGCTAAATGGGATGATAATATTACCTCATGGGAAAGGTAGGAGGCTGGAGCTGAGCTTTCTAAGTGAACTAATGCTGACTGCGGTCCAGGTTCTAAGGTCCGGAGGCGTTCCCGGCCTCAGAACCAGTCACCTAGGTGGCCAGTGCTCTATGCTGGACCCCATTGAGAAGTGGGGAGCACCCAGGGCCTCCTGCTGAGTTTCCCTCTTCCTTGGCCATCCCACTGCTGGGCGGCAAGCTCCCTCCTTTTCACACCAGGTGCTCCTCGAGGTGTGTGTGTGTGTGGGTTGGGATGGTGTTGCTTCTGGCAGGGGGCCCAGCAGCCACCTGGGACATGACAACAACGTGTGCCTGTTGTAAGGCTGAGAGGTGACTATGGCCAGATGTGCAGGGAACTCTGCCAGGCCACCTGGTATCGGTGGCTCCCACAAACACTGAGTCCCCGCTCTATATCAGTGCCTTGCTGATGGTCCCATAGAGATATACCCATTTTGTAGACAGGGAAATAAAGGCCACCGTCTTTGACAAGAATTGGTTGGGAACGCTTTTTTGAACATCCTCTTCATGCCAGCCATTTAGCTAGTAATACCAAGTGTGATTGGGTTTATTCTACTTCACTGTCTAGGGCCCAGAGAGGGGAAGTCACTCACCTAAAATCCCACAGCTATTGAAACCAAGTTCCTGTCCTGTGTGTTGGTCCATTTACACTAAGGACAAGGCCATAGTGTCTGGGTGAGATAGGTGTCCCTAAATCTGGACAGAGCAGAGCCAGGCTCCCACCTCTTGGTGAGGCTGGAGGCATCCACATTAACTGCTTTGTGCTTGTCTCTGTCCACCTGCTGCCACACATGATAAGGAATCCGGTCAGAGCCTGGTCCTCTCAGTCTTGTTCTTAAAGGGTCAGGGCTATAGCTTCCCTCACAACACACACATAGCAAGGCAGCCTGGCGTTTTCCCCAGCAGCTGGTACATTTTTCCTAGAAACTCTCCTTGTAGCACCTAGGTCTTAGGACAAGCCATGACCGTAACACTTCATTTTTTGAAGAAGGAGGTCCGCAATGGGCAAAACTTTGCCAGAAGTTAAGTAGCATGGGTCTCCCAGAGAATCCTTCCAGGATGTCTATAAGGAAGAGGCAGCTGGGGCGGTGGTGGCACACGCCTTTAATCCCAGCACTCAGGAGGCAGAGGCAGGTGGATTGCTGTGAGTTCAAGGCCAGCCTGGTCTACAAAGCTAGTCCAGGACAGCCAAGGCCACACAGAGAAATCCTGCCTCAAACAAACAAGCAAACCAAACAAAAACAAAACAAAACAAAACACCAAAAAAGAAAGAAAGAACTAAAGAAAAGGCAGAAGGGAGCTCTTACCATATTCCCTCCCGCCTCCCAGTCACCAGGGTCTTTCTCACACCTATGTGGTTGTTCCTTTCGGGGCCTGCAGAGCACCCGAGTGATGGGCAAAGATCCTCCTACCAAAAAATGGAGCATTCAAAGCCCCTCTCCCTTCACTCTGCTCAAGGATGACTGTCACCTCCCCAATCTAAGGAGGAGCTTGGGCCTTAAGGTGCAGGCCTGTGGGGTGTCCTGTAAACCAGATGCCACTGGAGTCCTGCTAGGGGAGCTGGGATAAGAAGTAGCCATCATGGGCAGGATGGAGGTGAGTCAGTGCTGTAAAAGAGATAATTAGAAATATTAAAATGACTAATCCTAGGCTTGGACAGCCCTTTACAGCTTGTAAAGTACTTTTGCATCCATGAGAATGTGGTGTTTGCCTATCCAGGACCATGGAGGAGACTAGGGGACTAAAAAAAAACTCTTCCCCACGGCCAGACAGATAAGAGTCTGTGGACAAGACTTGAGCTCCAGTTTCCTGCTCAGCCCTGTCCTGGTTGCTGTCATACTGTGACTCTGTTTACCTTAGTAGTGGCCTGGGAGTCTCAGAGAGGAAATAAGGACACAGAGACCTAAGACTGATGACACAGGGGCTGGAGAGATGGCTCAGGGGTTAAGAGCAGTGGCTGCTCTTCCAAAGGTCATGTGTTCAATTCCTAGCAACCACATAGTGGCTTACAACCATCTATCATGAGATCTGGTATCCTCTTCTGGCCTGCAGGCCTTACATGCAGGCAGAACACTGTATGCATAATAAATAAATAAATCTTAAAAAAGAAAGAAAGAAAAGGCTGATGACGCAGGTGGATGGGGCAAGGTGAGGGGTCCCCACCACTCATTTGGGACAGACAGCAGGGCAGGCAGTTTCTGAGGTGGAAGCCATTGCCTGCTGGCCTAGAACAGCAATGCTTGAGACCTCTGAGAAACAAAGCAGTGGCCAAAAGGGACTTTTGTCATTGTCTCTGCTGGTGGAGACATGCAGGAGCAGGAATTTCACTGCCCTTACCTCTGTCATGAGGGCCTCCACTAACCTCATCAACACTGGACCCACCTCCAAGATCCAGAGCTCTGTGAGAAAAACATGTCATAGCATCCAGTGCTCTATGCCAGAGGCCACAGTCTGAGGAGACATGGGTGGGGGGGAGGGAAGGCCCAGAGGGGGCTGCCCAAGCCTCACAGAGGAGGTAGAAGCTGCCTGAGGTCAGAGAGCAGGCCAGGCCTAGACTATATAGGCCTCTGATTGCACAGGGTGTGGCTCGTAAGTCCCTGTGGCTGGCTGCCCTGTTTCCTAATTAAAGTGTCCTTCTGAAAAATGCCCTCCAGTCCTGGCTCAGCCAAGCAGATGAAGCGGTTACCTCCCCTACTTTCAGGGGCTCCTTGTCTTCCATGCAGTGCCTGTAGGCTCAAGACCCAAGATGTGAAAGTGAGGCTGGGGTTGGCAGAGCTGTGTCCAGCCTGTCCAGTTCCGTCCCATCCTCTAGGACAGCATTTACATGCCCTTGAAGCCCAGGGCAACAGGCACTTTCTCTCTCTGGGATTAGAGGTGCTATTGAAGAGGCTCTGGGAGTTCCAGGTAGAGTGGGGGAGGGGAGGCATCTTAGAAACTGCATCACTGTGGGTTACCTGTGGGAAGTTGGCAGTGGTCTTTGGAGCCAGATATTTGAGCTGGGGGAGAAGTCCAGGAAGAAGCTATGGAAGGGAGGGGCCATGGGAACCGAGTGCAGAGATGCCTGCTGCTGCGTTTGATACGCGATGTTCCTTGCAGAAGCTGCCCTTGGGTCTGTACATCAGAATGGCCCCTGGTCTATACTATGGTTTAACAGGAGCCTACTTAGGCAGTTCCATAAGGGTAGCAGGCTAACCTACCTTGGAGACTGGTCATTAAGGAAGTCAAGTCACCCAAATCCAGTTGGTGTTCCCTGGGTTGCAGGAGGGTGGGGTGGGGACCAATTAAATCGGAGATAAATCTTGAGATGCCAGCAGAAACCTGAGGTTGGGATTCCAATCCCTGAACCCAGTCCTGGTGAACAAACTCCGCATCTGGTCTTGAACATGCTAAACAAGCCACCCCGTCACCTAGCAACACCCTGGCCCAAGTTCTTCATCTCCTAAAGAAAGAGGGAGATTCCAGTGGGCCTCCCAGAGAACCAGCTGCAAACTGTAAGGCTCTTGGGCTTGGCTGAGCCTCACCTGTACTTTGCCCTGTACCACTGCCATCAGGGACACGGGGACAGGGTCTAGAGGCCCCAGCCAAGTATATGCCCTTAGTAGCTATGTGATGGAGACCAAGTTGTCTGAGCCCTGACAGTTAATTAAGTAAATAGGTGTGCTGTGTCCTCTTGACATTGTTCTCAAAGGCCTATGACCCTGGGCCTAGCTGAGGGTCACATGGATGTCTCAGCTGGTGTCCTTGCTTGTCTGACCTCTACCTTGGATGGGAATGTTGGCGTGGGTGGGTAGGGGTGAGGCAGGAGCATAATTTCAAAGCAGTACAGGCCTGGACTCTCAGCTCTCAACTCTTCTGAGACCGCAGCCCCCAGCCTGAGCTGGCTTCTCCATCAACTCCTTGTCCCTCCCTTTAACCATCCCCATAAAAAGGGAGCAGTCGGGCGGGGAGTCCTGCTGCAGACTTTGTAATGTGGCTTGGAGGCGGCCCCTGTGCCTTCCAACCAGGCTGTAATTACGGCTGGCACCAGACACCCCCTCATTACCAGGGCTTGCAAGGAGCACTCTAATTACAGCGTGCAGGCCCGGCTGGAGTGGCTGCAGGGGCAGGCCACAGAAATGGCCTGCCTCTACAGAGAGGTGCCCTGAACTAGCTAGGGCATGGGGGGCTATCCTTGGCCTTGGGTACCCTCCCCAAGGCTCACTATTCCTCTTGTCTGTGTGGTAAGGTGAGGAGGCCTCCAGAGCAAAGAGTTCAGGGACTTCAGTACTTCGCACTTCTTAAGTATATATATATATATATATATATATATATGTGTGTGTGTGTGTGTGTGTGTGTGTGTGTGTGTGTGTGTGTGTGTGTGTGTGTGTGTGTGTGTGTGTCTGGGGATGTGGCTCAGTTGATAGAGTTCTTGCCTGGCATATACGAAGACCTGGGGTCAATTCCCTGGACCACATAAACAGGTGTGGTGGGTGCAGGCTGATAATCCTAACACTCAGGAGGAAGAGGCAGAATGCTTAGAAACACCTGGTCAGGGGCTGGAGCGATGGCTCAGAGGTTAGGAGCACTGGCCGCTCTTCCAAAGGTCCTGAGTTCAATTTCCAGCAATCACATGGTGGCTCACAACCATCTATAATGAGATCTGGGCCCTTTTCTGGCATGCAGGCAGAACACTGTATACATAATAAATCTTTCTTTTTAAAAAAAAAAAAAAGAAAAGAAAAAAAATTCCTGGTCATCCTTGTCTGCATAGTGAATTCAAGGCCAGCCTGGGCTACTTGAGACCTTGCCTTAAAAAAAGAAAGAAAGAAAGAAAGAAAGAAAGAAAGAAAGAAAGAAAGAAAGAAAGGTGGGTAGATTCTACTGTGTGCCAGGCTAACCCAGAGGCATAGCAGTAGACAAAGAAGTGCCTTCATGCTATGGGACTTTCAAAATGAAAGCATTGTGAGGTCATGCTGCCTCTGATGTATCTGAAGACATCCCTGTCCCAAGCCTTAAGAGCCTCTGATGTGCTATGTGTTGAATGCACTCTGTCCTCTGGAACCCTACGGTCTGGAGGGGCCTGGATGTGAACAGGGAAGCATGCCAGTGCACTTGAGAAAGACAAGCCAGAGGAAGGGCAGGACCCTGGTGGCAATGGCAGGGCGGTGGTGGTATAGGGATTGCAGGCAGAACAGGGCTCTAAGGAGGAGACTTTCAGGTGAGGCTTGAAGAAGGAAGCAGGAGTCACCAGCTGTAAAGGACTGCAAAGCCGTAAGGCAGCCTCTCACCCCTAGATGGTGTCAAGGTCAGACTCTGGCACTCCTGCTGGAAACGGTAGAATTTCGGCACATCCTTCATACAGCGTTGGCCCAGGAATCTATAGACGGACGCATTGTCCGGGATCAGCTTTGCCACAGTGCTGTGCAACCTCAGGCCACTCATACCCTCTCTGAACTGTGGCAACCACATCAGTCCCTCACTCTGCCCTGACCTTGCACCCACCAGGATGACCTTGAAGCAGGAAAGACATTAGAGGGGCCAGAGAACTAAAGACTGGGAGCTCAAGGCTGACCATTCTATGAGTTTTAAGAGCTGCCTGGAGGAAACAGGCACAAAGGGAATTGTCCTGAGCCCCAGGCAGTTCTCGGCTCCCAGCTGAGAACAATTGAGGAGGAAAAGCAAGGCCTTTTTGTCCAGGGCCAGGGCTGAGACAGTGACCAGTGACGTGGCTGGGAAACTGCTGGAAGTTCTCAGCTAAAATTAGCCACCTACAAAACCTCTGTATCAAGGGCAATCCAACGCTTCTATTGTTTTGAACTTTGGATCCCAGGGGTCTTGGGGAAGCTGGTGGTTGTACCTCTCCCGGATGACATGAGCCACTCTTGAGCCTTGCAAGTATCCAGGACGGAACCAGATGATGGACTACCTGAGTGAATGTGCTGGGCTACCCAAGTCCACTGCCTCCAGGCCCCTTATTTGACTCCCTTCCCCAGTGACACCAACTGTGCCCTGCGCTTAATGAGGGGCAGGTGTTGAACTGGAAGGAAGTTAAGGACATTTTAAAAATACATACAGCTCTCTGTTCCTTCCAGGGGAAGCAGCCTGAGGGTCACGATTGCTTTTTGCTGGTGGCACTTCAACTGCCGGGGCATGGACGCCTGGCTTTGACCCTCAAGTCCGCCATCTAGTAACCATGTGACTTTACACGACTTTAGGTAAACAGCTGTGCTAGTTCACATTGCCAAGTTATGGAAACGATTGAGATACTATGCATAAGACTTAGACATTAATGAGGATGGAAGTAGAGATGTGGGGCTTCGAGACTTGGACCTTCTGATGTTGCCTGGTGCCGCTCTGAGTGCCGTCCTCCTGTGTGCCCCGGTTGCATCATCACCGGACGTCCCACAGTGTGGGAGATGTTTTTCCCAGGGAGGACAAGGAATGTGTGCGTGAGCATAGGGAACGGAGCTGGCACCATGTGGGCATCCCATTCCTTTGGTTCCTTCTGAAAAGTCTCCTGCCAACCGGCACAGGAGCTGACCATAATTGATCTGTGTTACTCTGACACAACACCAACAGGCGTAAAATGCATGTGGTAGAGGGAATCGGGTTTGGGGCTCCTCTATGGACTGGTGCAAATCACTGTACCTCCCCGTGCCCAGTTTCCACCTGCAAGGACTGGTGAGAGGACTCTGGGCGTGGAGCCTGGGAACAGCTCTGCTTCCCAAACTCTGTGGCCTGGGAAGCCACTGATCCCAGTGGCATTGTTACCCTCCTACTGCCACCCCCAGCTGAGAGGAATGGGAAGTAAGGGATTCTCCACCTCCCAGCACCAACTTTGCTGGCAGTATCCAGTGACTTCCTGTCCCCTGAGGCCATATAGGGCCAAGCAGAGAGCCATGATCTGAGGCCCCTGTTTCCCCCTTTGCAGGGAAGGGCAGAGAAAGTTCTAGAAGGCCAGCATCTAGAGCAGCAATCAGAGGCATAGACTCCCCGAGGGTCCAGCTCTCGCCATGAAGCCAAAGCCCTACTGTTGCCATTGCCCTTGGGGTTCCTAGTAGGTCTCTGTCCCAGCATGTTTCTGGTGGCTCCTCCAAGACCCTGGGGAGTTGGCTCTCCTCTTTCATGCTTTCCTCCCCATGGGGTCGGGGGTGGGGCTCTCGGGCTCCATCTCTGCCCAGCCTGTGAGCTCCCTGGGACTCAAGCACTCCTCCACCCCTACTGCTGTCCCCAAGTGCCCTAGTGACCTGTCATGCTTTCACTCTCTGGCCCCCAACTGCCTCAAAGGTGGGTACAGTGCTGCCATCACATCCACTTTACAGATAAGTAACACTGAGTCCTTGGGAGATAAGGCAGCTGGCCCAGGGTCACCCAGTGGGCTAGCAGGTGGTCAGACTGTTCAAGTATTTCACTTCCCTTCCCTTCCCTCCCTTCCCTCCCTCCCTCCCTCCCACCCTCCCTCCCTCCTTCCTTCCTTCCTTCCTTCTTTCACCCAAGAACTCTATGGGTGGGAACTAATCAAGAGCCTCATGTTTATGCCATGGGGACATCAGAGATGGGGCCAGCTCCTCTGAAGTGACAGTGAGCCCGGTGACCTGGAATGCACCTCAGGCAGTTCTTAGACTCTTGCTCTGGCCCTGTTGTCCTCTCACCCTCCAGCTGCAGCTCATCTGGAAAACCAGGTGAGCAGGCCCAGCCCTGAGCCAAGGAGGCCTGGTGATTACATCAGCAGGCGCAAACAGGCAGGCGGAACAGGGACCCACGTCCCACGGGGGCTGGCAACAGTTCCATCTGCCCCATGGAGTCTGTTTCATTCCCTCCTTCCAGCTTGCATCAGCCTTTTACAGCTCCGTGTCATCACAGAGCAGGCCCAGTAGAGGCGGGAGTCTGCCTTGGGACCCTGGCAACCCTTAGGCTGTCTATCAATATGTTAGCCCAAGGCAGGCATGATTGCATGCCTGAAATCCCAGCACTCAGAAGGCAGGAGGATTGCTGCAAGTTCAAAGCCACCTTGGCCTACATAGCAAGATCCCTCTCTCAAAAACAAAAAAACAAATGCTGTTAACCAGCACCCTGGCACCCCTTTGAGGGCCACTTCTCTATCTTCTAGAGGCAACAAGTAAAATCGGCAGCTGACAGGGCAGCCCAGATGAGAAAAAGCTTCCAACTTCTGAATTCAATAAGCCCAACATCTTGAAATTGACAGAGCAAATTAAAATGATCCCGTTTCCCAGCTGGGAAAGTCAAGGCTCTGTGAGAAGTGGACTCTGAGACAGCCATGATCCAGACAGCACCAATGGCTTCCAGACCAAGAAGGACATAGGATGGTGGGAGCCTGGAGATGAGAAATTTCTACATTTGTAAGGCATAAGAAGCCGATGCCTGCTTCACGGAGGAGGAGGAGGAAGAGGCCATGCCCACACATGTATGACATTCTCAAATAATGAAAACTATTTAAAAACAGTAAAAACCAAACCAATCAACAACCAACCAAACATACAAAAATCAAAACAAAACAGAAAAAAAAAAAAAAAAAAAAAACAAACAAAAAAAACAAGTTATCAACTGCAATGGTGGGAATGGAGTTGTTTTTATTTTCATATTTGTTTTCCCCAAACCATTCTTAATGTCAAGGGTGTGATTACCTTTATAGTCAGAATGGACCCAGAAAAGTTTCATTAGAAGCAAATGAAAGGTTTTAATTTACCTATTTCTATGGTGTCAGGGATTGAATCCAGGACCTTATACATGCTAGGCAACGCATGCTCCACTGATGAACTTTGCTCTTGTGTGCACGCACACGCACGCACACATGCACTTGCACTCAAGAGCGCCCAAAGGAGAAATTGTTAAAACAAACTCCCTGCTATGGCCCTGGGGCTCTACTGTTCCTGTGCGATGTGATCTAAGGCCAAAACACACCCTCTCTGGTCCCTGTTTCCAAGGCCAATGATCAGATAAGTTCTGAGAATCCTGTTCCTGTGGCCCAGGCACTCCCCTGTACCCCAACTGCCACCCTGATTCCAAAGAAGCTGGCTAGCATAGCCAGGGAAAAGCCTACACCCCCCCCCCCCCAGTGGGCCCAGCTACACAGATAGAGTTTGCTTTATAGTAACCTAGCTACCTAGCTTTAGGGCCCCGTATACCAAGGACACAGTAGTGTGAGTTTGAGAATGGCTGGTGAAGGGGGGTTTGGCTCTGAATGCCCTGAATTCACAGCATTGGGGCTGAGGTGGCTTCCCAAGAGCCAGGAACCAGGGGAAGGGCTGCATTCCAAAGAGGCCCTGAGGTAGAGGTCTGGGAGGGGTGTCCCAGGGACTGGAAACAGCCTGATGGCTCTAGAGCTGGAAGGCGAGTGAACATCTGAGGTGGGAGTAGAGCGCCTCCAGGGGTCAGAGCAAAAGCCTCAAGTGCAATGGGATTAGGTCTGGCAGGGCCTGCAGGTTGGGAGGCGGCAGGAAGGATGGATCTTTGCCATACTGTCTGAAGCATCAGGTGGTTATCCACATCATTTGGGTCCATCCAGTGTGGGGGAGGGGCCGTGGGGGTGAAAGAAGAGAGTACCAGAAATACACTTCCCACCCTGTGAGCAGCTGAGTGATTGGTGGGGGAGCTGCCATCGCCTGAGAAGGAATAGCAGAATTAGCATAGTGACCCCAAGGATGAATTCTCTGTCCCAGCCAGGCTAGGGTTCTGATGACTGGGGAGATGGTAATGGTCAGAGCCTATTTGGCTGAAATATCCACAAACAGGTCTGGAGCATGGGAAGGTCAGGCCAAGAGGAAGGGAGCTGGGCTTGAGACTGAGGCTTCTGAGGAGTCGGACACAGCTGTCCCGCTGTCCCCCTGTCCCCCTGTCCCCTGTGATCTTGGTTGCATCCCTTGACTTTTTGAGCCTCATTTTCTGGCCCTGTAAAATGGAGCACCAAGGCACGATTGTTGCATGGCTGCTGTGTGTGGTACCACAAAGGTTTTGAAATGCTGTCAGTGGGATCAAAGGTCATTTTCTGGAAGAGGTTGCCTGAGGGGCCTTGGTTCCCTTATCCAACACAGAAGGAAGTAGAACTGTCTTCAGGGCTCTGCCCTACCAAATCTGACACTGAAGTTGACTGTAGAGGTGTCCAGGGAGACCAGGGTTCATGGATAGGGTTTGGAGTGGGGGGAGGGGCAGGCAGCATAGCTTCCTCTTGTGACCCAAGGATTGTGTGTCACCCCCTACTCTGTGAGTAGCATGAGCCTTGGAGGGAGCCCTCAGAGGAGCATCTGAACTACCCCCCAGCCCCCCAATCAGGTTGCAAGTTCCTGCCCCATTGGCCCGTTTGGCAAGGCTACTTCCTGTGGGCACCACAGGAAATGATATCATGACCACAGATGGGTCTGTGGAGGGTGTAGGAACAGGGCTGAGTGAGAAGCCTTCTTTGTTAGGAGTAACTTGGTGTCCTCCAAACTAGCCAGCCCCCATTTGTCATCAGTAATGGACATTATAATGGCCTCTGAGGGGGACTGCAGCCTGAACCCCACAGAAGCCAGGGCCAGATGGAGGCAGGGCTTTGTGTCCAAGGAGGGGCTAGCCTGTGGGGTTTGTGTTTTTAAAACATAATAATAAGTTGGCTCGTCTCCTCCAGCTCTGCCCGCTCCCCACCGAGCACAGTGGCCGCAGTGAATGGGAGAGATTTTCCATGCAGTGGGAAGCAGGGCTGTGAGAATTAGCCAGTATCCAGAAACCGAAGAGCCACTGTGATTACTGATGATAAACTGTGCCCAGCGTGGGGCAGCTCTGTGCACACCTCCCTTACCCCCTCCTCCCCTCCCTGTCCTGTGCCAGGCAGCCCTGGACACATGGTCCTGCTCTGCTGTAGATGCCTAGAACTGTGCCAGGGTCCCTCGGCCCCAGGGACAAAGGCCGGCAATGGAGGTGCCAAGACCCTCCCACCAAGTGCAGCTTTGTACTGGGACCTCCATCCTGGGAGCAAAGTCTGAGCTCGAAATGGATTGGTGGGTGTTTATATTGCAATGTGGGACAGTGGGCAAGTACCTGCATCCTGCCACAGCTGGGCGTCTTTCTGAATCGTCTTTCTGAATCGTCTTTCCTGAGCTAGACACAGAACTCTGGTCTGGCTGGGTTAATTCGCTGTGTGATATTGTTAGTTGTGCCCCTTTTCTGAGCTGGTAACATGCAGGACTCCTTTAAGGGATTCGGGTGACGGTGGACCAAGGAGCCTGGAGCTCAGGTCTCCAGATCCTCCCTCCCCCCCCCAGGCCAGGAGCAGCACCATTGTTTTCAAGGCAAGTTTTCATCTAGTTCCTTGGGTAAGTTTTATGGCAGCACTCTGAAGTTAGCAGGCCCGAGTGGCAAACCACCTTCTCTGATCTCCTGGTTCAGACTGAGGATTTGAACCAAGTCAGGGGCCTATGGACAACCTGCCCATTACTGCCCAGCCAGAGCCTGGGGTCAAGGTCACTACAGGAGAAGCAAAGCTATTCTCCCTTCAGCAAAGCAATTAAGTATTCTTGAGCAACTGGGTAGGTGGGTGTGCCTGTAATTCAAGCACTCAGGAGGCTGGGACATAAAAGTGACAAGCAAGCTTGAGCAACCAGGGTCGGTGGCACTCAGGAGGCTGAGGCAAAAGGATCACAGATTTGAGGGTAGCCTGGTCTACAGAGCGAGATCCTTTTAAAGGAAGGAGGAGAGGCAGCCTGGCGGTGGTGGCGCACACCATTAATCCCAGCGGAGGCAGATGCATCTCTCTTGTGAATTCAAGGCCAGCCTGGTCTACAGAGTGGGTTCCAGGATAGCTAGGGCTATACAGAGAAACCCTGTTTTAAAAAACCCAAAAGGAAAAAAATAAAAAAGGAAGGAAGAAAAGAAGAATAGAGTGCTTAGTCTGGGACCTCTGGGAAGCTGGCCCCTAGTGTCTTAGGTCCTGGCATAGTTGGAGCCCATGTCTTTACTGCTGGCACAGCCCAGTCCCAGCTCCCGGGGAGAAGTCTGTGGACTAAAAAAAAATCTTGCCAACCCCACTGTCCTTCTCCAACAGGTACCCTGACATGAGCACTGAGGTCCCTCGGAAGAGCTAGGGACATCCCTTTCCTCCAGAACAGTCACTAAACTGCTAAGGCGCCTCGGATCTCCAATAGATAGTGCCTGCAAGGCCCACTGGCCCCACACCTGCCTGTGTGTCTGTGACCAAGAGAATAAAGACCTTGTCAACAGGGGAACAACAGGGTGGTGGGAGGACTCAACCCTGGCCTTAGAGATAGGAGACAAAAGAGAGGTGAGAATCTGGGGGGGGCTGAGATCTCCGGAGGTGGGGCAGCTATGGGACCTCCAAGATTAATGTCATGAGGTTATGTGACCTCCAAGGTTAGTGTCGTGACTACAACAGCCAGCCAGTGGCATCTGTGGGGAACTCTTAGTCCGTCAAAGCAGCCCAGGAGAGGAGGGTCTCCCCAGGGTCCTTGGGAGTATGTGTGTGAGTTAAAATTGGTTGAGGAGTCGGGGGAAGGGTGGCACAGAGCTACCCCCACAGAGCTCTCATCTCCCGTAGGAGAGAGGCTTGGATGGTGCCCATCTGTGATCCCAGCACCTGGAAGGTGGACCTCAGAGGGACCTAGAGTTCAAGGCACATTTCTCATGTAGTCCCTTGGGTGAGCTTCCTGGCAGCACCCTGAAGTTAGCAGGCAAGAACTGAGGCCCGAGAGACAAACCACCTTCTCAGATCTCCTGGTTCAGACTGAGGATTTGAACCAGGTCAGGGGCCTCTGGGCAACCTGTCCACTTCTGCCCAGCAGGAGCCTGGGATCAGCCTCACCTACTTTCTGTGAGCCTAGCCTGTGCTTGACACCAGATCATATCCATTGGGCATAAAAGCCCCTGTAAGACAGGGAGACTAGGACCCTGACTTGGGGGTACAATTCCTGTGTGTGTGTGTGTGTGTGTGTGTGTGTGTGTGTGTGTGTGTGTGTACATATATGTATATGTGTGTATATATGTATGTATACATACATATATATGTGTGTGTATATATTTTTATATAAATATATGGGTAAAAATTCCCAAATATATATATAAATCATGGGGAAACGGTAGCAGCAGAAGCCATCAGCCAGCTCACTGTTTCAACACTAGCATTCCCTGGCTCTCCTTTAATTGACTGTGTCACTGCAAAGCTGGGTTTTGGATACCAAGAAGTAAGGACTCTGTGACAAATAGTGAGGGGGACAGTGCATACTCTGCTCTCTACTCAACAGGTGCACACATGCCGTCCCAGTTAGTAAGTTGTGGAAGTGAGATTAAAAAGTGTGTGTGTGCCGGGCATGGTGGCGCACGCATTTAATCCCAGCCCTCGGGAGGCAGAGGCAGGTGGATCGCTGTGAGTTCGAGGACAGCCAAGGCTACACAGAGAAACCCTGTCTTGAAAAAAAAAAGTGTGTGTGTGTGTGTGTGTGTGTGTGTGTGTGCGTGTGCGTGTGTTGGAAGTGAGGATCCGTAGACCCACATATGAGAAATGATGTGAAGAGTTTGTTTCTCTGAGCCTAGGTTACCATACTTAAGATAATACTGTCCAGATCTTGCCTTTTCCCTCCGCATTTCCTTTTCTTTGTGGATGGATGCAGTTCTACTTGTGTGTGTGTACCAGTGTGTACCACGTTCTCACTATCCAACTGTTGATGGGCACCTGTGCTGATTCCATTTGTTTCCTCACTATTGTGAGTAAAGTGCTGGTGAACATGGATGTGAGATTCTAGGTGCTTTTCCAAGTGGCGACTAAGCTTTTAGGAATAAATTCATACCAAATTCCTTGAGTCTGAGTATATAATTCCTTGCTTGCTGGAATTCTTTGTGGTCTTGTGATACCATTAAAATGGACTGATCTGCTAAACTGACTGATCTGCTAACTACTAGAACCTATAGGTGGCCCTGTTGAGGTGATCTCAAGGTGTATATCAGGGGGGCTAGGAAATATTCTCTTAGCAGGGGAGGCAAAGTAGCTCCCAGGAACCCTAAGTACTTCATCCTTGGCTGGTACCTGGTTGAGGCTACCACACCTGGACTCCTGCTGCACCAAGACCTGGGGCAGGGGAGGGGCGCAGCCTGCATGTTCTGTTTCTTGGGTTCAAACTTTAGCTCTGCTGTGTGATCTTGAGCAACTTGATCAACGTCTCTGAGCCTCAATTCCTTGAAACTTTAGCTCTGCTGTGTGATCTTGAGCAACTTGATCAACGTCTCTGAGCCTCAATTCCTTCTCTTTAAAATGAGGACAACAGAACACACCTAAATGGTTGCTGCAAGAATGCAGTACCTGGGCTGGAGAGATGGCTCAGAGGTTAAGAGCACTGACTGCTCTTCCAGAGGTCCTGAGTTCAATTCCCGGCAACCACATGGTGGCTCACAACCATCAATAATGAGATCTGATGCCCTCTTCTGGCCTGAGGGTGTACGTGCAGGCCAAACATTGTATACATAATAAATAAATCTTAAAAAAAAAAAAAAAAAAAAAAAAAAAAGAATGCGGTAACTGCTTGTGTAGGCATTTGGCCATGAGTACTTACCAAGTGCCAGGCCCCCTTCCAGACCATCATGTGATCTTCATTGCAGTCTGACAGGAGGCTGGTGTTCCCTTCTCAACTTTCCTCAGCAACAAAAGAACAGAACACCCATCAGGCACACTGTCAGGGTCACATAGAAGATGGATTTACATCCCACTGCCTGGCTTCTTTGCCCACTAAAGCCGGTATCTTTTGTCCAGGTCTTCTCTCCCAAAATACCCCAGTCTTAGGAGAATCTCCTGGTGTACAGAGAGAAAGAACAGACATACTTTAAAATCTGGTCTTAAAGAACTGTGTGTCACCTGCCCCTCTGCCTACAGGGGGAGTCCTTAGGGTCACACAAAGCCTTTGGCCTGAAGGACAAGTGCATGATCCCTGTCTAGGTTTCCCAGGACCCCCGCTGCCTCTACAAACACATGGCTGGTGGGAGGGGACACACACACAAACACACACACACACACACACACACACACACACACACACACACACACACACACACACACACACACACACACACACACACACACGCCACCCTGCACCTGATTCTGCTTTCCCAGGAGTAGTAAGCACAGAGCACAGGCCCCCCACTGCTTGTCCCGAGCTGCCGCCTGATTGTTCTGCATTTGTGATGTAGAGCCAATTTTTCTAAGTGAATTGTGACCAATCATGGGCCTGGCCTGCTTTTCTTTCTTCCTGTTTGTCTCACCTCCCAAGGTGCTGTTCTTTCCAGGGACACAGGCTTTTCCACCAGGTCCTGTAGGGGAGGAGGTGGCCACCCGCCTAGCTCTGAAGGTTCTCCTCTGTCCTGCTAAGGGTGTGAGCCTGGAAAGAGGCTGCAGGATGCTCAGAGCTCTGGGCTTGGCACTACTACCCCATCCCAGGAGGTCCAGGATGCCTCTGTGTCAGGGGATGGAGAGGGCGGTGGTGGCTTTAGTGCAGACCTGGTCTGGTTTGTGCTTCAGGTTTCACCGTCAGGGATGACTGAAGCCAGGCAGAGCCAGGGCAGGAGACTTGGGCAGGCCCAAATGGGTGTGTCCTCACCTCTGGCCTCCCTGACTTCTCCAGATAGAAGGGAAAAGGACCACTAACATCCCAGAGCTGGCCAGGCCCCTTACAGAGGTGGGATGGGGAAGCTTCCGGCTTAGGAGATCTTGTATGGGTGATGGTGCGGGTCCCCAGGGTGAGAGGTGTCTAGCCTAAACTTCATGGTACTCTCCGTCTGCCCCCCACAGGCATTGACTCAGGTGGCCAGGTGCTCCCAGACTCCCTCCCATCAGCCCCTGCAGAGCAGCTGCCTCACTTCCTGCAGGAGCCACAGGACGCCTACATTGTAAAGAACAAGCCTGTGGAACTGCGCTGCCGCGCCTTCCCCGCCACACAGATCTACTTCAAGTGCAACGGCGAGTGGGTCAGCCAGAATGACCATGTCACACAGGAGAGCCTGGATGAGGCCACAGGTGAGGCCAACCCTGCCTGGGCTCCTCAGAGATGCCACACAGCCAGGATGCCCCTCTGGGCATCAGTGTCCCTCAAATTGCCAGGAGGGGCTCCCCCACCCTCTCATACAGTGACCGTCTTGCAGTTGCGCACCAGGCAAGATTAGACACTGCAGCCGGGTGGTGGTGGCGGCGGCGGCGGCGTACACCTTTAATCCTAGCATTTGGGAGACAGAGACAGGCGGATCACTGTGAGTTTGAGGCCAGCCTGATCTATAAAGTGAGTCCAGGACAGCCAAGGCTACACAGAGAAACCCTATCTCAAAAAAACAAAAAACAAACAAACAGACTAACAAAAGATTTCGATACTGCTGGTGTCCTGTCATAGCTTCCTGTTAGGGGAAAATGGCATCGTTTCCCAGTTCCGTTCATGTTGTGTTTCCTCGGCAGGCAGAAGTTGTTCTTTGCATTAAAGAAAAGATTCACATGTGTTGTGTGACCCTTGTCAAGACACATGGGACCAGAAGTGTTTCAGACTTCAGAATATTTTAGACTTTTAACTTGCTCAGATTATGAGTCAGATAGTACCTCTCCCCCAGCTAAGAAAAAGTGGATCGCTGTGAGTTCGAGGCCAGCCTGGTTTACAAAGCGAGTCCAGGACAGTCAAGGATACACAGAGAAACCCTGTCTTGAAAAAACAAAAACAATGGGCTGGAGAGATGGCTCAGAGATTAAGGGCACTGACTGCTCCTCCAGAGGTCCTGAGTTCAATTCCCAGCAACCGCATGGTGGCTCACAACCATCTGTAATGTGATCTGATGCCTTCTTCTGGCCTGCAGGTGTATGTGTTGGCATACCACTGTATACATAATAATAAAATAAATCTTTAAGAAAAAACAAAAACAAAACAAAAATTGAGATGAGTGGCTGAGGTTGTAGGTCAGTGGTAGGGTGCTTGCCAGTATTAACAGGGCACTGGGTTCAGTCCCCTACATGGCAAAAAAATAAATAAAATAGAAAGGAAAATAAAATATCAAGTTGGCTGGCAAGATGGCTCGGTGGGTAAAGGCGCCTGTCTAACCTCAGTTCAAGTCTCTGTACCTACACAGTAGGAAACTAACTCCAAAACACTGTCCTCTGACTTCCAGAGGTGCTGTGGCACACATGCGCCCACACCTGCAGGTGTACGTGCGTATACACATGCATGTGCACGCACACACACACAATAATTAAATGTAAAAAAATATTCTAAATAACATTTCACTGGGCAGTGGTGGTACACACCTTTGATCATAGCACGGGGGAGGCAGGGGCAGGTAGATCTCTGAGTTCGAGGGCAGCCTGGTCTCTACATAATGAGTTCCAGAACAGCCAGGGCTACACAGAGAACACTGTCTCGACAAAACAAACAAATGAAACATAAATAAATAGTAAAATTTCATTTGGGGGAAATGTTTTGGATTGCAGATTGAGGGTGCTCTGTCCTGTAAATATTCCGTGAATGGTCAAGCAAGTGGTACCAGAGCGGAGCCCAGACCCTAAGGGAGGAAGGACGGTGACTTGAACCTTGGCGTGGGAGGAGGCAGAAGGGCTCACCCTGCTGCGTGGCAGAGGTTCAGCTCTGACATGGCCCACAGGCTGGCAAGCACCAGTGCCCCTGCCTCAGTGAGGGGCCCTGTCACCAGGCCCTGTCTGTGTGGGAGCCCTGGGTAAACTGCCTTTCCCAGAAGGTGTTAGGGCTAGAAAGAGCTGGAGTACAGATGCCCCTGTCCTTGACGTAGGAGAGCCCATCAGCCTGAAGCCAGGGCTGCTCCAGCCCTGTCAGCCAGCCTGGCTCTTCCTTCCTCTCCCTTTCCCATTTCTTTCCCTTAGTCATGCCTGTTGCTCCCTTCTCAGTCTGTGTCTCTCCTACTTTCTTTTCTTCTGATCACCCTCGACCTTTTCTCTCCTTCATTTTCGGCTTTGCCTTGAAAAGCCCTGATTTCAGGCCCACCCGGCTAGAAGTGAAGCCACATCCCAGATTCAACCACCGCTGAGCCTCTGCTCCCGAGGTTCAATACTGAGGGCTTCTAAAATAAAAGACTTGAAATCCCATTCTCATCTAAATTCTGAGAAATAGAAGAATTAGGAAAAACAAACAAACAAAAACCAAAGCAAGTATGATAGACTGTTGGCCTATGGAACGGCTGTGGGATTCTGCAGGAGAGCCAACGGCTTGAGAAATGAGGTGGTTGGTGTCTTCCCTCGCCACTGAGGACCAGTCCTCTCCCTCCCAGGCTTGCGGGTACGAGAGGTGCAGATCGAGGTGTCACGGCAGCAGGTGGAGGAACTCTTCGGGTTGGAGGACTACTGGTGCCAGTGCGTGGCTTGGAGCTCTTCAGGAACCACCAAGAGTCGCAGAGCCTACATCCGAATTGCCTGTATGTTACCCGACCCCATCTCTTTAGTGATGTCAGAGAAATGCCCTCCACAGCATGTGCATGCAAGACCACACGAGCTCCTAGACCTAGAGGCCAGGCCTCCTCAGGCTCCAGGGTTTCCAGTAGCTCATGCCACCTGCAAAAGGAAGCTGGAAGCTTCCAGGCAAGGTCCCAGAGACAGGGTAGAGACCCTGTTTCCCAGGTGAAGGCATCCTGTAAACAGTTCCTTGGGTATGCCCTGCCCCTTGGTGGCCATAGTGGGCACTGCACACTCCCATCCAACATTCACTTGATATCCTTGGAATTCTTCTCCTCAGACCTGCGCAAGAACTTTGACCAGGAGCCTCTGGCAAAGGAGGTACCCTTGGATCATGAAGTCCTCCTGCAGTGCCGTCCACCAGAGGGGGTGCCTGTGGCTGAGGTGAGGGGGGCAAGGCCAGCCAGCAAGTCGGCCAGCCAGCAAGTCGGCCAGCCAGGGCATTTACCAGCAGCTGGGATATAGCAGCCTTCAGACTGCCTGTGGTTCTGCCTTCTGAACCCCACTCATACCAGACCCCACCCAGCTCTCCAGCCTCACAGGAAGGGGACCCCAGGGCTCTGTGGGAAGACCCCAGCTCTAGTCTTTGACACTCCCGCTCAATGTAGGCCCAAGAAACTACACTTATAGATACCACCAGGTTTCAGTGCGCATGTCCGGGTGCCCCCTCCATCAGCTAGAGACCACCTCCTCTGTTTCCCCACTCACACCTACCCTGGTCTAGGAGTTCAAGGGGAACATGTGGCCTTGAAACAAAGGACTGGGCTCTTCTACTTGTGCCTTCCTGGGCAGTGGGTACAGTGGGCTCCTAGGTAGTGGTCGCCGCCTGTTGGGCTTTGGTCTCCTCAGCAGCCCTGAAGTGTGGACAAGGCCACCCTTTAGAGATGGGAGGGATGGGGTGACCACCTAGGTTATGCCTGCTGGTGAGTAGAAGATCTGGGGCTCCTGCTGCGGGAGCTGCAGCCTTTAGGAACTTAGGGTGCGGTGCAGCTGATACTAGCAGCCTATGCTTGCCTGAGCCCAGCATGTCACAGTCGCCCCAGCCCCATAGAGTGGGTGCCGTTCAGGTTCCATCTTACAGTCGGTAAAGCTGAGGCCCTGGGTCTTTCACTCAGCTGGTAAATGAATAGACACAGGCAGAGCCAGCTATCCTAGTTATGCTTGGACATCCCACCTCCGACCCATGCCCCCTGCCCCCCCCCACATGCCTCCCTCTGCAGGAAGCCCATTCCCAGTGTTAGCAGGCAGACAATGAGTCCTCACCATCACCCCCCCCCAACTTCCTCCACAGGTGGAATGGCTCAAGAATGAAGATGTCATCGACCCCACTCAGGACACCAACTTCCTGCTCACTATTGACCACAACCTCATCATCCGCCAGGCTCGCCTGTCAGACACAGCCAACTACACCTGCGTGGCCAAGAATATTGTAGCCAAGCGCCGGAGCACTACGGCCACAGTCATCGTCTATGGTATGGCGGGTGGGGTTGCGAGGTGGGGAGGTGCTTGCAGGGATGTGCAGTGGTTTATGACGGGTGTCCTCTCTGGTGGGAGCTCTTGGGTGCTGTGGGGAGGCCTAAAACAATACATCCCACCTACCCTGACCTCTAGGAGGTCGATGGGCCCCTGACCTGTATGGAGAGGCCATCCGGAAAGCTAAGTGGCCGAGTCAGGTACTCTGGGTCCCCAGTCAGGAGTACTCCCTGTATCTCAAGACCCTTTGGCCCCTCTAAAATAAAAAAAAGATGTGATTCTCCTGAGTGAGGCCCAGTGAAGGCTCACAGCCATGCACCTAAGACATTTGTCCACAGAGGTGCTATCCAGTTCTGCATACTGCTCTCTGCTATTTCCCTGGGCCCAAGGATGGAGGGAAGAATCTCAGCGGAGGTGGCTAGAATGTAGTAGGGAGTCCTACCCTGAGATTCCGTTGCAGGCCAAATCCTAGGGTACCCCATCACACACCGGGTGGCCGTGGTTAAGTGTCACCCCTCTCGCAACTTTCCTGGGTCACTGTACAATAGGCCAGGATTAGACAGTGACTTCCTAGGCCCTCTCAGGTGCTGATGGTGGCCTGTCAGTGCCCAGCCCCACAGGTGAATGGTTCCAATGAGGTGGCTGGGCTGGTATAGGTGGGTGATGGGCAGGAAATACCTGAAGGAAGTCAGATCCATGCTGACTGTATGATTGCCCCCCACCCCCCGCAGTGAATGGCGGCTGGTCCAGCTGGGCAGAGTGGTCACCCTGCTCTAACCGCTGTGGCCGAGGCTGGCAGAAGCGTACACGGACCTGCACCAACCCAGCCCCGCTCAATGGGGGTGCCTTCTGCGAGGGACAGGCTTTCCAGAAGACAGCCTGCACCACTGTGTGCCCAGGTAGGTGCCACAAGCCAACCCAGGCTCTTCTGCCTATGGGATGTGTGTAGACTTGGGGGCCGTATCTTCCCTTGAGCAGCAGAGCGTGCAGAACCCAGGTCTGCAGCATCCTCTGTGATCTCTAGTTTCGGACTCCGTCCCAGGCCACTAGGAAGCTGGAATCAGAGGTGGTGAGCTGCAGCTGGCTAGAGCTGAGTCTGGCTTCCAGAGCTGCTGGGGTCTCAGAGAGCTCTCTCCATGTATCTGTTGAGATGCCTGTTGGTCACAGACCCTCATCCTGTTAGGCTCCTTGCTGACTGTCTTGCCTACCTCTTCTCTGGATTTATCTGCTCCTTTGTGCTTGTCTTTTGGTCGTTCATATGTGACTGCGTGCTGCTTTCTCAACTGGGATTTGGTCTCTCTTTGTGCCAGTAACCTTGAGTGGCTTTGTGTTTATCCACTGAATGCATCTAACTGCCCCTAGCCTGGAACTGTGTAGACGTGGTGTTGTTTTACTGATGAACATGTACGTAGCCTGTGTGTGTGTGTGTGTGTGTGTGTGTGTGTGTGTGTGTGTGTGTGGTGTTGTTGTTGTTATCATCGCTGTGTGTTGTTGTTATTG
The DNA here is from genome assembly GCF_903995435.1 of Acomys russatus. Taxonomy (NCBI): domain Eukaryota; kingdom Metazoa; phylum Chordata; class Mammalia; order Rodentia; family Muridae; genus Acomys; species Acomys russatus. Next base: position 38,482,764 of record NC_067147.1, on the reverse strand, counting down.
TCACTGTGTCTGTGTTGCCATTTGAATGCATAACTCTGTGTACATGCCTGTGCTGTGCTCCCACAGTGGATGGAGCGTGGACTGAGTGGAGCAAGTGGTCGGCCTGCAGCACAGAGTGTGCGCACTGGCGCAGCCGGGAATGCATGGCGCCCCCACCCCAAAACGGAGGCCGTGACTGCAGTGGAACACTACTTGACTCCAAGAACTGCACCGACGGGCTGTGCGTGCAGAGTGAGTGCTCTTGAGTCAGGTGACAGACCCCTCTGATCCTGCCCAGCCTTGGGCCACTGTGCCCACCCTGTGCAGAGCAAGCCCATAGGGCCTCTGGCTGGCCCCCACTTCCGTCATCTCACCCATACCATGCCCCCATTACCTTCTCTGCCATCCTTTTCCTGTCACCTGTGTCATTGTCTTTCCCTTTATTTCCCTTGACAGATAAGAGAACTCTAAACGACCCTAAAAGCCACTGTAAGTCCTATTTCATGACTGTCCTCTGTTTTCTGGGGATCCCTGGCTCTCCTTGGCTGGCTTTCCATGGTGTGGGGTGCAAGGCAGGAAGAGTTGCTGTTATTTCCTCCTAGTACAGCTCCATGGAATTCCTGCATTTCATGCATGTTGCCACACTTTTGTCACAGCCGACTCTTGGCTGACAGAAAGACCCAGGACTCCCCCTTACACCCCTGATACGGAACAAGAAACTGTCTCAAAAGGAGGAAGAAATTTTGTCCAAGGAACAAACCAGGAAGTAGCAGAGCCAGGACTTGAACCCAAATATTTTTTTATTTTATTTTTTGGATCTTTGAGACAGGGTTTCTCTCTGTAGACCAGGCTGGCCTTGAACTCACAGAGATCTGCCTGCCTCTGCCTCCTGAGTGCTGGGATTAAAGGCATGTGCCATCACTGCCCGGTGAACCCAAATATTTTTGTGGCCAAAGCAGATAGTCTTAATCTTTGTCCCTCCTCTCTGGGACATGCCAGGAGACAGTGTCATGCCTGTCTACCTCTGTGCCCCACACTGTACCTCTAGCAGCTGGGCCACACTGCCCAAGTTACCCATGGTACCAGTGCTGCTGCCCTGACTCAGCTCCCAGAGGACCCCTCTCCTGCCCCAAGGGCCCTTGCTGCTGTGACAGCAATATCAGAGTAACACAGCCTCTTCTTCAAGCCAGCCTGTGGTAATTAAAGAACAATTTCAGATCATTCTGGAATCATAAAATCTGCAGGGAAGTCTTCAACCCAGCTCACTGGGAGGCCAAGGCCCGTGGCTGATTTAGAGGATGTAAATCACCAAGCAAGTGGCCCCCAGTGTGAGTGAGGACATTAGTGCAGAGCCAAGCTTGGAGAACAACCTGTTCCTGCTGGGACAGGAGCCTCCGGAGAGGTGGGAGGCCAGCCCTGAGGAAGAGTCTGTAGCGGCTCCCAGTATCCCAGGATGCTCTAGGGGAACCCTAGTGAGGTAGGAAGGCAGTGTTGAAAATGAGCGGGTTCTCAGGGCAGGAAGTCATGGCCTTCCATGCTACGAGGCATGGGTGTGGGCTCACCCAAAAATACAGAAGGTCAGCTGGAACTCAGGCTACTTCTCCCAGGGTTCCCGGTTTTTAATGAGGCACAGGTGCTTCTTGGAGCTCCCCAAAGAAATGAGGTCAAAGAGCAGCTATCTGACAGCCTCTATTTTGGCTGCACCTGAGATGGATAGTGTTACAGTCACTCACCACAGGTGGCCTTTAAAATTCACATTTCACTTAATTAAAACTAAATTCATTTAAAAAAAAAAAAAAAAAAAGCCCAGCTCAGTTGCACCAGTCGCATTTTAGTTTTCAGTAGCCACATACGTCTACTTGGGCACACAAGGGATGGTGCGGACAGGATATTCCCATCCTTCTAGAATGGTCTGTGGACCCTGCCTCTGCCCTTCCCACACATTCCATGCTGACAATGAGTACTCATTTGCAACTGACGCCCCCTGCTGGAGGAAGGAGGTGTAGCCATGGTGTGGCCTCCCTGGGTCCCCTCTTTCCTTTCACCCACCTGCTCACCACCTTTCCATCCATTGCTTCACCTTGTACACCACTCCTTCCACCCTCTGCACCTCCTATTCACTTCATAGCCGAGGCCCTTGGTCATATGGAAGTTGTAGGCATGGAGCGAGGCTTTGCCGTTTAGGTGGACCCTCACGTTTCCGAGCCTCACACCCCTGGCTCCTCAGCAATGAGCCACAACTGAGTTTGTGAATCAGAGTTTGTGAATCAGACCTGTTGGTCCTGTTACCTTCAACACTATACCAGGAGGGTGGGAGGTGGTGTGGGGCGGGGTGGGGGGTGGGGGTGTTTTTGGCAATTTATTGAGGAAGAGATGGTCTCAGAGGGTTAGTCTTGGCAGGCTAAGCTTAGAATCTATCTAGGTTTTTTTTCCTTGGGCCCACCCCTCACTTAACCTTCCTGCCCCTACAGTCCTGGAACCTTCCGGAGATGTGGCGCTGTACGCAGGCCTCGTGGTGGCCATCTTTGTGGTTGTGGCGATTCTCATGGCCGTGGGCGTGGTCGTGTACCGAAGGAACTGCCGGGACTTTGACACAGACATCACCGATTCCTCTGCTGCCCTCACTGGTGGTTTCCACCCTGTCAACTTCAAAACTGCAAGGCCTAGTAAGGACCTGGAGAAGCCTGGGGTAGCAGGAGTGGTTGGGTGGGGGGTGTAATATAGCTATCACCAGAGCCGGAGTCCTGTCAGCCCCCCAAAGTTCCCTGTGACAGACGGCAGCTGAGTCTTCTGTAGCTAGACACGTGGGTGGGACAGAAGGCCTGGAGAGAACAGAGTGGGCAGGGCCAGTATAGTGAGGAGTGGGGAAAGGGACTCAGACCGTCACACTCACCCCTGCAGGCAACCCGCAGCTCCTGCACCCATCCGCCCCTCCAGACCTGACCGCCAGCGCTGGCATCTACCGAGGGCCCGTGTATGCCCTGCAGGACTCGGCCGACAAGATCCCTATGACTAATTCACCCCTCCTGGATCCGCTGCCCAGCCTCAAGATCAAGGTCTATAACTCCAGCACCACCGGCTCGGGATCTGGCCTGGCTGATGGAGCGGACCTGCTGGGTGTCCTACCACCCGGCACGTACCCAGGCGATTTCTCCAGGGACACCCACTTCCTGCACCTGCGCAGCGCCAGCCTTGGTTCCCAACAGCTCCTGGGCCTACCCCGAGACCCCAGCAGCAGCGTCAGCGGCACCTTTGGTTGCTTGGGTGGGAGGCTGAGCATTCCCGGCACAGGTAGGTCCCTGGTTCCACTGCTCAGATGGGAAAGTGAAGCTTTCAGGAGATTATACATAGAGAAGTCTGGTAGAAGACCCGAGATCAGGCCTGCCTGGGCCTGTCTAGTCCAGGGAAGCCTTGGGTCAACCACTTGGAGGGGCCTCACTTCCCTTGCCAGATTGGGACACTGGCTCTTCCCTATTTTGAGTGGTAGAAGGGCCAGGGTGCCCATCCCAACTTGTAAAAGTAGCAGCCGGTGGGCTGGAGAGATGGCTCAGAGGTTAAGAGCACTGGCTACTCTTCCAGAGGTCCTAAGTTCAATTCCCAGCAACCACAGGGTGGCTCACAGCCATCTATAATGAGATCTGGTGCCCTCTACTGGTGGGCAGGCACACATGCAGGTGGAACATTGTATACATAATCTTTTTTTGAAAAAAAAAAAGTAGCAGCTGGCAGCCTTTCAGGGTTCTGTTCTGAGCCAGCATGAATAACACTGGGGCCTCCTGAGCCCCCATCAATGTTATAGACCCCTGTATTCCTGGGCAGACCTTTCCCTTCCCTAAGCTGGAGCCAGGCCCTACCTCCTCTTCCTGCTTTCTGATGACGTCCCTTTCTCCCTAGGGGTCAGCCTGTTGGTACCAAATGGAGCCATTCCCCAGGGCAAGTTCTATGAGATGTATCTACTTATCAACAAGGCTGAAAGCACTCTGTGAGTAGACACTCCATCCCTGACCAGGCAGCGCCCCCTCCTACTCTGCCCACACTGGGCACAGATGTTTCCATTTGCCCCTCGGAGCTTGGTCCCAATGCCCAGGGTCCCTCAGAGAAAGCATGTTCTGATGGGTAAAACCTAGCCACGGCAAACCCTCCTTATGTAAAGGGGATTTGTAAGTGATGATATTGCTTATGTCCCGTTGCTGTGGCCAATGCTCGGTAAGAACTTAAGGAGGTGGGGTTAATTTGGCTCCCCGTGGTGAGAGTACCCCACCCCCAGCTGTGGGTACAGGAGCATGAGGCATCCAGAGTCAGGAACCCCACAGGTTATGGTGCCCACATTCAGAGTGGGTTTCGCTCCTACTTAGACTTCTCTGGGAATACCCTCATAGACAGGCATGTCAGGGGTGTGGCTCCTCGGTGACCCTAAATCAGACACACACACACACACACACACACACACACACACACACACACACACACACACACCACCCCCAAATGGTTTTATTGTTTTCTTGAGACAAGATCTCCTCTAGCTCTGGCCTATCCTGGGACCCACTCTGTAGACCAGGCTGGCCTCAAACTTAGAGATCCACCTGCCTCTGCGTGTACAAGTGCTGGAATTAAAGGCGCACACCACCACACCCTTGAATTTTTGTGTGTGTGTTTTGTTTTGTTTTAAAGAAGGAAAAGAAAGAAACCAATGTTCTATAAAATCTCAGGCCTTTGAGACTGTGCAAAGCTTTGGTTAAGTCTGTTTTAATATTGTGACAGCAAAAACCTAGAATGTACTTCCTGATTCATGCTATATCTCCCCTTCCGGTCCCCAGAGGTCTGGCAGTCCCAGTGCATGAGGGGCAGAGGCTTGCCTCCTCGGCATAGGCCCTGGGTGGAGTTGGGGTTCTTCAGGAGTCGAGTGGGTCCCTGCTGAATGAGTACTTCCAGCCTTTGTTCACTGTCTCCCTCTGCCCCCCAAACCCAGCCCACTTTCGGAAGGGACCCAGACAGTATTGAGCCCGTCGGTGACATGTGGACCCACGGGCCTCCTCCTGTGCCGCCCTGTCATCCTCACTGTGCCCCACTGTGCTGAAGTCATCGCCGGAGGCTGGGTCTTCCAGCTCAAGACCCAGGCCCATCAGGGCCACTGGGAGGTGAGGTGCTAAGTGGAGTAACAGGCTCTCATTACTGTCCCTCTCTTGATGGGTCCCAGCCCGGATGACAACATCCTCTTTGTCCCCTGCAGGAGGTGGTGACCTTAGATGAGGAGACCCTGAACACCCCTTGCTACTGCCAGCTGGAGGCAAAGTCCTGCCACATCCTGCTGGACCAGCTGGGCACCTACGTGTTCACGGGCGAATCCTACTCCCGCTCTGCAGTCAAGAGACTCCAGCTGGCCATCTTTGCCCCAGCCCTCTGCACCTCCCTGGAATACAGCCTCAGGGTCTACTGTCTGGAGGATACGCCTGTAGCATTGAAGGTGAGAGCATGCCGAGGCGCTAAAGGGCTATCAACTCAGCCCATCAGTTGCTAGCACCCCTCTGCAGGTGCATGGTCCCTGCCGGGCTTCTCTCTGACACCAGCCTCCATCAGACAGCTGCTCTTACTTTCATCAAATATCAGAAGAGCACTGGACCCTCAGTCAGGGAGGGATGGGGGGCCCCAGCGCCTGGCTCTAGGGTAGAAGTGGGAGACAGGGAAATGAGGAGACTGAGAAGGTGAACCTCATACCTAAGCTCTGGATGGCAAGTTGTCACTCTGGGTAGAGAGGAGGAAGGACATTCGAGACCAACAGAACCACTTTCTGTGCACTTCAGCATTGTAAACAATGTAGGGCGCATGTATGTGTAACCATGTAAGTGAGAGAGGGCCGCAGCTTGTTAGTAAGCACGGGTCATGCCTTGTCATTGGGAAGCTGGGGCTAAGCTAAGCTCCAGACAGCAGACCAGGAGATGAGGCTGGACCTTGAGGTTGGTCAGAAGGATGGACAGACCAGGAACACATGGGATGAACAAGGCTAGCCCAGGCTTCTAGCAGACACAAAAGAAACTTCTAGCAGACACAAAAGAAATGCCAAGAAGACCAGAAGTGAGGTGGGGGTGGGGGAGTGAAGAGATGATGGGCAGAGATGGAAGGAGCTAACATTGGCTGATGTGGAGCCTAGTGTAGGCACCACCTGTTCTAAGTGCCTCAAAGCCACTGTCCCTTCCTCCCAAACGCTGTCCCGTTCCCAGTCTCATCCTAGCACAATACTAAGAGGGTTTGGAGAGCCGCCTCTCTTTGCCGTCCTCCCAGTGGCTCTCACGGTTCTTTCCAACACACCAGTGCCTCCTCCCGGCACCGAGTTGTGGACTCTCCTGGTCTCTCTGTCCCCGAGTCTCATGTGGCTTTCTTGGGCTACATGCTGGGGACTGATACAACATAGATGAAAAGGCCCCTGTGGGAGGAGAAGCATTCCCTGTGGGGACTGTGCTACCCTGACATTCCAAGAGGCCTCCAAAAGGGGGGCGGGCAGGCACTGCTGGGAACTCCCTGCAGCTGGATCTGGTGGCACTGGTGTCGGCTAGTGTTCATCTTGGCCAGAGGGTGGTGTGAAGGTGAACAGGGGAGTTGTCACGTTCTGGCCCGATTACGTTCTTTGCTTGTTCAAGCCCCATCTATTCACCCATCCACCTGCTCACTACCTTTTTACTCAGTATGGTGATACACTTGCTCAGTAAACAGCCTATGTGTCCACCCAGCTATTATCCGTCTCTCCACTCACTTATCTAACCTTCAAATATTCTTCTATTCATACACCTACTCATCTGTATATCCATCTATTTTTCTGTTTACCCACCTAACCCACACATCCATCCAGTGATCCCTCCACCCACCCACACACCCATCATCTTTGTGTTCGCCTATCCATATCGTCAGTCAGTATCCTACCTGCACATCCAATCCATCTATACATGTATCTTATTCTCCTTCCAACATATGGTCTCTATGTGTATCTGTCTATCTCTCTGTCCACCTATGTATCTATCCAGTTTATTGATTATCTGTTTATCTACTTATACACCTCATCAGTTCATCTATCTATCCAGCTATCTATAAATCCATTAATGGGATCATCCAACCTTTATCCGTCTATCCGTCCGTCCGTCCGTCCATCCATCCATCCATCCATCCATCCATCCATCCATCCATCTGGTTGTTCATCTGTCTGTCTGTCCACTTATTTATCCCATTAGTTGGTCAGTTGGTTGCTTGGTCGGTCTGTCCGACTGTCTGTCTGTCTGTCATCCACCCACCAATTTTTCACTCACCCACTTACATATCTTCCTATCCATTCATGAAACACCTTCTTAACTGGATCAGTGCAGGTCTGGCCCCAGACCAGCAACTTGTAGACTGTCAGGGCCAAGGACGACAAGTCCCTCCCACTGCCCCACCCACAGGAGGTGCTAGAGCTGGAGCGGACTCTGGGTGGCTACTTGGTGGAGGAGCCCAAGCCTTTGCTCTTTAAGGATAGTTACCACAACCTGCGCCTCTCCCTCCACGACATCCCCCATGCCCACTGGAGGAGCAAGCTGCTGGCCAAGTACCAGGTGAGTGCTGGGCCGGGGGGAACCACTACTCTATCCTTTGGGGTGAATCCCTCTTTCCCAGCTCTCTTATGCCTGCCTGGTCTCTGCACTCTACCATTCCCCATGTTCTCAGCCTCTCTCACACCTCCCCAATACATGCTCATCGCCTCCACATCCCCCTGCAGACTCTTTATACTGCCAGTTGCTGGTCTGGAGCCAGTGCCGTGTGAACAAATGCAAACCTGCAGACTGATTCTGCTCGTCACCGGTACTCAGGTTCCTCTGTTCCATCTTTCGCTGTATGCCACCATTGAGGCCCTACGTGTTCCAGCTTGCGTATGCACCCACAGTCAAGCTTCTGTCTTCCCCTTCCACACAGGCCTGCTTCTTAACTCCCTTCCAGCACCCAGACATCAGCACCACTGAGTTAGCCAGCCTTCGCTACTCTCATAGAGAGAGATTTGAACCTGCCCCCCGAGAGGCCCAGCCCTTCCCTAAGACTGGTCCCCACCCACCCACTTCTCTCACATGCCCAGTCTCACCTGTAGCCCTGACCACCTCTCCTACAGGAGATTCCCTTCTACCATGTCTGGAACGGCAGCCAGAAAGCCCTGCACTGCACTTTCACCCTGGAGAGGCACAGCCTGGCTTCCACTGAGTTCACCTGTAAGGTCTGCGTGCGGCAGGTAGAAGGGGAAGGCCAGATTTTCCAGCTGCACACCACGCTGGCCGAGGTGAGGGCCGGTGATAATGCCAGGGAGCTGAGGCCCTGGTACACGAGGACCTCACTTCCCAAGTAACAGCAGGGGCCAGGTCACTTTGAGTGAGCACTGTTCGCATGACATATAGTTGTCACGCCCTTGGAGAGAGAGTTATGATGGTCCCCTATAATGGTCCCCATGTGGAAGATGAGAGCCTTGAGGACTTGGGGCTATAGCTTTCTTGGTAGAGTACTTGTGTACCACGCATGGTGCCTTGGACTCCACCACCTAATAATCCCAGCACTTGGGATGCTGAGGCAGGAGAATAAGAAATTCAGATAGTCCCTAGTTACATTGTGAGGGACCGCCTGGCCTCCATGAGACCCTACCTCAAAAAATATTATGCATGGCCACTAGGCAAGGCTGGCTTTGAACCTGGCCTGTGGCTCCCAACCACTAAATCCAAACTGAGCCGCAGATAAAGCCCAGCCCCCTAAGGTGACCAGTGTAGTAGAAAACACCCGACACAGGTTTCTGGCCAGCTCTGCCCCAGGAAGGTTACCTGTCCTCTCTAGACTGTTTGCCACTTATATCACAGTTGGTCTTCATGGGCTAAGCCATGGCTATGACTCGTGGGGCTCCCTGGTCCCAAGGCTAAGTCATCATGTGGCTGTGACTGATCCCAAGCAAGATCACAGCTGACCTGGGACACTGGACAACCCTTGCCCTCCAGAAGTGGGCAGCTAGAAAGAACCGAGAGGAGATGCAGATGAGTGTAGGACCCAGAGCATCCTGGGTGCTGGGCAAGCACTCTGTCAAATACGTATAAGCTCTTAAGCACTACTCAGGCAGAAAGACTGGATGAGCTCCCTTCCAGCACGGTGGCTGTTTCACTCTCATTTCTACCCTTCCAGACGCCTGCTGGCTCCCTGGACGCGCTCTGCTCTGCCCCCGGCAATGCTGTCACCACCCAACTAGGACCCTATGCCTTCAAGATACCCCTGTCCATCCGCCAGAAGATCTGTAACAGCCTCGACGCCCCTAACTCACGGGGCAACGACTGGCGCTTGTTGGCACAGAAGCTATCCATGGACCGGTGAGTATCCCAAGCCACAATCACCCCCCACAGCCCTCGTCCTCAAGATCTGGCAGGGCAGTGGGGTGCATATCCTGGCAGAGCAAGGCTAGTTCCCAACTCAATGTTCCTTGTGCCATCATCTGTGACAGATCCACAGCTGGGTTTGTATGCACTGAGTCTGAGATCACTGTCCCTCCTCCCAGTGTCCCTCTCAGAGATCTGGCCTGGGAGCCAGGTGGGCTTTAAGTGACACTGTCACCACTCCCTAAGCCAGGCTCTTCCTTGCCTCTACCAAGGGCAGACCCAGCCCTGACGCCAGGTAGATGTCATCATCGGCGCTGAATGCCAGAGGTACATGGTGACCCTGCTAAGTGGCCACTTGCTAGAAGTTCTTCTCCACCAACCTTGAGCAGGTATATAGATGGCTCAGTCAGCGAATTGCTTGCTTCATAAACATGGGGGCCCAAGTCCAGGCCCCAGAACCCATGTGACAATGCCAGGCATGCTGACACTCATTGGCAGTCCCAGCACTGGGGAGAGAGAGACAGGAAGATCTCTGGGATTTGTTTAGCCAGCCAGTCCAGCTGAATAAGTGAGCTCCAGGCCAATGAGGAACCGTGTCTCAGATGAGGTGGTGTGGTATTCCTGAGACGACCTACACATACACACACATGAAATTCATTTTTTTTTTTAAGATATATTTATTTCTTACGTATACAGCAGTGTTTTTGCCTGCATGTACTCCTGTATGCCAGAAGAGGGCACCGGATCTTGTAGATGGTTGTAAAGAAGAGCAGCCAGTACGCTTAACCTCTGAGCCATCTCTCTAGCCCTAGAAATTAATTTTTAATAAGACGTCTAGTTACTAGAAATGGGAGGAGCTTGCATCGGTGGCTAAAGCTCTGCTCCGACCCTAGAGGAGCTTGTGCAACAGGATCAGGCCCAGAATGAAAACGAACGTCAACGAAGACCATGGCATGCCAGCTTGGAAGGTCTCTGGGGGTGGGGGGTGGGGCGCATCTGTTAGTGATGGTGGTGAGCAAGATGAGAGGGTGCCTTGGGTGAGCCTGGACCTTATCAGCGGTGTGAGGAGACACGGGAGTCAGCGCTTCCTCACTGTAAAGTTTCATCTAGCAGTTTAGAGGAACAAAGATGGAGCTCGGGCTGCAGTTTAAGAGGCTTTGGTCCTGCAGAGCTTTCACCACTGCTGTGCACTAAAGCAAAGCTGACCATTGTGGCGGGAGGCTAGGATGGAGCAGAGTCCCTTCAGAAGTAGACTTCTCCTCCCACCATGGCCTACCTTCCCACAGGCCCACCCTTAGCCAACAGTCTATTTAGATGTCACCTGCGTGTGCTTAGGATGTGTGTGTATGTAGTACGCGCTGCATGGAGCATGTGTGGAGGTCAGAGGATAAGCTCGGGTGCGAGGCTTCACCTTCCACCTTGTTTGAGAGGGTCTCTTTAATCTTCTGCCCTGTGTGCCAGGCTAGCTAGCCCAGGAGCTTCTAGGGGCTCCCCTGTGCTCCCTCCCACCTCACTCATGGAACACTGGGATGAGAGACATTTGTGCTGTGCATTTGACTTTCGTGTTGGCTCCAGGAATGTGAACTCACTTTTACCCACAGAAGTGTCTTGCCAGCCCTTACTCAGATTCTGATCCCTCCGGGGGTTTAATCTATTGATGAAGGCAGATGCTCAGGATGCTCAGGATACAGGCACCTGCTCAGAGTCCCGCCTCTAAACCCCTGCCTGGAGAAGATGGAGTGGGGTGGGGTGAGTCTTAAGGATACACTGACTTGCGTAGGGCCGCATAGCCTATAACTAGGGGACATGGGATTCAGACGCAAGTCTGTAGGACTCTGGAACCCACAGTCTTCCCACCACCTGGATCTTCCTACCCCATGGGCCGATCACCTCCAGGAAGCCAACGTTCCTTTTTCCTTCCATCAGGTACCTGAATTACTTCGCCACCAAAGCTAGTCCCACAGGGGTAATCCTGGACCTCTGGGAAGCTCAGCAGCAAGATGACGGGGACCTCAACAGCCTGGCCAGTGCCTTGGAGGAGATGGGCAAGAGCGAGATGCTGGTGGCCATGGCCACTGATGGGGACTGCTGAGTGCCTGTGACCACAGGCCTGCGGGGACCAGACCAGTAGGAGACAGTGCAGGGAGGCCTGGTAGCCTCTCCGTGGGGTTGTCCAGCCTCGGCCATCCCTGGCTCACAGGAATGGTCCCTTACCGATTCCCCTCCCTGCTGCAACCTTCAGACCACCACCAGCCTTAGAAAATCTCTGTGCTCTACTGCCGAGAGGCCGGGATCCTCTGCCCCACCGTCTCCCCAGCTCACACTGGGGTAGGCTGAGGTCTCTGGGGCAGCTGAAGGCCAGAGGCTTCCCCACCCTACTCCCCCCACACACACACAACATACCACCTTTAGCCGTGTGACTTTGGGGGCCCACAGGTTTCAGTTCTGTGTTCACATTGTCCTCGGCTAGGGACTTCTATCCCTCATGCTCTTTGATAGGTCATGTTCAGAGCAGACAAACTGCTTTCTCCTGTCCATAAGCAAAAAGAGAAAGAAAGGAAGAAAGAAGAGAAAAGAAAGAAAGAAAGCACACAAGCATCAGAAGTCTGAGACTCAGTCAATGAGAGTGCAAAAACCATAAGGGAAGAGGAAAAAAACCCAGTTTCCTAGGAAACGCAAATGATTTATTATCCAGATACTTGGATAGATCCTTTTTAAGAAAAAAAAAAGTAAGAAAAGGGTAAAAAAAAAAAAAAAAAAAGGAAACTTTTATTCTTGAATGTGGTCTAGAGTGGATATGCTTGTGGTTTGGGCCTTAGGGGAGTGTGTCCATGGGCTTGAGTGCATGGGATGGACAACACGTGGGAGTGCTTTGCTACGACAAGACCTCAGTTTCCCCAGCTGTGCTGAGGTTGTGTTTTAACCATGGCAGAGTTCTAAATTCACAAGCAGAGCCTGGGGCCTGGCAGTCCTCCCACCCTCCGGAGCCCCCAGGCAGATGCTCTTCTGTGGCCTCCTTGGGTTTCTGAGAGTTTCCATGGAAGCCTAGGCCATCTGTAACCCAGGGCGACCGTTAAGGTCTACTGTACTCTGGTGATTCTTGGTCTGATGATATGGCCCAGTGGTTGAGAGGGAGGGGGTCCTCTGGAGACCGCTTTCTCCCAGGCTGGGTGGCTTTGTGTCTAGGCTGGCACTGACCAGCCTGTGCTCCTGCACCTCGATTTACCCTCTCATCCTCCTGCTGGCATCAGGAGATAGGTAAGGTAGCCTTTCTAAATAGAAGGCCCATTCTGGGATGTCTCACAAGTGGAAGAGATGGATCCTTGTCCCTTTAGCCCACAGGGGGTGACCAGAACCACATTGTAGGCACAGATGTCCTGTTGAAGGGTACGAACCCCAGAGTCAGGGCTTGCCCTAAAACTTCCCTGAACTGCCATTGAGACCAGCCTGGGCATGTGATAGACTTTGAAAGTTGGGGCCTCTGAAAGGGAGCAGGTGTCATGGTCACAGACCCAACAAACTCCTGCTCTGGTTTACCTGCCGTGGCTCCAGAGGTGGGGCCCAGCTCTTCCTGCCAAAGATGCCCAACCCTGCAGCATAGATTTACTGGTCACTGTTAGCCCATGTACAGAAGAGGGAAGACCAGGAGCCAAGTTGTAGCTGTGCTGCGTGACTTTGGGGCACATGACTGCTTTCTATGGCCACCGGTGTCCTTTATATCCTGGGAAGCTCCATGAGGCCCCTTGGGTTCCCAGACTTTTGGGGGGCTTCAGAGGGGAATGGAGTAGAGAGAAGTTGATTGAGGTGTGCATGCTCTCCTCTGCCCATCCTCAGAAACCTGCCTGGCTGGGCCTGATGGCGGAGCACTTAGTGAGTAGGTCCCGGTTTACAATCTAACTTTTAGAAGGTGCCCAGCATCTGGGGAGTAGAGGGTCTAAATGGAGCCCACGCTTGGGCTCCAACTGGACAGTTTTGTAGCAACAGCCTAGGTAATGTCTGCCAACTCTGGGCCGAGCCAGGGCTGTTTGGGTTGGGTTTTTTAACTCCTGCCTCCAATAAGATGGAGCCTCTCCTTCCCACTCCTGACCAGCTTGGTGTTGCCCGGTTCTGCAGGGTATTTGTGTGTCTTCTTGGGTGTATGTATGTTTGCCAGTGTATGGGTGAGTGTGTGCATATGTGGGGTGTGTGTGTGTGTGTGTGTGTGTGTGTGTGTGTGTGTGCATATGTATGCGTGCATGCCTGTGCTTTTCAGCTTGGACACATCAGGGCACCCCTCCCAGAATGCACACACCTGTCCCCACATGTGGACATGGTCTCTGTACCCAGGCTTGTGCCACTGGAGGTGGGCATGCCTGTTTTTTGTCCCCAAGTCACAGGGTCAGTCAGTGTATCTCCTATGTGCCTCTCCTGCCCTCTCTCAATGGGGCCCAGGTTCCTGAGCTCTGGTCAGACGCCTCCTGAAGGATGGAGACCCTCCTCATCCCTGAATCTTTCAGGGCCCTCTGGTCCCCATCTTGAAGCTCCCAGGCATCTGAGTCAGCCCCTTCCACCCATCCTCAGAGGGAAGGTGGCTGGGAGCTTGGATACAGGGGTGTGAACATGGCTCTGTGTCCAAGGGTTCCAATACGCTGGGGATGGTCCCAGCCTTACCCATTCATTCTGTAAACAACCTGTAAATAGCCTTTAGCATTCTTCTTGTAATGAGATTAATTTTTATGAAATAAATTATATTTCCTAGTCTAATAAAAAAAAATCCAGGTCCTGGTCTGATGTCATTTTGGTATCTGAATGGCAGTTCGGAGGGACTGTCCTGTTCTGCTCATGTTTCCACAGCAGTTCAGAGATCCAGCCCTTGACCCAGCTCAACGGCCTCATCCCATGGAAGAGAAAATGGGTCAAGAGGGAAATGGGCTTCCTGAGAGTTGCCCAGCAGGTCAGGCCCCTGGATCATGCCTTGCTCACCAGCCAAGGCTTAAAACACAGAGCATAGGTGGGAGGAACTATGGAATAAGGCACGCATTTGTCTTTTCATTCAGTAGAATGTGCCCCAACTGAGTGGCCATTTGGGTGCCACACAGCCAGGGCCAGAAAGACATGAGCACATTGGGCGGGGGGTGGGGGGGTGGGTTGGATACCAGGCACAAATGGTTTACACTGCAAATGCCCCATCTAGAGAGGAGGGTGGCAGCAGTCCCACACAGATGACAGACAGCACTGTGCTCCGCAAGAGTCTCCCAGCAGGTGGTTCATGCTGATGAAATCAAGTGTGAGGTATTTAATATGGCTCTTGCCAGCTCTGACTCCCCAGCACCTGTGACTCGGAGAGCAAGCGAGGCAGGTCTAAGGTGAGAAGTTATGGATACAGACATCCATGGGCTGGACAATTCAGAGTATGAAAAAATGAAATCTTCAGGTGATACACCAAGGGCAGGGTGAGAACAGGAAGAATGGTTCCTTCATGTCTTGAGAGAAAGTGGTTGTCTTTGAGTTAGTAGGGGGTAGAGAGGCCAGTGAAGTCCAGCGGCTGGCAGCATGAGAGAGCAGGGATGACAGACTTATAGATGACGGAGGTGTCTCCCAACCCACCATTAACTCTAGGTTACAGAAGCCAGCCTCAGAACTAGGTATCTAGACTGAAGTCAAAGCCGAGGCTCTTCTGGGAGCAAGAGAAGCAGCTGTAGCACTTCCGGAGGAAGCAGCAGGTCTCCACTTTGACAAAACTGCACAAATGCTCTACGGTCTCTCCCCCCAAGCCACAGCAGAACAGGGGCCGTAGGGCTTCGTATGGACTTTGGTGTAAAAGGAGAGCTGGAACACCTGGCAGTGGGTACTGCGGCTAAGCCACACACCTGCCAACGCGCCACAGGAACAATAAGAAACTAGCCGCTAGATGGCGCCCGAAACTGATGTAGTTAGAACCAGGAAGGATCTGGAGCCCCAAAGCTCCACAGTCCCTCTTGTTTAGGATGATCACCTAGGGAACCTCTACTGCTTTTGTTTTCAGGCAGCTCAGGCGCGCCCTCCTCTGGTCTGGAATGAGAATAGCAGCGAGACTTAGAACGGGGTGGTGAATTAATATCGATAAAATGAAAAGAAAACCAACTTAGAATTCCAGACTCTAGAAAGAGATCCTTTAAAAAAAAAAAAAAAAAATTGCCGAGCGGTGGTGGCGCACACCTTTAATACCAGCACTCGGGAGGCAGAGGCAGGCAGATCGCTGTGAGTTCAAGGCCAGCCTGGTCTACAAAATGACTGCAGCCAGCCAAGGCTACACAGAGAAACCTTGTCTCGAAAAACTAAAAAAGCAAAGCAAAACAAAAACAACAAAAACAAAAAAACCACAACAAAACAAAAGTATGTATTTATTATTAATGTGTATAAGAGGGAGCACACATTTACCACAGAGGACAATTTTTTGGAGCTGGTTTTCACTGAGTTATCTGGCCACCCTGAAGCTGTCTTTCCACAGGCCAACAGGCTAATCTTGATAGAAACAGAAGTGAGCCAGGCGTGGTGGCACTTGTCTTTAATTCCTGCACTCGGAAGGCAGAGGCAGGAGGATAGCTGTGAGTTCCAGGCCAGCAGCCTGGTCTACAAAGTGAGTCCAGGATAGCCAAGGCTACACAGAGAAACCCTGGGTCAAAAAAACAAACAAATCCAAAACAACAACAGCAGCAAACAAAACAACAACAAACTCCGCAAAACAGAAGTAATTGCAGGTGGAGGCAAGCATGGGAAAGGGGTGGGGGGGGGGGGCAGTGGAAAATGCACCTGGACAGAAATAGAAGCAGCTGTGACTAGAAAAAGAGCATCAAGGGAGTCCTCAAATACTGTAGAAATTAAGCAGCTACACAAGACCTGGCATGGGCTGCAGCACTAAAGTGTCTTGGGGTCTCTGACACAGTTTCCCCATCGGCTGTAATTTCCTTCCAAAATGGGCACTCCTCCAGCTGGAGATGGCGATCAGGCAGGTGTGGTCGTGGGCATCCGAAATCCCAGCACAGGAGGATCTAGAGTTCAATGCCGTTCTACGTAGTGAATTGGATGTCTCTCAGAAGACCCTGTTATTTAAGGTCAAAGTCCTGCCGTGTCCAGACAACTCTCTGGAAAGTGTCTTTAAGGATGACCCCGCATCCCTGAAGGAAGTCTTGTAGCCCTTGGCTAAAATGCACTTTCAACTGTTCCTGTCTTGAGGTAAGGACCTGCCTGACAGGAATCTGGAATTCTTGGTATGTAAATAAAGCATTCCTAGCACCTGAAGCCCCAGCCAATAGTATACACCTACCCAGGGAACCCCCTCACCCACCCCCAAGAACTAAATAATCCTTGATACACCCCCAAGCACTTTAGCCTCAGTGAAGCTGGTCCTGGAAGGTTACTCACAGTCATCTGAACCCTGCTCCCTCCCACCCTCCCCGCCCCCCCCCCCACCAGCCTCCCCCTTACCCTTGTGGACCAGTTTAAGGGAGGGTCACAGAGGTCAGCTTTGAGGTAATCCTGCTTGGATAATTTCTGGGTCACAAAAGGATGATCAACCTCAGAGACCATCACCACAATGCAACAAAGCCTAAGAAGTCACAGCCAGAAGGTGCTGGACTGTGGTCAGGGACTCCAGCTTAGGTCCCAGCGACTGTCAGCACCGCCGGACACACAAACAGGTGAGGAAGGCAGTGGGAGCCTCAGCCTTTGAACCTCCCTACTGATGCTGCAGAAACCACAGGGCAGAGACGACTGTTCCTCCTACACACCACCTCCCCACCCTCACCCCCCACCCTCATGGTATAATAACCGCTTTACACTGAAGCTTGTAAAGGGCATTTATTTTAAGCTATAGTGAACAGAAGAGAAGACCTTCCTGCCAGGACTTCCCCACCATGATGGACTGTGAGCCATCAAACTGTGAGCCAAGAAAAGCCTCCCATTAAGTTCCTTCTGCCCAGTATTTCTTTTATCTTTTTATTTTTATTTTTTATTTTTTACCTTTATTTATGTGCATTGGTATCTTGCATTACATATATGTTTTATGTGAGAATGTCAGATCTTGGAGTTACAGACAGTGGTGAACTGCCATTGTGGGTGCTGGGATTTGAACTCCGGTCCTCTGAAAGAGCAGTCAGTGCTGTCAGTGCCCTTAACCACTGAGCCATCCCTCCAGCCCCTGCCCAGTATCTTATCACAGCAATAAGAAAGGTAACTAACGCGGGCTTCTTGGCTGGGATGTGGGCGGTGATATCGTCATTATCATGCGCACTTATTCACATATGAGCTTTGCATACAGATGTCTATGTGAGTTAGAATTCCATAGGAAGCCGGAACATGAGAGATCAGAAAGCAAAGAAAGAGAGCAGCGCAGAGGGTGGGATGGGATGGAGAGTGTGAGAAAGAGATGGGTCCGTGAGTCCAGGAGGCTCTTGAGCAGGAAAGGGGAGTGTATTCTGGAGCAGGATAGGGAAGCAGGAGTGTGGGGGGGGGGGGCAGCAGAAAGGGGACAAAACTAAGAAGGCATTGGGAGAGGGACTTCCTCAATGTAAATGCAGAAATGGGGTAGTGGGGACAGGAGGGCAGACCTTGCCGGTAGGGTGTGCCCCTGGAGTGCGAAGCAGGTGAGGGAGAAGCCTCAGTGTGTGGAAGTGCTGGGAAGCCCTGGTGGGTATGGATGCCAGCGGACCCACCGGACTGCTAGTGGCTCTCCAGGGACACTCATAAACTGGGTTGAAGTAAGCCGCCCAGGTCAACAGGAAAACAGAGACATGGGTGTTCAGGGCGTTATTAAGACCCTGGCTCTAAACAGACTCAGGACGAAAGTAAAGGACTGTCCTACATGTGGATTGAGGGCTCAAGGGCAGGAGTCCCCTTTTAAAGGCCAGAACTTCCTGAGGGAGCCGATGAACCAGCACACATCAATGAGTGGTGACAGGAGTCAACTTTGGGGAGGGACTTGGATTAGAAGTAGTTATTGCAGGAATATTAGAAGTACACTGGCGGGTGGGGTGGGGTGGGGCTGGAACCCCGAAGAAAGAATGGTGAGCCTAAAACAGGAGTGTTGCAGTCGACGAATATGACCACAAGATGGCAGCATCTACCGGTAAACCCCGATGGATGCACTTGAGCCAGCCAGGCTGACTTCAAAGAAGGTACTCCCTCACCTGAGGAGAAGGGCGTGGGTGGGGCACAGGCTGGTGGAGCCAGGAGGATGGACTACGTTTTATGTGTGTATGTGAGTGTGCATGTGTGCCTATGTGTGTGCATGGTTGCGTATGTGTGTGTGTGTGTTTGTAAGTGTGCATGTATGTATGTGAGTATGTGAGTATGTGAGTATGTGCGTGTGCATGTCTGTGTATATGTGTGTATGTGTGTGTCCAGGGTGCATATATATATATAGATGAGTGTGTATGTGTGTTTGTAAGTATGCATGTGTATGTATATGTGTCTGTCTGTGTTGCACGTTATTGAAAAGCCTGTTGTTTTACTTTTGTCTTCGGTGTTAGGGATCCTTTGCCAAATAGGAACCATGAAGGATAGAGAAAATTCTAATTTTTTTTTTCTCCCCTCCACACTTATTAAAAGGGGCTTGGCTAAATCAGGCACCAGTAAGTCCCCTGGGACTGTCTCATACCAGCCTTGCTTGAGCCTACCCTTTCTCTGGTCTAGGCCAGGAAGGCACCCACCTCCTGCTCTGCCCCTCCTGTCCCTGCCTCCTTTCCTCGGAGGGAGAGCACAGGTATGTGTCCCACACCAACCCCCCACCCCCAGCGAGGGTCCCAGATCCTCCCATCTCCACCCCACACCCCTGTCAGGGCAGTGGGGGAAGAGTCTTGCTGTAGGTCACCCAGCTTTAAGGGCATGGGTAGAAAGAGCTCCCAGACTTCTGTCACACTTTTTTTTTTTGAGACAGGGTTTCTCTGTGTAGCCTTGACTGTCTTGGACTCACTTTGTAGGTCAGGCTGGACTCAAACTCACAGCAATCCGCCTGCCTCTGCCTGGGACTTAAAGGCGTGCGCCACCACCGCCCAGCTACTTCTGTCACTCTTGGGTGTTTCCTTCGGTTCTCCACTTTTTTTTTTTTTTCTCAAAAAACAAACCAAAAACAAACAAGCAAAACAAAGCAAAGCAGGCCTGCTGCTTAGCCCCGATTCTGCCGTGCTCTTCAAAGCGCTGGAGCCATCTTCAGCTCTTTCCTGAACTATGATCTCAAAGCCTCACAAACGTTTCTTTTCTGCAGAGTTAGCATCTGGATTGCCTCTCCACACACACACACACACACACACACACACACACACACACACACACACACACACACACACACACACACACACACTTGCTGTGAGTGGGCGAGTTGGCCTTGCTCACTGCCACCAAATAACTTCAAGCTCTGAGTCTCTGCCCCCTAAGTTGGGAGGTCAAGTTCATCCTGGGGGGTTGGGGGTGCATCCTGCTCTGGAAGTAGAGGCTCAGATAGTGGTGTGGCACCCCAGGGGACGAGGCGGGGTAGGGGAAGGGATTCTCCCAGGGCTCAGGTGGCGGCTACTGACAGGGAGGCAGGGCAGGACCTGGCTGGGGAGCCTCACAGTCCGCACTTTGCGAATGGACGCTGCAGTTCTGCCATGGGCCAGGTGGGGGCGCGCGTGTGGGGCGGGACCTGGTGGGAGGAGTCAGAAAACACGGAAGTGCTGGGCGGGGCTGGGAGGACAAGGGCGGAGCCCGGCCTGGCTGAGCCCAGGTCGCAGTGGCTCGAGTCTCGGACTTGGTGGAGGTAGCAGCTGCAGCGACAGTAAGTGCGGGTGCGGCGGCCCCCATGTTTGGCTGGGTCTCCCCTTCCCGAGGCTGAACCTGGCCTCCCCGCCTCACTCTCTGGTCCTGCGTGTGGGGACAGGTCAGCCCGAAGGATCCAGAAGACTTTCCGGGTCCAGATCGGGCTCCACAGCTGTTTCTGTGGAGAGGACATGTCCCAGTTGGATTCTCGCTTTGTCCCCAGCCTGGGTCCTCAGGAGCCATCGGGGCACACACGGACTGGCTAGGCATCTTCTCAGTCCCCAGACTCCTATCCTTTCCAGCTCTGACTGGCGATTTCCCCAGGACTCTAGGCAGGGGCAGCCTGGCTTGGGGAAGCTTTCGTGGCCTCCCCTCCTTTCTTTGTCTTTCTCTAGTCATCCAAAGCCGCAGCCACCTTTTATAAAGAGTAATAAGGCTTTGCTCAGTCTGTTGCACCGCCCGTGACCCAGTTAGAGAGGATCCCTGGCAACTTCAGGTGCTTGGTCAAGGCTGGGTGGTCTTTGATGAATAGCCGCCTCCGCAGCTGAGAAGGGCCTCCCGCCCTGTGTGGGTCTGGGTGACTCACGCTGGGCCCTGCAGCTACTCTCCTAGGCTGAACTTGTAGGAACGGCTCCTTGCCAGTTCTCTGGTGGCCTCTGTGGTTACATTTTTTTTAAAAAATTTGTTTATATGTCTGTCTTTGTGCAGGTATGTGCCGCCCCCCCCCCGGCCCCCAGATGCCCACAAATGCTACAAAAGAGCATTGAATGCTATAGAGTTGGAGTTACAAGTAGTTGAACTACCTGCCCTGAGCGCTGGGAACCGAACTCAGGTCCTTTGAAATAACAGCAAGTGTTCTTAACAGACATTGCTCTAGTTCCTGTTTACTTTTCTTTCTTTTTTCTTTTTTCTTTTTTTTTTTTTTTCCCCACTGAGACTGGGTTTCTTTGTGTAGCCTTGGCTGTCATGGACTCACTTTGTAGACCAGGCTGATCTCAAATTCACAGCCATCCACCTGCCTCTGCCTCCTGAGTGCTGGGATTAAAGGTGTGTTTGGCTCCATGCCTGCCCTGTCCGGTCAGATGGCCATCTTTGTTCTCCATGTGAATTAAGTTTAGAGAGAGGCCCTGCTCAGCCAGCCAGAACACTAGAACTTCTGCCTGCCTGCTCCATGGCATAGCCACAGTAGTCTGGGGGTGATGTCTGACCCGGCAAACTCCATTCAGCAGTGTTGGTGAGGGTCAGTCCCCTTGGGCCATCTCTGCTTATGGCTTCTTGCTTCAGGAAGGAGGTCTGAAGGGACTTGGAACCAGCAGACAGAGTCACATTCCCAGACTGTCCCTGGAGGATAGTGTGGAGAATTCCCACGAGGCACCCAGACAGCTTGACTATATTATTATTTGTGTGTGTGTGTGTGTGTGTGTGTGTGTGTGTGTGTGTGTGTATAGACAGCCGTGGGTGCTGGGAACCAAACTCTTATATTTTTTATTGGGAGCCTAGCCTGTAATGGCTGAGTCGTCTCTCCATTCCTCTTGACTATATTATCTCATGCCACTGTGACCTGGACAAGTGGCTTTATCTTTGTTGTTGTTGTTATTTATTTGTTTGTTTGTTTCGAGACAGAGTCTCTGTGTGTAGCCCTGGCTGTCCGGGAACTCATTTTGTAGACCAGGCTGTCCTTGAACTCATAGAGATCTGCCTGCCTCTGCCTCTGCCTCCCTGGATTAAAGGCATGTGCCGCCGCCACCACTACCACCCAGCTTGATTTATTTTGTGGCTTGATCTTTCTGAGCCTCAGAAAGATCTGTGTTTTCTCATCTGTGTTCAGTACCTAACACCCACCGGTCACGGCTCACGCCCTGGGTGTGACCACTGTGGTGGTATTCTGAAGTACTGCAGTTCTTAGTCTAGGTTAGTCTGTGTAACAGAGGTCACTCTCTATGACCTTGAATCCTGATCTTCCTGCCTCCGCTGCCAGAGTGCTACTGGGTTACAGGGACACGCTCGCCTAACTGGCCCAACTTGATTGACCATCTAAAGCACTTTGTTCACATTCAAAAGGCTCAAAAGATAAAAATTAGCAGTGAAGCTTCTTTGCGGGGGCCCTGGCTCCCTCCAAAGACACCCACTGCCAGAAGGCCCCTGTGTGTCTTCTAACGTGTGACGAGCACATGTACGTGTGTTTCCTCTTACCTTATGCAAATAGTGTGTTCTACGCTTTTTTGCGTAGAGGTGGGGGCTTCTTCTTTACCCATCAACGGTTCTGATTCCCATGTGAACGCATTAGCCCAGGCTTGTCCTGCACCAGTAGCTTTAATCCACACCCACTGCCTGCCCCATACTTATGCCCTGCCTTGTGTTGTCTTCGTGTAGCTGGATGACCTCTGAGGTCACTACAGTTCTGATAACCTGCTCTAGTTTGATCTTTTTTCTTCCTGATTCTGAAACTTGAAACTCTCCAACCAGACATCAAGGCCAGGTTAGACCAGAAGATGTCTCTCAGCATAGGTCAGTCTGCAGCCTCAATGCCTGCTCACTTGCTCTGTCTGTGTTTCTCTCTGTTCCCACAGTGGCCCTCGCCTCTGAGGACAAGGTGTACCACAGCTCAGATGCTGCCTACAGAGCCTCAAGCAACCCTCATGAGGCTGACCGGGAAGCTTTGCTGGGGAAAGTACTAGACTACCCAGCCCCTGGCCTGCAGAGGCCGGAGGATCGGTTCAATGGCGCCTACATCATCTTCTTCAGCCTGGGGATTGGGGGCCTGTTGCCCTGGAATTTTTTTGTCACTGCCAAGGAATACTGGGCATTCAAACTCCGCAACTGTTCCAACCTGGCCTCGGGAGAGGACTCCGAGGACACAGACATCCTGGTAAGAGCTGTTTCCCTCACAGGAACAGGGACGCTGCAGCCAGGCCATACTTAGGGGTGCTCGAGGGGGCGGGATACATGCTGAGAATGTGGGTATTGATGCAGACGCCCTGCATCTGTGTGGTACCCTGGCCTCATCTCATACCTCCTCAGGCTAAGGGATCAGAGATGGGCAGACCCAATCCATACTTCAGATTGCCTGCTGTTACCTGTGGGAAGAGGATGGGCATGGTGGTTCTGTACATTGTGTGATGGTACATGCAAGAACCCAGAATCCTTGCCCCCAGTTATGTGAAGGTATGACTCTTACAGCATTAAGGCAGCTATAAATTACAGAAAACTCCAAACAGCAGTAGCTGACTCAAGGGAAGCTAATTTTTCCGTCCTATTCAACTTCGGGCAGGTGGATTGCTTCAGCACATGTAGTTCTCATGTCCAGGGTCACCTCATAGTCCAAGATGTCTGTTGACGCTCCAGCCACTGTGGCTTCTGTAGGAAGACAGAAAGGAGGGAATGATGGGCTGGAGAGATGGCTCAGAGGTTAAGAGCATTGGCTGCTCTTCCAGAGGTCCTGAGTTCAATTCTCAGCAACCACATGGTGGCTTACAGCCATCGATAATGAGATCTGATGCCCTCCTCTGTAGTAGTGCAGGTGTACATGCAGGCACAACATTGTATACATAATAAATAAATAAATCTAAAGAAAAAAAAAAAAAGGAGGAAATGCCTGTTGCTTGTAAGAACACTTCCTAGAAGTTGTACCTGCCTTCTCTTTATATTGTATTGGTCCCAGATCAATCACATGACTCTATCAGCTACAGAGAAAGCTGGGAAATGTAGTCTTTTTGTGTATCCTAGCGCTTAGAACCAAGGCTTTACACATGTTAACATGCATCATGCACACATGCACACACACACACATACATCACACACACGTACACACACATACATATACCACACACACTATGCACATATATACCACACACATACATACCACAAACACACTCCATATATCACACACCTCCTCACATACACACACACACACTTACACACACACACACATACACACACACACACAGAGCTGTCAAAGATAGACATTTAAGCAGAGTTTTGTAACATCCGTAATAAACTGGAGGCCCTACAGGTAGGGGAGGCAGAGTGTACCAGTCTATTCACTCTGGTTGGGAGCAAAGTACCACAGGTCAGGTGAGTGATGATCATCATCCTGAAGAAAGATTGTTTTGGCTCTTGGTGATAGCCCTAGGTTGAGAGGCTCTGTCTGGTGATGGCTTTCTTGTTCGTGCCACTTATCTTTCTTTTGGAGTCCCTCTGGGTCCTTGATTGGCTTAGTTTTTTTGTTTGTTTGTTTGTTTGTTTTGTTTAGGATTTGTTTGTATATTTATTACTTATACACTATCCTGCCTGCATGTATGCCAGCGGGCCAGATCTCATTGCAGATGGTTGTGAGCTACCATGTGGTTGCTGGGAATTGAACTCAGGACCTTTGGATGAACAACCAGTGCTCTTAACCGCTGAGCCATCTCTCCAGCCTGATTGGCTTAGTTTTGTGTGCTGAAAGTCACATAGTGAATGGGTCTGTCTGTGAGCATCACCCCCAGGGCTCCACCCAGCCCATGCCTGAATCACTGGCAGCCGCTTCCAGGACTACCATGACACCTAGCCCAGGGATTCTGACTGATGTAGCTAAAATCCAGGGCACACTGGCCTTCTCTAAGATGTCACATGAGTACTGCATACCCCCGCACCCCACCCACACGGTTTTGATACGTGGGACGGGGCTCCAGGAACTGAAACAAAGGCTGTCATTGCACATGGTCCCTTGAAGGGCTTCTAGGGAGCGACCACAGTGGCTTAGAGTCCTACTGGCCCCATGTGGGACTGTGGGACTAGGAGCAGCCTGAGAACTTATTGGTGACAGGCCCTATTCCACCCAGATCCTGGAGTCAGGGCCTACATCTTCACATGGGTGGCTGATGGGCGTAGTGAACTTTAGGAAGCTCCCCCTGGACGTGGCCCCTGTTGGCTCTGGACCCTGTACCTTCTCTGTGTTCTCATGTGTATACTGGTTATCCTACCTTCTTAGGGTGGCTGTGGCAGTGAGGCCCATTCTTACACACTCAGGATAAATAGCCTGGCACCGCCATCCCGGGTGTTGTGTAAACGGCATTGCTGCCATCATTTGAGGCTGGCCCCACTCTTTTTATGGACTAGTGACGCAAACCACCCTGCTTTCTGCAGGCCTCAGTGACCGAGACAGCCCAGTGGGCTTTCTCCAGAATCGCTCTGCCTGTCTGTCCATCTGTCTGTCTCCCCAGGCCAGGGCTAGGCCGCGTGTGCCCCTGCCCCACCCTCCTCCGTCCATCCTCAGGCCTGTTTGCCAGCTGCAGGCACTTAGTGTTCCAGGCCCTGCTATGATGCTTTATCGCTGCTCTCAAGCACTGGCAGGTGCAGGCGTAGTACCTGCCTGCTCCCTGCAGCTCCTGGCTCTTGGCATCAGAGATGAGAGGCCTGTCACCCCTCGATTCATGGGCCAGGCTTGGGAAGCAAGCGTGCTGGGGGCCTTTCAGCATTTGGCGGGGGTTGTTTTTCTTTGCCTCTTCATCTGTGCCACCCGTTGCCACCCATCTCCCTCCTGCTCTCTCCCCATCTTGCTGATAGCTCTACTCTGCCCTGTGTCCTGAGGGCCACTGAGAAAGGATGGCAGACAGCTTGGTTCTTCTCCAGCCTTCCTCCAGTGTGTTGCTGGGATGGAGGCATTTGGCCCAATAGGAATGTTGACAGCCCTCCCCATTGTGTCACCTTCAGGTCTATCTCCCATCCCAGGCTCATTTTCTTCTGCCTACAGCAGGTCTGGAGACAGTTTAGAAACTGTTACTGCCTTCCCTGCCCTCTTCTCTTTGTTCTCTGGAAGAAGAACCCCAGATAGAGCCAATGGGTTGGAGGAATCGGGTTTGGGGGAGTTCAGGGCAGCCAACCTGGACCAAACCCATCAAAACACAAATAGACAAATTGACGTGAAAGGAGAGCTCAGGGTTGTTGGTGGTGGTGGTGATGCTATGAGGGGCTTCAGCTTCCTAGGCCCAACAAGCAAGCCCAGGTGACACAGACTTTCTCTTACAGCCCTGAAAGATCTGAGTGACCTCTTTTGAGACAGAAAGCCAGAGGCTCTGACAGGTTAAGCAACCTGCCCAAGGTCACGCAGCAAGGCAGGGCTTGACAGAATTGCAATGGGAGATTTGGGTGGGTGAATGACCACAGAACTGGATATGCCCTGAGAGTGCTGGGTAGAAGGCTGCTGTGGGCGTGTGACCAGGTTGCCTTCGCTTCTGACCTGTGAGGCTCAGGAGACCTGACCTCTGCCCTTGGGCTCCGCTCCTGATCCCTGGCCATCAGGGTCCTTTATAGGCATCCTCTGTGTCTGAGGCTCTCTCTCTCTCTCTCTCTCTCTCTCTCTCTCTCTCTCTCTCTCTCTCTCTCTCTCTCTCTGTGTGTGTGTGTTGGGGGTGGTCCTTACTGCTGGGAGGACCCCTCAGCTGCTCTCAGGCCCTGCTGTAGCCTAGATGGGCTCTCCTAGGCCAAGAAGAACAAAATCAGTACCCCTCCCCACCTCTGCCCCAGATGGGGGAACAACAATTTAAGTCTGTGGGTGTTCCCTGGAAACCCCCAGGATCCCTCTGGGTAACAGGTTCACATCTGCATCCTCAGAGCCCCAGTGCTTCTCCATCAGGGTCTCATTATGAAACTGAGGGTGTTGAGCCAAGCTTTGGTGACCATGGCCGAGCCTCCCTATCCAGCAAAGGACGTAGCATCCAAATGGCTGGGAGGATTGCTGTGTCAGCTCTCAGGATGCACACTGGGAAGCATCTGGTTGGTGCTTGGCATGTGGTAATATGTCACAAGGATGTGTGTCATCCGTTCTCACGTGGCTTAGAAGGAAAGTTTATCCTGATCTGAGGGAGGGCTTGTGCTGTAGGAAAGCAGATCTGGTGTCACTGTGGCCCACTTTTCAGATGGGTTGTTCATAGATGTTAACCGGGAAGGCCAAGTTTACTTGGCTCAGCAGGTGCGGGAACCTGGGGAGTCCCATGCCAATATTTACAGCCGCCTGGTCCTGCCTCAATCGCCTAGACCCGGGATAGCACCTCATGGGAGCTGTCCATATAATTATGGGCATGCCCTCCACTCCAGACATAAAGGGTTAAAAGGAACCAGGATAAACTGGCGGCTGAAAGAGGAACTGGAAGATGGGTTATCAGAGGGCTTGTTGGAGATCTGCTGACTCTTACCAAGTCTCTGCAATGCTGCTTGTACCCACCCATGCTGTGACTTCCACCCACCGTTGATATCACACCCTGGCAAATTAGTGCTGTGTCCCTAGTTTGCAGATGGGGAAACTGAGGCTCCCAGCCCAAGGTCCTTTGCTAGCAAGTGGCAGAACTGAGATCTAGACCAAGCCAGGGACCAGCAGAGTCCCTATCATAATCACCACATCCTAACTGACCCTATCCCACCACAGTGGAGTCACCAGGGAGCTGCTACAAACTGCCCACTCACCTAGTTCTGACTCACATGAGCACACACGTGCCCAGCTTTGTGGACAAGGTTCACCCGCAGCCAGGGAAGAACCAAGATCAAAGTCAAATGGTACTCGGTGGGGTGAAAAGCAACTATCATTAAATGGGCTGTGACTATGGTGCCAGAGACTTCAGGGACCCTTCTTAAAGAACTGCTTCCAATGTAGGTCAAGTTGCCAAACCTGGAAGTGAGTGGGAAGTCTCTTTTATGCTTGGAGAGCTAAAGCAGCCCTACCCAGAAGTCCAAGGAATGACCTCTGCTGTAGAGAGAACCTGGGAGTCCTGACGGGACCCTTACAGAGCAAGGGGTCTGGGGTCTAGGGGTCTGGGGTCTAGGGGTCTGGGGTCTAGGGGCCAGGGGCACTGGGGGCTGGGGGCCTGGGGCTGGGGAGGCTTGGCTAATGTAAGTGCTTTGAGTTATGTTGATTGCTTCAGTGTGTCTGTGTTGTTTCACAGCCAGGCATAGCCTTGGATCTCAGGAAGGCCTGACATTCTTACCACACAGGTCCCAAAGGCCTTTACTGAGCCTTTGCCTAGGGACATCAAGCCAACCACCAGTTCTGGTGTTTAGCAGGCATCCTGTGCCAGGCAGAGCCTTCGTAGGCATGCTTTCCTGGTCCTTTGTGGCTGATGTGTACACAGTTCTGCAGGGAGCATCACTCAGGATGAACAGATGCAGGAGTTCACTCCCAGTAACGCATACAACGGCTGGGACTAGGCCGAGTGCCCTATATGTCATCTGCGCTTTTAAATGTTTCCACTTCTTTTTGGTCGTAATATTCGCTGCACCTGGCGACGCCAGTGTCTGCAACAAAACTGCATTTCCAGGAACTGGTTGTCTACATGTGAAAATATAAGCCTTTCAGCCTATCATGGTGGTGTAGTCTGTGCCTAATCCTAGTTGCTCGGGAGGCAGAGGCAAATTCAAGGCCACTCTGGGTAGCTTATGAGACCCCCATCTTAAAATAAAAAGCAAAAAGAGGGCTGGGGAATGAACTCAGTGATAGAATATTTGCCTAGTGTATGGCTCCCAGTAATTAATTAAGCTATTGAGTAAATAAAGCCCCTTTCTGCATGCGGGTAGGATAGAGGCAGTCTGCCCTTGGACTTGACCCTGGGCCAGTGTCCTTGGAGACTGTGGGGAGTGGCAATGACACCTAGACAGCCTGCTGGGAGTGTTCACTACATTAACAGGAGGAGGATTGTGTTGTTGGAGTTGATGGAGAGATGGCTCAGAGGTTAAGAGCAGTGGCTACTCCTGCAGAGGACCCATGTTCAATTCCCAGCACCCACGTTGTAACTCACAGACAACTCTCTGTAAGTCCAGTTCCGGGGGATCCGAAACCCTCTTCTAGCCTCTGTGGACACCAGACATGCATGTACTGTGCTCTCTCTCTCTCCCTCTCTCTCATATATATATTTCTAAGTGTAATATATTTAATATATAGTTATATTATATATTTATATAATATATATAAAGGTCAGAGGAGAGGGCCCCAGGAAAGTAGGTAGCAAAAGGAAAATAGAATAAGATGGGACTCTGGCCTGGACCCATCCTGTTGCTTCCTAACTTGTCATGGGCTGTAGCCTGTCATGTAAGAAGCCACCTCCACTGTGAGGTGTGAGGACCATGTGTCCTCTGCTCACAGAGGAGCAGGACAGAGGTGTGAAGAACGTGTTGGTGGCCACTCAGAGTAGGGGCCTCAGTCCACATCAGTGTTAGGGTACCTGGTGTATACTCAGCTCCCTGCCCTGTCCTGTAGGCTCTCCCCTCAAGGTGTAGATGTGTCCAGCTTCCAAGGGGACCAGACCTGCAAGACTGTCCCCATTATAGGGGCACTAACTAGTGTCCTAGAGGCTGGAAGATTTTAGCGTGATGTGGGTTTCTTTCCAAGTGGAAGAGAGGTAACCTGTTTGGTCATGAGCTTTTTAAAAGTCAACCCCCAAATAATGGTGCTGGCCCCTCACCCTTACACAGGCTCTTGTCACTCCTCAAAAGGAGTAGCAGTGGTCAGTGGGCTGCAAGGAACTGTCTGCCATAGAGTGTGGGTAGGTGGCCATGAGGCGTAAGGGTCAGATTTCCTGCTCCTTGCCAGCTACCCATTGCTTGGCCTGTGTGGATGGCTGCTGTAAGCCATTTGTAAAACCCAGAACCCAAAATGAGTCATTTTTAAAGTTCCCTGTCTACCCTCTGCTGCCAACCACAGTCCAGCCAGCATGTGGTTCCCAGTGTGTAACACCTGTGATGGCTCCCCCTTCTGTTTCAGCTCTTCTGCTTCACTTGGAGCGCTGTCAGTCACATGTCTGGCCACCTCTGCAGCTTTCCTTCCCTTTAAATTTTCTCCCCACCTGCTCACCATCCCTGCCCCCCCTGTGCCGCCAGACCTATCCATCTCTTTCTCTCCCCCACCTCTCTTCTGTCTTCGATTTTACCTCTTTCTGCGTATATCTTGAGAGTTCAGAGTCAATCTCCCCAGGATGCTAGAAGGTAGCCTGGGCCCCGTGGTTGGTGTCATTTTAATGTGGTTGATCACTGTGAGTAAGCTGAGAACAAAGCTGATTAGACGCTTTGCACAAATTCAGAGTGCTTTTTTTTTTTTTTTTTTTTTTTGGTTTCTCACAGAGACAGGGTTTCTCTGTGTAGCCTTGGCCAGAGTGCTTTTCTTAAGGGCAGTCCCTGGCTGAGAAAGTTCTGCAGAGGCAGTGGAGAGTCTGGGTTTCCACTTAGACTGTCACTGTTGTATGTGCAAGCGTGTGTGTGTTTATAGTGTGTGTGTGTGTGTGTGTGTGTGTGTGTGTGTGTGTGTTTCTCAGGCTCTTTTTTCTTTGGCTTTTCCTTCTGTGGCTGGCTGGTTCTGGTGCAGGAGGAATAGAAAGAAGAACAGCAAGGATGCTGGTTTGTCTTACTGGGGCTTAAAAGGACGGCTTGGAAGGGGAGGGTACAGGACTGGCAGAAAGAGCACTGCTGTTTTACTCCTCAGCCGGAGGCAGGGAGACCCTGGTTCGGGACAGCTGGCCTCAGTTTCTGTGTTTCACCCTTATTGGTGCAGAAGTTAGCCAGGCAGTGGCGGCATACACCTTTAATCCTAGCACTCAGGAGGCAGAGGCAGATGCATCTCTCTGGGTTCCAGGCCAGCCTGGTCTACAGAGTGATTTCCAGGACGGCCAAGGCTGCACAAAGAAACTTTGTCTTGAAAAACAAAAACAAACAAACAAAAAAAGAGTGAAGAAATGAGGGCTGGGGGGGGGGGGAAGGAATGACTCACCTCATAAAGTGCCCAAAGGAGCAGTACGTGGTGTGTTTAACTGCAGTGTCGAGGGGGTAGAGATAAGAGGACCCCTGGAGCTTGCTGGCCACAGTCTAACCAAAGCAATGAGCTCTGGGTTCAGTAGGAGACCCTGGCTCAAAGAACAAAATGGAAAGCAATTGAAGAGAGAACCCCTGACATTGACCTCTGACTTACACATATGTGTGTACACACCCATAAGAACACATACCACAATGATGTACACACATCCATGTGTGTAGAAAATTAGATGAGACCAGGCTGACCTGGAAAATCATCCTGTGAGGGCCAGAGATCAAACACTTCAGGCTCCCTGGGCCCCAGGATGCTCAGTAAAGCTGCCATCTCAGGCAGAAATGACAGGAGCAACCACATCCCCATGTTTACAGAAAGGTGAGGGCCACACTTGGCCCTAGGACTGCCCCTAGCCCACCTGTGTTGATGGTACAGGCCTGGGCACAAATCAAGTTGCACAGGACTGGAAGGTGCATGTGGCTGCCAAAAGATGGGGCAGGTGTTTTGCACTCATCAACAGCCTGTCAAACTAGGAGGCTGGAGCTAAGGCTCCAGGGAAAGGCATTCCTAACATCTTGCAGCCTCTGGAGACTTTGGACCCTTGGCATTCCTGAGTCTCCCTCCCCAAATCCCTCCTGTTTGCACACTCTCTCCTTTAGTGTGTACACCATGCCTTGGATGTGTCGCTCACCTCCCTTCATTCTAGCCAGATCCAAGACTTTTTTCCCAAATCAAGGCTCACCCTAGGGTTCTAAGACTATCCAGGGGTCAGAGGAAGGCTCTTGGTCCCACTGTGGAAGGCATGGCATGTGATACAGAAGCATGTGGATGGCAGTGACTGGGCTGAGGGCACTCTGGGACCCTGTGCAGGGCAGCCAAGGAGGAAGGCAGACAGCTCTTTACAGGGAGGGTGAAGCCAAGACTTTCTAGGAGTCCTGGGGGAAAGGAAGTAAGGACCCATTGGGGGAGGGGCAGTGAAGTCAAAGAGCTTTTTTTTTTTCTCCCCTTAAGCTCTTCACCCACAGAGAAGAAAGAGCCAGCCCCAGTGGAAAGAGAAAGTCAGTTAGTCTTGTGCAGAGTCCCCATTTCAGAGGGAGGAGAGACAATACTCCCTTCTGGCAGGGAGGTGACGAGGAGTGCTCCCCTTATAGTGGAAAGGGAAAAGGGAGTGCCCCTGACTCTATGCAGACAGGGAAAGTGGGGACACCTTCCAGAAGATGGGGAGCTCTACAGGGACTATAAAGTATGGACAAGGGCTGAGGCCTAGGGACAAGATTTGTTCTCAGTTCACTTTGACCCTAAGGTGGCCCAAAGGCTCAAAGGACACAGGCCTGAGGAATCAAACCATCTGATGGGGGTTCCCCATCCTTAGGGACCTGGGGTGGTTAGCCTGGCTGGCTGAAGTTTTTTGAGGCTCCCTGTCTGATTTCAACTTGAGCTTGTTCTCTTGGGATCCCCAGTCCCTGCCTCCCACCTGGAAGTGGCACAGGCTCCAAATTTCCCCATGTTCCAGGCCCAACCCCCCCTGCATGGACCTCAGGAGCACAGGAAACCACTGCCTTCTTACCTTGTTCGGACGGGAATGGACTGTACCATGGTAAAGGTACATCCTTAACATACCAGGCCATGAAACCACACAGCCGAGGGCATGAGCCTGCCTGGCCAATCGTTCTTGGCTGCAGCCTGTGCACTGCTGCTAATTTCATGGCCCTGTGAGCCAGGTAACGCTCTACTGCCCTGAGCTACCACCTCTGGGCTGGAATCACTTTTTCTACCCTGCAGGAGGCCAGCTGCCTCCTCCACTGCAGACTGGAGGTGGGGGCCACACAGAACCGTTCAGTGACAGTAGCTTCACACTCTGAGGCTGCTATGGCTCGTGACTAATGTACTCCGCTTATATCAAAGAGCCCAAATGGCATTCCGAGGAGAGAAAGCTTACCCGAGGCCTGCCAGAGATAAACGGGCTCATTTCAGGGCCTCCCTGCCCAGAGAAACCGCTTTACCTGGACCCTGAGCCCAGAATCAGATTCTTCCAGAAGAGCCGCTTAGCACGGGGCCTCTCAGCGAGGTGGCTGGAGGAAGTTCTCTGCTGGAAAATGGCCTCACATCTGGCCGTTGGCTTGGCTAGGCTTTTGAATTTCATTTGAAGAGTGGTTCTCTGGTTCCTAGTGTTCACACCAGAGCACAGCAGATGAGAATGGCTTTCCTTATCACTAATGGAGCACATACACCCTGTACTGGCCAGGAGAGGCCTGTCCACACTCTTGGGCCATTGGGAGGCTACTGGTACTAAGCACCCCTCAGCTAGGTTTTGTCCATAGTCTGGGGTCTATCTCACACCTACTTGGGAGGCTTTTGGGGCGGGGGGGTGGGGGGGGGGAGACACTGACACCATCAGTAAGAAGCTTAGAAATCTGCCCACTGCTGTTCACTGTGCTGCTTTCAATTCTTCATTGTTTTGTAGTGCCAGGCACGGATCGCAGGGCCTCACACATGCCAGGCATACACTCTGTCACTGAGCCGCACCCCCAGCCCATCTGTCTTCTTTAAAGTGATCTCTGCTGAACCACCGATCATGTCCATCCCCTGTGGCCTATCAAGGGAAGAGTTTTCTTCTTGACTTTTTTTGGAAGTGGGATGGGGTGGGGGTTGAGACAGAGTTTCTCCTGTAGTTCTTGCCATCCTTGACTTGCTTTGTAGACTAGGCTGGCCTCGAACTCACAGAGATTTGCCTGCCTCTGCCTCCCGATCTTCTTTACTCTTGAACTGCATAGAGCTATTGGCCTGTGTGAATGTCCAGGGGAAGAGGAAGGACAATTCCTACAATCCCTCACTCTTGGTCACTCTGAAGACAGAGAGGAGAGGCATCAAACCCTAACATTAGCAGCCTTGGGGCAGAAGATGTGACAGTGCCTACAGGAAGAAATGTAGACAGGCCCCAAGAGCCACTCTGTGGCCGTGATGGAGTTTGAGCTTGTGCAATTTGTGGAGATTGCAGAGTAAAACGGCAGGCATCCCCACATGTCCTATATGGGAAAGTCCTGTCACCAGCACCATGTGAGCATCTCTGAAGTGTACCCACCATGATGAAATGTGAAGTTCAGTGAACAGCTTTGGATATCAGCCTCCTTGCCTTCCACCTTGTTTGAGTCTCTGTCTCTTTGTTGCTCATCTCTGAATATGCCAGGCTGGCTGGATTCTTGCTCTGTCTCGCATCTCCCCACCTGAGCCTTAGGATTACAGACAAGTGCTCCCGACTCAGCTTTACCTGGGTTCTGGGTTGTACTTTTTTTTTTTTTTTTTTTGTCAGCTCCAAACAAGCTAGAGGACATCTGATACGAGGAATCTCAATTGAGAAAATGCCTCTATCAGATTGCATGTAAGCAAGCCTGTGGGGACATTTTTCTTTTTCGGTTTTTCGAGACAGGGTTTCTCTGTGTTATAGCCCTGGCTGTCCTGGAACTCCCTTTGTAGATCAGGCTGGCCTCAAACTCACTGAGATCCGCCTGCTTCTGCCTCCCAAGTGCTGAGATTAAAGGTGCGTGCCACCACGCCTGCCGGGGACATTTTTCTTAATTAGCTACTGTTGTGGCAGGGCCTAGCCCACTGGTATCAGTGTCACCCCTGGGTGGGTGGTCCTGGATGGTATAAGGAAGCAGCCTGATGGGCTGGGGAGATGGCTCAGAGGTTAAGAACACTGGCTGCTCTTCCAAAGGTCCCAGGTTCAATTCCCAGCATCCACATAATGGCTCACAGCCATCTATAAGGAGATCTGGTGCCCTCTTCTGGCCTGCAGTAGTTACATGCAGGTAGAACACTGTATACATAATAAATAATAAATCTTTTAAAAAAAAAAAAAGGAAGCAGCCTGAGGAAGCTAGTTAACAGGGGTCCTCTCTGGCCTCTATCAGTTCCTGCCTCCAGGTTCCTGCCCTGATGTCCCTCAGTGATGGAGTGTGACCTGAGCATTGAAAGACGAATTAAACCCTTCCCTCCCCGTACTGCTTCTGGTTATGGTGTTTATCATAGCAGTAGTAACCCTAATTAAGACATGGGGATTTACCTACTGGGCCAGCTCCCTCATTCCAGCTTTGCGCTTATTTTGTAAAATGGGGCCTAGTCCAGACCCACCTTGCATTGACTGCAGTAAGAACCAAGGCCTGTGTAGGCGTCACACTGTTCTGATGTTCTGCATGGCTTTCATCTGCCCGCTCTAGTCACCACAGATGCTGAGGTAGTCTTTGATGTCATCGTTTCCACCCTGAGCCCCAGTCTATAGGATGCAGACAACCCAGCGAGATGGCGGTACCCGTGGGGTCAGATCAGGCATCCCAGGGTGGAACGCTGTCTCTTGTTTCCTCAGAGCTGCAGCATCTCACTTCACACTGGCTTTGGGCACTCAGCGTGCCCCCTCTGACATTAGCACCCTCGGGGGCATGGCTGTCTAGAATCCTGGCAGTGTGCCCCGCTAAAGGCAGCAAGGCCTCAGCTTGACTCCCAAAGGAAACATGGCAAAGTCATATCACCTCATGCTGAGTTGTTCCCCCCCACCCCCACACCTCATCATCCTCCCATGTCTGTGGACACACCCAGCCCCCCACACACCCCCAATCCTCCCAGCTGCCACTCAGATAGGTCCTACTGGAAACCCCTGGTCACTCCACCTTCTGTGTTCACCATACTGTCTCTTGTACCAAAGCAGTGTGCTTCTCGGGGGGCCCCCAAAGGTAGTCAGGCACGGAGGTACTTCTATTCCCACACATGCGCTTATGTACTGTGCTACACTGCACATGGCGGCGGGATACCAGCAAAGGAATGAGTTAAAAGAAAAGATGCTCTTGGCCTGGACAGTGGCTGCCCAGCCATGACTGAAGGCCTAGAGTGGCCCACTAGGCTCAGATCTTGTGCCCGGGGCCCAGCCTGCTAAGGTGAAAAAGCCAGCTTGTGGAGGCCCCTGCCTTCTGCTTTGTCACTGTCTTCTCCCTGCTGTTCCACCAGGCCCACTTGGCCTTCTGGTCATTATGATCAGCACCACCATGGATGGAACAGCTCTGAGGAGCTTAGGCAAAGCTTGGCCTCCGTCACATGGCCACCCCATTGCAGGGATTCTGCCAGGAGTCAGAGTGAGGGGCGAGGGGCGAGGAAGTGAGATAGGGACGGAGAGTAAATACCAGGGTTCAGGCCCCTAGAGCTGGCCACAGCTTAGCAGTAAATACAGCTACCGCCTAGATGCATGGCTGTCTCCCCAGAAGCCATTTCAGAGCCCCAGTTAGGACGGGAAAAGACGAGCCATTTAATCTGTGAACACCTTTTTGTTTCCTCCCTCCCACTGATCAAAGCGAACTCTGGGGTATTGATTCTTACCCTGCCTCCAACAGCCTTCTGGGAGAGTTACTAGGCCCTTTGCACAGCAGACAGTGCATAGGCCTGGTGGGCCTGGGTAGCACGTATATCAAGCATCATTTGCCAAAACTGATGCATTTCCACAGAGACATGGCAAGGTGAAGCTGGAGGGACCAGCAGTCCCAGAGAGCAGGCTAGAGGTCCACGGGGGTCTTGGCTGGGTTCTCACTGATGAGACTAAACCATTAGAGGGTCAGTTCCAAGCTCACTTACCCAAGCTCACTACCTGACAGAACCTAGTACCCGGTGGCTGACCCCAAATAGCTTCTGTTCTTGCAAGAGACCAGCCTTAGCAACTTGAGGTCACCTACAGACCCTTGATATATAGGGTTCCCCAGAAGGCCACCTGTCTCCTCAGAGTCATGAACAGAAGAACTGAAGTGTCTGGCGTGCATGGACACTCAGTCACGTACTCTTCTCTTGGATAGAGTTCCAGGCCCCCCCTCGCCCCCCCCCCCTTGTTCTTCATAAAGTAGAGAATGGGCTTAGTCAACTGTGATGGACTCAGTCTCTCTCCTGTGGTCGTCAGTGCTGAAAAAGCATTCCAACTTTAAAAGGCACAGCCTTCAGCAGAGCATTCAGTTACCTGGAAAATCCCCATCCCTAAAATACCCAGGGACTTTCAGCTGGAGAAAAAGCAAAACAGGTTCTCCACCTCATGTGGCCACAATTCCAGGTCTGGCCAAAGGCAGGGATTGTCCACTTCTCCCCTAACCCTCATCTGGCCTTTGTCCCTCCCTCCTTCCTTTCCCTCTGTCTGCCTGCCTGGCTTCACGTGGACTCAGCCAGTGTGTCAAGAGGTAATTGACTGACTGCCTAGCCCAGGGCAGGCTCTGCTGAGCCCATCAGGACAGGGACAATGAGGGGGCACCTCAGAGGCAGAAGGCTATTTCTAAGACTCACGGCTGATGAGCTGCGATTATCATTTTAATTTCAAGGCTGTCACCTTACAGTCAGTGCGCCCCTTCCAAAGAGCACAAAGCCCTCTGCAGTCTTCAAACGGACCTCGGAGGGTCTGCGCTGCAGACCAGGAGGGCCGGGACATTTATGTTCTGTGCAACCCCTCTGTCAAGACCTAGCCCCAGCCCCACTGCCCCAGGATCTCTCCTCGCTCCCATGTGGTTTCTACTTTCTCTGAGGCAGGTCCCACCCTCTCCTGGAACCCCTTGAAACGTCGGCTCCCTTCTGGTTTGCCAAGAAGCAGCAACTGTAAAAACCTAACAGGAAATTCTCACAGCTCTCTGGGTTTGGAGTTGTGAAAAAGCCTTCACACTCCTTCTGTTACTCCCAGTGGGACTCACTGCGTTCTGGGGGTGGGGGGTGGGGCGCGGAGTACTCCTCCATCCTGATCCTCCCAAGCTGTAAATGGAGTAAGGGTTTTACACACACAAATGTACACACTCATGCATGCTTGCATGCTCATGCGCGCTGTTCGTTGCACTTGGCTTCCGAGATCTGTTTTCTCGGTTGTGCAGTGCATTTCTTAAGCACTCCAGTGGAAAACTCAGGTGCCGCTCTCTGTTTACTTAGAGTTAAGTGGTGTAATCCATTTAATCCCTCTGTTTGTTAGGAAGCCAGTGCTTAAGAAAGCCTTACTGCAGCTCAAAGCTCTTCTGGGCTTCATGACCAAAGCTAGATAGTCAGCCCTTGCCTGGCTTCCCTCCCCCTCTCTCTCTCCCTCCCTCCCTCTTCTTCTCCACCCTCTCCTTCTTTCCTCTCTCCCTCTTTTCCTCCCTCCTTCTCTTCCTCTCTCCTTCCCTTCCCCTCCCTCTCTTCTTTCCTCTACAGTCCATCCCCCTTTTCTCTGTCTATAGTGCTAGGGGATAGAAGCCAGAGCCTCCTCACTGAAGGCCATGGGTCCCTCTCCCTGTCACAACTGGATGTGGTTGTTTTTAGAGATGGGTATGCCCACGCAGTCAAGTCTCTCCTAATGAGTGGGCAGCTGTTGGGGTATGAGAGCTGCATCCAGTTTGCACTAGGCCAGCCTGGGTCCCAGCCTGCCATGTCTGGGCAAGTCCCCCATCACTCCCTGAGGAGTGCCCTTTCTGGCTTTGACCCACAGTAACTTTGTGGGAGCTGTCTCCCATAAGGTGGAGGTCTGGAGATGTCTAAATGGTCTGAGAGGCCAGGTACTGTAGTATGTAAAAGGGCTACAAGATTAATAGGGTGGGGATTTCCTTTTTAGCTATATGTTGAGCTCCATTCCCATTATCCAGTCTGTGGCTGGGGCAAGTGGAGCATTGGAAGTGTGGGCCTCCCAGGAGGCGAGGACAACATCAGCCTGTGACCCCAGCACTTAGCAAAGCTAAGTGTAGCACAGCTGTCGTTGGCTGCCATTGGTTGAATGGCTGAGTGTCAGGTTGGAGATGGGGTGGTACCACATGGAGTTGGGTGGGCTTAGCTCTGCCTCCTAGGTATCTGGGGAGTGTAGAAGCAGCCCTCATCCAAGGCCCTCACCAGCCCTGAGTGACAAGCAGCCTCCTTTCTTGTGTGTTTCTAGAACTACTTTGAGAGCTACCTGGCGATTGCCTCCACTGTGCCTTCCGTACTGTGCCTTGTGGCCAACTTCCTGCTTGTCAACAGGTATGTCACCATCTTCCCTCCCCTGACCTTCAACCCGCTGCCTCCTCCATTCTTCCCCAATCTACAGCAGGAATTTTCTTCTTAAATGATGGTTCCCCAAATTGGAATCAGGCAGTTCAGCCTTGCCATGAAGCTTACAGCTTGGAGCAGGTGCCTGGGGACTCCAGACAGAGGAGTCATCATCTATAGCCACTTGTAGTGACAGCCAGGTAAGGGCCACCACCACCACCCCTTCAGGAAACATTCACCTCGCCACTCTGTAACATGTTGGCAATACCAGCTGATGTGTCCCTACTCATACTGGCATGTCATAGGTAATGACTGGGAAAGGCTTCTGGTTAGCATCATGGTGGGAGGAATTATTTAAGAGAGAAGTAAGTTGGTATGGTCCATAGACTCTGCTGGCTGTCCATTCCTGTCCAGTCTCAATTTGACATGACAACAGCCACAGTGCTAGTATCTCATCTGCATTTTCCTGAAGCTGCCTCTAGGCAATAGCTATACCCTCGCTGTCGTCCAAAATCCCGGGCTTCCCTTGAGTACGGCTCATAGAAACCTCAGATCCCTGGTCTAGTCACTTAGTAGTAACTCCTGGATCTCCTGCTGAAAAGCATTCTTAGGCAGATCTGGCCTCAGCAAAGGTGCTAGGATTGATTAGTAATGTCTGCTCTAGGCACAGGAGGAAAGAGCAGAATGTACGCTAAGCCTTGTGTATAGAGAAGTCTTTCTAAACACATCAGGGTAGGCTGGGCGTGGTGGCGCACGCCTTTAATCCCAGCACTCGAGAGGCAGAGGCAGGCGGATCTCTGTGATTTCGAGGCCAGCCTGGTCTACAAAGCGAGTCTAGGACAGCCAAGGCTACCCAGAGAAACCCTGTCTCGAAAAACAAAAAACAAACAAACAAACAAAATAATAAAATAAAATAAACACATCAGGGTACAGGGTACAGTTGTATATAGTAGATCCCAAAGCACAGTGGCTTGCAACCGTAACAGTAATTAGTTTCCCTCACTATCTGGAGTTCTGGAATCAGTCAAGCTCAGCATGGAGCATGCTGGTGCAGTCAGGCAGCACTGGGGCAGGAACTGTTCATCCTTTCCCACCTCCCTGTCTCTCTCTCCTCATTGGCTTGCTCACATGGGGTCAGAGACTGTTCCCATTGTGGTTGAAGAGCAAATGGTCCATGAGAGCCAGGGATAAGCCACATAGTGTCACTTTTGTCACACTCAGCTGGCCAAGGCTGTCACAAGGCCTCTTCCATTTCAAGAGGACAGAGATCCCCTTTCCCCATGGAGGGAGTGTTAAAGAACCTGTATCCCCCTAAATCCAAAGTGTGATCTGAGAGAGGGGGATGAACTCAGCCTCACCTCCTGGCCCTGAGGGCTACCTGCAGAGGTCTCCCTCCCAGACACCTAGCCTTCAGAATCCACCCTTTGTGGGGTATAAGTGATGTGGGAAAACTTGGAGGTGTCTTTGAGTTCAACAGAGCCTTTCTGAGCTCTCAGTGGGCTTAGGTGAGGCAGAGCAGGAAAAGGCTGCAGAAAATTCAAGGGTCACCCTTAGAAGCCACCCAAGCCAGTGGCTTTTGGTTTCTTCTATTGCTTAATACAATGAAATTCACATGCCACAGGGGATAGTTTTTAGAAAAAAGGCTACAGATAAGTGGACAGTAGCTTTGGGGAGGGGGACAGAGCTCCTGCACAAAAGGAGGGGCCCCAGGAAATAGGATGCCATGAAGCTGCTGGTGTGGGGTCCTATGAAGGACTTCTGGCAGAACCTATAGTGATCATGGGGAGCGGAATGGGATGATTAGTCCAGTTAGCTAACCCATGAGGTAGGTGTTCAGGTAGCTGTCTTCACTTCAGTCAAATCTTCAAGTATAGCTTCCAGACAAGGCGAAGAGATAACAAAGGATCAGGAACCAAGATTTCTCTTATCATTCCTGGCCTCTAGCAAGGACTCCGGCCCCACCTGACAGGGTTCGTTCATCTTCTGTTCTTATGGCTAAAAGCTCAGCACTGCCAGCCGGTGAAGACAGTGTCCAGAGAGAGGTGAGGAAAGGGTGCCAGAAGAAGGCAAGAAAGATAAGAGCACTTGCAGTTGCAGGCAGGTCCATACCGCCCACCCTCTGCCCTTCCAGGCCTTGTGACTTCTCTCTATCCACTTACTCTGTGACCTTGGGCATTTGTATAGCTGAGGACAGCTCAGTTACCTGTGGACAAAAATTCCTGGCCCCTTTACATCAAAGCCACCACCTGACAAGGGAGATTTTAAAGATTTATTTATTTATTTTATGTATCAGAGGGAATCAGATCACATTATAGATGGTTATGAGCCACCATGTGGTTGCTGGGAATTGAACTCAGGACCTCTGGAAGAGCAGCCGGTGCTCTCAACCTCTGAGCCATCTCTCCAGGGAGATTTTTTACACATACAGTGTGTGTGTGTGTGTGTGTGTGTGTGTGTGTGTGTGTGTGTGTGTATCCCCTTCACTGCATGTGCAGTGACTTGGGAGGTTGGAGTGACATCCTATTTTTCCTGGTCATGGGGATGTGCCATAGTGGACCCACATCCCTGATGTTTTCTTCAGTGGCCATGGAACTGGAAGCTGGCCCAGTTCTGGGATCAGCAGGAGCAGTGAAAAGTCCCTTTTACGTTCCTCCAGTCACAATAGCCAGTCAGCCAATCAGTGGCCTCGCTTAAAGAAAAAACAAAAAAACAACAACAAAAACCCAGCTCGCTCACTAGGCTACTATAGCCAAGGTTGGTCACTTGGCCCCTGAGGTTAGAGTGGGGATTTATTTCTAGAGGGACCCACCTCAGTCTGTCTGCACTTAAAACCTGAGCTACCTGTGAGTGCTTAGGTCCTGGCTTTGTAGTCCCCTAGGCCAGGCCTCAAGCTGCTAGACGGAGGGGGCCCACGGAGTGAGTGAGGGCACAGGGTGTGTGTGTGTGTGTGTGTGTGTGTGTGTGTGTGAGAGAGAGAGAGAGAGAGAGAGAGAGAGAGAGAGAGAGAGAGAGAGAGAGAGAGAGAGAGAGAGAGAGAGAGAGACACTAGGAGGGGGTCTGGGCAGGGAATTAATTTCACAGGTTCCCTAGCCCAGGCTATAGACAATGCTTGAGGGCCACGGGGAAACAGCACCCCAACCCCAGTGTAGCCAGCTGCCAAGGACAGTTTAGGGGCGAGGCTGTTTTTCATTTAATGTAGGAGATTGAAATGCCTCCTTCCCTCCCTCCTGGAGCACCCTGGCTTCTCTGACTGGCTCATCCATAATCGCCAAGTGTTTTATTATGTTAAATCTGCAGCTTTATAAATACAGATGAGCCAGATTTACATTTAGGAGACTTGGGAAGGAATCAGTCCCCTGGGGTCCTGGACTCTCACTGGCAAGGGAGTGAAGTGGGGATGGGCGGCAGGGTGGTGTAGCCTTTTAGCTAGGCAAGCCAGCACTTCCCTAGATTCCTAAGAGCTTCCATCACAAGCCACCTTCCCTGCAAGAGGGAGGGCAGTGTGCCCCCATAGTGTCTGTAAGGCTGGCCCACTACCACGTGGCAGCCAGCCTCAGAACATTGAATATAGCTCCCGTGGGGCTTCTGAGGGACAGCGGGGGTGGGGAAGTGGGGGGGGGGGACGGGGGGCACAGGACGGGGTGTGCTCTGCTGGAGGGTACTTAGGAAAGGAAGAGAGAACAGGTGAGAAGGAGTCGTGGGTAGGTGAGGGACAGCCACAAGCAGTACAGTGGGTGCCCCCCTCCCCAGTAAATAGCCACCAATTCCTGCCAAAGCCCCAGGCACCCCACAGGACCTTATCATTAAAAGTGCAGGGAAATGCCTAGAAGCAGAGGAAGGTATGCAGCCACACCTCCTCCCTCGGTCAGTCTTTTGCCTCCAGCTGTCCTCCCCAGGGAACAATTAAAACCTTTTGATATTTTGTTCCTAGGTATCACCAAGTGGAGTCTCTTCAGTAGGACCTTCATATCACCTAGGCCAGCCTCATTTTGGAGATGAGTAGGAAAGGTGCTGAAAGAGTGAATGTTTGTCTGAGGTCACACAGCAAATCCATGACAAAGCCAGGCAGTGTAGGTGGGTAAGTGGCTTCTCTTGCCACGAAGGTGGGGCTCTGAGGGACAGGTAAGTATGTAGGGTCACCTTGAACATCAAGTCAGGCTTAGCTGCAAGCCTCCAGGGTACGTTGGGGTTCTTTTATCATAATAGCTTTTGTGGGCTCCTGGGGTCCAGCCAGTCCACCTGGCCTCTCTCCAGCAGTCCTACTTTGCCTGAAACCCCTGCAGAGTCTAAGAAGAGGTACCCCGGTGTGTGGTTCCGGTGCTTATTAAGGCTTGAGGTTTCCCAGATGCAGGCCCCCCGAACACGGAAAGTTCAAGAGCATGTAGTAAATTTAAGGGCGGATGTGGAGAGAGCAAGAAAGTAGCTTTGTCACCCTGCCCCCCAGAGAGGGAGCTAGGATGGGTATTCACCAGTCTCTATAGCTGTAGGCTGCTGTTGGGAAATGTCAGTGGTCCAGCCAAAGCCTGGACCACTATGTCCTGACACCAGCTCTGGAGTTTTAGGGTGTGTTATTCCCCTTCCTGGAACCCTGATGTCTCTGTGTTAATGGGTACACACAGTAACAAATGGAATGCAGTAAGAATTATTTGTTTTCTAGCTGAAAATTAAAGTCAGATTTGCCCTCAGGCATAGCTGAGTCTAGGAGGGAATCTCCTTTTTCCCATGGTGCTGGGGCTCTGTGCATCTTCATGGGGGTGGGATGCACTGCACATGTAGTCCTACCCTACACAGTTGGAAAGCCTCCTGACTTGTGGTAGGCGGGACTATCAGTATTATTCTTTTTTTTTTTTTTTTTTTTTTGGTTCTTCAAGACAGCGTTTCTCTATGTTATCTTGGCTGTCCTAGACTCCCTTTGTAGGCCAGGCTGGCCTTGAATTCACAGCAATCTGCCTGCCTCTGCCTCCTGAGTGCTAGGCTTAAAGACGTGCGCCACCACGCCTGGCTATCAATGTTAGTCTTTGAAGCTGGATTGGTAGGGGTGGCATGGCCCCCCCACCTCTTCCTTGCTTACATAAAGGAATACGTTCTCTCTCAGAGAAGATATGCTGAGAGAGATGAGCCCACAGACTCTCTCTGTGGCCCCTCTGAAGATCAAGGTCTGGCTCACAAGGTATAAGACACACTCGACTGCAGGCTGGGCTTTTGCTGGTCTCCAGCTCTTCTCCGCAAGGCTCAGCCAGTCTTGTCTCTGCCAAGAACATACATGCTCTCTTCCTTGAGGTCTCTCAGCTCTTTCCCAAGATGCCACCAGCCCTCCTGCCAGAATGTCTAGTACTGGGGTGCTCCGAGTCCTGCCACTCTGTCATGTGCACCTGTGCGCCATAAGTAATCAGCGCCCAGGGCCTGTGTGTAAGACACAGGATCACAGAAGAGCCTGGGCTGGGGCTAAACTCACCTAGGATGGCATCCCAGCTTTCAGGGACTCCCTCTGTGTCCTTCCTTGCCTTTACAAAGGGGAGGCGGCCCCATTCTCCCCTTGGCCTGCTCCTCCCCCCCCCCCCTCCCATCACAATCTCCCTCTCAGGATCCAGAAGTGGTAGCTGGCAGGAGCTCCCCTCTGTGCAAATCTGTTTCACACCTGGCTGTGTACACAGATGTGTCTTTTCTTTTCTTTTTCTTTCTTTCTTTCTTTTTCTTTCTTTTCTTTTCTTTCTTTTTTTTTTTTTTGTTGTTGTTGTTTTTGTTTTTTTAAGACAGGGTTTCTCTGTGTAACCCTGGTTGTCCTGGACTCTCTTGTAGGCCAGGATGGCCTAGAACTCACAGCAATATGCCTGTCTCTGCCTCCCTGAGTGCTGAGATCACAGGCGGTGCCCCTGTGCCCAGCTCAGACCTGTCTTTTTCTACCCTTTAAGTTTGGATTGTCGTCTTAATCCAGAAAACCTCTGTATCTA
The DNA here is from genome assembly GCF_903995435.1 of Acomys russatus. Taxonomy (NCBI): domain Eukaryota; kingdom Metazoa; phylum Chordata; class Mammalia; order Rodentia; family Muridae; genus Acomys; species Acomys russatus. Next base: position 38,437,963 of record NC_067147.1, on the reverse strand, counting down.
ATCTGGCTTTCCTCTCAGCCCCAACTTTCTCTCTGGCCAGTGGAAAGCAGAAAGCAGGCTTAAAGTTTATCCCAATCTGATGGTCTAAAGGGGCCTCTGGTTGCTGCTCTCTCTGTTAAGATAGAGCCATGTGCAGCCATCTCTGATTGTCCCTCTCCCTGCCCTCCCCCTGGTCAGGAGGTGGGGAGGGAGGTGGAGTGTGTGGCTGAGAGGCAGGGTAGTATTTTAATGGAATGCCTGGGGTTCTGGCACTGGACTGCAGGACGTGGTCTCAGTAAGCCATCATCCCAGCTAAGATATCTAGGAGAATCGCCTGCGAGCTCCTGGGCTCATGACAGAGTGGCCTTGAGCCAGCTCCATAATAACCTTTCTGAGCTCAGTACCTTACCTCTGTAGAGGGATTGAGGGTATCTCACAGAGTCCCAGTGGGAGGCAAGGGAGGTAGAGAGTAGAAAAACGTTAGAATCTCACAGAGCTGAGGTGGGAGGTGAGCGAGGGTGGAAGTGTGGAGAGCATTAGAATCTCACAGAGCCGGGGTGGGAGGCGAGAGAGGTAGAGTGTTGAGAACAATTGGAGGAAAATTGGGCACAAACCAAGCTCTGTGGCATCCATGATGGTGATCCTACCTCCCACCCCCACCCCCCACGCCCGCCCTTTGCTAAATTTGGAGAAGGAAGCTGGGTAGGTTGTGCAGTTTAAACACTATAGAAGTCCAACAGGAGGGCAGTGATGTAGCTTGTGGGATCTTGTCTGGTGTCCTGGCCTTGATCCTCACATGTTGTCGATGATCTGCAGTATCCACTGATCCTGCCCCAGGCTCTTCTCTTTGTGCTACATAAAAGCTTCCTGGAACCTCCGCCTTCCCCCATGGGTAGATAGACACCCCCTCTACAGAAGTGAAAGCCAGGCCCCCAAGTCTCTTGGTCACAGGGCAGGTCTCTTGAGGTCACACACCAGGCAGAATTCAAGGCCACACCTCACCCGCTCACCCGCTTCTTTCTTGTGGTTCACCAGTCCTGGTCCTCTCCTCAGGGTCCAGGTGCATGTCCGTGTTCTGGCCTCACTGTCCGTCTCATTGGCCATCTTCGTGGTTATGATTGTGCTGGTAAAGGTGGACACTTCCTCCTGGACCCGAGGCTTCTTCAGCGTCACCATCGCATGCATGGCCATTGTCAGCAGCGCCTCCACCATCTTCAATAGCAGCATGTATGGTCTGACAGGCTCCTTCCCCATACGCAATGCCCAGGCGCTGATAGCAGGTGAGAGCCCACCATGAGAGGGAGCCACTGGGGTCTTTCCAGAAAAGGAAATGTCTCCTGGGTCCACTTTATTTTCTTAGCGTCAGTAAGCACACCATCCCAGACTTGCTAGCTGAGAGCTCTTCATTCTTTTAAGTCTGCAGTTTGGACAGCAAAACAAACAAAAAACGGGAGAAAAAAACCCCAACCAAACAAACACCAGTTGGCTTTCCACTGTTCATGAGGGTGGCTCAGTTAATGCCCAGGGCCTTGATGACATTCCACGTGGACCTCACCATGGTTGCCTGGGCTATCTTGTGGAGTAGGCCCAGGTTGTACACAGAGTGATCTCGGAGAAGACCCAGGCAGCACTTCATTTTGATGTAGCCGTGGAAGCCATGTGGGGAACGACTCCCACAGCCCGTAGCTCACCTAGGCTCCAGATGGTTCTCTGTGGCTCCATGAAAGCTGTTGAGGTCTTGGCAGCAGAACGGGTCGGTGGGAGGTTGGACCATAGCCATGATGGAAGGAAGTACCCTGTGTCTTCAGAGCATTCTTTCTGAAACCAGCCTTCTTTCCTTTCCTCCTCTCCTTTCCTCCCTTCTTGCCTCCTTCCTACTTGTTCCTTTTCCTTTCCCTCCCTCTCCTTCTCCCTTCTTCTTTTCTGTTTTTCTTTCCTTTCCAGTTCTATGAAGGTTCCACCCTGTGTCAGGGACAGAGAGATGACTCTCACTGTGTCCTGTCAGAGCCAATAGTCTTGTGACTAAAGCTTCTGATTCCCCCAGACTGTGGCCATGCCAGCTTGTTCTGGCTCTGCCTCCCAGGCAGTGTCTCTCTAGCTGAAGTCCAGAAGTGGATGCTAAGACTGTTATGGGGACCTTGGCTGTTTTTTCTCTCACCCAGATGGCCCACAAGGTAAACAGAGCTGGGTCAGTTAGCATCTGCTTTTGTGTGAAAGACCACTGTCTCCTAAAGCGAGCCCGGAGGCTGCTCTTCTCTGTGTCCCCATGTGTCCCTGGCGCTTTTAAACACCTGGCTACCTGAGAAGAATTGCACAATGCTCAGGACTGTGTCTATTAGTTAGTATGCCAGGTAGGATGTGGCAGGGATGACAAGTACCTTGACAAGCGCATATCCCTTCCCCGCTCCATACCAGTGCCAGACATCACTAATAGATCCCTATCTTTCCTCCCAAGCCTCTAATTCCCTCTCAAGCCAGCACTTGAGGCAATTACTCTCTGTGGATCAGAGTCGAGATATGAGCTCCGTCTCTTTGCCATTTTTGATATAGGATTAGGCTTTGCTTCTATCCCGGGAAACCCTTGGGCCTAAAATAAAATAGAAATGAACTTGTCATTGAGTTTTCTGAGTACAGTCAACACGCTCCTGGCATTGCTTCAAGAAAGGCACGTCTGGACCGTCTGGACCGAGGGGGATGGCCATCAAACATTAATCCCTCTGTCACCACTGGCCTCAGAGGGAGACTCTTATCCCCTCATCTCTCCCCCACCCTGTTGGAGCTTTTCTGTACAGTTTCCTGCTGGACATCTGCAAGGGCAAACAATTGGCCCCTCTTGTCCACCTGTAGCTCTCCAGAGCAGAGTGTCTCTTGGGATTTTTTTTTTTTTTGGGAAGTCTATTTTTGGAAAAGTGGGGGTAGCCAGATATAGGGGCACACACCTATAGCCTCAGTACTTCACAGACCTGAGACAGGAGGAAAATGAGTACTGGGCCAGGTTGGGCTACATAGTAAGACTGTCTCAAAGAATAAGAAGAGTCAGGGAAAGAAATCAGGACTTAGACCATCAGCTCTGAAGGAGGGTCGAGAGTGCAGCCCTCGCTAGCGTCAGGCCAGCACCCTGGACTAGCCAATGTGCCTCAGTTTCTCAGTGGCCCCAGCCTCCTTTGCTTTTTTTTTGCGTCCAGAGGAACCCATCTGTGAATTCTGTGCATGTTGGCATCTGAGGAACAATTCATTTGTTTTGTGCTGGTGGGTTTTTTTTTTTTTTTCTAAGCCCTCATTTGCATGTATTTCCATAACTGATGAGATAGTGGGAGTCATGAAGGATGAGCTCCCGGAGGCCCGGTTTGTGGCTGCCGATAATATTGTAGATTCAAATTGGAAGGGAGAGGGGGATCAGTGGGCAGGACTGTTAAGATCTCTTCCTCCTGCGGCCACCGATGGGCTCTCTGAGCTAACCCCCGCTTCTTCCAGAGAGCCCAGGTGGGGATTAAGGCTTCTCAGAAGTGGGCAAGCCCCCCTGGCAAAGAGTTTACCCCATTGCTGCTGCTTTGATGTGAGAAAGATGGGAGTAGCCAAATAGCTAATTGGGAATCTGAAGATTCGTTTGGCGTGCAGGCTCCTGTCTGCGTCAGACTCTGTTTAACATGTACTAATCCTTTTAATCCATCTAGCTGTCCTAAGGGGTGGGCAGTCCCACTTACAGACGAGCACTCTGAGGACAGAGAGGTCAAGAGGCTTGTCAGGGATCACACAGCCGGAAGTGGTAAAGCCGGCCCTGGGTTCTGATTCAAGTATGAGTCCTCTGGATCCCTGTGCTAGTTTGCATGTTTTACTTGCCCCTCAAGTCCAGCTTCCAGCCCCAACTTATTTGGAAGAAGTTGGAAGAATTCTCTATTGGGGCCAAGGACAGTTAGAGGCAGCAAGGCAGACAGAAACACATCCCCACTACCCAAAGCTCTGGAGCTCAAGCTGGAGGGCGTTCTACTCCCCCACCCCGTGCCTACCCCAGCTCCAATCTCCAACCTCCTCCCCAGCTTCAAGTGCTGTGAGACGAGCACCAAGGTGTTTTCAGTGTCAGCAGGTGGGTGAGCAGTTGGCTTCTGAGACCTTGTGTTTTCCTGAGCCCATCGTGATGTCCTTGTGATATCTTCTTGCTCTCTACAGGAGGAGCCATGGGAGGGACAGTCAGTGCTGTGGCCTCGTTGGTGGACCTGGCAGCATCCAGTGACGTGCAGAACAGTGCCCTAGCCTTCTTCCTCACGGCAGCTATCTTCCTTGGGCTCTGCATGGGGCTCTACCTACTGTTGTACCGGCTGGAATATGCCAGGTGAAGTCACTCTGTCCTGCGTTCCACATCTAGTCATCTGATTGGATTGTAGGGCTCTGTCTGTATTGGTTGCCTGTCCCCCAGGACTGTGAGGGCTGAAGTTGGAAGGCATTTTTTTGTTTTGGGGAAGGGTCCCTCAGTTGCTCCATAAGTTTGTCTTGGGTGGGAAAAACTGACTCTGACACCTCTAAACTGGTATCGCCTACAAGGTCATGGATATTAGTGAATAGTTCTACGTGCAAGTGAGGAAACCAGGAGTTAGAATGGTCAGGGAGGCAGGAGGTAGCAGGGCCAAGGTCAACAGGACTCCACACTCTACTTTCAGCTCACTGTCTGTGGGACCTCTGGTCTCTCTCAAGTTCCACCCTCGTCATTTGTGTTTTCTACTGCTCTTTGAAAACTGAAGCTGGGGCTGAGGATTTAACTAAGTTGGTAGAGTGTTTGCCTTGAATGCATGAAGCCCTGGGCTCTTGGGCTTTCCGCTGGTAGCCAGCCATTGTTGGACTAGCAGGACCACAGCCTGTAAACCACTGTGGCAGTTTGAGTGAGAATGACTCCCGTAGGCTCATATATTTAAGTGCTTAGTCAATAAAGAGTGGCACTGCTTGAGAAGGATTAGGAGGTGTGGCCTTGTTGGAGTGGGTGTGGCTTTCTTGGAGGAAGTGTGTCACTGGGGGTGGACTTTGAGGTTTGAAAAGCCCAAGCCAGGCCCAGCGGCTCTCTCTTCCAATGCTACCCGTGGATCAGGATATCAAACTCTCAAATACTTCTGCAGTACCATGTCTGCCTGCATGTTGCCATGGTTTCCATCATGGACTAAACCTCTGAAGCTGTAAGGCAGCCCCAATTAAATACTTTCTTTTATAAGAGTTACCTTGGTCATAGTATCCCTTCATAGCAATAGCACAGCTAAGACAGCCATTGTAATAAATCCCTTCCCTCTCTCTTTCCCTCTCCCTCTCCCCCATCTCTCTCTCTCTCTCTCTCTCTCTCTCTCTCTCTGTGTGTGTGTGTGTGTGTGTGTGTGTATTCAGTTCTGTTCCTCTAGCAGCAAACCCTGACTAATACAGTCAGTAAACCAACACTACAAGTGTACAGTGGTCAGGGTTTTAAAAGAATGTCATACATGGGGTCACAGAGAAAAACAGAACAGGTCACAAGTCACTGTTCCCAGGGCAGGCAGGAGGCAGAGCACAGATAAGTGGCACTTCCTATCTGAAGAACAGTTTATAGCCAACCAGAATTGTACTTTAGTTTATTGTGTTATATTTTTATTAGTAGTGGTAGCGTGTTTTTCTTGTTTTTATTTTATTAAGCCGGGGTCTCCTTGAAATTGCAATGTGCTGGAAGATAACAGAGAACTCCTGATGTTCCTGCCTCTACTTCCTGGGTGCTGTGGTCACAAGTGTGTACCAGTGAACTTGGCTTTCTATCAAAATTCTGCTATTGATTTTTGTTTCAAAATTTTATTATTATCATATATGTATGGTGTGTGTGTGTGTGTGTGTGTGTGTGTGTGTGTGTGTGTGTGTATCATGGTGCACATATGGAGGTCAGAAGACAACTTAAAAGAGCTTGTTCTCTCTATCCACACTATGGATTCTAGGTTACCAGGCATGGCAGCAAGCACCTTTACCTGCTGAGCCATCCCCAAAACTACAAACCTTTGAATCCATTGGTCTTTTCTTTTTTTCCTTTTTTGTTGTTTTGTTTTGTTTTGTTTTGCTTTTTCGAGATAGGGTTTCTCTGTGTAGCCTTGCCTGTCCTGGACTCTCTTTGTAGACCAGGCTGGCCTCGAACTCCCAGTGATCCGCCTGCCTCTGCCTTCTAAGTGCTGGGATCAAAGGCGTGTGCTACCACGCCCAGCGTTGATCTTTTCTTATTTGCTTGGGTGTCTATGTGGATTACACGGTTCCCTGGGATGAGCAATACAGAAAGTCTGGGGCGACCTGAATGTCATCTATAAGGGAGCAGTTAAAGTGTATGGCAAGCTGTTATGAAGTGGCAGAGCAGAAGGACACAGAACCATGTGTATGACAGGATGGCTACAAGTTAGTGTTGTTCATTTTGTGATAAGTATGCATTTATTAATGCTGGGGTACATGACCTAGGCTGGTGTGTGTGTTGTTTATAAAATGCATTTAGGCATTCTGACTGAGGTCTTAAGATCTGTATAGCTGTATTCCATATTTGTTTCAGAAATTCTCTCTCCCTCCCTCCCCTCCCTCCCCTCCTCCCTCCCTCCCTCCCTCCCTCCCTCCCTTCTGTGTGTGTAATTTCCCCCCCCCCTTTTTTTTTTCCAAACAAGGTTTCTCTGTGTAGCCTTGGCTGCCCTTGACTCACTTTATAGACCAGTCTGGCCTTGAACTCACAGAGATCTGCTTGCCTCTGCCTCCCAGAGTGTTGGGATTACAGGTGTGTGCCACCGTGCCCGGCTGTGTGAGTAATTTTTATGGGTTTGTGTTAGGGGGTGTTTTGCTTATTTATTGAGACAGGGTCTCACACTGTGGCTCAGGCTACCCTAGAATGCACTATGTAGCCCAGACTGGCTTCATTTCACTGTGTAGCTAAGGATGACTTTGAACTTCTGATCCTTCTGCCTTCCCAAGTGCCAGAATGACATATGAGCTCCCATGTTTGTTTTATGTGGTGCTGGGGATCAAATACAGGGCCTCAATCATGTTAAGCAAGCACCCTTCTAACTACACTACATCCCCACATCCCTGTTAACCCCTCTTCCACACTGTTTTAGTTGTTTGTTTGTTTGTTTGTTTGTTTTTGAGACAGAGTCTCACTGTGTAGTTCACACTGCAGTGCTTCTTCCTCGGCCTCCCAAGTGCCAGGACTGCACGCCTGAGCCACCACACTCTGCTTAGCTTTTACATTCCTGAATGTTTTTTTTAATCTAAACCTCCCCCTTCCAACACAAAACAAAGGGTGGCCAAGGCCTCCACTCACTCAGTGTGTGGTAATCAGGCCTAGTTTTCTGTCCCTGCCTTTGATCCAGGGACTGCAGTCCAGCCTGGAAGGCTGGCTGCGGATCACACAGGCCTTTTCTAACAACCTGCCCCTCCCACGTCATGTTACGAAATCATAGGCTAAGAGGGTTCCATGTCTTGGGCTTTGCCTGCTGGGTCTATGAAGGCTGTTCTGAAGACCCACAGGAGTTTATGCAGACTCTGAGGTCTCCCCTTCTGTGTCCCTGGAGTTCAGTTCCATAGTGACCCACTAACCGTGTCACTCACTGTTCCTCTGCAGGTACTACATGAGGCCAGTTGCCCCAGCCCATGTGTTTTCTGGTGAAGACAACCTATCACAGGACACTCCCAGCAGCACCTCAGTGGCCATGCCATCCCTTGGACCCATCCTGAAGAAGACAGCTAGCCTCGGGTTCTGTGCTGCTTTCCTTTACTTTGTCACCACCCTCATCTTTCCTGCCATCTCCACCAACATCCAGTCCATGCATAAGGACACCGGCTCTCCATGGACCTCCAAGTTCTTCGTGCCTCTCACCGTCTTCCTCCTTTTCAACTTTGCTGACCTCTGCGGCCGACAGGTCACAGCCTGGATCCAGGTGCCAGGTCCTAGGAGCAAGGTGCTCCTAGCACTGACACTCTTGCGTATCTGCTTTGTGCCCCTCTTCCTGCTCTGTAACTACCAGCCACGCTCACACCTGACTGTGGTGCTTTTCCAGTCCGACATCTACCCTGTGCTCTTGATCTGCCTCTTTGGGTTCAGTAATGGCTACCTCAGTACTCTGGTGCTTATGTATGGGCCCAAGATCGTACCCCGGGAACTGGCTGAGGCTACTGGCGTCGTGATGTTGTTCTGCGCAACTGTGGGCTTGATGCTGGGCTCAGCCTGCGCAGCCCTGCTTGAACATTTAATTTAGGAGGGGCAGCAAGGATGCAGGTACCGTGTGAGGCTCGGGCTCTTGGGAGATGCACAGGGTGAGCCGAGGTCTAAGATGGTATCGAGCAAGGGCCTAGTGTTTCGTCTGGTGCAGAGCAGAACCCACTCTGGCTGCCTTTCTCTCAAACTGCTTGTACATCTTTTGCAAGGAGACATTCCAGACACAGCCTAGCACAGTGGCTCGTACCTGCGATCCCGGTGTTCAGGAGTCTGAGCCGGAGGACTGCTGTGAGTTTGAGGCCAGCCTGGCTACATAGTGAAATCCTACCTCCAAAAATTAAGCTAAAGCAAAAACCCTGAGACATTTCCTAACACTTCAAACACCTCCAGAGCCCTTTGAAGGGTGCGGTTGTTGCTGAGATATAGCTTGGTTGGTAGCGTGCTTGTTTAGCACTCATAAAGGCCTGACTCCCATCCCTAGCATAGCATAGTGAAAGCCTGCAATCCTATCGCTTGAGAGGTTGAAGCAGGAGGACCAGAAGTTCAAGGTCATCCTCAGCTACATAGGGAGTTTGAGGTCAACCTAGGGGGCATGTTACCTTTATAGCTAATAATCTTCAGGGTTCCCTATTCTGAAAGAGGCTGCTGGGCTGGCTTTGAGGTCCACTCTGCAATGGTCCAGGCATGTGCTGATTCTTGAGCTCTGTGGTTGGAAATAGGCCAGCCAGTTGGAAAGCCCTACAAGGTGGATTTCCTAAGCCTTCCTGCCTGAGGCCTGGGCTTCTGAGGTCTCCCTGTGTCATGAACGGAGCCTGATAGGCCTCATCTTCAGATGAGGCCCATATGGCCCAGTGACCTGCAACCTACTTAGGGCAGAGGGAAGTCTTTTTAACAGTCATGTTTTCAGCTTGTTGGAGCCCTTGGTTCAAGGGCATAATAAATAACTGGGGTTCTTTGTTGGCGTCTCCATCAGTTGAAGTCTTAGCAAGAAGCAATGTGCTAAGACTAGGTGATTTGGAGAGATCAGGGACCAGTGCAAGAACCCCAAAGGCTTGAGGCGTGGTACCCTTCCCTGTCACTGTAACAAAATACCTGACTAAAAAAGCTTCAGGAAGGAAGGTTTCTTCTGCCTTACAGTTTAAGAGGGGACGTGGTCCCCTGTCATCAAGGTGAGATAGGCACAGCAGTGGGTGTGGAAGTGGCTGATCACCTTGTGTGCACAGTCCTGGACCTCTGGCCATGGAATGGCGCCATGCCGCCCACATTCAGGACGGGTCTTCCTCCCTCAGTTATACCTCTTTGGAAACATTCCAACAGCCAAGCGTGTCTCCATGGTGATTCTAAATCTAGTCTCATACACAACGGAGATTAACCCTTATATTATTTAGGAACCAGCAAGAGCAAGACCCTTCTACGCTTAACCTGAAGAGAAAGGGCAGCAAGCCCTTTTAGAATGTACACATGCGACCTTGCTTGGGGTGAGCAGGGACTGGTTCAGACAGCTGTGGCCTCAGATGAGAGGCAGAGACTCCCTCCTCCACCCATCCACTGCCCATTCCCAACTGAGGTCTGTACAGCTACCAGGAAGGGTGGAAGCTGGTGAGCTGAGGGTGGGCACTAAGATGTCCTGTTGCAAGTGTTACCCAGCAGGGCTAGCTGTCACCTTTGTTGTCATAGTTTTCCAGATGTCAGTGCAGTGCTGACACTTGCTCATCAGAAATTTGGGGGATGGCTTTGTTCTGGTTCGGTTTCCCGACAGACAGTCGTAATCAGGATGGTTTCAGAAGAGGACCTCCAAACTCCATTGCTCCACACAGGAGACCATGTCCCCTCACATTCGATATGCATGACACAGAAACCAAGTTCTGGCTTCACAGGTGACAGGGGCTTCTGAGAGATTGTTCTTTGGGGAGAAGGGCTGGTCCTTTCTCAGGGTTCCCGCGGACAGAGGAGAGCTCATCCACAGCACATGGCTACCCTCGGAGCCACGAGCGGATGCTAATTAAGTGCAAGGCAGTGTAATCTCCCCCAGTGGCATCAGCTTATGCTCCCTACCATCCTAGGCTTCACACTCCCTCTCCAGCTGAAGGATGGGAGGAGACACCCTTGAGAGGTTTTCTAAACTTGAACCTAGAAAACAAAGGGGAAAACCTACTTCCGTCCTCCAGTGTGATGCTGTGGATGGTCTCAGGTGTGGTGGGTCTAGGGTGACTCATCCCAGCCTTGGGTGTGCTAAGAGTGGGCCATGGGTCTCATTAAAGAGAAACAGTGCTCTAGTCTCTCTCTCTCTCCCTCCCCCCTTCCCTCCCTCCCTCCTTCCCTCCCTCCCTCTCTCTGTGAGTGGCAGAGTGGTGGTAGACTGCTCTCACATGCTCTGGTGAAGGGGTGGCTCTCAGGTACTGTCGTAACATCTGAAAGAACTGGAATATGGTTGCAGCTGCAGTTTGGTAGCATCCAGACAGAGGGATGAATCAGTGCCCGGCCCGGGTAGAGAGGAGCAGTGGCTGTTCGGCTGGCAGGGTTATCTCCTTTGGACTCACCCGAGTGGCCATCATACCAAAGTACCATCCCTCTAAGAGAAGGGAGCCAGGAAAGAAGAGTGCGGTTCCAGGCAGGGGCCGACACAGTACTTGAGGTTGCCAGCAGCATATGGGTCTAGCTCAGAATCTTGGTCCAGCACTGGTGAAGTTAAACTGGGAGGTGAGCCGAGTTAGACCCCTGCTGGCCAGGGCCCCCTTCAAATCCTGCCCCAGCCCAGAACACATCTTCTGTGCTTCTCCTTGGGCAAAGGATCTGCAACTGCTAAGGCCCTGATCCTTCTGCTCCCATGCGTCCTTCCTCCCCTATACCAGCCACTGTCATGACTGTCTCTCCAGCATGGGTAGTGGGACATGAGACACAGTGTGGGTGTCAGGTCAGTCTTCCTGTGTCTTGATTCCTTGTCTCTGAAGCGAGGATGGTAAGATATAAAAGTATCCTTAACCTCAGACGGTGACCACAACTTAGGCCGCCCTGGCCTTGACTCCAAATGATGGTGGCAAAGATGCTCTGTTCTCAGCCCACAGCAAACTTGGTTCTCAGCCACTTTTTGCTGCTTAGTCAGCTTGTTGTGATGCCTAACAACTTCCCTCTAGGTGACCATACCCTGCCCCAGTGCTCAGTACTAACCATTGCCTGGCTCCACCCTTGCTAGCAGCTGTCTATGTGTGTTTGTCTCCCCTGGGGATAGGAGTCAGAGCTTTCACCAGATCATCAAAGAGTCAGTGGTGGAGGATGGTGTTAGTGCACCTGGGCTCCAAGCTCGAATGACCTGTGCTATGTAGATGAGGTCTTGCTCAAGAATGATTTTTGGGGAGCTGAAGAGATAGCTCAGCAGTTAAGAGCACCAGCTGTTCTTCCAGAGGACCTGGGTTCAATTCCTAGCACCCACATGGCAGCTCACAACTATCTGTAACTCCAATTGCGGAGGATCTGACACCCTCACATAGACAGACATGCACGCAAAACACCAATGGACATAAAACAAAAATAAAATCCTAATTTTAAAAAATGACTTTAGGGGGCTGGAGAGATGGCTCAGAAGTTAAGAGCACTGACTGCTCTTCCAGTGGTCCTGAGTTCAATTCTAGCAACCACATGGTGGCTCACAACCATCCTAATGTGATCTTATGCCCTCTTCTGGCCTGCAGATGTACATGTAGACCACTGTATAAATAATAAATAAATCTTTTTTTAAAAATGACTTTTTGAACCTGACTCTAGTTGGCCAATGACCTTGGAGAAACCTCCATGGCTCTGCTTCCTTATGTGCCTGTCTCCATGGCTACTTGTGAAGGTTGAATTGACCCACACATAGCTGGTCACCCAGGCTAGAGGATCACTTGCCTTCCTCAGCACTGGTCCCATAAGGAGAAATAATGGAGACAAGGTGGTAAGCCAGGTCTAGAGCCTTGGCTGACAGGTGACATCATGGGAGAATGAGTTCACCCTCTGCTCCCAGAGATAGGTGGGTGCTCTATACGGAAGCTAGAAGGTGAAGCAAATCTACCCAAAGTTTCGCTTCTGGTCAAACACTAAGAGCCGGTCACATCCCACAGAAATCAGGAAGCAGCTCTGGTACAAGGCAGAAGCTATGCATCTGAAAGTGCCTGATAGGTACCACTGTGGCATCTTCCCATGGCTGGTCTGGGCCAGTGTCTGAGAGTCAGAGGAACTGTCAGCCATTGAATCACACCCAGAGCAAGCATTAGCATGGACATTTCAGAGGAGCTAAAGTGGAGACTGAGAAATGCATCTTTACGCATCAGAGTTGGCCGAGGTTGAAGGCCAGGCTGCTGGCCTCCGGGACCAGTTCATGGGCATTCCTACAGCAGCAGGTCTCATCAGAACCCTCAGAAGCACTTGCTAGGATGCAGAGGGTTTAATCCACCCTCAGGTCCCTATCTCATAGCACAGGTGGGATGACAAGTTCCCAGGTGTCACTACTGCTGCCCGTAGGAGGACCACCATGCTCCGGAAGATGGATGAGGGGTTGTCAGAAGCTTGCCCCTGGCCCGGGAGGGAGCGAAGACTTCATCTGCTCCTGTTCTGGCTGAGGGCTCGCCTGAAAAGTCCTTGAAGGAGCCAGATGCACTGTGGTCTCAGTCAGCCTTCTGCAGACACAGTCAAGGACTCAGGGTGGCCTCTGCATTTCAAGCGCCATGTTCTGCTTCTTCATGTGCCCTGATCTGTGGCTTTCTTCCTCCGTTGCATCCTTCCACCTGTTCCCTTCTCACCTGAGGCTTGAGGAAGGGGAGTGAGGAAGGGTGAGGACTGAGAGGATAAGTCTAGATGCAGAGCTGTGATCTCACTCCCAACAGGCATTGCTGGAACCTGGGTAGGGTGCAGGGCCACCTCCCGTGATGAGAGGGTCACACCTCCTACCTGCTTTCTGGAGCTCATTAGCTGCTGAGGTAAGGTTCGGTGTTTCTCGTTTTGCTGAGTCTTTGCTGAGACTCAAAGAGGGAAATGCGCTGTTGCCACTCAGCAAACACTCTTTGAAACAGAAACTGAACCTTCGGCAGTTTCTAATAATGTCCCGTGAACTAAAAAAATGCAGAAGTCTGGCCTCGCTTCTTCAAAGTCCCCTTTCTGAAAAGAGATGTCTAGAGCTAGCCTTCTGCTTACCAAGCTCCCAGGGATGGAATGGAAGGGTCAGGTGCCCCTAACATGCCAGGCCAGTTGATGTCAGCTTAGTGCTCAGTAACTGACCTCTGTCTGGGCTGTTGTGAGAAGGTGAGCCAAGTCCCAACTCCTTGTCTTTTTGCTTCTACCCCCACCCCCCTCCTCACACTCTGTCCTATTGGGTAAAGTTCAGGCACTTTGGTTCTGGAAATGTGAGGGAGAACCAGGCTGCCATTTTGCCTTATAGTAGTATTTGTGTTAATTCATAGAAAGAGGACAGAGTTCCATTGTGTTGCCGCAGGAGGCTGAATGACACTGACAAAAGCCACAGGTGCCTCCCTGGAGTGGTGCTAGCTGGTCCCTGCCTGCCCACATCTCCACTATGGAAGGGTTTGGTGCTCAGTTGATGGTGGTGGTGGTGGTGGACAGTCCATGGGTAGAAGGTGTCAGCCAGTGACCTTATCACACAAAGTGGGGTCCCTCCTAAGTAGAACCCAGATGTCCTACACTTCCTCAGCCCATGGTACCACTTATCCCACATCTTCCTGTATGTGTAAACTCTCTCCCAACATCCTCTTCCTCTTTAGATGCCCTTCCGGAAATGCAGACTCTGCTCAGGAAGTTGAGTGGCTTTCCCAAGAAAGCCAGATGGGAACATCGCTCCCATTTTCTTCCTGGAGTCCTTGAAGATGAGGCTGAATCAGGTGAAGAGCTCTTGGTGCCTGTCCCATGCTGCTTTGTTTGTGTAATGAGACAGGATCTTGCTGTAGGCCAAGCTGGTCTGGAACTCATAGAAATCCTCTAGCCTCAACCTCCCAAGTGCTGAGATGACAGACATGAGGCAAGTCATTCAGCTGGTGCCCATCAAATTCTGCAGGCCAGCTCACCTGTACCGTGGTTCTGATGCAGACAAGGTGGCATGGGATTAAGTGAGAGGTCTGTGATGGACCCACTAGGGTGCGTCCCATAGTTCTCACTAGTTGCATGGGTATAAGAGAATCACTGGAGAACTGGAATCTCCAATGGCTATTCTGGCTGCTATTTCTCTGCGTGAAGAGTCAGTGCCTCATTGTACCCGAGTGGCTGCAGGCAGAGACTTAAACCCAGAACCATAGCAGGGAGGTGATGGCTGATCTTCCAGTGTCTCAGTTCTAGCTACCTTCAGGAGAAGTGTCCAGCTTCCTATTCTAGATAGTCAATTAGCCAATCCCTTCTTAAAACTCTGTATTCCTCCTTCCCTTCTCTAAGGCAGAATGAGTCATTTATTTATTTATTTAGCTTTTTGAGACAGGCTTTCTCTGTGTAGCCTTGGCTGTTCTGGACTTTGTAGACCAGGCTGGCCTCGAACTCCCAGCGATCCACCTGCCTCTGCCTCCTGAGTGCTGGGATTAAAGGTGTGCACTACCAAGCCTGGCTAGAATGAGTCTTTTATTGGTGAGGATCGATGATTCTGCTAGCTAGTCCCTGGGATCTGCCTGTCTCTGCCTCCCCAGTGCTGGGACTATAGACTAAAAATGCCATACCAGCTTTTTGTTTGTTGTCTGTTTTGGATTTTCTAGAAAGGGTTTCTTTGTGTAGCCTTAGATGTCCTGGAACTTGCTCTGTAGACCAGGCTGGCCTTGAACTCCCAGAGATCAGCCTGCCTCTGCCTCTGTCTCCCAAGTGCTAGGATTAAAGGTGTGCACAGCTCAAGTCCTTATGCTTGGTACAACAAACATTTTACTGACCTATCTCACTGGCCTATCTCTTTCCTCCTTCTTCCTTCTTCCTTCCTTCTTCCTTCCTTCTTCCTTCCTTCCTTCCTTCTTCCTTCCTTCCTTCTTCCTTCCTTCCTTCCTTCCTTCTTTCTCTCTTTGATTTTTGGTTTTGGTTTTGGTTTTGGTTTTGGTTTTTTTTTTTGAGACAGGGTTTCTCTGTGTAGCCTTGGCTGTTCTAGACTCACTTTCTAGACTAGGTGGCCTCAGACTCACAGTGATCCTTCTGCCTCTGTCCCCCTGAGTGCTAGGATTATAGGAATGTACCACTGTGCCTGGAAAAGATTTATTTATTTTTATGTGCATTGATGGTTTTGCCTACATGTGTATCTGTGTGAGGTTGACAGATCCCATGGAACTGGAGGTACAGACAGTTGTAAGCTGCCACGTGAAGCTGGAAAGTGAGCTTGGGTCCTCTGGAAGAGCAGCCAGCACTTTTAACTACAGAGTCATCTCTCCAGCCCATGTACACGAGTTTTTGTATGGTTGGTTGTTTTTTTTTTTTTTTTTTTCTTGTTTTATTTTTATAAAAAGTAAATGTAAGTAAAACTATGGAGCAGAAATATTCACTTATAAACGCCAGTGGTTCTTTCCCATTAAGTTTGTGTACAAGGTAGATTTCATTATAATATGTTCATGCATGCACATTATTGTAAATAGTCCCCAGATATAGGAGATATCATTCATAGGAGAACCAGGTAGGAGCCCCCAAACCTGAGTTTCAGGCATTCTGGAAGAACATACTGCTGTCTTCCCTATATACTTTAGAGCATCAAGTTGGATATGTTCCCCCATTTTGAATTTAGGGCCCTCAGAGTCATCATGTAGTTGTTTTCATGTGAACCAAGACAAATAAGAGTTGCATCTACTGATCTTTCCTCATCTGTAATGGGGGATCCTCTTGCCCTCCCCCAAGGCTGCGTGTGACAAATAGGCCACGTACGCACCCTCACAGGTGTGTGTGGCAATTGAGGTCTCCCTACATCACCCTGCTGAAGAGGGAAATCAGTGCTATTCCCGGGGTTCTAGAACTCTTGTCTGCCTGAGCCAAAGCTGGTGCCCAAAAAGGAGGTTCTGCCTCCCCATGGCACCAACTTGCCCTTGGGGGAGGGAAGGAATAGAGATACTTTGGCTGGCTCTAGGACACTCAGTGCTACACTTGCCAAAAGCTGACTCTAACACCCTAGGTGAAAAGAGGCCTTAGCAATTGTAGTGGCACTCTCTTTCCCTCTGTGATACTATGCATGCAGTTGTTTGACTCAGTGTGAAGGTTTTGTTTTGGTTTCTGTTGTTTTTGTTTTTGTTGGTGTGTGTGTGTGTGTGTGTGTGTGTGTGTGTGTGTGTGTGCAGTATTGAGGATAGAACCCAGGGCCTTGCATATGATAGGCAAACACTCTACCACTGAGCTATACCCCCAGCCCTGCCTCTATTTTTTTATTTTTATATTACATGAACCAGAGTCTCACACTATTATTCAGGTTGGCCTCAAATCCATAGGCAAGCAATCTTCTTCTTCTTCTTCTCCTCCTCCTCCTCCTCTTCCTTCTCCTCCTTCTTCAAGATTTATTTATTATGTAAAGTGTTCTGGGCCTGCATGCATACCTGCACACCAGAAGAGGGCACCAGACCTCATTATAGATGGTTGTGAGCCACCATGTGGTTGCTGGAAATTGAACCCAGGACCCTTGGAAGAGCAGCCTCTCCAGCCCACAAGCATTCTTCTTCTTCTTCTTCTTCTTCTTCTTCTTCTTCTTCTTCTTCTTCTTCTTCTTCTTCTTCTTCTTCTTCTTCTTCTTCTCCTTCTCCTTCTCCTTCTCCTTCTCCTTCTCCTTCTCCTTCTCCTTCTCCTTCTTCTTCTTCTTCTTCTTCTTCTTCTTCTTCTTCTTCTTCTTTGAGACAGGGGTTCTCTGTGTAGCCTTGACTGTCCTGGACTCACTTTGTAGACCAGGCTGGCCTTGAACTCACAGTGATCCGCCTGCCTCTCACTCACAAGTGCTGGGATTAAAGGCGTGCGCCACCATCGCCTGGCCACAAGCAATCTTCTTATCTCAATTCCCGGGTGCTGGAATTACAGGCTAGTGCTAGTACACTCAGATTTGTACATTTTTATTTTAAACTTTTACCATGGAAAACGTGAAGCATTTACAAAAGAAAAATAGGATAATATGATGAGTTTCATGTACCCGTGACCCAGCTTCAACCAACAGTTGATTCTGTTGTGTATCTAGCCCTTGTACTCCCATCCTTTGCTGTGGAAACCCTCCATTTTTGCTTCTGTAAATATTTTGCTATGTATAACCTTTAAAAAAAAAAAAAGACCTCATATAGCATATGCCTACATACATGCCATGAATACATTTGTCCAAACTCGCAGAACACATACCACCCAGAGTGCCGGAGCTGTCAGCCATGAACTCGGTGATAATGATGTGTCATCACAGCACTATCAGCCATGGCAAATGTGTCACTCGGATAGATGATATTGATAGGTGGGCACCGGGTGGGCTTGGGTTGGGGGTGGGTGGTGGGAGAGACTGGTAAACCTCTGTACTTGCAATTTTGCTATAACCCTGAAACAACTCTAAAAACTGTCCTTAAACATCAAAAAGCTCACAATACTGTCAGTAAACTTACAAATGAGCAGCACTTTTGTGATAAAGGACTACAATGCCCATCTCCTCCACTAGGCTGGGAGTATCTCCAGAGCATCCTGCATTGCTCTTGCCTATATCCTTGTCCCTGGCAGAGCGGCTGAGAACCAGCAAGCCCACAGTTGACATAGGCTATGGAGGTGAATGAATGAGGGAGTAGACGGATGAGCTGAGGGCCCACTCTGCTCCCTGTGACTGCTGGCTTGTCAGCACTTGGCTAGACCCCTGCTTCCAGGTCCCCAGAATCTCTCATTCTGAAGATGAGCAGGACAGGTCTCCTCTTCAGCCCACCTGCATCTTAAACTCCCAGCGAGTGGCTAATCCTCCCCCATGGCTGCAGCCAGCTCCCCCTGCGAGGCTAATTCCACCTTCCTACTTAATCATCATACTTAGCACTTTCAATGAGAGCTTTTCATCTCTGAGCCCCACGCAGGCATTAGCTGATTACTGTAATCTGTCCGACTCCCAAGGATCTGCCAGAAAGGCGGGGAAAGGACCCGAAGCCTCCTCTCCCTTTCAGGAGCTCAGTTTCCTCTCCTATAAACTTGGGGTGCGATAGCTAAGTGGCATAAGTGGTGATGGGTTCAGTCAGATGGAATCTGAAAAGGGCCAGGCATTGTCCCTTAGCAACCAGCAAGCCCACAGCTGGGTTTGAACCCAGCTTCCTCCACTTATCTGAGCCTCCATTTTTTTTTTTTTTTTTTAATGAAATGAAGGCTGTGCCCATTTTG
Organism: Acomys russatus; assembly: GCF_903995435.1. Lineage (NCBI taxonomy): Eukaryota > Metazoa > Chordata > Mammalia > Rodentia > Muridae > Acomys > Acomys russatus. The sequence continues at coordinate 38,419,503 of NC_067147.1, read as the reverse complement.
GAGTTTGCTGAAAGGGCTGGGTGATATGTCATGAGTGTGATGTGCACACTCCATGCAGGGATCCAGAGAAGTCCGGCGGTCATTCTTAGAAGGAGGTAAGTGAAGGCACAGGAGGCTGAGATGTGAGGCAAGGCACCGGTTCCCTTTTCCCACTTTGTTCCCCGCCAAGTGTTGAAAGGGAGGAAAGAGGCCCACTGTCTCTCTCTCATGACAGCCTCAGCACCTAGCCCTTGTCCACCCTGTGCCCAGTGTACCAGCAAGGACAGGCATTAGGCACAAGACAACTCTCAGTCTGGATGGGGCGGCATTGATTTTTGTTTTTGAGACAGGATCTCATGTAGCCCAGGCTGGCTTCAAGCTTATTACGTAGCCAAGGCTGTCCTTGAACCTGTGGTCCTTCTACCTTCACTTCCCAGGTACGTGACAGTACTTCAGGTTTTGGGGTACTGAGAAGAGGCCCTAGGATGTTGTGTGTGCTAGGCAAACCCTGCACCCCCAGCTCAGGACTACACCATCAATGGAGGACTTTGAGGAGCTTTTTCTTATATGGGGGTGGGGGTGGGCAGAGGTTATACCCATATTATACAGATGAGGAAACTGAGGTTCATGCAGAGAAACACAACACCATGCCAGTTTGTGTGCTTGGGGTTGGGGTGGGGAGGTGGGCCTCCGCCTCTGCTGAACCTCTAAAGCTACAGGGAGTCTACAGTTGCTCCTTCCTCTCATTGGGCTTGGAGAAAGCTGGAGCACAGGGCACCTGTTTGTAGTATCCCAGAATTTAAACTGGGAGTGGTCCCTGGCAGCTGCCTGGTTGCAGACTGCAAATCCCAGGAGATCTGTTCTTACTAGGTCTACAAGGCATCAGTGTGAGCTAAGAGGCAACTCTAGGAGGGAAAGGAGCCCTTCTCTATATACTGTCTGGACCTCAGTGGGAGTGCTGTCCCATCAACCAGAGCTCCTGCCTGGTACGGAGTCCATAGACAGAGTATGGGTTGTGAGGTAGTCTGGAACATCCTTAGAGCATCCCTGGAAGCCAAGCTCTTATTTGGCTGATGGAAGACAGTAAATAAGTAAATGAGTCATCAATCTATTTTCTAGGTTAGCAACTGAGGCATGAGGAGGTTAATTAACTTTAGTTGGCATGGCTGCAGTTTAAAGTCAGACCTATCTGTCCTCTTTGACACCCAATGTAACAAGAGTAGTAGTTGGGGCCCAGAGAAGGACAGCAACTTGCCCAGAGTTACACAGCTAGCTGGTGGCCGGGTAGAGAGTGACTCATCCAGATACTCAGTCCTCAAAAAAGCTGTCACAGTGCCTAAACCTTAGGTGATCTTCAGTTTATATTTAGAGAAAGGACTAGGAACAGACCCAGTGTGACTGGAATCAGGGGACCTGGTGATTAGGGAAGAGGGTTAGGGACACAGGTGGTACTGGGAACCCCAGAAGTTCTGGTGTGGGTTTGGTCCAGGTTTCTGAGGGCTTTCTTTCTCTTCTATGGACTTTCCTTAAAAGCCCGCTCTCCACCCAGCCTGGAGGGGGTGTGCTGTGCTACGGTCAGCCTCCAGGTGGCGCCCTGCACTGCAGATCTGGATTCCCCCACGGACTGGGAGCCTGCAGAATCTCATCACAGGCAGGAGATCATCGGCCGTCGGCCATTGGAGGGGTGGTATCTTCTAAGTTTTCTAAACGCCTCTGGACAACAGCTCCTCCATTCCTTCTCCCAAAGCCACTTTACTTAGCTTTGGTAGCAAAGGGCTGGCAGGCCCTGGAGAGATTCTCTGGGTAGGAGGGTGAGAGTAGGGGGTAGTTTGGGGTCACCAGTTACCTCCTTATACAATTACGAATTTTTCGTTGTTGTTGTTTTTCAGTGTTGGGGATTGAGGCCAGGGTTAACCAATAATCTGCAAACCTCAGCCTTTTCTGTTGTTTTGAGATGAGTCTTGCTAAGTTGCCTAGGGTTACTGGGTGGTCCTCCTGCCTCTGCCTTTTGAGTAACTGAGATTAGGGCCTGTACCACTAGGCTCTTGCTACACAGCCCTTTCCTTGCCTGTAGAGTGCAGGAGTTTTATTTTCAGACTATCAGGAGACTCTGATGGGATTTCCATGGAGCTCCTGGTCCATGGTCGGTACTCTTAGGATGCTCCCCATGGCCAGTGGGTGGCTATTATGTCATGCCTGCCTGGCTGCTGGCCCTTCCTTATCTTTGTCCCCTCATCGTGGTGGCCCATCTTTCTGTGTTCACCCATCATGCCCAGCCTCTCGTGCCCACCAGCATGGACCTCACGCTGGCTCATAGAGGATAGAGAGTCCTTGTTCAGGGGAGATGGCAAGCCTCACAACCTAGCCTCAGACTCTTGCCTCTCCCACTCCCTAGTGCCTCGCTTATGCTCCTTAGCATGTGATAGGCCCTCACGTGGTACTCAGCCTCCTGTAAGCTGTTTGGGAGATGTGCTAGAACAGCTCTGGCCAGGTAAATGGGAGCCAGAGGAGGTGTGTGCACCTGCCATTCTAGTTGGGAGCTTGTGCCTTCCCTGCTTCCACCCCCTTCCCAGTACCCCCACCTATGAGCAGGTCTTGCTCACGGTCTGGTCCCTCAGTCCCCATAGGCTCTGCTTTGTCCCTTCCCTGTGGTTCGAACTCCGACCAGCTCCACAGCATGAGACCCTCACAGCCACACGGAATGAGTATCTGGAAGGCCCTGGCAAGTTGGTGTTTTATCATGGCTGTTCTTCTCTTTGATGTGTGCAGACATAGCAAGGGGACAGATTCTCAGGGACACAGGGACGGTGTCTCCTGTGACACTGGGGACAATGTCACAGGAAGTATTTTGAGAGGAAAAAAGCCAAACAAAACAAAAGTGAGTTCTAGAATGATGTGTCCGCTATGGCTGTGTTTATAAACAGCAGTTTCTTAGTATTTTAGCACATGCCTGTGTGTGTGTGTGTGTGCATACCTGTGGGTTTGTTTTTATTTTGTTTTGTTTTGCATTTTCATGCGTATACAGGTACACGTGTATGCTCACGTGTGCACACATGTGCGCGCGCGCGCGCGCGCACACACACACACACACTTTTGTTTTTTGTGTGTACCCGTCATTGTAGGTAGGGCAGTTGGGAGCCTGGGCATGCGTATTTAAGTACTTCATGTTCCTACTTCCTCTCAGCAGGCTCCTTAGCAGTCCTTTGAATTCCTGTCCCTTCAGGGAGTGGAGGAGTCAGGAGAGATCTTGAGTTACTACTCTGATCATATAGTCGCCTTTTTACCAAGTGTCTTAGACAATGTAGGGCTGTCAAGACACCCCAAATTTTTTTGACACCCCAAATCTTGCATCCTCTTCCTGACTCACATCCTATGGTCACCTGACCTTAAGTTCTTGATGTTAAACATTAGTTTTCCCTGCCTTTTACATCCAAGATGGTTTGTGTTTACCAGCATCTCTGTCTGTGTTGCTTCCATTCCCTTCTTGAACATACAAGCTTCCATCTGGGACCACTTTCCTTCCGCCTGAAGCACACCCTTTATATTTAATTTTCAAGCCTGCGCTATTCATATGGTTCAAAAGTTGAAAGGGCAGAAGTGTGCCATGATCAATGCCTCTCTCCCATCTCTGCTCCCAGCTAAACACTATTTCCATATGCATTATAGAACATTCTTTGGAACGCAACGCTCGTTTGAGAACAGCAGCTTGTGTGTGTGGTCTGGAGTGTTCGTGTGGGAATACATTCCTGTCTCCTGAGTGTAAAGATAAGGAGCCTGGTCCAGGCCTGGCAGCTGGGAGACCTAGCCTCTTCTGACCTGCAGCATCTCGCTCTGTGCACAGTGCACAGGCCTCTCTGTCTGTCTCATACTCCTGGGGATCAGAAGGTGCAAAGCTCCCCAGTCCCAAGACAGCTGGTGGTCATGGCTGCAGTTGCATGAACACTTGCCGTGAATGCTGGAGTACCACTTTGCATCCCCAGTTCCCTCCATCCTCACCACTGCTCGTCCATACACAGCCCCATCACCATAGGTGGACCAGGGCAAAGGAGATGAGCGGAGACAGAGTCAGAGCCATGTCATGTCAGCCTGATGGGATCAGAAATCACATCTCCACATCTTTGAGGGAGTTTCTAGGTGAGGTTAATTGAGCTGAGAGGTACCATCTCACGGGCAGAATGAAAAAGGAGAAAGTGAGCTTGGCACCAGCACACATCTCTCTGCTTCCTGACTGCGGATGCGACGGGACCCTTGCTCTGCCTCATGTTCCTGCCTCCACAACTTCCTCACCACGGAGGATGGTACCTTCAACCTGTGAGATGGCATAACACTTCCTTCTAGTTTGGAATTTCCTCACAGGCTGGTCTCCTCACAATGAAAGAAGCCACTAATACCCCCTCCCAACTCCAGGCCATATGGTTATCAGCTGCATTTTATAGATGAGGTGCCCAAGGGTTAGGCTGTATACTCAAAGTCAGAATCACAGGCCAGAACAAGAACCCTTCATGGATCGGAGGGTCAGAATCCATCCTCCTCACCCCCAGGGACTTTCCCACAGGGGAGCTTTACAGGAGTGTGGGGAAGGCAGCTCAGGGTGATTAGATCTGAAGTTCCATTCCCATGGCAACCCCTCCATCCCACCTTCAGGAGTGTCTAAAGGCCAATGAGGGGAGGACCATTGCCCAGAGGGGAAGAGTCTGGAGTCAGATGGCCTTCATGCAGTATAACCCAGACTGTGACTCTCATTAGCTCAGTAGCCTCAGGGCAAGGTGCTTTTCCGGTCCCTTGCTGCCTTGGTTCTCTTATCTGTCAGTGTCTTTATCTGGTAAGGACTGAATGGGAAAACCCGCAGGCGGCACTGGGAGCCACGCCCAGCTCCAAATCTGCTCTCAATCATTACCGTCATTTGCTGTGTGGCTTGGTATAGACACTGTCCCTCTCTGGGCTTCAGGTTCTCTGTCTGTAAGTACATTCTGGGCTTTGGGATGGAGATCATGGCCTTGGGTGGGGTCTTTCCTTCTGATGCCATGTCCATAATTTGCTGGCCAGAACTCAGCCCTTTTCCATTGTCTACCCTGGTCTTCTACATAACAACCTTCCCGCGTTGCATGGTGGTGGCTGTGGCTTTGGGCTTGCAGAATTAGGCATGTGTGTGCTTCCTCGGAATGAGTCTGGCCTGTGTTCTTGGTGTTGATGTGTTCCAGCAATGCCTGGGCACAGACAGCCGAGATATCTTCAGGGATGGAGAGATGGGAGTAAGGGTTCCAGCTACTCCTGGCAGAGGCACAGGTCTGGGTTTCAAGGCTCTCTGAGAAAAATCAGGTGTGAGGCCGCCAAGGTGGAGCTTGGGGCCTCCAGACCTACTTCCTCCCTATGAGTGCCCCGGAGCACTTGGTGCCAATCCTAGCCACCAAGCGCCATTCCGTGCCCATGAATAATTCATGGCCTCGTGTGCCAATCCGTGCCAGCTTTAATTAGCTTCTAACTTTTTGTCATTCATTTCGCTATGAACACCTTATAAATAAATGATAGACTGGGGAACAGGAGTGGGGCAGAATGTGAGGGGGAAAGAGCCCAACTCTGAGGCCACATAGGGCGTGGGGAGCCTTCAGGAGTGGGCCTAGGGAATCCCATATCTCAGGGGCCTCCTGGGGGCTGGCGTGCTGCAGCTGGGTACCCCGCCCTCTGTGGCACCCTCCCAAACCTGCTTCTTTGAGAGCTGAGTTGCTACAGCTGCGCCCGGCTCTGTGGGCCCACAAAGCCGGCATAGGCACACACGTGTCTATTTTATGGTGGCAGAGGCCCCGGGAGAGGGACACAGTCTGGGGACCAAACAGGAAACAGCAAATGGGGTCTTGCCAAGTGAGGGATGAATGGGAAAGAGGGGGCCAAAAAAAAAAAAAAAAAAAAAAACCCTAGTGTCTGTGGTGAGGTGGAGAGGGGAAGCAGTGACAGAGGACACCCAGAGGAGGGGTGGCTGCAGACACTCACAATAATGGTGGCGCCAAGCAGAGAGAGGCTGTCGCTCATTTTGTTTACAGAGTTCCTTCATGTAGGTTTTCATTTTGTGCCTGAATGACAGTCTAGGGTGGTGTTCAGAGAGACTGCAGAGTCCTGCCCGTTTACTATTGGGAAAGCTTAATTTTCAGGCAAGATAACTAAAGCCCAGGTCCACCGTTTGGTAGGCCAGTGGGCTTTGCCTCCCCTACTCTGTCCCTCTCCTCCAGGGGCAGCTGTGTGGCAGAAAAGGTCTTTGAAGGCTACCATAGCAAGGCCCATCCCATCCGGAGACACAAGGGACTAGACTTTGAAACAACAGATTTCGACTCCGCCCCTCTTCCCTTCGTCCTTCCAGTGTCTTTTATTCTGTTCCTTCCTTTCCCCCTTCTCCTTCTCTTTCTCCTCTCCCTTCCCTTCTCTCTTCATCCTCACTCCATCGCTCTTCTTTTCCTGCCCTTTCTCCTCTCCCTAGCTCCACCTCTCCTTCCTCCTCTCTTCTCTTTCCTCACTTTCACTTCTCTCCCCTCCCCCCCTCCGTTCATTCCTCTTTGCCTCCCCCCTCCCCTTCTCTCCCGCCTCCATACCTCACACTGAAAGAGTGCCAGCAAGTCAAGCCTACTGGGCAGTGTGTGTGTGTGTGTGTGTGTGTGTGTGTGTGTGTGTGTGTGTGTGTCTGTCAAACACACTGCGACAGGCTGGCGATGTAGCTCAGTGGCAGTACATGTCTGTAGTATGTAGAGACCCCGTTTTTGATCAATGATAAAAGAAAACATGTCTGGATGAGATATGTCCCTTTCTCCAGGAAGCCAGCCAGAGCCACCTGAAGCAGCGAGTTCTGTCTTCCCTTCTCTGGCCCAGAGTCTAGCTGGAAGCTGCTGCAGATGAGGGAGATGGCTACAGGAGAAGCCTGGGCAAGATATCCATGTGTGAGGCATAGCCTTTTTTGCCTTTGTTTTTCTCCACCTGAATTTTGAAGATGGAAGGGGGCCAGGTCACTGAGGCCCCATTCTTCAAGATCACTAGAAGGACACTGTCTGGGCCACACTGGGCAGGGTGCTTGTGCTCAGTCCTCTTCCCCAGCTCTGCATGTCTTACAAAAATACCTTGTCCTACCTTAGATTGCATCATCTGCAGAACTTGAAGATGCTGCCCTAACTCCTTGGGTGACGGGCTACCATTGTTCCCCTGGGGACAGCCAACATGCTCACCTTCCAGCCTCTTACATGATGTTACTGCCGCTGTCGCCTTCTGAGTTCCAGGACTACAGATGTCAGCAGCTGGACTCAGTGGTTCTTTTTCCCTCCATTCCTACCTCTAGCCCAGGGTTTATAGTGTGTCTCACTACCACAGAGCTCAGGGATGCCTCCTTAGCCCTTTGAGTTCCCAGATCTTCCACTGTGGGGCAGATGTTAGCTTTGAGTCTGTCACATACTCAAGACTAGACAGTAGGCTGACCACAGCCCGGCTTTCTTGGCACAGGGTGGGAAAGAAAAAAAAAAAAAAAAAAAAAAAGTAGGTACCAAAGAGGTCCTAGGAGCAGAAGCATGCTGTCCAACTTCCAAAAAAGTGATGGTTTCCTGGCGCTCAATTGTGTTCTGTTTGCATGTAAGTTGGGCACAAGAGAGTTTAGGAAGTCATGATTGGAAACCAGAAGAGCTTGTGTCTGGGGGGGGGGGGTTATAGTTCAGTGACAGAGCCCCCACCTAGCACATGCAAAGCCCCAGGTTCAACCTTCTGTACCGCAAACAAGATGGCAGGTCATCAGAAAGGGTTAGTTGTGGTGACATGGACAATCACTTCATTTTATGAATGAAGATATGAGGCCACTCAGGCCCATTGTCCCACCTCACAGCATCCATATTGGAGCCGAGGTCCCTCGGCTCATCTAAGGCTGAGACTCTAGGACACCCAAGAGCATCACCCCAGCTTAGCTGCCCAGCAGCCTGCCTGGCTCTAGTCTGTCAATTCCCTGACCCCTCAGGTCCACTGTAGCTCATCATGAGAGGGGTCAGGGGTCTCCTCCTCAGAGAGGTCACCTCACACTTGAGCTGGGACCAAGGAGTCTCCTAGACATCCCATAATGGTCTGTCAGTTAGCCATGAGCTGTATATCTGTATATATTCATGTTTGAATACATGTGTTTTGCCCGCAGACACCTGAGTATCTAAAACCACAGAGGTGTACTTGCTTTATTTTTTATTTTTTTTCCTCTCTCTTTGAGGATCTGCAGAGTCAGGGGTTTGGGTTTGTCAGCCATGCAGCATGTGGTGTGAAAGGAGTCCTGAACAGAGGCTTGTCTACATATTCCTTGGATGTTAGTGTTAATAAAACTTTATTTACAAAAATAAATGAGATAGATTGAGCCAGTGGGCAGCCATTTGATCCTTGCTCTAGAACACGGGGGTTTGCAGAGTTTGACAATTATTATTTATGTGTGTGCATCTGTGTGTGGGTTTGTACACGTGTGTGGGTACCTGTGGGTGTCAGAAGAGGGCATTGTATCTCCTGGAGCTGCAAGTCATCCAGTGTCTGATGTGGGTGCTGGGAACAGAACGCTGGTCATCTGAAGGAGCAGCAGCAAGTGTTTGGAACCACTCAGCCGCCACTCAGCCCTGGCAAATGCTATCAGTGAAGTAGTCTGTCTCTGTGGCCCAGCCCAGCTACAAGTTGGATCTGATCTTGCCACCCCCACCCCAACCCCAGAGCTGGTTTGAAGTATTACTCTTAGGATAAAGACTAGCCCCTGGCTGGGGATGCCACCGAGTGGTAGATCACTTACAAGCATGAGCAAGGACTTGACCTGCAGCACCACAGAACAGAACCCCAGATGAAGGCCAGCATGCCCACCATACCCCCTCTACCTTCACCGTGTTCCAGCCCTCACTGCTCTATATACCAGTGTCCTTGGCCTTCCTATATACTCTGGCTCTTTTCCACCACAGGGCATTGGTTCTCTTGCCTGGCACCCTGCCTTCTACATTGCACCCGTTGACTGGTTCTCCTCTTCTTCCCTGGTGCCACTGACTGGCTCTTCTCTCTGTTCCTGCAACCCTGGATGGAGGCTTATCCAGCAACCACGGGGAGGGGGGCCGCTTCCTGGGGTTTTCTCCTTAACTCTTTGGGAGAGTGATGGAGGTGTCATGATTCTGGCATTAATGTTACACGTTCGTGTGCTTCCTTGAATTGGTTTCTCTTCAGAGGGTTTCCCCGAGGCCATACTCAGCCTATTGCAGGAGCTAGCACGTGGTAGCCAATATGAATGAATGAATGAATGAATGCTAAGGGGCTGGAGCTCTAGATCCAGAGCTACTTTGGTGCAATAACTGTTCTCCATTCCCTGGCAAATCCCTGGCCTCCCTGAAGGAGAGGAAATCTGGGCTAACTAACCTCCGGGCCCAGCAGAACGCTGTGTTGAAGGTGAAATGAGCTAAGGCTCAGAAAGTCTGGGACTAGACCTTGGCTCTAGGTAGCCAATGCCAAAAAGCTGGCCTGTGGAGGGACCGGTCCATTTAGATGAGGAAGTAAAGACTTCCCGGTCAATCCCACTGTACAGTAGCTTTGAAGGCTGTCTTGTAGGCTTTCATGAAGGTGAAGGGCTCTTCCTTGAACCTGGGTTGCTAGAGATGGGTATCTTATGGGTGTGGGTACCTGGGGACCTCTAGGGTGTCTCTGACTCAGGGCCCCTAATTTCTAACATCAGAAGCAGTCTGGCTGCAGAGCCAGAGGGGCGTAGGTGGGCCCACAGCCTTGAGGCAGAAGGCAGAGGATGGGAGCCCAGAGTTGGCTAGCAGCACCAAGAAGAGAGGAACCTTTCAGCGACTTCGGGAGCAGAAAGGGGGCGCTTAAAGCCAACAGATGGTGCGGCCTCACCTAGGCGTTATGCCTTCCTGCTTCCCTAGAGCGTGGCAGCCCCAGGCCTTGCCTCCGAGCAGGCGGGAAGCTGGGGTTGGGTCCCTTTGCGGGACTGTGGACACGCAGGCACGGCTTGGGCACGCATCCAAGGCTCGCTTCTGCGGTCTCCCTCCTGCCCCTTGGGGGATTCCACGGGCTGCCATAGCGGCCGGTGCCTTGGCATCGGCAGAGGTCTGCTCGGCGGGCGCTGGTACCTTCCCATTTGGGCGCCCTGCTGGGATCGGGGGCCAATGCCTAGCTCGCGACGGGGAACAGGGTCCCGGGCGCGGGGTGTGGCGCGCGGGCGCAGGCGGGCGGAGCTCGGGCGCGGCGAGGAGAGCGCGGCACGTCAGGAGGCGGGGACTGGCGCGGGGCCGCGCGGGGCGGAGGAGCGAGGGAAAGTTGATCGTGGACTTGAGCGGCGGCTGCGGCTCGGAGCAAGACACGATGCACGGCCCGGGAACACGTCCCACAGCTGCCGAGCGCTGAGCTGCGCAGGAAAGAGCGGGCCCCGGGGATGGAGCACGCTAGTACCGAGTCCCCCACCCTGTGGGGCGAGCCTCTTCTGATCTCGCTGCGCGTCTGAAGTTGCAGTTCGCGGGCAGCTAGAGGGGTTCGGGCGGCCCGAGTGGATCCCGGAGCGGCCTTTGCGCCGGCAGCGAGACGCGGCGGTGGCCAAGACTGGAGCAGGTGGCCCGTAGGGGCAGAGCCGGTGGCGAGCAGATCCCGAGGCGCGGCACAACGCCGCTCCACCTGCGCACACGGTACCAGGAGCCTCGCGCCGCCCTTCTCTCCCTATCCCCTCTCTTTCTCCCAAGACAATTGCCGGTTGCGTGCCACCAAAGTTAGAGCTGAAGGGCTGCGACCTCAGCCGGCAGAGCCACTTGTTCCCGGGGCGGTCGTCATGCGGCGAACGCCCGGGTCTCCTCTCTGTCCCTCTCCCTGTTCCAGCCAGCGCCCGGACGCGCGGCAACTTTGATTCCCGGGAACTCCAATTCCCTGCGTGTTGGCTTTAGTAAGACGCGCGCCACACGGAGCCCGGTTTCGGGACCGCTACATTACCGGGCTTCGCACTTCACGTATCCGAGAGGGTCTAGGTCTAGGTAGGGTGAGAGAAGGTGCTGGGAACCATTCTGTACCTTCTGAGCTCAGGGTTCCTGTTTGGAGCGGGGAGGTGGGGTGTGACACCTCCACCTCGAGGCTAGAGGAACCTGAAGTCACGTAGGTTTTCTTCCCGTCACCTTCCCAGGCCCACAGGAGAGCCCAGGGGATTCCTGCCACCTTTCTAGTAGTGGTAGCTCTGGGCAGAAGCGTCCCTAGCAGCGTTGGGAGCCGCGTGCCGCTTGTGCTTCGCTTCCCGGGCCCCCGGAGCTGGTCGGCCTTGGGTGATATCTACTTGTTCCCAGAACTGGCCCGTGGAGCAATGCCCCTGTTGTTCACGCAGGTCAGGCGGTGCAGATCCCGCGCATTCTAGGGTGGTGGCGGGCCATCTGCACGGCATTCTTTCTTTCTTGCCCAGAGCGAACACCGAGAGCCACTGCCTTCAAGAGGCAAGCGGAGATCCGGTGCCCTTGGCCGCTGCGACCCTGGCCCCAGCCCTGGCGTGATCACACCTTGATAGAAATTAGCCTTGCAGGAGTAGTAACACGCCCACACACTCCGGGAAGCGGACACGCCCATTCTGCACACTTGGCCATCTCATCCAGAACAGACCTTGACCTTATCCCCTCATCATGTCCCTTAGCAAGTGCCTGCCTCCCCAGTCTGGATTTTGTATTAATCTGGAGGGGCATGAGGATTATTTGCGGGCCAGCACAAGCCAGGTCCTTGCCCTGAAAAGATTCATGCTGTGAGTGGGGGTGGGCTTGTGGCGCATGGTTGGGGCCAGGTGTGAGGTGGTGATGAGTCAGCCCACTGTGGCAGGAGCTGCTGGAAGGAACGAAAGCTTGGCTCCTGGTGCAGGGGTAGGCGCAATGCGGCCAGCACCTATGGGGGTGGTAGGACCAGATGTCACTCTGCCAGGAGGGGTGGGCAAGAGGCACCTTGGCAGTAGGAATAGCAGAGGCTCGCCTGGCAGAGAGTGCACATGGTGTCTGCAAAGGCACTACTTACTAGTCACTGGTGTGAACAGGGCTTTTACCCAGATGCTGGAGGGTGGTATTCTGGCCTTGGCTGTGCCCCATAGCCACGTCTGTCTCTGCTTTCCCCAGCTCCATCAGTTGGGCCCCTCACAGCTGCTCAGTAAATGGCTGCACGGAGGCTATGGCCACAGACAGTTGGCGATCTCTCTCAGTTAACTCCCTTTCCTCACAAGCCACCTTGCCTGTCATTCCACCAAGTGTGCTTCATTTCTTCCAGTTCAGTATTATAAAGGCTACTTGGCTGAAGTGTAGATTGCAAATGCTTCACCTGGGAGGTAAAGGCCTAGGGGTACCTTGCTGCCCAAGGTGCTGGTGGTGGTGGTGATGTGAATGGGGCTGTGGAGCATCTACATCAGGGGAACCTGTTAGAAATGCAGAGCCCCTATGCCCAACCTCCAATAACCCAGGCCTTGTATTCTTTAAGACCCGTGAGTGGTTGGCACGATGTTTAGTCTGTGCTGGGATGCTCACCTAGAACCTTCCAGGGCATAGGAACAAAACGTGGATGAAGCTCTGCCCTGGACACCTGTGTCAGGGTTGGGTAGCCCCTGGGGCTAGACCTGCTGATGCTACAAGACTGTCTGTGTCTGGAGGGCTCTGGACAGGTGTAGAAGGCAGTCTGGATTTCTGTGCAGCATAATATTTTGCTGTATGTTTGCTGCGGCCAGGAGGAGGTGGGTAGATTTCCAGAAAGTGGATGCACAGGTTCTACCTCCAAGATCTCTGGGGTGGGTGGTGGGTGGGTGCGTGCTGTCCTTAGGCAGAAGGAGCTGAGCAACTGTCTGCAGTCTCAACTGGCTGGCTGGTAACACCTCTCAGTGAGTGGCCACAGAGACAGGGCTACTTTGAGAGTCTGTCATGGGAACCACACAGAGGGAAAGGATACAGATACCCCACTTCTACTGCCCTAGGGGAGGTCCCTAGCACCAAGCTGCAAGGCTGGTGGTGGGCGTGGTAACATGTGCTTGAAACTGGGGTCAAAGGCTGGTGGGGCTGATGGTGTCACAGGTGAAAGGGCATCATAGGCACCCCAGCCCTGTCTTTGAAATGCCGGTCTCTGCCAGGAGGAGTACAGCTCTGCCATTGCATAGGTGGCTGGGAGGTCACCAAGAGGCCCAGGCATAGGCCTTATGGAGCAGTACAATTAAGGTGCTGGCGATTCCTTATCTATCTCAAATCCAGCAGATTCCAGAGCCTCATGGTCTTATGGTGCTCTTGAGCTCTGGGGTTGAAGAGATGTGATGTTCTTGTGTATCAAGGCGGTTTTAAAAATTAACTCAATTGCCTTTGAACTGCTTTGTTTGTTATTCAATTATAGATGTTTTGAAGCATTCATCTCCCCCTCCCCCGCTGAGCTGTAACCTGGGCTTCTCATGGTGCTGCTCCAACCCTATTTGTCCGTTAGTAGGTGAGCAAGGTCAAAGTGGACCCAACAGGATGGAACAATTCAGGATGGGAGCATTTGGCCTCCAGTGGGGGAGGCTGTGCTTCTTTAGGTCATATGGGCGATTCTGACACTGCAGGTGCCTCCTCCTCCTGAAGCCTTCCTGACTTGGGGTGGAGTGGGAGATAGGCTGCCTCTCCAGGCCACTCCCCCTTTCTTTCTCTTCTTCCTCCTCCTCCTCTTCCACCCCCTCCTCCTCCCCTTTCCTCTCCTTCTCTCTTCTTTTCTCTCCCCCCCCCCCAACCCCCTTGCTGTCTTTCCTTGGTGTTTTGCGCTGGTCTGCATTGCTGTGGCCTCTGGATATGTGATTTCCTTGTGAGAACCCAGGCCCTGTCTTTCCTCTGTGCCCCTCCACCCCTAACCAGGCTGCTGCTCAGGTGGTGTGAGTGGCCAGTGGTGTGCTGTGCTCTGGCTTAACTGATTGACCTTCAGCCTTCTCTCATCTTCGTGTTTGCTGGGCCCTTTCCTGGATCTGACTGTTTGCGTTAGCATTCTTGGGATGGGTGGCAAATGATACCCAGCTGCCGGATCTGGATGCTACATGCTCTTCAAGCTGAGATCACCAGCTCACACACTTCAAGGGTTCAGGATGCAGATAACAATAGTATGGGGAGCTGGGAATGGTGTTACACATGCCTGGAATCCCAGCTCTTGGTTGGCCGAGGTAGGAAGATTACAAGTTTGAGGGCAGAGTGGTCTGCGTATGTAGAAAGTTCCTATTTCAAATAAAACAAACAAGCAAATAAATCAAGGAGGCTGGTGAGATGACTCTGAGGATAGAGGTGCTTGCTGCTAAGCTTTTGGAACCCACAAGGTGGAAGGAGAGAACCATATGTGAAAGGTGTTGTATGCACGCACAAGTATAACACACACACACACACACACACACACACACACACACTTAAAAAATACACTTAAAAAACAAGGAAATCAAAGACAAACACGAGACAATAGGGAGTGGTGGGATCTGAAGAACACAGGGACCACTTAGAAAGAACAGCTAGCTGAAGATACCGCTCAGCTGGTAGAGTGCTTGCCTAGTGTGCATGAGAGCCTGGGATTGATCTGCAGTACTGTGTAAGGCACAGCGGTGCACACCTGGAATCCCAGGCCTCAGGAGGCAAAGGCAGGAAGATCAGGAGCTCAAGGTCATCCTCCACTATGTAGGAGGAGTTTGAGGTCAGCTGGGCTACAGGATACTCTGTCTCAAAAGAGAAAGAGAAAAGATTCAGGAGACAAGGATGGCTTTAGAATAATGTTCCTCTAGGAGCATCGTGCCTGGGACACAAAAGGTTTCGCCTAAGGAGCTGGAAATTTCTAGAGCTTGATCTGAAAGTCTATAGCAATATATATTATATATTGCAAATATATGTGTATATAATACATTTGTTGTAATATATATGTACATATATATATATATATATTGCAAAAAAGCCAATTCAGAAAACATGAGAATGTTTATGGACCATCTTCATTTGAATTTACTATGGGAGTAGCTTTGTGCAGTCCCACAGGGCAGAAAATACATACTCCCCCTCCCCCCACCTCCCTCCAACCTCCACCCCCAGTGTCAGACGGCCATATTTAAGAAGTAGCCGCAAGGAGCCAGCTTCTAGGCTTTCACTATGGAATCTGATCTGGCTCAGCCCTGTGGAGCGGGGCAGACATTGCTGCTCCTTTTCTTGCTGTGCCTACCAATGGGCCTTGGGCCTTTGCTCCTGGGCTCTATCTCGCTCAGTTGATAAGAGGCATGTGGCCTTGGGTTGTGCTTTAAAGGCTGGCATTCATCTTTGTATGTATTCTGAACCCAGGTCAGTGGGAATACTTTCCAGCTGCCTGTACACTTGCTGTGAGCATCAGTGTGGTGTAAACTGTGAGAAGCCTGACCTCTGATGTACATGGAAAAGGTAGTGTCTTTTTAGCCCCTTTGATGTGACTTGACTGTAAGTGAGGCACACTGTCCTAGAGGTGAGATGGCCCTTAACTCTTATAGCTTGGTGATCCAAGGAACTCATGAATTAGTTGTACCTGAAGATGCATTCCCCCTCCTCCGCCTCTCTCCCTCCCTCTCTCTCTCTCTCTCTGTGTGTGTGTGTGTGTGTGTGTGTGGTCTCAATAGTTTTTCACTTGGACTTCTACTCCTAAAGCCAGATCCTTCAGTTTCACAATAAAGTCTAGACTTTGGGCCATCTGATTAGAACTGGTAACATTGTGTCTGTGTACGCAGCAGAGGATGATGAGTAGGAGCTCAGAGTTACAGGTAACTTTGTGTCTCTGTGTGTAGCTGGGATGACAGATAGGAGCTGAGCGTTGCCCCTGACCCCAATCCCCAGACAGGCTGCTCTGAAACTGTGAAGCCCAGGCTAGCCTTGAGCATCTAATCCTCTTGCCTCCACCTTTTTTACTGGTGGAGTTGTAGGTACACTGCCCTGGCATGCTTCATTTAACTGTTCTTTCATGGAATAATCTCTGCTTGGAGGTCAGCCTATCCACGAGAGAAATGGCAGCTTTCACTGGTGGGCCTGTGCACCACCGGATGGAGGTCCAATGCCTTATGGGGTTCCTCCAGCCCCTCCTAGCCTATTCGGTATCCTTCTGGAGTGCCAGCTTTGCAGCTTCACCCAGGGTCTGCAGCTCCATGTTAGATGGCAGGGAGCCTGCTGCTCTCGGCTCCTCACCACGCCTACCATCTCCTGGCCAGTTTTGCCACTTATGTTTGTAGCCTGGACGAAAGACCTGAAGCATTCTGGGCACCAGCTAGTCTTGCAATTTTATAGGTGGGAAGACTGAGGCCCGAGGTCAAGCAGAGAGATTAACTGAGGTATTTACATGAAGCTGGCCTTAGCCACTGGCAAACTAAGTGCCCAGGCCTGTTTCTCTCACTCTGTTGGGCCCGACCTCACAGCCCCGCGAGCTTCTCACATATCCTTTTGGGAGATTGGGCATTTCAGCATTGCACTCATTTCCTGCGGGTAATCCCCCTGCCCCTGGCTCCTTGGGCAGCCTGTTAACTGTGTTGCCTTCCTCCTTAAAGGCCATCTTCCATTTGGAGAGGACCCGAGATGCCATTTGTGACAAGGGCCTGCACACCACCTTGATTGTCTGTTTCGGAAAGAATGCTGTAATTTGGGAGCTGGTGAAAGCTAGAGAGGGGAGGAGGTAGAGGAAGGCACACAGGCAGGGGAGGGGAAAGAGGAAAGGGAGGCGATATCTGGGACCCTGCCTGGGTCCACCTGTGTCACATCCTCAGGGATGTGAACTTTGCCTTCCCTCTCAGAAGACCCTGTCCTTCCCCGGGCATAGCCCAAGTCTGACAGCATCTTTTGGCTTATCTGCTTTTTTTCCGTTCTTTGTCTACAAAGAGAAAGGTGGTATCCATCCTGCCCCAGGCTTGCCTACATCTTCATCTGGAGCCCCCAGGGGACAGTGGGAAGTTTGTGCCACCTTATTTACTGTGGCCAGGAGTGTTCCGAGATCATTTCCAAGGAGTCTAAGACACGCATCCCCCTTTGTCCTGGGATGGGGTCTGGGCTGTGACTTAGTGACAGATGCACTGATGGTCTGTGTCTAGAAAGCCAGTGGGAGACTCTAGACTGTCCTCTGGGGTTCTCTGTGTCCCCACAGCCACGCTTGAGAGGCATCCACTCAGCTCTCTGGTTCTGAGCCCACAGCTGCTCTGTCTCATTTTTGGAGGCTTGTAACTGAACACCCGCAGCAGCCTTGCCTGACAGAAAAATCAGCCCAGGCCACAGGCTCCACTGTCTTCTGTCTCCTAGCTACTTTGACAAAGTTAAAAAAAGGGGGGGGGGGAGGCTAGGAGCATGCCTTGGTGGGCAGAGTGCAGGGCTCTAGCCTCAGTGCCACAAAAGGTAGGGATGATGGCTCACACCTGTAATCCTAGCACTTGAGAGGTGGAGACAGGAAGATCTGGAGCTCAAGAGCAGTTTCGGCGACGTGGTGTACTGAAGGCTAGCCTGAGATACTTAAAATCCTGTCACAACAAAAAGACCAAAAAAAAAAGGGGGGGGGGGGGGGGGAAGAGGCCGTTTTGATAGTGAATTTTATGTCTACACGATTTTCAGATGCTACCACTTCAACATATAATCACCGTGTCAAACTTGTGATACTCTCTTTTCATGGGAAGTCCGTGAGTGACGTTGACAGCACATCTCACTGTGGAACCTTGAGTGCTGGTTTTCCAGTGGCCTCCTGTCCCCCGTGGCTCTTAAGCAAGTCAAAAAGCAGTGTTTCCCCTTGGCCTCTGCTTTAGTTCCTGCCTCTAGGTTCCTGCCCTGACTCCCCTTCCGGGTGGGCTACAAGCTGTAAGATGAAATAACGCCCACCCCCACCTTCCTGCCCCCCCCCCAAGTTGCTTTTGGCCATGGTGTTCATCACAGCAGTAGAAAGCAAACTAAGGTGGGAATTTTCCAAGCAGGGTATTAGGTGGCCTGGGAAGCTGAGAGGTTGAGGGCAGCATGGAGCATTTATGGGGGAGGTCTGTCCTCTCGGTCATGGCTTGAGTGCTGAGGTATCTTGGGTGGGGGTGGGGGTGCTTAGCAGAGCAGAAGGCCCTCCCTCCTTCTCTCCTGGACCCGGGCTGGAGTAGGTCCTGGGTTCTAGAGAAGTCACTGTGCAGGTGCACAGGACCAGGTGAATGGTGACTCTTCCTGCCTGTGGCTTCTCCTATGTTCAGCACTGGCCTAAGGGGGTAGCCTTCAGATGCACACAGGGTCCAGGATGCTGGGCAGGTGGAGGGCATACTCTAGGAGCCCATCTTCCTGCTGCTATCTGCCTCGGTTGCTGAGCAGCTGCTGGAGCATCTCTTGGGCTGGTGGGACGATTACATTCTTACAAAGGATGAAACAGAAACAAACAAAATGGAACGAAACCCAAGTTTTAGAAAATAATAAGACCTCCCAATTGCAAGTGTTACCAACTAGTTATAAAGTATTTTAAAACACCAGGAGGCCATTTGCTCATTTGGCAGATATTTGATGAGCCCAGGCTGGGTACCAAGCGCAGTTTCAGGCTCTTGTAGTTCAATGGTCTCTTCCCTAAGGGAACTTATATAACAGGCCTATGAGTGGCCAGTTTGTGACCTGTGACACGGACTTATAGGGTGTCTGAGCTGGTGGTAATGAGAAGAAACATTTATTAGGCACTTACTGTGTACCAGGTCCGATACTTAGCCTTGCTTGCGCCTTATGACAACCCTAGGGCCTAAGACCTGCAGCATTATCTATTTTCCGCAGATGAGAGATGGGATGCACACTGAGGCTGTGCACTTTGTCCAAGTCAGACAGATAGCAGGCACCGATTTGAGCAGATTTGAGCCAAGGCTCTGGAACTCCTTAGTCATTGCCACTATTGAGGACAGAGCCAAGTTCCTGGCTAAGCAGATAGAAGCAGATCAGTATGGACAAAAATATCCCATACTGGGGCCACAGAGAAGCAGTGACATGGCTGTGGCTGGTATCTGGTCACCACGTTGCCTGCCATCAAGCTGAAATGGGATACTCAAATGTCTCCAGTATCTATAGAGAACTTAAGAGTGCCAAGAGGGAAAGTGGTCCAGATAGCCCTAGGGGTGACCCAGGTGGCCATTTCAGCATCTCTGAGGCCACAGGCAGGGCCACCTCCTCACAGCACCTCTGAGCTACCTGTAAGTTGAGGGTCTGAGCAGGAGCAGGAGCTGCTGTGGCTCGGTACCCTCACTCCACCCTGGCCCCTGCTGTGGGGCAGGTGGGCTCATGGCTCCCTCAGCACTCACGGCTGTGCTTGTTTGTCCATAGATATCCTCAGGCTGGCCTTCTGGCTCTCGCCTCAAGTAAGTGTACCACAGAAGCATGGTGGGTGGTTTGATGGTGTGGGCATTGTGCATACTGTCTATGAGCCAGTGAAGTACACAGGATGGTGAGGCAAGATACCCCTCAAAACACACACACACACACACACACACACACACACGCACGCACGCACGCACGCACGCACGCACGCACGCACACACGCACGCACGCACGCACGCATACACACATACATGTGTATGCGCCAGCACAGAGATATTAATAATGGGACTGCTGCTGACACAAAACTTAATTCTTCAGACCTCCACTTCTCATATGATAAGCTGGAAACAACAAAACCAAACTCTAAAACCGTCCTGATCTGGGGGACCAAGACTCTCACAAGATACCCAAAAGTACTTGACAGAACCAGTGGTGACTTGTACAATTCCTGCGAGGTCTGCCTGCCTGTCATTTGTATCGATTACTACCAATTCAGTACTGTCTGAGAACAACCACCTCCCCACCCAAAGAACAGTGTACCCCCCTCCCCACCCCGCGATGGCTCCATGCCTCACTTTATAGCCTCTGTCATTCTGACAGCCATCTTCCCAGAAGGCATATATGGCAGCAAATACTTATTAAGCACCACTTGTTTGCAGGAAACTCCATGCACACTCAAAAAGGAATGGGCCGGACATGCTGGTTTACATCTATAGTTGCAACACAGGGTTGCAAATGCAGGGCCAGCCAGGGTTACAGGAAAGATCCTGCCTCAAAGACAAACAAATAACAAAAGTAACAGAAATAGAAATACTATGGTCCTGGGCACTTATTTGGAATCTGTATTTGTGAGAGTTGTGTCTCTGTCTTTGTCTTTCTCCCACTCTCTTTGTCTCTGTCTCTCTGTCTCTGTCTCTCTCTCTTTGTCTCTCTCTGTCCCTGTCTTTCTCTGTCTCTGTCTCTCTCCCCATGTGTGTATGGTGTAGCTCTTTTTGGATGCTTTAGTGTCCTGTGACTGATTCAGCTAAAAGTCCCCTCTTTTGCCCTTCTTCTCTGACCCCAGAGCTCCCACATCACCTGAAGTGTCCTGGAAGCTGCTACAGGAGGGGAAGGGCAGGTGTGAGGTGTGAAGGTGGGGTGCTGCAAGCTAGACCAGCATGGCTGACCTGCCAAGCCAGGTCCGCGTTGCCTGAGGCCTATTGGAAACTGGAGCTTGGCCGGAAGAAGGGAGCCCATGAATAATACAGCGGGCGGGAGGCTGTTAACTGGGTGACCTGGTTGTACCTGCGTGCTTCACAGCTTCCGTGGGAGCTACTATGCAGGGACCAGGGTGTCAGAGGCAAGGCAGGACAAGCACCCCCATTCCTAGTGTGTTCCCCTTTCAGGGGCCCTCTTCTCTGACACTGGCCTTGGAGCCCTCGTCACTTGTGCTTGTCTGTGTACTTGTCATCCCCAGGTTTGGCGAGAGACATCTCCCCTCACCTGCATTGCTAGGCTTGGGACCTAGCACTCCTGGCTGGGGCCTACCTTTTGGCCTCTCGTCCTCGAACTAGGCCTGTAAGGGATGGCACAACTCCAATGGCCTGCTTGGGAGAGGCAGCAGCTGCTTGGCTTTGGTGTCTTTGAGCAGGCGGTGTGTACCCAGCTTTATCTGCATGCCCATCTAAACAAAGGGGTTGTGTCAATCTGGAAGCCGGACTCCCAAGTTCAATCCTTGCTCGTCCGCTGTGAGTGACCGGGCAAGCTCACGGAGCACTCTGGTATGTTTTCTGGTCTGAAAAACTCTGAATGCCCAATTCCGAGAATTCTTGGGAGAATAAAATTATGTAGGTTATATACAATGCTTAGAAGAGCGCCCGCCACATGGAGAGCGTTGAACACACACTATTTTTTTATTTTTATTTTTTTATTACTGTGATATTGGGCTCTGAGGCATCACAGGTCTGCATGCTGCCTGGGGGCTGCTGAGTCATTTTTACCCATGAGAAAGGCTCCATGGATTGGAGAGGGGCTCGTCCTAAAGGGGGCGGCCCCTTCCTTTTGCCAGAGGGGAGGCAGGGCATGTCTCTGATTAGACTGTTGATGTTGGTGCCAAGCGAACCAGGACTTTTTCCAGTTTCTTAACTGATGTGTAGCATACAGAAAAGTGTGAGAATCATACACGTACAGTCTGAGCTCCTCAAACATGTACACTCGGAGCTCCACAAAGCAAACAGTTGCACACACACCCTAAAAACTGATCACCAGGGGCCCTTTCCCCACCCCCACCCCAAGCTCAGACCTATTCTGACTTCTAACACCACACTCATTTTGATTAAGTTTTTACAGTACTGGATTTGAACCCAGGGCCCCACTTAAGGCAAGCTCTCCCACATAGCTACAGCCCAACTTATCTTTAAGCTTAGCTAAATGGAGTCATGCAGTATGCTCGCTCTGATGTTCTAATGCGCTGCCTCGTTGGGGAGATTCTGCTTGTATGCGGTCAGCTCACTTCTGTTTCTCTGCAGTATGACTGCAACATAATTTGACCATTCTAGTGTGGCTGGCCAACAATTTGAAACTGAGCTATCACACACACAAAAACGGGATCATTGTGAACGTGTGTGTGTGCGCGCGCGCGCGCGCACGTGCCTGTGTGTACGTGTATCTCTTGGCATAGACACAAGCATGTGCAATTAATTATCTTAGTCTGTCACTGTACTTGAACAAATACAAACCCATGGCTTGACTCTGACAGCTCTCTTGACACTGACTTGATACGTGATAGTGTGACTTCCTAAGTTTTATTTCTCTTTAAGACTATTCTTTAATTTTGGCTATGTGCATTTCCGTGTAACTATTAGAAGCAGCTTTAACATTCCACAAAAGCCCTGCTGAGATTTTGATTGCAACTGCATCGAGGAAAATCGACATCTTTGCAATATTGAGTTTTCCAATCCATTAGCAAGATGCACCTCACCATTTATCCTTGTCTTAATACATTTCTTTCAGGAATGCATTTTGGAGCCTGTAGCATTTCTTACTTCTTTTATTAGATTTATTTCTATGTGTCTTTTGTTTTTAAGTACTGCTGTATGTGATATTTTCTCATATCCAATCACTTATTTGTCATAGAAGTATGAATGGTTAAAGAATATTGGCCTGTATCTTACAAACTTTGTTAAATTTCTTTATTAATTCTGAGAGTCCATCTGTAGACTTTAAATATAATTTAGGACATGCGACCATGTTTTCTGCAGAAATACTATTTTTATATGATGCTCTTGGAGACCTTTTTCATGTCTTATTGCAATAGCAGAGACTGAAAGCATAAGATTGGATTGCAGGGGCCAGGATTTGGTGGCGCACGCCTTTAATCCCAGCACTTGGGAGGCAGAGGCAGGTGAATCTCTGTGAGTTTAGGCCAGCTTGGTCTACAGAGCAAGCTTCAGGGAAGCCAGAGCTATTACACAGAGAAACCCTGTTTAAAAAAAAAAAAAAAAGAAAGAAAGAAAGAAAAGAAAAGAAAAAGAAAAGATTGGATTGCAGGATTGCAATGGTAGTGAGACTTATTTCACTTCTAGTGCCAAGGACAAAACTTTTACTGTTTGCTACTGTAGTGTTTGCTGTAGGATTTTTTTTTTGGTGCCATTTATAAAATTAAGATTTTTTTTCCTAAGTCCCTCTCTCCAGTTATGGTAAAATGCATATAACAAAATGTGCCACTTAGCTCCCAGAGAGATGACTCAGTAATGAAGAGCACTTGCTGCTCTTTCAGAGGACCTGGGTTTGGTTCCCAGCATCAGTTAGGAGGTCACAAGTGCCTATAACTCCAGCTGCAGCGGATCTGACACCCTCTGCTAGCTGCCGTGGGCCCTATACTTGTGTGCATATGCCCATACACAGACACACATACTTAAAATCATTGCTGCTTAGATTGTGTTTAAGCTTACAGCGTGGTGGTGAGTATGTCTGCAGAGTCGTGCCACCCTTGACCTTCAAAACTGACCCACGGTTTCTAAACAGAAACGCCATGCCTGTTACAAACTACCTCCCCATTCCTCCTTCCCTCTTCTGCTCCTGGTAGCATCTATTTTTTTTATGGCCATAAACTGGCTTATTCAGGGTGTCTTGTGTATTTGGCTTTCTTCCCTGAGTCATGTCTTCTAAGTTCCAAACACAATTCCTTCTTATGGCTGAATGAGATTCTTGGTGCATTTATACCATGTTCTGTTTACTATTCATGCACGGCTGGATGTTTAGATGGTCTCCAACCTCTGGAAATGCTGCTGTGAACACTGGTGTGTGCATACTATATGGGTCCCCACTCTCAGCTTACAGGTAGGGACAGAATTACAAATACTATGGCAATTCTGTTGCCTTTTGAGGTCCTGACATCTGTTTTCCATAGCAGCTATGCCCTTTTATGTCTCCTCCGGCAATATTCCTCAATGATCTTACCAACACTTACTCTTGGCTTTCGGATAGTAGCCACATCCCGCTGACACTGCCCTGTGGCTTTGGTTGGCATACCCTCAATGTGGGCCATGTTGTGCATCCCTTTGAGGGAATTGGCCATTTGTGCTTTCAGTCCAGCTTTAAACAGAGTCGTTTGTTGTTTTTGGGCTGTAGTCTCTTTCTGTATTCTGGCTCTTAATCTCTTATCAGATAGATGAGCTGATAACATTTCCCTATCTTGAGAGTCCCCTTTCCCTCTATGGAGAGACTCCTTTGATGCACAGAGGGTTTTTTTTTTTATTCTAATGAAGTCTAAATATCTTTCTTGCTCTATCATTTGGTGTCATAGCCAAGAAGTTGCTGCTATGTGCAGTGTCATGAGGATTTTCCATGTGTTCTTCTAGGAAGTATAGAGATTTGGTCTTTGCCATGGCTCTTCTTCCCTGGCAATGTGACATCTAGGGTTAACTAAAACCCCATCGACTGGGTACACCTGCAAGAGTTCTTTTCTTAACTAAATCATTTGAAGTGGAAGACTCACTTTTTAAATATTATTTTATTTTTGGGAAGACTCATTTTTAATCTCGATCTTTGGAGGTGGGAAGATACACCTTGAATCCAGATTTCTGAGGTGGAAGATCCATCTTTTGTCTGGGCTACACTTGCTGTGGCAGCCTCTGCAAAGGACAAGGAAGAAGGAAGCACGTGCTCTTTGCTCTGCTTGCTTTCGCTTTTGCTAGCAAGTTCATCCCTTCACTGGCGTTAGAGGCTGTTTTGAGATTCTGGCATATACTCAAGACCAGATGAGGCATCCAGCCTTATGGACTGAACAACTACTGGATTCTTGGGCGTTCTGTTGGTAGACAGCCATTGCTGGATTAGTTGTTCCACAGCCTGTACGTCTGTCTGTCTATCATCTATCTATGTATCTATCTACCTATCATCTATCTGTCTATCAATCATCTATCTTCATTCTGTCCCTCTTGAGAACCCTAATACAGTATAGAAGTACCCCCTCTTTGTTCTCTTTTGGGTTCGTTTTTGGCACCCAGGGTAAGGTAGGCGTTAGCCTGACTCTTCTGCACGCTGTCAGTCTTCCCAGCTCTGTCTGTCCTTTCCTCATTTCACTGTCTTGACACCTGTCATAAAACCAAAGTAAACAAACCAAACACACACACACACACACACACACACACACACACACACAAAACCCAACTGACTCTGCGTGATGGTTTGTTTTTGGACTACATTCTCTTCCTTCTCCTCATTCTTCTTTTTGGTTTTTGAGACAAGGTTTCTCTGGGTAACAGAGCCCTGGCTGTCCAGGACACACCCTGTAGACCAGGTTAGCCTCAAACTCGAAGAGATCTGCCTGCCTTGCCCTCCTGAGTGCTGGGATTAAGGCATGAATGCCCGTGCTCAGCCTGGACTACATTCTATTCCATTGGTCTGCATGTCTTTCCTTCTGGCAGTACCATATGTTTTTATTACTGTAGCTTTGTAGTCAGTTTTAAAGTGGGAAAGGATAAGTTCTCCAAACCGTGTTCTTTTTTTCTGGTTTTTTTTTTTTTTTTTTTTTTTTCCTAACTATTTGGGAGATGCTTTGAGACTTTGCATAAATACTTCTGGTGGATTTTTCAGTTTCTCTGAGTAGCACTACTGGAATTTTTCTTTGCAACTGGGTCTCACTGTGAAGCCAAGGCTGGCCTTGTGATCCTCCTGCCTCGGCCTCCTGTGTGTGGGGATTATAGGCATGGCCTATCATTTCCAGTCCCTACTGGGATATAGATGGCACCACATTCAATCTTTGGATTGTTTTAGGTGACACTGGCAGTATTCTGACATCACTGAGCTCTTGGGATGAGTGTGGGCTAGCTTTACACTTACTAATCTTCCCACCTTAGTTTTTTCCAGCAGGTGTTTTTCAGTCATTGGTGTCCATTTGTCCAAGTAATACTTTCATCCTTTTCAATGCTATCATAAATGGAATTGCTTCCCCTACTTCTTTTTCAGATTTCTTTCACTGTCTGTTTTAGATATTCAGCTAATTTTTAAATTTTATTTTACTTATTTTGGTTTTTCAAGACAGGGTTTCTCTGTGTAACCTTGGTTGTCCTGGACTCACTCTGTAGACCAGGCTGGCCTTGAACTCACAAAGATCTGTCTGCCTCTGCCTCCCGAGTACTGGGATTAAAGGCGTGTACCACCATGCCCAGCTTAATTCAGCTATTTTTTATGTGTTGTTTTGTATTCTGCACCTTCTATGAATTTGTTTATTCTTTAAAAAATTTATGTAATTTTAATTTATGTGCATTGGTATGAGGGTATCAGACTTTGGAGTTACAGACAGTTGTGAGCTGCTATGTGGGTACTGGGAATTGAACCCAGGTCCTTTGGAAGAGCAGGCAGTGCTCTTAACCACTGAGCCATCTCTCCAGCCCCAAATTTGTTTACTCTTTCTGGCAGACTTTCATAACCTCTTAGGCCTCGACTCTCAGCTCCTGTCATGTGTCACTTTACTCCTCTTCAACTTTGAATGAATTTCTTGTGTTTCTCTGTTGCCCAATTACATTACCTAGAGATTGTAAAAATTATTTATTTTGTATTTATGTGTATGTGTGCTTGCATATGTGCCTGTGAGGACCAACAGAAGTTAGAAGGTGTTGGGTCCCCCGGAGCTGGGATTACAGGTGGCCATGAAACCCTGATGCGAGTACTGAGAACCGAACTGGGGTCTTCTGCAAGAGCAAGTGCTCCTAAAACTGCAAGGAAAATGCTTGCAGAAACCTAGACCCCTTATTCAGATGTACTTGATGGATAGCTCGTTCTCTACGTGTGTGTGTGTGTGTGTGTGTGTGTGTGTGTGTGTGTGTGTGTGTGTGTGTGTGTGTGTGAGCGAGCTGGGACTGCCTCTGACATGAACTCTGGTGCGCAAGTTTTGATCACTCCCCCTTGGCAGAGTGACCTTGCAGGCACACAGAGGAAGGGGATGCAGGCAGGCCTGATGAGAACTGCTAGACTGTGGTCAGATGGTGGAGGAGGAGGTCCTCCCCTGTCAGAGGTCTAGGAGAGGGGAAGAGGGCAGAAGAGGGAGGGTGGGAACGGGAAGATACAAGTGAGGGAGTAATAATCGGGATGTAATATGAATAAATTATAATAAGTAGGAAGTTTTTAAAAATTAAAAAACAAGACAAAACAAAACTGAGCCGTCACTAAACACCCTGCCTCTCAACGGGACCTTTAGTGATTGTGTTGAGCGGAAGTGGCAATAGCAGGCCTCTTTACCTTGTTCCGCCTCTCAGAGGAAAACCTCTCAGCCCTTTACTCTTGAATACAACATTAGCTCGTGGTATTTTCTGTGTGTGACATCTTCTGTTTCTTTTGCTAAGAACTTTTTGTTTGTTTTGTCTTTGAGACAGGGTCTTACTATGTAACTCTGGCTGGTTTAGAACTCAGTATGTAGACCAGGATGGCCTCGAACTCACAGAAATTCACCTGCTTCTTCTTCCTGTGTGCTGGGATTAGAGTTGTGCACTGCCAGTCCTGGCTTGTATAGAATTCTATCAAGTGAACTACTGTGCATATTGACATGCTAATATAAAATTTCTTCTTTCCTCTGACAGTGTAGAGAATTATAATGTTGGACTTGTAGAAGTTAGCCTATCTTTAATTCCTGAAATAAGTGCACACACACACACACACACACACACACACACACATACACGATGTTCATACACAAAGACACATACATACACACAGACACATACCATGCATATACAATGCACATACATACAGACACACACACAATGCGTATTCACAAAGACACAGATACACACAAGCACACACGTACACACACACACACACACACACACACACCAACCACACTTTTCAGTCTGTCTCCACCACCCACTAGATCCAGCATTTTGGTCGGCTATACCCTGGATGACAATACAATTTGCCATGTTGGGTTTGATTTTATTTCCAGATGTGCTCCTGGACTTCCCTTTCTTGTGACCTGACTTTCCTGATACTGTTAGATCACAGTATCAAGTTCCACTGGTTTTTGATCCACTGGGAACTGTTCCTGTTTTTTCCTGTTTTACTGGGGACTCTGGAAGGGTTTGAGTGCTGTGTCCTTACCAGTTGAGTGGTTCAGAGGAGCCGCTGTGTGGGCTCTGACTTCTCCATGGGAAGACTATCATCTGTAGTTTCCAGTTCTTAGTGTCATATGGCTATTTGTGTTTTAGTGTTTTGTGTGTCAGTTTTAGTTAATTGTATTTTATGAGAACTTTATCATTTGCTATTTTTCAGGTCAGTTGGCAACAAAGATACCTAATTGTCCTCTTGCTGCACTTTATTTATTCGCTGTAAATATATGTATGTGTGCATGTGAGTGCGCATGCATGTGCGCATGCATAGGGTCTGTACATGCATGCCTCTATGTGGCTGAGGAGGTCAGAGGACAGCTTCTCTCCTACTTTGTAAATCCAGGATATCATCTCTCATTCATTGTTTTTCTCTCTTCCTTCCTTCCTTCCTTCTTTCTTATTTATTTTAAGTGTATGAGTTGTATGGGATGTATGTATGTATGTATGTATGTATGTATGTATGTGCACTCCGTGCATGCCTGGTGCTTGTAGAGGCCAGAAGAGGGTGTTTGATCCCCTGGGACTGCAGATATAAATGGTTGTGAGCCTCTATGTGGGTACTGGGGATCGAACCCAATACTCCTCACTGCTAAGACATTGCTCTAGCCCCATGTGTCATTATTTTTAAGGTAGATATTCCTTAAATAGAATGTAGTTGCTTTGAAATCCAGTCTATCTTTGTCTTTTGAGTATTTGTTCCATTTACATTTAAGATACTTGCAGAGGCGCATGCGCGCGTACACACACACATTCACACACACACACACACACACACACACACACACACACACACACACACACACACACGCCAGGTATTCTCAACTATCTCAGAAGTTGCTTTCTGTCTTCATCTTCATCTTCTTCTTCATCTTCTTCTTCTTCTTCTTCTTCTTCTTCTTCTTCTTCTTCTTTTCTCTCTCTCTCTCTCTCTCTCTCTCTCTCTCTCTCTCTCTCCCTTCTTTGCTTTCTTTCTTTGTATATGTGTGTGAGAACTTACATGCTGTGACTCAAGGTTAGAGGTCAGAGGACAACTTGCAAGAGTCAGTTCTCTCGGGCCGGGCATGGTGGTGCACGCCTTTAATCTCAGCACTCAGGAGGCAGAGGCAGGCGGATCGTTGTGAGTTCGAGGCCAGCCTGGTCTACAAAGTCCAGGACAGCAAAGGCTACACAGAGAAACCCTGTCTTGAAAAACCAAAAAAAAAAAAAAAGAGTCAGTTCAAGGTCACATTGTCAGGCTCACCAGCAAGCACCTTTACTTGCTGAGCCATCTCATTGGCCCCATCTTCCCATTTTTATTACATCATTATTTTCCTTCGGGGTTTAAAAGCATTCTTTGGTTTTTTTTTGTTTTGTTTTGTTTTTAGTGTTCCCCGCCCCCTCTCTTTTTTTCTTACTTGCTTTTTATGGTTTCTTTTCTTTTTTCTTTTGAGACAGGGTCTCTCTATGTAGCCCTGGCTGTCCTGGAGCTTACTATGTAGACCTGTCTGGCCTTGAACTCATAGAGATCCACCTGCCTCTGCTTTCGAAGTGCTGAGATTTAAGATGCGAGTCACCATGTGTGGATCTTAATTATTTTTATTAATTAATTTTTATTTATTATTTTTAAAAATAAAAAGCCACAGGTTTAATCTTTCATTCTCATCTCCTTTTGTTTTTCTTGATCGTCCCCCTCCGTCCCCCTGCACTATAACCGTCCTCTGCTTTCATGTCACACATACTGTCACTCTTCCTCCCATAAGCACCCTTACCCCTCATAGTTCTCTCTCTAGTTTTGTCATCTATACCCACAACTACACAAGTGTACACATAGAAAAGTTAAAACCCAGGATCTGCACGTGAGAGAGAACATACACTGTTTATCTTTCTGGGGCTAGATTAATTCACTTAATATAATATATTTTCTAATTAAATCCATGTTCTCAAAAATGTTGTGATTTTTTTTAATGACTGATTCCATGTGTATGCAGTACATTTTCTTTATCCCTCTGTGTTTTGATGGACAACTGTGCTGGTTCCATTTTTTTCCCCCTGTTGTTGAATGGTGGACAAACATGATTGTGCAAATGTCTCTGTGGGGGGAATCTATCTATCTATCTATCATCTATCTCTGTGTGTATGTGTGTGTGTGTGTGTGTGTGTGTGTGTGTGTGCGTGCATGCAGGTTTAGGTACCCAAAGAGGCTAAAAGTGAATGTTAGGTCCTTGGGAGCTGGAGTTATGGCATAGGTGTGAGCCGCCTTATGTGGGTACTGGGAACTGAACTCAAGACCTCTAAGAGACCAGTAAGCAGTCGTGACCTTTGAGCCATCTCACCGGCCCCTCATGTTTTCTTTGCAATAAAAACTTCATTGTCAGAAGCTCCTCTTCTCCCTGTGGATCTGCTGTTGGACGTGGTTGTTTCAGCTCGAGTGTCCTCCATAGCCTTTTCTTTTGACTTATTCTTTTCTTTCTTTGAGACTTAGGTCACCATGTCCCATGTAACCCTTAAGCCATTTTTAAAAGTTGAGACTTCAACCTGGGCATTTCTGTTTCTGCTTCATTCTGGCTATTTCCCATTCGCCTATTTTCAACTCCCTTATCTTCTCTTTGGCTGTTTCTAATTCATAGTCCAGTCTATTTATTCAGACCTTGACTTTAAATTATTATATTATTCTTTTTTGCATTTTTTTTTGAGACTGGCTTGTAGATGAGGCTGGCCTTGAACTCACAAAGAGATATCCACCTGTCTCTGCCTCTGGAGTACTGGGATTAAAGGCGTGCACCCCGCTGCCTGGCTTTCAGCTTTGGACTTTATTGTGTAATTTTTAATTCTTTGGTAAGCCTATCCATATGTTTTGTCACTTATTTTTGCAGATATACTGTCACAATAATTTTTTAAGCTCATGTTTTTTTTAAACTCTACTTTCTGTAACTTACTCTGTGTGACAGTTTGGAGCACCAGGGGCTGTACATGTTTCCAGAGAGGACCTATGGTATCACCTGCAAGACAGTAGCCTAACTGACTCAAGGCTGGTCCAGGTCTTTAGTGCTGGAGCCATGCCCTACAAGCAACATTCTAGGGTCACCCAGTAGCAAGCTCGGAGTTCGAGCTATCGCCAGTCTCCCTGGTGTTCTTATACTCCAGTTTCCATCTCTTAAGTGAGGGGAGTCGGCTAGATCTCCATTCTGAAACTCAGCTACTTTCTGTTTGTTCCCCAGAGTCTATGGCTTAGGACATGGCAGACACCTCAAGGGGAAAGCTGACGCGAGGGTTGAGTCGCTTCTTCTTGTCACCTCCTATCCCTCAGGGTTCTGTGGCTGCCTCATTAGGTCCAAGCTCAGATTGATTCCCCAGGCTCAGGTGGCCAAGACTGTGCTGGCCCCCTTAATTCGCAGTCTTTCTAAGGCACTGAGTTGGAGAAGAGGCTCTCGGGGAGGGCTCGCCTTCCTCTCTGCATCTGTGCCCTCCTGCCCCATACCTCACTGCCCCAGTAACACACCAGACATCTGTGAAGAATTTTAAGAAATCTCTGTTTTCTTTTTTTTAAAATTTTATTAATTTATTCAGATTACAACTCAATTGTTAGACATCTCTGTTTTCTATTCTCATGAAGAACATCAATCTGTCCAAACTATTGAACAGTAGCCTGAAGCAGGACCTAGCTGGGGTTTACATCCCAGTCTGGTTATTGCTGGAGTAACCTTGTGTGTGTGCATGGCCTCTCCTCTCCTAGTCTTGGCCTCCTAGTCTGTGGATAGCCAGACTCCTATCCTCCTTATCAGGCGCTCATGGGAAGTAACAATAAAAGAATGCTGGTCACACTGGGTATGCATTCAAGAAAGAACAGTTGCCACCGCTGTTATTATTTCCACCATCCCTACCATCATCTTTACCACCACCAAGCATCATCACCAACGTCATTACTTCCGTCACCACAGTCATCATTACCACCACCATCATCACTACTACCACCACCACCCACCACATCATCATCACCAGCACCACCACCATCATCACTACCACCACCACATCATCATCATCATCACCACCATCCACCACATCATCATCATCACCACCACCACCACCACCACCATCACCACCACCACCACCATCACCACCACCACCACCCACCACATCATCACCACCACCACCCACCACATCATCATCATCATCACCACTCCCCCCACCATTACCATCCTCACCAACACCACCACCATTATCATCACCACTGTCACCACTACCACCATCATCATCACTGCCAGCATCATCACCATTGTTATCACTATCATTATCACTGTGTTTGTCTTTCTGATTGTTGAATTAATAAGCCTCTGTCAGGGTCTTGGGGAGTCTGTGAGGGAGCTTGTGAGGCCATGGGCTAGTGTTTTTCTATCTTCTCCCCTTGCCCAGGAGACACCCTTACCTGTCTCACACCCACTCCCACTATTCTCTTTATCTCTTCCTTCTCTGAGGTAGTCCTAGGGCTGTTTTTGTTTCCTGGGTGCGTGGCAGATGATGTAGTTATCTCAAACTTGAAGAGGGAACTCTGGATTCTTCTTGCTTCACCTCTTGCCTGTCACTAATGGCTACACCCTTCCCAAGCAGGGCCACCAAAGGAATGGCTCTATGACAGCTCCCAAGCCACTTAATATGGACATACAAACATATTTCCCTACAGAGAGTCTCTAGTTCCTACAGGGAAGGGGAGAGCTGTTCACATTAAAACCATTCTGTAAGGCTTGCATAGCTTTGAGCTTTCCTAATTGCTTCCTCAATATTTTCTGAACACTTTGGAACATGCAGAAAGGCTGGCCGACTAGCTGGTCATGGTAGCACACACTTGTAATCCCAGCACTCAGGGAAGCAGAGGCGGGTGGATCTCTGTGAGTTTGAGGCCAGCCTGGTCTTCAAAGCATGTCCAGGGCAGCCAAGGCTACACAGAGAAACCCTGTCTTGAAAAGAAGAAGAAAAAAAAAAAAAAAAAAAAAAAGGAAAGGAAAGGAGGTGGGTAGACTTGTACAGTGAGTCCCCTGAGCCACCTCCAGGCCTTGCAGCTCAGGAGTCTCTCATTTCCTCTAATATGTCTCATCTCTCTGAGGTCCAGACAGCCACTGTCTGTGACATAGTGAGAGTTTACATCATACTTTTTGTTTTGTTTTGTTTGAGACAGAGTTTCTCTGTGTAGCCTTAGCTGTTCTGGACTCACTTAGTAGACCAGGATGGCCTCAAACTCATGAAGATTCCCTGCCTCTGCCTCCCGAGTGCTAGGCTTACAGGAGTGCTCCCCCATGGCTGACTTTGCATCACTTCTAAATACAGTGAACTATGTGTCATTGGATTTCATCTCACCTAGTTTGAAAATCAAAGTGGGCACCTGGGACTTAATCCAGACACATGAATAGCTCTTTAAGGGACAGCAAACATAGACGTTCCCCACTGTGATGGGACCAACCAGAATGGTTGTACCTGAAACACCTGAAGTGCCACTAGGGGTGAAAGTCACTCCAACTCACCAGGCCACAGGATGCTAGTCCTGACATCGGCCAAGCCTCCACTCATCTGCTCGTGACTGGGACTCAGGGCGAGTTTATTGAATGAGTGAGTGTCTTGCTCCAAGAGGTGGGAGCTAATGGTGTGGAGATCGGAAGTCCATAAGAGAGAAAGAGAGAAAAAAAAAAAAAAGCACCTAGAAGGCAGAGTGGGATCTATTAGGAAAAGAGATTTGTCATTTTTTGGGGGGAGGGGTCTCTTTTGAGATACTATTTTATTGTTCAAATTTATTAATTGATTATATGTGCTGCATGTCCTTCCTTATGTGGGTGTGTGCACATTGCATGTGGAGGCTAGACATCAGTGCTGGATATCTCCCTCAATTATCCTTTTTTCTGTGTATGTACATGTGATGTGATGTGTGTGTGTGTGTGTGTGTGTGTGTGTGTGTGTGATATGCAAGTGCACGGATGTGCTGAGTATGCATAGCATTCCTAGAGGTCATAGGGGGCCATTAGTGCCCACATCTATCACCTTCTCCTTATTCCTTTGAGGCAATGCCTCTCCCTGTACCTGAAACTTCTGTTTTATGAGTAGGCTATCAGCCAGCCTGCCCCAGAAATCCACCTGTCCCTGTCCCTGACTATTACCGGGGTGACAGGTGTATTTAGACTATGCCTTCTTGTCACATGGGTGCTAGGATTCCAACTCAGGTCCTCAAGCTACTCAAGAAGTTCTCTGCCCACAAAGACACCTTTCTAGCCAGCTCTCCCCAACTTACGTCTTGGGACATAATCTCTATGACAGACGCTGGGATTTGAACTTGGCTCCTCATCCTTGTGCGGGAGGCACTTTGCCAACTGAGCAATCTCCTCAATCCTTAAATTTATCTTTGAATAGTGAGTGGGGCACATGTAAAATTCAGAAGTCCCCAAAAGAAATCTAGAGAGACGCCAAACCCTGCCTCAAGTCCTTTCCACTAGCATGCATCTGTATGCAAATGTGCACATGCATGTGCGTGTGCACACACACACATACACACAAATGACAACAATGATGATAATATTGATGATCTTGATGACAATGATGTTTAGCTATGGCAACTGATGATGGTGGTGGTGATGATGATGATGATGACAATCACAGTAATGGTGATGGCATTGATGACCACAATGATGATGGTGGTGATGGCGATGATAATGACAAAGATGGTGGTGATGATCATACTGACAACAGTGATGATGGAGAATGGCAGTAGGAAAGTTCACAATGATAGTGACAATGATATGTGACAATAATGATAACAAGAGTGATGACGTGGAGATGATGATGCTGACAATGATGATGACAAAAATAATGACAGTGTTTGCGATGATGGTGACAAGGGTCCTACTTCTAGAGTTCCATGTGAGCTTGATCATGTGAGGCTGTGTGCAGGACAGGACACACACTGCCCTCATCTATTTCAGAGACAAGGGAAACTGAGGTACAGAACAATACAGCTGCCCACTCAGGCTTATACAGCTGGTGGCAAATAGGACTCACGCCCTGTGAATCTGGCTGTTTATCTCAGCCTCCTGATCTTTTGTTCTCTGTTGTTCATGGTACTGTTTCCTTCCAGAAGTTTCCCCAAGGCATTTGTAATGAACTTAAAGAATACCGGGCTCACTGGGGTGGGGCCAAACACCCCCCCCCCCACCCGTCCTAAGAGACATTCAAAGTGATGATCTCCAAGGCTCTCCACTGACAATTCCATTTACTCCTGTGGTCTCGGCTTTTCCCTACACGTGGGTCATCCTTTCTCCTCTCTGTAAGACTCTCTGGGTCCTTATTCACTCCTGCTGACCCCCAGACAAGAGCCCTTCCTATGAGAAAAAGGCGGCCTGCTCACCTTCCCTCCTCACAGGCGCCTGCGGTGAGCACAGAGTGGGCGCTGGGCACCACTTAGCTACACAGCAGGTCTATCCATCCACGAACAGTCCTATCGTGTTCCTGACTGGTCCCCTGCCCTGCTGCCTCTTCATGTTTGTCTCTCCCTACCTCCATTCTCCCCACAAGCTCTGCTCAAGGAGCACCTTTACGCCTGGGGAGGTGGGTGGGGGCACGTGGGAAAAGCCAAGTAAAATTCCTCACTGGGAACAAACCTCATTTTCCAGAAAGTCTTGACAAAATGAGGCATTAAATTACAATATTTTGGAGAGCGTCGTAATTCTATTGCAGACAGCCCTTCATCACGGCATCTGAAAGCTGAGAAAATACAAAACTCATTAGATTAAAATAAACCACCTACTGCTCAGGAGAAAAGCTTATTTATCAATATCAATTTACTTATGATTACTCTGGCCTGCAATTTGTTATTTTTAAGAATTATGATTTGTGTACTGCTTATACACATGTGAAAAAAATTTTTAAATTGAGTATTAAAAAAAAAAGATATCCTTGTCCTTAGCAAAGGTTAGAATGTGGTTTCAGGGTGGCAGGGAGAAAGTCATAAATAGAAAGAGACAGGAGGCAGAACACGATGAGGTTTGTATAAGGAGCTGTGTGGTGCTGATGTGACCCCCTCCTGGGTCTCCGACCATATCTTGCATACCTCTAGGGCCAGGCACCTCAGTATTAACCCAGGAGCATACTTCATCCTTTGGATACCTGGGGTAATTAAGATGACTTTTCTCTTAATGAACCACAAGTTGCATCTATCTATCTATCTATCTATCTATCTATCTATCTATCTATCTATCTACCTATCTATCTATCTATCTAGTTTTTTGAGACAGGGTCTATCTATCTATTTATTATTTTTGAGACAGGGTTTCTCCATGTAGCCTTGGCTGTCCTAGACTCATTTGGTAGACCAGGCTGGCCTCAAATTCACAGCAATCTACTTGCCTCTGCCTCCCCGAGTGCTGGGACTACAGGTGTGCACCACCACGCCCGGCTAGGTTGCTTTTAAAGACTGACCACCTTCACAGAACTGGCATGCTCTGCCCACACTGGCTGATCCCCAGGTTCAAATCCATCCTGGCAGGTTTCAGTCTCTGCATCTGTGAAATGGGCATGAACAAAAAAGTAGTAGCATGAGAAGTGCTTGTGTTATACACGTGTCCTGCTTATGTTTTACATTTTTATTGCCATAGAATACACATAGCATAAACTTGACCGTTTTGGTCGTTTTATGTGCCACCGGACAGCAACAGCATGGCTATCTACCATCTGGAATTTCCTGTCATGTGAAACTGAAATTGTGCCCCATTCTGCTCTCCCCAGCACCCAGTACCATCCTTAAACTTTCTATGAACTTGATTGGGCCAAGTAGCTCCTATGAAAGGGTCATAAGGTCAGATGTCCTGCTGTGTCTGCCTCATTCCCCTAAGCCTAATGTCTTGACTGTCTCCCTGTTTTAGTGCAGGCCAGTTTCCTACCCTTTCGATCAGTGGTCCTCGACCTTCCTAATGCTGTGACCTTTTAATACAGTTCTTCATGTTGTGGTGACCCCCCCCCCACACTCTAAAATTATTTCCTTGCTACTTCATAACTGTAATTTTGCTACTTTAGGGACCATAATGTAAATATCTGATGTGCAGGAAGGGTATTTGGTATGAGACTTTGGAGGTTCGGACCCACAAGTTGAGAACCACTGCTTTAGATAAAAAAAAATTAGTGTGTGTGCATATCATGCGTGTGCGTGTGTGTGTGTGTGTGTGTGTGTGTGTGTGTGCATGATATGTGTGTGTGTGAGTGTACCACAACACATGTGTGGAGGTCAGAGGACAGCTTTGTGGAGTTGATTCTCTCCTTCTACCTTTACGTAGGCTCTGGGGATGGAACTCGGGTCACCAGGCTTGTGCAGTTAAGTACCCTTCCTGGCTGAGCCATCTACTTGGCCCAGATTTGCCTGCCTTTAAGGATGAAGATTCTCCCAACGTATGTATGCATGTGCTGCATTTTGCTTATCTATTTGGTCACGAGCAGTGGGTATTTTGTGGGTCCAACCTTTTGACCACTGAGATAATACTGTTCTGAAAATGGCTGTGCCTGGAGAGCAGAGCTGGACATGTACGATGAGGGCAGTGGTGCTCCAAGGAGGGGAGCAGCCTAGCCCAGGACACTGCTGACTGGCATGGGAGGTGTCAGCAAAGTGCCAGGCCTGGCCAGACTCTGCAGCCTGCTAACCTTGGCTGATCCAGGGGAGAGGAGGAAGCTGAACTTGACTGGACTGTTCTTGCCCTTGATGATGATGCTCAGGAGTCTCAGGTGTCTTTCTAGAACAGGCATAAGGAACAATAGACACGTGGTGTCCTGGCTAAAGGAGTGTAGCTTAGGCTGTGGTCTTCAACCTGCGGGTCACGACCTCCAGGGTCCAAATGACCTTTTCACAGTGGTCACATAGCAGATATCCTGCACAGCTGATATTTAAATTTCAATGCGTAACAGTAGCTAAACCAAAGTTATTAAGTAGCAATGAAATAATTTTAGAGTTGGTGGGGGGTGTACCACGAGATGAGGAACAGTATCAGAGGGCTGCAGCATCAGGAAGGAAGGTTGAAAACCACTGCCTTAAAGTGTATTTGACAGTAGTTAGATCATACAGCTCCTAAGTCCCAACGCCTAATGTGTGTGGATTTGGGAGTGAGAATCAACCACTGCTTTCTTTGTCAAAATGAAATGTTATAAAACAATCTATGGGACTGTCATTAGAGCACCGGTTCAGTTAGATTGTCCCCTGTGCTGGCTAGTTTTATGTCAACTTGACACAAGCTAGCATTATCTGAAAGGAGGGAACCTCAGTTGAAAAAATGCCTCCTTAAGATCCAGCTGTAGGCAAGCCTGTAGGGCATTTTCTTAATTAATGATTGATGGGTGAGGGCCCAGCCTGTTGTGGGTGATGCCCAACGATCTGAAAGTATAAGCCAAATAAACCCTTTCCTTCCCAAGTTGCTTTGGTCATGGTGTCTTGTCACAGTAATAGTGGCCCTCACTAACACACCTCCTCACACTGAGATATCCCTCAGCTACTGAAAGCATGAGGTAGGTGCCCTCCAGGGAAATTGCACCTATAGTCTCAGCTATTGGGAAGGCTAAGGTAGGAGGACCAATAGAATACTGGAATTCAAAGTCAGCCTGAACATCAAGTCAATGCCCTTTCTCTATATCATCCATCTATCTATCCATCCATCCATCCACTCTTCCACCCACCCATCCATCCATCCACCCACTCTTCCATCCACCCACTCTTCTATCTATCCATCCACCCACTCTTCCATCTATCCATTCACCCATCCACCCACACATTTATCCATCCATCTGTCCATCCACCTACCCACTCATCCACCCACCCACCCACCCACTCATCCATCCACTCACTCATCCATCCATCTATCTATCCATCCACCCACTCACTCATCCATCCATCCACCCATCCACCCAGTCTTCCATCCATTCAACCATCTGTCCTGGAGTAGAATGTGAACACTATATGATTTTACTTATTTGTTTCTTTTGATCGAGTGTGTATGTGTGCATGTGTGTAATATTTAACACCAGAGGTCAACTTCAAGTGCCATTCCTCAGATTTTGTCCACTTTGGTTTTTACGTTTGTTTGTTTTTGAGACAGGATCTCTCATTGGCCCAGAGTTCACTAATTAGTCTAGCTGGCTGGACAGTGATCCTCAGGGACCCTTGTGTGTCTTCCTTGTCAGTGATGAGATTGCAAGTGCATGTCACTATGCCTGGCTTTTTGAAAAGAAATGTGGTTCTGGGAGTTGAATTCAGGTCCTTGTGCTTGCCTGGAAAGTGCTTTACTGACTAAGCCATCTCCATAGGCCCTAAGTGTTTAAAACTGTTTTTGTTGTGTGTGTGCCATGGCATGCATGTGGAGTTCAAAGGACAACCCGTGGGAGTAGGTTCTCTGTTTCCACCACAGCATCTGGGGGTTGAATTCAGGTTGTCCAGTGTTTTTATGCTGTGAGCTCATAGGCCTCCTCTTTATTTTGTTAAGAGAGGGAGAAGGTGTCTGCCATGTCCTTCTCAGGCAATATTTAAGGGAGCCCTGGGGCAAGAGAGGTAGGACTTTGCTAGTAGGGGCACTGGCTTTCTGCTCTGTTCCTTTTTTTCCCTCCCTTATTCACCATGACTATACACTGCTTGTAAGAAGGATGCCCAGTGAGTTTTGACAAAGGTGGAGGGCTCAAAGCTTTGATTGGAAGATGCTCGACCACTGTTAACACCGTCTCCTGGGGTCTTAGGTCATACCCCTCCACCTCTGCTGTCTCCCCAGCTTCTCCAATGTCTCTTGATGAGAGTTTTGGGAAAGGTGCAAGGTCAGAATGGCCCTAGGGTGGCTGTGTCCTACCTTTTTGTCCGATTGGCCTAGACACTGTTGGCTTTGAAGTGTGGTCATCAGTGACAAGTAGTGGCTTGTCCATGAGTGGGCTAATAGTGTCATCAGCAGGCACCGAGGATGCACAAGCTTCTTGGTGTGTGGTGACGTGACTAACCCCTGCATTGTGTTTGATTTCGGCAGCATGTTGCCATTCAAAGTTGAGTGCATTTGATTTTATGGGAATTCATAACAGTTCCAACTAAATCGTGGCACCCTGCTGTGAAAATCTCTCCCTCCTGGGAAAGCAAACGCTCACTGCTCAGCCGTCCCCCTCTGCCCTTTCCCTCTCCCTGTTCTGCTGGCCTTTCCCCTTGCTTGCCGGGGTAAAGGGATACTGCCTTTAGACAAAAAGTGGTCCTTCACTTTGGGGGGGGGGGATAGGAGCTGCAGGTGATGGTTACCCTGTCTGGGAATAAAGTCTGTTTCCCAAAAGATGGGGGCTTGGTCAGTTGCTATCTCAGAGAGCAGCAGCTAGTCTGGGGAGCCAGGCTGCAGTGGACTTCCTCTGGTATTTTGAGGGGTAGGTAGGTGTGTGGAAAGATCCCTTCAGGTTGGCAAGCAATGTGGCATTCTCCAGCCTGGACAATGGAGTGAGACAGGATAAGGGAGGCTGTGAGGTCCAGCTGGGGCCCCCACCTGGGCAAGAAACATTTTGTGGCACTCTCCTTGACAGACACAGAGCGCAAAGTATGTATATGTGTGGATACATGTGTGTGCACACAAGCATGTATGTTGATGGGCATGTGCATCGATGTCTGTGTGCGTATGTATATATATAGTATATGAACAACACCTGGACATATGTTATTCCTCTGTTAGTCTTCAGCAGGGACCATGCTAAGCTGCAGACCTGGGCCTTGTCTCTAAGGCCTAGTGTTAGCTGTCCTGTATTTATGGATGCCCCACTGTTGGAGTGTGGCATGTCCTCCTGACCACCTTACCCTAAAGCAGAAAGGCAATATGGCTGGGCTTACTGTAGGTAGAGAGGCACAGACTGTTGTGACTCCCTCAGTAGTTTAATTTTTTTTTTTTTTTTGCCACTATGACAAGCACTAGACTGAAACAGCTTAGAAGAGGAAGGGCTAATTTTGGATCAGGTCCTCAGAGGATTTGGCCCATGGCTACTTAGCCCCATGTGCCTGGCAGAATATTCTGGCAGCAGGATGGAGCCTGTTCTTCCTTTCTTAGTGGCAAGAAGGAGAGAAAAAAGATACAGGAAAAGTATAGGTTGAGATATAGCCCTCAGGGGAGACAATACCCTCCCACCCTACACCCAGGACCTTCTTCTGCCAGCTAGGCCCTGCCTCCTCCTTTTCTAAGCACCCTCCAATAATGCCACCATTTTAGGAGTCCACAGAAGGATGTATCCATGGATCATGTCACAGTTGGTCATGCTGGAGACTTCTCCCCACATCTCCATCCTGGGCTCTGGGCCCCAGGCAGCTACTTGCTGAGCACTGTAACCTTTCTTACCTCACGTCTCTACCTTCCCGGTGCTTGGGGCAGTGTTGCGGTGCTCACTTTTTCCTGGCAGAGGCATGGCATCTCTGGGAGGAAGTCCTTTCTGCTTTTGCTGGGATAAGGCCCAGTGGGTGCCAGATGTCACTCCTGTGCCCTGCCAGGCACCCGGAATTAGCTCCTACCCCCGCCCCTAGTTTTTTCCACTCCAGGCAGCTTCCAACCCACCCTTGTGTGCACATGCATCTTCCACTCATCAGCTGAGGTGCTATTTCAGAACCCAAGCCACTCTGGGCAGTGTTCAAGGTGTCCTTGGTGGCTCTGTGACTTCCCTGCCCTCATCTCCTCCATTGTTCTCCATGTGTGCTCTAGTCAGCCATGCTAGCCTTTCCTGCCCCGCCACCATGCTAGGCACATTCCTGCCCCAGGACCTTTGCACAAGCTGTTGCCCGAA
The DNA here is from genome assembly GCF_903995435.1 of Acomys russatus. Classification (NCBI taxonomy): domain Eukaryota; kingdom Metazoa; phylum Chordata; class Mammalia; order Rodentia; family Muridae; genus Acomys; species Acomys russatus. The sequence continues at coordinate 38,377,916 of NC_067147.1, read as the reverse complement.
CTCTTTCCCTTCAGATGTCCACATGGCAATTCTCCTACCTTCTCATGCACTCACGTGTCAGTGACCCTCAGAGTGTTGCCTCTGCTTTCCTCTCCTCTCCTTCTCCCTGCTCCTAGCACAGTCCCCTCCCCCACAACTCTGATTGAGCTGATCCCTCCCCTGGAGCACCAGCTTCCCCGGGCAGGGTTTGGGCCTTGTTCTTTCCTGCATCCTGAGTCTGGCACAATGCCTAGTGTGTAGTAGGTCTCTTCAGGACAGACATGCACAGTGTCCCCTCTGCCAGCCCTCTTCTTGGTCTCCCTGCTGGGCTAACCTTTGGGATGTTGGGATCAAAGTCTGATACACTGGCCTGTCTGGTGGATGCAGAATCTTGCCTACAACCCTCCTCTTCACCCAAAACATGTCTGAGCTCATGACATCTAAGGTCTGAGACTAGGAGTGGCTGGAAGTGGCCTTCAGAATGGGGTTTGACTCCAGACCTTACCACTTACTAGCTGTGTGACCTTAGGCAACTTATTTAACCTTTCTGAACCCCAGCACGTAGAAGGCCTGGTATGCCACACACACAAGCATTAGCATCATGGATGTTAGGCATCTGCATAGCTCTCTTGGGTACCTTGGGATCCTCTATGTTGGTGGCCCTAGGCAATATGTACCACTTATTTGACACCTGGCATATGTCTACAGCTATGTTCTGTCCCCTGTTCACACATAGAACTTGGTACAAGGTTGGTGCGAGGACTGGTGGCCAGAATGTTTTAGGGCCTGGCTATATGTCTCCTTGGCAGTAGGGATATTTGAGAAGTTTCTAGAAGGTTTCATGGAAGGATTGTTAAGCCAGATACCTGAGAAATTTGGGGGTACCACCTGCCTGTGACTCTGCATGTATGTTTCTGGCAACTTGTAGGCCTAGGCAAGAATCCTGGTGTGAAGTGTGTCTCTTTTCTGGTCTGGGGTGGAGAAGTGAGGGGTACACTGACCACATCTCTTGGGTGGGAATTTATAGCCTGTGATGGAGGAAGGCACCAGGCCAGGCTGGGTAAAAAGAGGGAGGGCCAGGAGACTGGGGAGCAGCTGTTGTTCAGAGCACTGCAAGGTTAGGCTTTCCCATGGGGGTCCCTGCCACTCATTGCAGGTGACAAAGGCAGTAGCCATCAAAACAGCCATCCTTGAGCCAGACCACTGCCTCTGCACACTGTGGCCTCGATGATCTTGGGACATCTCATCTGTAAAATCTACAGAGCCAAAAAAGAATGGATTCTGGGGCTTCAGGGACAACCGAGGACCAGTATGGACCAGTTGCAGCCAGGCTACTTGCCTTCACCCTTTGGAAGCTGTGAGGTTAGGGTGTGGACCATCATCTTACACTAGAGATAGAGACTGAGAGTGGAAGCCTTCAGAGTATGGGCTGTGCTTGGTCTCCTCTGACTGACAGCTGAGGCACTGAGCCAGTCTGATGGCATGAGAAGAGAAAGAAATGGACAGACATCTTGAAAGGAATGTTGAAGCCCTTGACACGGCAATGACCTTGAGCTGACCCTGTGGGATGGGTCATGCGTCATGCAGGCCTGTGAACTGTGTCAGGTACTCTCACTGGGCACGAACTCTTCCTTGCTGATCACAGGCGCTCCTGCAGGGAGGGGCCACCTTCTTCTGTGTAAGGAAACCAGTTTGGGGGGGTTGTAAAGCATCCTTGTAAACTCAGCCCTCTGGAGGTAGAGGTAGGTTTGTGGGCATCACGGTCAACCTTGGCTATAGAGCAAGACTATCTTAAAAGAACAAAACAAAACAGGGCTGGGAAGATAGTCCAGAATGTGTAGAGTGAGGAGCTAGACTCCCATCCCTGGCATCCATGTAGCAGCGGGGTGTGGCAGCATGTATCTGCAATCCCTGTGTTGGAGGCACAGTGGGGAAAGACAGGCAGATTCTGGGGGGGCATGCTCACCCAACATGGGCTCCAGGCTCAGCGAGAGACCCTGTCTCAAACAATAAAGTGGAGAACAACTGAAGAAGACACCAGTTGTTGGATTCTGGCTTCCACATGCACAGGCTTGTGTGAGCACACTTATACAACCCCTTACACAGACGCACAGACACAGGCACAGACACACACACACACACACAGAAACAATACAGGTAAGGAAGGGAGTCACAGAGTGACATACTAGCCTGACTCTTCACTCGAGGGTTAATTCTTCTAGTCACAATTTTATCATCTGTAAAATGGAGACAAGCATAATTTCTTGTTGAGCTATTTAGCAAGACCGAGTAAAGACCAAGTAAAAAGCCCTGGCTGGTATAATCTTCTAAGTACTGTTCCTTCTCTTCCTTCCTTTTTGCGTGCGCCACAAACTTCCCGTGGCTCCCAGCAGCATGGCGTGAATTCCCCAGCTATTTCTGGGTGATGTTTCTAACAGATGTTTAATTCTCCTAACATCTGCTTTGGTAAGGCAGATTCTTGTTCTTCCTAAAGGCAGTCACTCACCAAGAGGCATCAGATCGTCACTCAATTGCTCTGTGCCTCGGTTTCTCCAATTGTAAATCAGGGATAATGTACATGATGCTGGCTGGCTTCTTTTTCAGGACCCGATAGGATAATTTGAGATAACAGATGGAAAGTGCTCTGAATGTTTAGAGAAAGGCATCGTGCGTGCTCAACCTCACCAGTAGTTAGGGAAATGCAAATGAAAGTGAGGATGAAAACATGCCGTTTTTTACGTGTCCGGTTGGCAGCCATTTAAAAAGAGGGACCACTTGCAGGTGGGCCCCTGGACCCTGCTGCACACTGCAGGGGGGACTGAGAATTGCTGCCACCATTCCCAGAAGGTCATCTGGTGACATCTGATGAAGGCTGACATACACGCTTGGGGTTTGTGTTTAATTGACCCAGCGATACTCCAGCTGGAGGACCTAATAGCAGAGCCCCTGACACAGGCGCAGGGAGGGGAAAACCTACAGTAGCCTGGCCTGTGGGGCTAAGAATCCAGCTTCGCATGTCAGAGGGGACAGCTCTCTCTCTATTGCAGGAAAGCCCTGCTAGGCTATTTTTAGCTTCTAAGGAAAAGAAGGCAGTTCTAAGACATATAGGCCTGGAGGGTCATCTGTGAATGTCATGACGGGAGAAAACCAAATTACTTTTAAGTTTTAATTAAAAAAAAAATATTATTGCAGGGCTGCGTATGAAGCCCATGTCCTTTCATATGCTAGCTTTACCACTGAGCCACATTCAGCTCCTTAGAGACAGACTCTAGGCAGGAAGCCTTGTCCCTTACTGGAGGATTCTACACCCCTGGCCTGCAAGTTGCTGCAAAGGTCAGCAGCAGCCACAGGGATCCAAGCAAGTGATGGGCAGAGACACTGAGAAACAGACAGAGGTTTCATGGGAGGCCCGCCAGGCCAGTGCCCACTCTGCTTGTCAGATGGATCATGTTTGACTTACAAAGTGCTTCTTAGGAATTGAATTATCTACCAACATTTAAGTGTCCAATTCACATAAAAATCCAACTTCTGAGCTGGGTGGTGGTGGCGCATGCCTTTAATCCCAGCACTTGGGAGGCAGAGGCAGGTGGATTGCTGTGAATTCGAGGCTAGCCTGGTCTACAAAGCGAGTCCAGGACAGAGAAACCCTGTCTTTAAAAAAAAAAAATCCAACTTCCGGATGTTTTGCTAAATCAGAAGCTCGTGTTACTCTGGACTCAGCCCTTCCCCCACTGGACCGAACCATTAGCAACAGCTGCTGAAAGTGCCTACTTTCAAATGGCGTGTGTGGCATTCACACAACTGAACCCCCTTCCACCAATCCAGCAGCTTTCCCCTTTTGCTGCTCAGCCTGTAACTTTTCAGCTCATGAGGCCCTGAGATGGGCTGTTAACATGTGGAAACTCACAGGGGTGGAAAAGCTGAGGAGAGAAGAGGCTCTTTCTCGGAAGTACTTCCTCTTCATGTGGCCATTTCCTTATGTAATTAGCATGTTTTAAGTGTTCACAAGAGGAAAGACAGAACCGCCCCATGGGTCATTGTGAGTCATTGTCATATCTGTGGTAGTCACCTCACTGTCTGCTCAGGACATGGGCTGAGAGAGAGAAACTGCTCCTTCCAAGGCTGAATTGATGAATTGGGCCCCCAGTCTTGGCAGAGATGTGGAAGTATCCCCATGAAGTCCTGTCAAGGGCCAGTCAACTCCCCTTCTCCTAGGCATTCATGGATGGTGAAGCTGAGCCATCTGCTTGTGTCCCAGGGTTGACTGCACATACTGGTGGAAATCCCTGAGTAAGGTGTGTGTGGCTTGATGGCTGTTTCGTGAGCCAGGGATGGGGGAGGCCCCTGAACAAGATGCCCAGCGTGCACTTACTGAAGGCCGATGGGTATAGACTATAGGAGGTCTTCACCCTGAGCCCCTGATGTTGGAGGGACCATGACCCTGCTGGGATAAGAAGGAAGGAGTGACCCTCCTCCAGCATCACTCAGCATCCCTCTGGGACAGGGCCTTCCTTGCTGAGCCCACGTCTTCCCAGAGCTCATCTCCAGCCTCTCACAAAGGGTTGCTGCGGTTTCTCGGGGTGCCTCTTTAGACACCGTGACCTGAGTTTTCCTCTCGCCCTCCTGGTTTAGGAGCTAGTACAACGGACTTGAGAAAGTGGACCAAGGATGCTGCTGGGGGCTGGGTAGCTTGGTGAACTTGCCAGGCCCCATCTTCCTGGTGATCACCACACCTGACAGACACCCATTCCCAAGCTGGCTGTGCTGTGCTGCTCTGTGGGATGTGGGTTCAGAGGGCAGAGGCAGCAGTCTGTCCTTTTCATACGCTGAACCTTGAATGTGTCCCCAGCAAGCCCTTGTGTCTGCCCCGAGTTTTGCCTGTTGCATCAGGTTTCTCCCAGACCACTACAATATATCCAGACCTGGTCAATGCTGAGGGTGGGTGGCCCAGACCCTCTCTGTCCTCGTGGGAGCTGTATCCTTTTCCCCCTCCTAGGTTTGTGCTCTTCTGGGGTTGCAGAAGTGGGGTTCTGGGGCTTCCAGGAGTTTGCATCTCACCCTCTTCTCCTTGTTTGTATTCTCAGGAGCCATGAGGTGCCCTCCTATCACTTGCTGTGCTCTGGTCTGGCTTCTCATGCTAGTGCCCGGATCCTGGGGTAAGTACCACTTTTCTTTGCTAATAACCAGGCAGCGTTTGGGAAGCCAGGCTGCAGGTTACTCAGGCCAGCAGCCGGGGTTCATGCTCCACGTGCCCCCAGAGACCATGTTTTGCCACGTGACTGAAGACATGCTTCCCTCTCTAGGTTTCAGTCGCCTCCTGCGGCTTGCGTAGGGCTGAAAATACCGACTGTCCCCAGGGCCAGGTCCCATGGGGCGATGGAGGAGTCTTGAGAAATTCTTAGGTTCCATGGTCTGTGACCATGAACTGTCCTTGTCCTGGGCTGTGGGGAGTGGCCACCGTTCTGTTCAGTTTCATAGCTATGTGTTGAGGACCTAATGTGTGGTGCTGTGTGCATACTGTGCTACCTCTCAGGAGCAAAGGAATCAACTTACACGCAAGGGGCTTGGTCCAGGGGAAGAATATTCAGGGTTGAAGGTAACAGAATGTAGTGTAGGATGGGCTCTTAGGGACATCCCTGGCTCTAGAGAAGTCCTTCTTTAGGCAGGAGTCTGGGCTGCAGGTGGGAGCCATCTGACCAGAAGGGGAAGCTGTTTATCTTGCCTTTAAGGACTGATAAGTTATTTTAGAATAGGTTGGTGGGGATCGGGAGGGTTGAGGAAGGCATCCTGCACAAGAGTGTGGCCCAGGTTGTGGGGATGCCTGTGGGCCACCTGAGCACAGGTATGTGATAGCCCAAAGCTGTCTTTCTTGTAGGAATCTCTCCTCCTGGTGCCCACCAAGAAGGCCCGGGCGCCCTGTCTTTGCATCTGGGCAGCAGATAGTAAGGAACAGGAAGGCTTCTCTGAAGGAAGGCCAGGACCACAGGCATGCCACACGCATAGTGTCCCCCAGGGCAGAGCTGTCCTCAGGGGTAGGCTCTGGACACCACGTGCCTGGCGACACAGGCAAGCACATTCCCATGGGGCCTTCTCTGCTGCCTCCCTCCAGGGAGCTGAGGGGCTCTGGAGGACACTGCTGCCTCATACTAGCTCCTGCCAACGTTTGCTGGCATCCTGCTGTGAAGGCAGTCTCCTCTCTTTGTTGCCATTTCCTACTGCAATGCCCCCCAGCAATGGGGAGCTCACTCCCACCCAAGCTGCTTGGGATTACAACCCAGGCTCACAGACTTTCCGAGACAGAGCAGACACAGTCTCAGAACCTTTCACAAAGAGACTGGGACCCAAGGTCATCCAACCCAAGTTTTGTATTTTTGTGTCAGATGACCACCCCTGGTCTGTCCCATGCAGGAGGCCTTTGGGCTTGCTGGATGACAGAAGTCATCTAGGACATCGGGTTACTTGTCTCTTCCTCTCGTGGAACTCTATGAGCTTAGACGCCAGTGCCCTTTCCCCTGCATTGTTGTACCAGCTGTCTGTCCATTAAAAGCCACACGTGTAACTAACTGCTCAGCGGGTTCGTCCCAGCTCGCTCAGGGATGGCTGCCTCCCTTGAGCTCTCAAAGACTGTTCAGGTATTCTGTATGCACACTACACTCTCAGCCCGTGGGCTCCCCTGGGAAGGCTTCTGAACCTCCCTAGACTGCACTTTCTTTGTCTCTAGTTCAGGAGCAATACAGGTCGACCCCATGAATCAATGTGACAACAGCCCTCTGGTTGGTACATTGGATACTGTGTGAACGCTTGCTTGATGCTCACCCTTTTGTTAGCAGCACTTATCTTCCTCTGGTGGGAACAAGATGGGGCACAGGAAATGGAAAGGCAGACCACGTCACCTGAAGCTACCCAGCAAGTTCTGTGGCAATGCATAGGCGAGCTGCCTGTGTGCTGGCTAGCCTTGCTGGCCACATCTGTCCTTACTACATGGCTGGAGTCCTTTAGTCTTCCTTTAGTATGTTGGGTGGCTGGTCTCTGACTTTTGGGGGCGGGGCTGGAAAATGTGTGGCTTCCCATATCCCTTACCACTCATCTTCTTATGCTAGCCCTTCGCTGGTTGAAATAGGGACCTCAGCTGGGAGGTGTGGGTGAGAGGGCAGAGGTACTGAAAGTGCTAAGGACCAAGGTAAGCAGGCAGGCCCTGTTGGGACAGAGGGCATGGCTTTGGACCCCTAAAGCCATGATCCCTTTTCCTTTTACAACTTATCTACTGTACCCCCTCTGTCTCAGTTAGGGCTACCATTGCTGTCATGAAACACCATGACCAAAGCAATCTGGGGAGGAAAGGGTTAATTTGGTTTATACTTCCACATCACAGTTCATCATTGAGGGGACAGGAACTCAAACAGGGCAGGAACCAGAAGACAGGAGCTGATGCAGAGGCCATGGAAGGGGGACGGTACTGTTTACTGGCTTGCTCTTCATGGTTTGCTCAGCTTGCTTTCTTATAGAACCCAGGACCACCAGTCCAGGGATGACCCCACCCACAATGGGGGGGCTTTCCCCCATCCATCCTAATTAAGAAAATGCCTTATAACTGGGTTTTATGGAGACATTTTCTCAATTGCGGTTCCATCCTTTCCGCTAATTCTAGCCTGTGTCCCGTTGGCATATTTCCAGCCAGCACACCATCCCTCTGCATCCACCCATGCTGTGCTCTGCTGGAGGCCTCCAGGGAACTCCCACCACAGTGGTTTTGCCCCAGGACAACTCATCTGGCTGCTCAGTTCTGCTAATCTCTCCTAGCCCCCAGGATCCCAAGGCCAACAGCCCTTGAGACCTGGTCTGAAGGCATAGTTCCTGTCTGTTCGGTATGTAGCAGGTGACTCAGGTCTGGAGTCTCTGCTCAGCTGCCTGTGTGGAGACCCCATCCCTGGGTGACAGTAGAAAGAAACCAAGTTGCTGCAGGCAAGGCTCTCCCCCTCTCCCCCACCCCTCAATCACCAATTTCTGTCCACAATCCTAGCCCACTATTACATTCTTGGGGTGCCCAGGGCCCTCTGCTTCCTGGTGTAAAGAACCCAAAGTCTCAGAATCCTTCTCCTCTGTACAGCACTTTTATTGATAATAGCTACCACTTATTAAGTGCTTGCTGTGTATCAAACATGACACTAAGCACCACATGTATGCAATCCCATCAACTCCCAAGTTAGCTGTGAAGTAAATGGAGGCACAGGAAGGACTTGTGCCTAGATGGGGTACAAGGTTTCAATGAAGGCAAGGTGCCATTTCAGCAGCTCTTCCTGAGACAGCTGCTTTGAGTGTGGACACATATATGTAGATGCAGATGCATGTTTGAGGTGGTGCAGGGAGAGCATCCTAGATGAGAGACATGGAAATGTGACACATGAAACTTAGCAAGTGACGTGGAGAAGCCAGCAGTCCTGGCCACGAAGGGTGAGGCCAGAGTGTCTGAGGACCAGAAACAGGTGTAGTCTCACTGCCTAAGCAGAAGGAAGAGAGACCCCATGCTTCTGTAAGTTCCCAGTTCCTGCTCTGATTCCAGTTTCTCACTCTCTGGGAGCCTGGCACGAGTTTAGGGGAGCCCAGATCAGTAGGAAAGAGAGTGGGAGAGTTGTCCCCGCCCCCTCCAGGGCCCATGAAGCTCTCCATAAGACCTCCTGTAGTAGGGAATGCACCATAGAACCTGACCTGGTCCCACAGTTTTCAGTGTCCCCTCTTGTCTACTGAAAGAGGAAATGGAGAAGGGGTGAAGTCAGCCAGCCTTTGGGGAGACTTGCTAGGGGCTTTGCAGTCAATCCCCAGTCCATGAAGATGTCACCTGGCTCTTCCCAGCCCCTACCCCAAGAGGTGCTGTCAGAGTGCAGTGTTGGGGATGGTAGGCCATATGTAGCTCGGGGGTCTTAGAATGACCATCCCCCACAATAAACCACAACAGGTGTCTAACTGCCGAACCACGACATGGTCCGCTGGTTTCTGGTAAACGACAGACTGCTGGAGAAATAGGAACCCAGGCTTTGACAAGATGGAAGAACATTGGCCTATAGCCCATCTCCTACAGTGCAGCATGGTTAACAGGACAAGTTTCGATGTCTGGGTGCTGGGATAGCCTGAACTACTCCTGTACGCCTCATTCATACCTGCTTTTCTGTTACTGGATTGAGGTGATGTGAGAGGTTAGCATGAAGAAGCAGACCGGGAGGTAGAAGCTATGACAACTGTCATCATCATCATTATTATTCCCAAGACAAACACGCGCTGGGGGCTTTCTAAGCACCAGACCCTGCTATGGGTCAAGTAAGCTCTTGACCTTCTAGACTCCACACAACTTCTACCTCAAGCTACACCACCCAGTGGAAAACCCACCACAGCCCACGAGTGTGAGCTTCAGATTTGCAGGAGCTATATAGAAAAGTAAAAAGAAATGCTGAGATTCACTTTAGTAATGCCTTTTACTTTATCTAAAACATCCCAAATAATATTTCAATGTGTCATCAAGATTAAAGATTAAAGCTAAAGTAGCCAGGCGTGGAGGTGCACTCGGGAGGCAGAGGTAGGCGGATGCCTATGGGTTTGGGGACAGCTTGGTCTACAAAGTGAGTCCAGGACAGCCAAGGCTACACAGAGAAACCTTGTCTCAAAAAACCAACTCCCCCACAAAAAACAACAGATTAGCAAAGATGGTACCCACAAAGTTTGGGGGTGAGGGAGTGTTAGAGCTTTAAAAGTCCTGTGTGCATTTCATGCCCAGACCAGTCTGTATGGGGCCAATGCTCAGCAGCCACTGTGGCCTGGCTGACTGTCTTGGGATTGTGACAAGGCACACCTTCAGCGCCACTGCAGGCCGCTCTGTGTCACCTTGTAGGATGTATAAAGCTGGCTGGGCCACCATGCTGATGCACCTGTGCTCTGACTTGCAGGCCAGGTGAACCGTCTACCTTTTTTCACCAACCACTTCTTTGACACCTACCTGCTCATCAGTGAAGACACGCCTGTGGGTGAGTCGGGACCTGCGCTGCTGGGATGGCGGGTGGCACAGGGTGATGGGCCTTGGTAAGTGGAAAGGATCTTGGAGGCTGAGACACCTTCAGCCTGCTTTGGAATCTTCCTATGGTATTCACCTGCCTCTCATTTGCATACCTCTAGGGACAGAACCCTCCCTATCCCTCAGAGTGGTCCATTTAAGCTGCAGCATTGTATTCTAAACAACATGGTTTACCATTGCGGCCCCCCGCCCCCTGCACCCCCAGTGCTGGTTTATGTTCTGTTCCAAGCCTTTGTGGATACTTAAAGATGGCTTCTGGTGTCTTTGTTTTCTGGCCCCCTCTACTTTTCCTGTGATGATGTAATTTCCTGTAATGAGCCTGCGGGGTTTTGTCATTAGACGTAGGTGACTTTGCGTATCCAGTGCCCCTCCTGGACCCTGATCCAGTTACCTCATCACAGGGCTGTTGTGTCTGACTTCCTGGTATGGCTCAACCAACCATAGCTTGAGATCTCTGTTTACAGCTCTGAGGTCCCAGCTCAGCTCCAGGAACCACAATCCAGCAAATGAGTTTGGATTGTGGGCACTCATCTGTAGCCATGCCAATGGCTGCCAAAGGCTTAGCCCCATTTCATCGGGGTGGGGAGGAGTCCCTTGGGGTCCTGCGGAGTTGCTTGCTCTCCTCAGGGCTTGGTGGGGGAAGTTTGTAGTTGTGTTATTTCGAGGGTTGATCCATGTGGCATGTCCATCACGCTGTTCTAGTGTGGGGCTGTGTCTTAAGTAGGGTTGCTATTGCTGGGATGAAGCATCATGGCCAAAGCATGTTGGGGAGGAAAGGGTAATTTGGCTTATGCTTTCACATCACTGTTCCTCATCATCAAGGAAGCCAGGGCAGGAACCTGGAAGCAGAAACTGATACAGAGACCATGGAGGGGTGCTGCTGACTGGCTTGCTCCCCATGGCTTGCTCAGCCTGCTTTTTCATAGAATCAGGACCACCAGCCCAGGCACGGCACCACCCACAATGGGCAGGGCCCTCCCCAGTCAATCCCTAATTAAGAAAATGCCCTAGAGCCAGATCTTAAAGAGGCATTTTCTCAGTTGAGGGTCCCTCCTTTAAGATAACTCTAGCTTGTGTCAAATTGATATAAAACTATCCAACACAGGCCACTATCAGCAACACAGTGTAAACACTAGAACAATGGTTCTCAACCATCCTAATGCTTCCACCCTTTGATACAGATTCTCTGTTGTTGTGACCCCCAATCATAAAATTATTTTTTGTTGCTACTGTAGTTAATAACTGTAATTAAACACAATGTAAATACCTATGTTTTCTGATGGTCTTAGACAACCCCTGTGAAAGGGTCATTTGACCCCCAAATGGGGTTGAGAACCACTCTCCAGAGCCTGTGGGTAGTCCTGGTATGGCCAAGTTTTTGGCACTGCAAAGGGACCTCATTATCTCTCATTATCTACAACACTAAAACTTCAGAACCATGTGATGGAGTCACACAAACAAAACCAAAGGCAAAAATAACCTGTTAATGCTTTAAGGAAGTTTTACCATTTTGTGCTGAGCTGCATTCACAACTGTCCCCGGTTGCATGTGGCCACATGGGGACTGTGCGCTGCAGATTGGACATGCTCTGTCAGCAAATGCGTGAGTGGCCTCGGTGTGACTCACCCTTAGGACTTCAGCCCCCTTTCATTTCTGTTATTCCTCGTAGAGTCAGTCACACCAGACGGTCCCCTCTGTGCCACCCCTGAATGCTTGTGGCCACACAGGGATGTCAGGCAGAATGGATGGAGAAATCAGGGCCATGGATGACAGGGACTGAGTGAATGTCTCTTGCATCTCCCAGGGTGATGAAAGGAGGTGGGACAAAGTGGGAGGAGAGGTCCCTCTCTTGCCTTCACATACTGTTTCTGTGGCTGGGTTTTTGAACCGTCTTGTGTCACCCCACCCATAGGGGGCAGTCCTCCGTAGTAGAGTGTATTGCATTGACGCAACTGACAGCAGGGGCAGAGGTATGACCAACTACTAACTGATCTGGTGCTGGCTAGAAAAGGCAAATGGACCTCCTGAGGGAGTAGAGCTGGCTGCGCCCTGTCTATCACTCTGCAGGCCCATACTTGTTTGGCATGCCCAGAGGCCCGCCGCTGTGCAAGGAAGGTGAGAGTGGCCAGCACTGGTTGCGAGGAGTCTGAGGCTGGAGACTCACCAGGAACCATCCAGTGGGCCCAGTTCCTGTTACCTTTGGCTGCAACCTGGGCTTGTTTTCCGTAAATGCCAGCTCCTGGGAGCCACTCCCGTGCACTGGAGACCCTCAAAGGCTACACTTGGCAGCCACAGCAGAGACGGCTGTCTGGTGCTATGGGACAGATCCTGGCTCCATGCAGGGAGCTGAGGGACCGCTCTGCCCCCTTCTCTTGGGAAAGGGCCCAGAAACTTTCTGGCTTTTCCCTTCCTTTTGCATAAGCATCCAGACTTCAGGGCTCTAATCTAGAACTCAGAAGCCAAGCGTATGGCCCTCGCTATGTGACCTTGGACACAGAGACACATTCCTTTGGTTCTCCATTTCTTATCTTGTCAGTGAGAAAGTATTGAAAAGGTGGGACTATGGGCTGTGGTCTGGGCAGCCTGGCTGTGGCTGTTTCCAGGTCCTCCTATGAGGCAGCCTGGAGTCTCCTGTGATGTTTTGGCACTTGTGTGACCCTGGGCTGTTCACAGGATACATGTGCCTCCCACCCCCCCCATCCCCGTGGATGTGGCAAGCTCTTGTGGAGGGGCCTGGCCCTTGCCTTTTTTATGGAAGGGGAAGAATCGGAGGGACTTGACTTTGAGGACTGACGTCCTCTGCCTCTTCTCTTCATCTGTATGTCATCCTGGAAATTGGTGATGGTCTGTCCCCTCACTGGGCTGATGGGAATTCACTTGTAACACTGTAGCTCCAAAACTTCCATACCTTGACTATCATCATCCCTGGAGGCAAAACTCTGTATGGCCCAGCGATGGTGGCCGGGGCTTGCCAGACACTGCCAAACACACGGAGAAGCAGGCTCTGATGTGCAGGACAGTGCCAGAGCCCAAACCAGGCTGAGTGTTTCAGCTGCCCCACTTGCAAGCACTGGAGGCAGCTGGGCTGGCAGCTCCTGGGCTATGCTATGTGGCTTTGGCTTGAACCTTTGGTGATGGGGCTTGTGATCCCATAAAATTCCTCCGTGGGAGAATTCGGGAACAAACTCCCTTTCCTAATATTGATATGAAACCTGCCTCTCTAGATCTTTTGCCCACTGGCCCAATTCTAGCTGCTGAAGCCTTCAAAAAACAATGATAGTGGAATGTACATGACGTAGGTAGAATTTGTTCTTGTGACAGCCACACGTACGGAATCTTAAGACACTGCCCTAAGTGTTTTTATGTACCAATTCATTAAAAACAACAAAACAAAAAACAAAAAAATCGTGCCTTGATGGCATCAGAAGTAGGAGTTGGCAAAGGACTCTTTCATGGTGTGGTTTCTGGGAAGGCAGGTTCCAGAGTTAGAGATTGGCTGCTACCTGCTGGGCCTTTTATCCTCTGGCCTCAGGTTTCCAGTGGCGTGTGGTGGGGCAGCGGGATGGCAGAGCACCATGTGGAGGCCACGTGATGCTGCTGTCTCTGCCTTTCTGGACTCCCAGTCCCTCTGCTTGTGTTGAGGACTGCCTCCTAACCACGGAAGACAGGAGCCGAATGAAGCCACGAAGTAGGTTGGCCTTCCTCTGGCCCGTCCATACAGCCCCATTTCTCACGGCAGAGCCCCTGTATACGTGTGTCCTGCTATAGTACATGAACCTCAGTGTCAGGTAGCAGGGCCTGGGCAGAGGGACTGGGGGGCAAGGACAGACCTATGGCTCTGTTTCTGGTCAGGCCGGTGAACATCACCCATACTTGGGATTGACAGTGGGCTGTGAATAGGCACCAGATACCTGTAGCATGAGATGGCTGCAGACAATACGGATGGAGCTAAGATTAAGTATGAGCTGAGTTTAGTGGCTCAGGCTCATCACCCCAATACTTGAGAAACTGGAGCAGGAGGATTGTGAATTCAGGACCCTTGCTCAAAGAACAAAATGAATCAAGACCCCCCAACACCCTCTCCATGGCCAAATTTGTGGCTAATTCTCTGACTTTGCGATCCTCTCCCCTCCTCAATGGATGCTCGCCTCCATGTTTACCTGGTCCCTAGGCATCAGCTCCACCACGCCATGTTGCAGGGCCTGGGACCCAACTCTCATGTCCCTTTTCAAATCCACTTTCCCATGATTTATTGTTTAGTCTTGGTCCCCTTCTTAGGTCCCTCCAGGTAGAGTGGTGGGCTTTCTCCTGTGCCTGGTTATCCTCTCTGTGACAAGCATGGTTGTTTATTTCTTGGATTATGGATGCTTCCAGGAAGACAGGGTTAACTCCATGTCTCTAGCCCCGAGCCCGGTGCCTCACACATGCCTGGAACTTGGGATTGTGTGGGTAATGCCTGGCATCTTAGAGCCAGTGGGAGACTCTTCAAGGCTGTGGAGTCCTCAGGCCACAGCTCCCCTGACAGTATATGTCAGGAGGGAGGTGCTGATGATTGTGGAGGTAGTGTTTTGGAGAGTGGGCCCAGGAGAGCCTTCCCCCAGATGGCACAGACGCTAAACGTGCCCGTGCGTTTGAATGGCTCTATCCACGCCATTGCAAGGATGGCGGTTTTATCATCCCAGCTGCCTGCTGGAGCTGCATATAACATATTTGCTGGAAACCCTCTGGGATGTACCCAGGGAGGGACCCAGCTAGGCTTGGAAATATCTAACCTATGAAGCTACTGGTAGGGTCTAGAGGGAGTAGAGCCATGTGTATTGGCTGCCACCTTTAGACCTCTGGTCCTAGAGTGGGTGACATCTTCCTCCTATAATACATGCTCACAGCCTCCAAAATCTCCCAAGGAAGGAGTAAGATTGTCTATCACAGCCCACCTTCCCTCTCCCCAGAGACATCTGCTCTTCAGCCATATCCAGCTGCTTAGAACCCAGATCAGCTTTGATAGAGACCCTTCCCTTAGCTCAAATGCTGTTTTCTCCCCTGCCTGATGTGTTCCTGCTTACTGCCCAGGTCACCAGTCCGGGAGGATCCCAGCCTCCCCTCTCTCATTTTCATTAGCTTTGTCATTGGCCCTGTTCAGCACCTGGCAGCTTGTGTCCCAGCTCTTTGTATATAACTCCCCACAGGGCTATTAATTTTTACATATTAATTTTATTAATATCAGCACTACGATTAATGATCATTTTCAGTATTTAGGTATAGTATGAGGTTGTGGAGTGGTGACATTAGCTGTGCTTTATTGACTTCTGGCCTCCTGCAGGCTCTTGTTAAGCACTTTAGATGTGTGGCCCCCCGTGGATTCACCACAACCCCCCTAGATGGGCTGTTATCTCTGCCTTGCAGCTGCCTAACATGAGCTTCCCCCCCCCCCCCCAAGTGTGAGGCCCAGCTCAGAGTGGGCTGGGGGATGCCTCTGAGTAGGAGAACGGATGAGTGAGTGAATGAACGGCTATTGAGCATGTGGCTAGCTCCTCTCCCCTGGCTCCTCATCCCTTCATTTGTCACCAGGGTGGATTCACATGGCGCTGACTTCCCCAGGCAGACCCTCAGCACCCCCAAAGTGTCTTGAGTCACAGCGAAGGAGATAATGCCCACGCTAATCACCTGCACGAGAAAATTAGTCTTGTCAGGAGCCATTAAGGTGGGAGCTCGGGAGGCATTAGGATGGAGCGGGCCCAGGCGGCGCCTGGCACTGCCACCAGTTGGCACTGATTAATTTTTTCTGCAAACTCCATCAATGCCCAGCTGTTTTGTCTGGACCCGGGGAAAGCAATTTTCAGGTGGGCAGACCCCGCTGCAGCAGCCTTACTCACGGAAGAGCTTAGGCCTGCCTGCCACTCTTGACATCTCCCAGGGAGTGGTGGGAGAGGAGGGAGGTGATGAGGCTGGCAGGCTGGAATGGAGGGACCAGACTGTGAGCTGGGACACGCGACGGTGGAGAATGAGGCTGTGTGCTGGGAGAGCATGCCGAGACAGAGATGGGTCTCAACCCCAGTGGTGTGAAGGGGTTCTCCTTCCTTGCTGGGCCTCCTCCCTGTGGCTCTCTTAAGGGGCAGGAGACAGAGAGAGCAGCCACAGGGTGAGCGTTATTTCCTTTTCTTGCCCCAGATAGTTCCTGAGGACTGACACAGGCCTTAGTGGGGTTGTGGACTCTATCAGTGAGGGCCATTGAACAAGCTGCTGGAACTGCAGGGATAGAAGGCATGGATGTGAGGTGTTGCTGGGGGTCCTGAGCATTCGAAGGGCATGTGCTGTATGTGGCTCTAGCTGCCTACTGACCCTTAGCACAGAGGTGGTGACCCTGTAAATAACAACCGTCAAGAGACTAGAGTAGTCAGAGTGGACAGTGCTGACACAGAGGTTGGATATCACCTGTGTTGGGGCTAAGAGCCTGGATTACTCAAGTTTACCCTCATACCACCTGAAGGATCCTCAGAGGACTATGATAAACCTGGGAGCCCCTTGAGGGACAGTTCTGTAGCCACTGATTTGGTCAATACAGTCCCACTTTACAGATGGACAAAGTGAGGCCTGGACACTGTTGTGTGTGAGGACCTTTGTGGGCACCATCCAGGAAGATATCATGACTGTTTATGACACAGGAAGGCTCCAGGCCTCTCTAGATTGACAGCAGCCATTCGACTGGAATCTGTCTAGGCAGGCACAACTGTTACAAGGCATTATCTCACTATTCTTGGCCCAGGGAACCCCATACAATTGGACGCGTCATGACATGTCTATAAGAGGGCAGAGCCAAAACCGCAGTATAGACGAGGGACAGCACCACATAGGGACATTGTATTTTTTATTTTTAGTCTTTATTTATTTATTTTTGGATTTATATTGATGTAAGAAACTCAAGCTGGTCTTGAACTCACAACAGTTCTCCTGCTTCAACTTCCAGAATGCTGGGCTTACAGACTTGAGCCATGATGTCTGGCTTCAGAGGACCACTTTATATCATATTTGTATGTGATCTTGGGATACCCCCCAAGATCATGCTGTTATCATTAGGAGACCAGATTATGTCAATAGCTGTAATTTTATTTATTTATTTATTTACTTTTGCTGGCCAGGAAACTCACTATGTAGACCAGGCTGGCCTTGAACGCACAGAGCTCTGCCGCCTCTGTCTCCCAAGTGCTGGGATTAAAGGCATATATCACCATCCCTGGCTGCTTTTTTTTTTTTTTTCTTTCCTTAACTTTTTATTTTGCCATTATATTAAACATGGAAGGAAACTGTTGAAGAAGTTTAGAGAGTCCCCATCATCCGGTTTCTCTCGCCATTAGCGTCTTGCACAAATATGATACAATTATGGAAACCAGGAACATAACATTACTATGATGCTGCCAGCGATAAAGTGTTTACATTTTACCAGCTTGCCAAGAAAAAGAACATTCGCTCTTTTCCTGCAGGCAATAGGATTTATCTTAAATTTGTGTTTTAGCTGTGGTTAATATTTGGGCAAATTGAATCTTACCCGGGAGCCTTGGATATCTGTACACACACACACACACACACACACACACACACACACACACACACACACACACACACACACACTGCATATTTATTCAACAAACTTTTCTTTGGGTACCTTCTATTTGTTGGGTGCTGTTCCAAGCTTTGAAGTTCGTAACAGACAGACAAACACATATCTCTGACCCAAAAGAGTGAGCTAGTGAGAGGAATAGACAGGAATGGGGAAGAAAATGTGTAGCCTAACATGCGTTAGTGCTAAGGAGGAACAATGGCTTTTGATGGAGGTTCAGGCCAGGGTGGGCAATGACACTACCAGCCTATACTGGGTGTGTCTATTCTTACCCCAGCCCCGGAGGCCATAGTGAATGGTGAATTCCCAGCAGAGGTGCCTCACTGTCATCTACAGGGTTCACACTCAAGAACGGCACAATCGAGTTACCAAGAAAAAAAAAATTCTTATAATGTTTTAGTACATTTGCAATTTCATATTGGGCTGCACTCATAACTGCCCACAGGGTGATAGGGCCCACTCTTACTAGGGCTTCCTGTAGGGCACTTTGGAAGCTGCTGTCTGGTCAATCACATTTCAACAGTGGAGAAATAGGTATGAGAGGACAGAGCTTGGCCCGGGGCCCTTGGAGTCTCTGGTGGGTCCTGGTTGCAGCCTTTCCTGCCAACGCAAAGCAAACTAGGCCTGGGGGAGGGGCTGCAGGGTCAGCTTGCCTTAGTGCTTGTAGTTTGCACAAAGGGCTCCAGTACCCTTGCTGCCCAGCTCTGGGGCCGAGTGCCTGAGCAGAGGAAGGAAGTGGTGTGCTATCTGTGAAGGGGACCAGATCTTGAAATGTGTGAATGAGTGGTAGAGCCTGAGGGAAGCTCTGCCACTCCTATTGGCTTCCCTCTTCCCCAAGGCAGCACAGACCTCCCACAGGTGTGGGACAAGATCACTGGTCTCACAAGGACCTTGAGGGTACAGCTACTCCTAGCGGGATCCAGGCCAGTACTCCTGAAGCTGGTGGACACCCTGGCTGTGTGCTCACTGTCCAATGATACGTGGGGGAGGGGGAAGAGACGGGGCAGGTGTTTTGGATGCAGCCATAATAACACTAATGATAATGATGAAGGCCACCTGTCGTGTGGGTGGGCTGTGAATGGCACACACTGAACACCTGTGCCGGGCTGCGTTGGGGATGAGGACAAGGGACACAGATCACAGATGACTGGGGACATGGCAGCTATCTCTTATTACACATGGCTTTGTCTAGAAATATACTGCTCCATCGGCTTTGTGTAACAAGCCTAGAGGGTCGGACTCATCTCTTTTGTAGACGAAGAGGCAGAGGCTTAGAGAAGTTAACATACGCAAGGTCACATGGCTTGTGCAGGATGGAGTTGGGCTTGACTCTGGTGTTGCCAGAGCCCCCCAGACGTGCACTTAAACCACAACTCTTACATTCTGCATGTGAGTCTTGGCTTAGAGGGTAAAAGTCTGCCAACCCTTAATAGAGCTTCGGAGTTATGCTAATGCCCTGAGAAGGGAAGACTTGATCCAGGGGCTCAGGGCCAGAGGAGGTGTCTCGGGAGAGGTGACGGTTGCTGTGGCATGGGGAGCAGAAGCCACAGGATGAGTAGCGCAGAAAGCAAGCAGACTGGCTGGTCACCAGCAGGGCCAGTTGGGCATTAGATGGGGGAATTGGACTGTTATTAAAAAAGAAAAACAACTGCAGTGACTGTTTAGTGCTTGATTCTTGTAGGTAGGTGGCCTACATGACCTCACCAAGAGTGACAGGAGGAACCCATGCTATTGAGTTGCCTCCAACAGATGTGGAAACCTGCTAGGTGCCCACAGCTCCTCAGCTAATAGCAGGAGTTGGTGGTGGTGCTGGTGGTGGTGGGGCTACTTTCCTCTCTGCTGCCCAGAAGGATTGGTGGGATCCTCTCTGAGCCTGTCCCCCATGAATGAGGTTCAGAGGCCATTCCCCCATGGAGAACCTTGCGTGGACCCTCAACTCTGGCTCTGTCCATGCGGCAGTGTGAACTTAGGGATTTCTGCTTCCTGGGCCATCAGGCCTTTGGACCCTCGGAAGGTGTATGTCCTTGTAGGCAACACGCCTCCGAGTCAGCCATGCTCTTGAATAATGGCCCAGGAGAGAATAGGATTGGTAGGCTACTGGCCTTGGGTCTCTCTTTGGGAGTGAGGGCTGGAGACAAGCCTGGCTATCGGTGTGAGAATGAGCTGAGCTTGCAGAGGGCCGAGAACACTCGGGCTCCAGGGAACTGGCAGAGGTATAATTTACAAGAGCTGAAACAGTCCAGCTGGCTGCCGAGACCCAGGCAGGCAGAGCTGACTTTGAACTTGTCATCACTGCTCTCGTCCCTACAGTGCTTTATGAGCCTCTGGGGACATGTGCCTGACAGTCAGCCCTTGACCAGGAACAGGCCAGTGCCCAGAAAGCTGTCCCCAAACTGCTTTTGCCCTCTTCCCTTCTGGACCTGAGCACTGTATACCGAGCCCAGAAGTGGATGGTCAGGGCCTGGATTAAAAAGCTCCTTCTTCTTCTTCTTCTTTCTTTTTCTTCTTCTTCTTCTTCTTCTTCTTCTTCTTCTTCTTCTTCTTCTTCTTCTTCTTCTTTTTCTTCTTTTCTTTCTTCCTTCCTTCCTTCCTTCCTTTCTTTCTTTCTATTCTCCTTCTTCTCCTCCTCTTCCTCCTCCTCCTCCTTTTTATATTTTTTAAAACAGTTTCTTTGTGTAGCCTTGGCTGTCCTGGACTTACTTTGTAGACCAGGCTGTCCTCAAACTCACAGAGATCCACCTGCCTCTGCCTCCTGAGTGCTGGGATTAAAGGCATGTGCCACCACGCCTGGCTCAAAAACTACTTCTTATTAGCTGTGTGACCACAAACAAGGTCCTTACCCTCTCTGGGCCTTATTTTCCCTGTCTGGAAATAGAAAGGAGCTCACTGGCTTGGACAGGTTCACAATGAACTTACAAAGGAGCTTTGGAAATGAAATTGCTATATGAAGCGGGTACCGTTTTAATTGAGAAATTTGTCTTTCAGAGCCCCCTCCCCGACAGAGCATCTTCTGCAACAGATGGACTGTGCCACCGGCTACTTTTCCCTCTGACTCGGTTTATTAGAAAATGTGGGTCATGATTCCACTGGGCCTCCTCTTAGATACCTGGAAGGCTTTGGCACACAGGGAGGACTTATATGGAATAACCATAACACCCATTATTACGCTGTCAGCATCATTGGTCAGTTCTTTTCCAAACAGTGAGTCAGAGCCTCGGGTAGGAATGATAGCTTGAGGCCAGAGCCCACTGGTTTGGCTTCATGCATTATTCTTCCAAGGGATCTTTCACTGCCCAGTTGGGAGAGGCCTGAGGCTCCTGGCAGGAGCAGGAAAACCCTCGAAACCACTGCCTGTCAACTTGAGTTTGTTGTAGTGGGGGTTTGTTGAGTTTTGTGTCTCCCCCAGCAGCGAGATTCACCACCTCCCACTCATCCCTCCTCACCTGCGACCCCTCCTATTTGTAGTTCCCAGCTTCCCAGAATCCCTCTTCACATGACAGCTGTCTAGACCCACAGACAGAGGCCCATCCCGGAATCTGTTCTGCTGACCTCAGTGATGCCCAGTCTTTGTGGCCAGCCCCTCCCGTCCACGCTACGTGCTAAGAACCTTGCCACGCCTTGCGTGGAAGAGGTGGCTATGAAGTCTACGTCGTAGGTGAGGAAACTGAGACTAAAGCACTTGTCCACCACACAAGTCAGTGAGTGACCCAGCTAGACACAGGCCAACTCTCTCTCCATACAGTCTTTGGTAGAAGTTAGAGTGACCATAGAGGATGCCCCAGCTCTCTTGGAGCCAGGCACTCACCCTGCCCCCAGCTGTGGTCTTTCTCACTCACCTTCATGCCACAGTAGACAGGTTACAAGGGCCTCAAGTCTTGGTCCCCTCTGCCCTTGCTATATGGAGAGGCATGCCTCATGTCACAATGCTATCTGGGATTCTTTCCCTGGGCTATTGAGCAGCTGGACCATGTGCAGTGGATGGACTTAATCTCCTTTGACAATTGAGTTAGCTCTTGCACGGGTAATTCAAGATGCATGTGTGGTGCCGTTGAATGAGATTGGGGGGGTGGGGGCGCGCATAGGCGGCCTGTTCGGCGTTGGGACTACTCTGCTATGCCTCTGTGAGCTCTTGGGAGAAGCTGCGCTGTGGATAACTCAGGCTTGACAGACAGGGACCATCTGTTTCCCATGGTCTCTGGTAGGCAGAACCAATGAGGCCTGTGTACCCTGCTTGTAGGACCTGGGCCAGCAAGCTGTCCCACCCTATTCCTCCCAGCTCCACTCCTCACCTGTGCTGTTCCAAATGGAAGGTAGGGCAGCAGTGGCCTCTGGCCTCTATCTGCCTTGGAGTGCGCAGGCCAGAACCTGCAGATACATTCGTGATTTCTGATTGATGCTTGCTCTGGGCGGACAGCCCAACCTCATTGCTAAGGACTCCACCTCTGGAGGTTTGGTGAGTTACCTGGAAGATCAGAGATTCTGACATGCTGAGACTCAAGATACAGTTGCAGAGGTGGCAAACGGTGCATGGGGGCAGGGGGACAAAGCCAACTCAGCCACGGTCACCTGACTCCATTCTCCAATCAGCCACAGTTCCTGAACTGCACCCACCCCCAGCCCCGGAGGCCACAGCACACTGCATTTGGTGGGGGGCTGTTGGGGTATAGGCAGGGAAGAGAGGAAGCTGTGACCTCATTGAGGGCAGGAGCTGTAGCAGCAAATGCTAAGCATTCCACGGCTTCCTTCCCTGCACGGTGTCCCTGTGAACAGGCACAGTCATGGCCTATAGTGGGGATGGTGCTGTGAACACTGTCAGGGCCATCAGAGTTTGGTCAAGCATAAGAATGCACTCATCTATCCTGTGACAGACTTCTGCTAGATGCCTCTTCCAAGGACGAAGTGCGTGGAAAGGGATCGGCCCACAGGAGCATGGTATGGGTGGTAGGACTTCTCACAGCAAGACAGGCCAGAGACACAGATCCTTCAAACCAGCCTGTGCCTTGTCACAGGACGGAGTGTGGTGTGGGGCTGAAAGCCACCCTTGTTGTGGCATTTCCAACAGGGCTGGTCCCCATCCTTTCTTTGGTCCAGAGAGAACCCATGAGGACTACCTGCTGGCTTCAAGGGAGGAACTGGCAGTCTGACTCCAGAATGAGGGCTCAAGTCTGAAGTACTAGTTTCTTTCCTGTTGTGTGAGGAAAGGCTGCCTCAGTTTCCCCATCTTATACTCTAGACGTCTGTCACTCTATGACTTGCCTGTCCCCAGCAGGTCTGACACTAGAGTAGGCTTAAAACGCCCCTATGTCTCCTGCTTGCTGTAGAGATTGTCAGTCCTGACTTACAATCCGTGGTTTTTTGACTTAGAAGGTCTGGGTGCGCCAAAGAACCTGTGTTCTCAGCACAGTCTAGGCTAATGCTGCTGCTATGTGAAGGGGGCGCAGATCCCACCTGGGCCTGTTGTGCTGGCCATGCTGCTCTCCAGAGTGCCAGAGTCCTGCCTTGTCTAGCCTGGGTGACTCTCAACCTTAGGCAGCAGCTGCCCTTAGAGCAGCACTTCTCAACCTGTGGGTCGGGACCCCTTTGGAGGTTCAATGACCCTTTCACAGGGTGGCATATCAGATATTTATATTACAGTTCATTAATGGTAGCAAAATAACAGCTATGGAGTAGCAACAAAAATAAGTTTATGGTTGGGAGGGGGTCACCACAACCTGAAGAACTGTATTACAGAGTCACAGCATTAGGAAGGTTGAGAACCATGCCTTGGAGCATGGTATGGGGTCTCTGGGGTCTTGCAGGTTCTCCTGCTTGGGACATAGATTGCTCTCACTTTACATCAACTAGAGTCCCTCCTAGATACCAGGCATGCCAGCGAACAGGGGTGCTGGAGAGATGACTCTACGAAGGCTGGCAGCACGTGCCCCAGCCCCGCCTCATGTGTTTACAGAGTGGTCACACCGAAGTCCATAATCACTCCTGACAGCCTTCATTAAAAGCACAGGGGCAATTTATAGTCAATTAAGCTGCAGAGAGCTGCTTCCTCCTTCAGGCGCCCCCACAGACACCTGTCACCAAGGGAGTCCCGAGGAATCTGTGGAGGGTGTGGAAGTGGGAATGTCATGTCGGGCGGGGGGAGGGGGCTGTTGGCTTTTAAAGTTGGCGAACCCCATCCTCTTGAGTCCATGGCCTCGGCTCCTGGCTAAGCACGCTGCGCTGTGGTGCACTTAGCCACAGGCTACGGAGGAAGTGCTTGAGCCTGGTTGTTCCCCAAGGGAGCAGTTACTGGAGCCTCGGGTCTTCTTATACAGCGGGGGCTGCTGGTTAGTGTAGTTTACAGAATGTTGTGATGTTGCTGTGAAATGATGAATGTGACACACTGAGCGGCTGCAAGGGTTGTCCTCGTCCCAGCTGGAGATGCCCCCTCCCCCATGCAAGGCCCCTCTACAGACCAAGGCTCATGCCGATGGCAACCGCACCACGCACCACGTCTTCCCTGGCCTCACACAGCCTCTTACTTTTTCTAAAAGAGGAGATGGAAGGTGAGGTGTGCATGTGAATGCGTGTGTGTGTGTGTGTGTGTGTGTGTGTGTGTCTTTTCTAGCCAGGCCTCTGACTTCAGAGAGCCAGGAGGATCCCAGGGTGAACAGTCTCTCTCTCTCTCTCTCTCTCTCTCTCTCTCTCTCTCTCTCTCTCTCTCTCTCTCTCTCTCTCTCTCTCTCTCTTTTCCCTAAAGTTTAAGTTTGGAGAATGAAGATGCTTACCACTGACCCCCCTGGGAAGATGCAAACGGGCCTGGTTAAAAGCTGTGCTCACTCTTTTAGCTTGGTGCATCTACATGGTGTGCTGGAGAAAACAGGCAGCAGAAGGGCTTTGCCTTTCAGCACCCCCAAATGTAAATACCTGGGTCTGTTTGAGAAGTAGCATGTTCTGAAATTAGATCAGGGGCTGTATAGAAAAGACAAGCTGCCTGGGAACCCCCCAAAGGGGCTTAACCCTGCCTCAGCCTGCTGCGCCCTCATTCAGGGTGCTGACATATGGACGGTGACACATGATATATGACACGTGCCCAGCACAGGTCCTGGCACACTGTCAGGGCTTCTAAATCTCAGCTCCACCTCCCCCTACCCACTTCCTAGCAGGAAATGATTCCTTTTTCCTCTCCTGAAATATCTGCCTAGCTTTATACTCATTAAAGGAATGGCAGAGAATAAGGACAGGGCTACCCCCTGCTGCCCTGCCCTTCTCACCCTTGGCGGGGCGGGCTCCCTTGTCAGCATCCCTCCATATGGCTGACAGGGTAGGGAGCATGGAAGGTTTCAGAAGAATGAAGGAGGTAGCTGCTCTCACCTCCTTCTCTCCTGCCTTTCTCCTCTGCCATATATTTAGATGTTGACTGTCTGTGACCAAGTGTCAGGAAAGAGTGAAGCTCCGGGGTGCCTGCAAGTGAGGGACCCCAAGGCCAGATGTACCTTAATGTTAGCCGCCCTGTTTTGCCTGAATTGGGCCTGCCAACTCCCTATTCTCTGCCCTTCCGTTCAAAGCCTCGATCTGTCACGCACAGATCAGTAACCCATCAGGTGGGTATTTATGTTCCTGTGAGCAGTGGACCTGCTGGAGTCACAGAACTGCTAACTGTGGAGGCAACATTTAAGTCTGGGGCAGCCTACCTGTGTAAGCGGCAGGGACCTAGACAGTCAGATGGTCATATTCCCACTAGACTTTCTCTTTTGTCTGGGACCCCCAGATGTCTGTGATGAGTACTAGTCTCATGGGAAGTGTGATTCTCTTCCAGCCTTGCTGTGCCAGAGCCCTCTAAAGGCTCCCCCGGGTGGTACCAAATGGGTGGAATGCTTGGATGTAGAGGGAGCAGGGAGTTTAATGTTGCAGGGTAACAGGCCTTGCTCGTGGGTGAGCAACTCACTGTTGGCCTGGCCAGTATGCTCATGTGTCCCTCACTGGTGGCAGCTACCTCCTCTTGGCCAGTTAAAATAAAAGGTAACGATAGAAAAAGAAGCCACTTAAAGTCCTCTTGCATTCTAACACTTCTGAATTAAAATCTCCTTTGAAATCTGAAAAATAAGAAATATGTGCCACACAACAGATATGAAATGTTTATTATATGATGATGGGGGAAGAAGGAAAGAGGGAGGGGAGGGACGGAGGAGGAGGGAGGGAGGGAGGGAGAGAGAGAGAGAGAGAGAGAGAGAGAGAGAGAGAGAGAGAGAGAGAGAGAGAGAGAAGAAAGAGGTAAGAGAGCAAGAGGGAGAGGTAGGCAAGAGAGAGACAGGTGGAGGGTTTGTCTTTTTTATCCTGTGCTCCGCCCCCCAGTGGTGGCGGCAGGTGATGACATCAGAGGTTTCTAAGCAACCTGGGGTCAGGCCACTTCTGTGCCAACACCCTTTCCTCCAGTCCTTCTCTGACCTGCAGAGTTACAAGGGCAGTCATTATGGAGGGTTACTGTATCAGTTCCTTTCTTTGTTGTTACAGTAACATGTCTGACCAGAGCAACTTAAGGGAGGATTTATTCTGGCATACAGTTTGAAGGGATACTGTCCATCCTAGCAGGAAAGCTCAATGGCAGGACACACAGTTAGGAGGCAGAAAGAGATGAGTGCACAGTGTTCAGCTAAATTTATCCTTTCTATTTAGTTGGGGACCCTGGCCCACTGGATGGTGCCCCCCACATTCAGGATGAGTGTTACATTAATCCAGTCTAGTCCATGCAGACACATCCAGATGTTTGTCTTCTAAGGGATTTTAGATCCTTTCAAGGCAACATCAGCACTAGTTGTCATAGCTATGTAGGTACCAAGCTTTTATGTCCCTCTTTATTTTTTACGTATACAGTGTTTTACCTGCAAGTATGCCTGCAGGCCAGAAGAGGGCACCAGATCTCATTCTAGATGGTTGTGAGTCACCATGTGGTTGCTGGGAATTGAACTCAGGACCTAAGATCAGCCAGTGCTCTTAACCTCTGAGCCATCTCTCCAGCCCCTATGTCTCTCTTTTCATTCAGCCTTCATGATTCCTGTGTGGGTATCTACCAGAGTTGTTGGCATGAGATATTTTGAGCACAGGGAGACAGTATAACACTGCGTGGTGCCAATCAGTTCTTCCTATTGCAAGGATGTCCTAAATGATCACATGGTGTGAAAAGCAGGTGAATTTAAATTTTTTATTTATT
Source organism: Acomys russatus (assembly GCF_903995435.1). Taxonomy (NCBI): domain Eukaryota; kingdom Metazoa; phylum Chordata; class Mammalia; order Rodentia; family Muridae; genus Acomys; species Acomys russatus. Next base: position 38,351,078 of record NC_067147.1, on the reverse strand, counting down.
ATTTTCATGTGTGTGTTTTGCCTGCATGTACGTCTGTGCATTATATGCATGCAGTATCCTTGGAAGCCAGAAGAGGGCACCATATACCCCAGAACTTCTGTTATTGGAGATTGGGAGGGGGTATGTTGGTGCTGAGAATCAAACCCAGGTCCTCTAGAAGAGCAGCCAGTGCTCTTAGCCACTGAGCCAACTCTTCACTTCCCCTACCCAAAACAGGTTTATTTTGACTCACAACAGGTTGGGTGGTTCTACTCCATGGTCAGTTGTCTCTGTGGCCTGTGGTGAGCCTGCATGTCACTGTTGGAAGCATACGTTGGATTAAAGATGCTCATCTCACGGCCAGAGAGTCACAGAGCAGAGGAATGGGCTTGGGGTTCTATATTTCCCATGAGCGCACATCCCTGTAATGATTTCTTCAAGTTTCCACACTTCCTAATAGCCCGGCATGCTGGAGACCATGCCTCTAACGTGTGCACCTTTGGGAAAAGTTCCTGATGCGAACTACAGCAAAGAGCCGCTGCTGGCCACATGTGGTTATTTATAAGCAAAGTGATCACAGTGAAACAAAAAACCCAGAAAATTCGCTTTCTTGTTTCCACTGGCCACCTTTCAAGTTCTCGGTCACCACTTGGGTCCTGTGGTGACTGTGTCAGACAGTGTACACATGGTGTTTCCATTACCACAGACACTTGGGCATGGAGTGTCTGGTTTTGAAATGAGAGCCTAAAACTTGGCAGCGTGCCAGACTCACCCATCTGGAGGACAGTTGACCCTGGCAGGAGCATTGAGACTCTAGTTACCGTTCTCTGGGCCTGACTGTCCTCCTTTTGGCCCTAAAGACAAAGAAAATTTTTTTCTGCTAGTGGCATGGAAGAGGCAATACAACCTAGATAAAGCCAAGAGGCTGAGTGGCCTGGTGATGATGACAGAGGTCCTGGAGGCGGCAGCATGAGCCTCCGACCCCCAGCTAGTGACACAGGGCAGCCGTGGGTGAGGTGCTTGCCCTCGGCCCAAGGCAGTCCTGCAGGTTGTGGATTTTTTTTTACAGCTGTTTACCTGATGTTCTGTCCAGGAGTGAAATAACTCTCGCCACGGCCACTATGAATTCTCCGTTGCCCTGGGAAAGGCAGCCGCTGTGATAGGAACATTGTCTGTAGTCCTGTCAGGTAGCCACTGTGAGTGACAGGCGGAGGAAGCAAGCCGCTGAAAGCCATTACCCTCGCACATCAGTGCAGTTGGAAAAATAGTCATAAATTAGTGCCGGGTGCTGAACGAAGGGAGAGGAAAAAAAAAACACACACACACATACACACACAAAGGAAAAAAACGCCTTCCTCAAAGTCATCATTTTCCTCCTGGGGGTGGAGGAGTGGAGGGCACAGGAGGTGGTAGTTGGATGCGTCACCTAGCCTTGCTGGTCGGCTGGTTTGACCATGTTGGCAGATGGAATCAAAGCCAGTGAGATGGTCTGGGAAGGCCAGAGGGCTGACTCCCGCTCACCCCCTGAAGATGAAGCACCCAGCATTGTGTGTACACGTGCACGTAAGTGTGTCCCCACCTATGTCTGTGCTAAGGTGTCTTTTGCAAGGTGGTGGACTGCTTCCACGCACGCACACATCCATCCTCTGTGTTGTATCAAATCAGACCATGTGACCTCACCTTTATCTCGGGCTGCACTTCTCTATTTCAGAGATCCACGTGAGACACCTGAGCCTGACAAGGCTGCACATGGGTTTGTGTGCGTGTGAGTGTCTCTGTGTGTGTGTGTGTGCGCGTGCACGCACACACACACATGCGTGTGAGTGTCTCTGTGTGTGTGTGTGCGCGGGCGCGCGTGCACACACACACACATGCATGTGAGTGCACATACCCTCAGGGCTGCTGACCACCATGGAGGCTGCTATTTATGATGAGGCAGAAATCAGAGGTAGGAAACGGCCAGCTCTGTGCGATAATCCTTACCTATAAGCCACAGGCTCCAGATTCTCAAAGGGGCCATGAATAGGGACCAGGAAGGCACAAAGTAGACATGTCCAAGCTCCTTTGGAGTTCCCAGAGCTAAGGGTGGAAGGTAGGCTAGACCAGCACTGTGATAAGTACCTGCCTCAGCTCAGCATGTTAAGTGTGCAAATAAAAGGGTGTGGATTTGGCCAGGCATGGTGGCGCACGCCTTTAATCCCAGCACTCGGGAGGTAGAGGCAGGCAGATCACGGTGAGTTCGAGGCCAGCCTGGTCTACAAAGCGAGGCCAGGACAGCCAAGGCTACACAGAGAAGAAACCCTGTCTCAAAAAACCAAAACCAACCAACCAAACAAACAAAAAACAAAAACAAACAAACAAAAAGGGTGTGGATTTGAACTACAGCAATCTGTAGGTGAATCTGGTAGTTGTTAGACCTTAAAGAAATCTGTTCAAAACAGACTGCTGGGTTCTATCCCTGGGATTTGGTGGTGAAGGGGGGGGGGCGGCAATTTAGTTTTAGCAGGTATTTGACGGAGCATCATGGGGGTATGCATTTCAGCTGTGGTCTGGGTGATGTTGATGATATTGGCTGAAAGACTCCACGCTCATCACCACTCATGGTGCAGCTTAGGCTGTACTTCAGTGAGTCCCCAGTACCTGTGAGGCCAGGCAGGGAGGTTGTACATCATGGTAGTTAGAGCATGGTTACTGACTGCAGGGCTTAAAGTCTGTCTCTGACACCTACCTGCAGTGTGTCCTTAGGCTGGAGATGTACGTAGGCTTTCTGTGCTTGGCCTTCCTATTCTGAGAAGTGGGAGAGGAGGGTAATCCATGCCCAGGGACAGAGTGGACATTTGACGTGCTTAATTAACAAAGCTTAGATGAGCTGGCTTGGTGGTGGCGCACGCCTTTGAGCCCAGCACTTGTGAGGCAGAGGCAAGTGGATCTCTGTGAGTTTGAGGCCAGCCTGGTCTACAGCACGAATTCCGGGATAGCCAAAGCTTCACATAGAGAAATTCTGTCTCAAAAAACAAAAAATGACAACAACAACAACAACAAGAACAAGAAGAAGAAAGCTTATAAGATATGGCTTCAGCGTTTGGGCTACTATAGTTGTATCTACTTTGCAGGTGAATGAACAGAGATTTGGAGGTTACACTGCACATTCAGGTGACACCTCATACCCTGTCCCCAACCTCAAAGCTCATCAATTCCTCTTTGCTTGCGTCTTGTTTGGCCCTGTATTCTATCTCAGTGGTAAGCTGCCTCCCCTTCCTGGTGTTGAGTTGGGGGTAAGACCATATTTCTTCCCTCTCAGAAAAAAAAAAGTGGATGAGAACAAGTTCCATAGGTCACTCTGGCCCCTACCCTCTACCACTTCTTGCTCCCCCAACTCTGCAATGAAGCCCAGTATACCACCTGCTCCTGCAGCTATGGTACTTTAAACCCAAAGTTGAGGCTTCTCTGGAGTGGCTTGGATGGAGGAGAAAAGCCTCGGAGCTGGCTTCTCATGCACCCACATGGGGATTCAGGGGTCTGTGCACATGGCACATCCACATGTACACCTGCTCCTGAGCACACTGCACTCACTCAGTGCCTCCGGACTCCTACTGTCTTTCTATGGCCCTTTGCCAAGGGCAGGCTTCCTTGGCGGTGGGAGTAGCATAGTCACAATGATGAGATGAAGGGTCTGGTCCCTCAAGATGCCTGTTCTCCATGTCTGGATGGTCCTATAGGCAGGAGTCTGGGGCAGGTTCTCTGCTTTGGTAATATGCATCTTGGGTCTTGACTGTGATCTCCCCTGCCCAGGAATCCTGAGAATCCCATGGTAACCGCATGAATACTGACAGCACTTGTTGGTATTCTTTCCCATTCCTGAATTCCCTGCCGGGTTCTGGGCATCTCACTTCTCAGCTAATTGGGCCACCCCAGGCTGGACATGGGCTACAATATGGCAAGCTAAGAAGGGGAAAATGGGCACAGGGAGAGAGACCCTAAGGGCAAGGAACCAGCAGAATTAGCAGAGCACAGCCCTTAGACCACTTATAATAAGGTCCAAGCCGGGCTCTGAGGCTCCAGGCCCAGCTGCCAACCAGTTCTGACTACCTCTGCTGACTTCTCTCCTGCTTGCTGTGCCTGGCCTTGGTGTGAGCCAAGGATGTTCTCACTGCAGGGCCTTTGCACTTGCAGGTCCTTCTGTCTGGGGCTTTTCCCCTGGGGTCTTTGCAGAGAATTCACTTCCATATCCCTTTATCCAGCTCTGGAGTGCAGGGACTTTTTCTCTTCCATGCTGTGACCCAGGTGCCCACCTGGCAGTTTGGTAGTCAAGAGGCTTTTCTTAATGAATATTTATTGAATAATAATAAAAAAGATAAATGTTAGAGTGGGTAGATAGAGGAGAAATGGCAGCACTTGGGTAGGGAGTACTTTGAGGCCCAGATCCTTAAACTGTAGGTTACAATCAACTCCCTCACCATGTAACTTAATATGTTGGTTGTGGGGAAAAGTCAGCAATGATAAAAGTTTCCTAAAACTCACTGATCAAAAATGAATTCAGAATTAAACATGTCTTAGATAGGTGGTGTTTCTGTGTTCCATCATATGCCGTCACTGAAGCCTTGGGTACGGGCACATAACATACACACTTGGCACCGGGCACACCGTGGCACTACACAGTACCAATTAATGCCCGGAACACCTTGGCTCAGATCTAAGACTGCAGTGTGGTGTGAACCAGTGTTTTCCCTTTGCAGATAAAGCTTTCTGCTCTTATAGAAACATAGCAGTTTAATTATGGGAAATAGAGGCTTTTCCCTAAGTATCAAATTAGCATGTCTTTGGATTGTATTGTGTTAGAATGCTATGATTTTAAAGTGTGTCCTTGGAGTTGCTGACTTGGGACTCATAGAAAATCATTCAACGAATTTGAGATTGGAATTAGGACAGTATTTCCAATAAATTTGGAAATGGCCCTAAATATACTTCTGACATTTTGTGCTGTGAATTTATGTGAGGCAACATTCCCTGAAATGAGGATCGTGAAGTCAAAGTACCTGTGAACTCCAAAAAACACTGAAGATGCCCTATGTCCCACAGCACCAAATATTCAGTCAATATTTAATTTTTTTGTCAAAATAAACAAGTACATCCTCTTGTTAGGAGGCAGAATTGCTTTCATCTTTAATAAGCCATAAGATTAAATATCTGTCAAAGAATTGCTTGAAAACCTTATTTATGATTTATCATCAGTAAGTGTGTTTACAGCACTTTATCTACCTGTATGTCTGAGGTAGTGTCAAAATTTCTTGTGTAAAATGAGGTCATGGGTGAGCCAAGTTCAAGATGCCATGCACTAAGGACTGAGAGAGCAGCTGTGAGCCCAGTGGAGAGTGGCTGAGCAGTGAGTCCTGCTGGAGGGGAGGGTTTGAAAAGAGAATTACAGCAGAGGGCCACTGTGTGGGAGGCCTCAGGCCAAATCCTTCACCTCTGGGCTTGAGCCTAGGTGCTACTGAGCATGTGCGGCCTGCAAACACAGAGGCTTTGACACAGCCCCCTGGTGGTACTTAGTTCTAAAGTTTTAGTGGCTCCCACCATCCATCCATCCTTTCCAAACTCTTTAGCTGCAAGCTCAGGCCGACTGTGATCAGACCACAGCCCTCGGAAGTGTGTCTGGGCAACCCATATGGATGCTCAGTTCTCCCCAAAAGAGCTATGGTCCCCTATGTTCTCAGGGTGGTCAGAGTGTTCTTGCCCCCCCAACCCCAGCGGATGTGGATGTTTACGTCATCCTTCCCAGGCACCCTTTTCGAAGTCCTCCCTGACCACAGACCTCTGCCTAGGAGTGCTCCTTGGTAGGATTCTCTCTTTGGGTTGATGGTAACTTTCACTTTATGGCACTACTGGGTCTGAGGACATCAGACCTGTGCCCTGAGGAGAGCACACGAGACTTATCCCAGCGCTGTTCTTGCTACCCACAGGTCTCCCACCAGACCTGTTCCCCATGGCGCTGAGGCCCAGGAGGACTTTTTTTTTTTTAAACGTGGGTCTGAGGGAGATACAATAGCCTCTTGTTTCCCAGGATGGCCAAGCCTGGCTTATACTCCCTCATTCGTAGCCCCTACCCCCTAGATCCTCAATCTCCCTCTGCTACCTTCTAACTTTATTTCCATCCAAGTTAAAACAAATGTTTCTACTGTAACATCGCTGAAACAAAACAAGCCATGAGTTAGTCGATGTAACAAATACATTGTGACACTTGCATATAGTTCTTGAAGCCACCATCACAATCAAGACAGTGAGCTCAGCCTTCACCCCTAGGATGTCTCCTGTTTCTTTCCTTCCTTCCCCACCAGGGAACCCCTGGGCACCTCCGATACTATGCTGCTGGCTTGTTTCTCCAGAAGCTCAGTAGATGGAGGGCTATTTCAGGCCCTCAGTTTGCATACTTGAATAATCATTTGGGGCTTCTGTCATACTGTTGGGTATGTCAATAGGTCATCTCCACTGGGTGCTCGGGATCCTAAATCAGGGCCTCATGCTTGCAGGGCAGATCCTTAATAAATAATCTCCCGAGCTCTGTTTTTCTTTTTCTTTTTCTCTCTCTCCTCCTCCTTCCTTTACCTCTTTCTCTTCTCCTCCTCTTCTTTTTCTTTGAGACAAGATCTGGTGTAGCTCAGCCGCCAGCCCAGCCTGGCCCTGAACTTGCTGTGTGATTGAGAATGACTTTAAAGTCTTGACCCCTGCCTACCTCCACCTCGTGAGTACTGGGGTTGTCGTGAAGTGCCAACCATGCCCAGTGACATTTGGATTTCTCCCAATTCAAGGCTCTTCCAAATAAAGCCATCATGAACATCTATATAATTTGTGCACGCAACACTCGAGTCCTTCAGTTGGGGCCATCAAGAGAGCAGTCTGCAGGCTGGCAGTGAATGGCAGGCGGGGCAGAATGGCAGTGCCAGAAACTCCCTGTGCTCTGTGCCTGGCCCCTTTATCTATTAAGCCCGCTGAGTGGTAAAAGCTGAATGGCCCCAGGTGGTGGAATAATAGCATCTTTAATTGTTCTCCGAACGAGATTAACTTCTTATCTGACAGTTTGACATCTTTACTGTTATTAATGCTCAAATAATGCATTGTTATTTTTATAAACTCCATGGTGGCAAACATATTTTCCTTTATTTGGATTAAAAATAGATATATTTGTTATTTCTCATTACCTCAGGCTGGGCCCCTGGCTTGGGAAATGCGGACTGGGTAAAGAGAAGCCACATCCGCCTGTCACCTCCCAAGTGGCCTAAGGAGCTGGGCCTTGGAGTTAGTCACTAGGTAACCACACAGCTGAGGCCTCCGTGAGCAGTGAGTTCTGAGTTCCAGGTTATCTATGGCCGCCCGAGAAGATGCATCACCTCCGGCTGTCCTGGATGCTCCTGGCCCTGAATGTCATATTCTAGAGCAGTCTCGAAGCTTTGTCCTGGGCCGTTTGCAGGATGGTTCATTGACCTGTTGATCTTAAGTTGAATTCGACACAGACTCTACAACATGGAATGGGCCAAGAAGAAAAAGAGGAACACACTGAAAGAACAAAAGTATCCTTGCTTAATCATACGCTCACTTGCACACATTCGCTGATGTGCTAGTGTGTGCTAGAGGCTGGGTGGACCACGGAGTTCTGCCTCTAGGACACCTATGCTAGAGGAGGCCCGGGAAGAATGGAGGGATACCGAGGTCATAGAGCACAAGTTTGGTGTCAGAATACCTGGGCCCAAATCCAGGTGTCTCTGCAGAAGTTACACATCTGCCCTGAGCTGGGCTTCTCTTGTCTACGAAGTGGAAAGTAATGTATCCCTTTCCACAAGTCCATGTAAACACAGCAGCTCTGCAGCCTGGGGCTCAGCGGAGCCAAAACAACGTCAGCGGTAATTACTCTAGTGCCACCTGCTCAGAAGCTCTGATGGGGGTGGGGCCCTGTGGAATGACGGCCAACGGGGGAGGGTCATTCAGGAAACTGCAGGAGGGAGCACTACCTACGCCGCCATGACTCTTCACCTGCCGCCAGGCCCCCTGGCACCTCCACTTACCCCATCGTTAGCCGGGCTGTCAAGGTCGATAATGCCTCTGCCTTGGAAATCTGGCGCCGACGTCTTTATCAAAGCCAATATTAATTTTCACTAATTAGGAGCTGCCGCTAATGAGTGTCACAGCTAATTTAGCTCATCTGTAACCCAGGAACAGCATCGTTCTTGGGCCAGGCTCCCGAGTCCAGGATGCTGGTGCACGCCACCTCCCTGTTCCCTGGCCACAGTGCAGGAGCCACCAGCTGCCAGTGTTTCTGTCCCTTTGAGCTGACTTGGCTGGCTTGCTCTGCAGAGGGTCTTGATGGCCTTTGCCTCCAGAAAGCGCCCTCCAGGAAGGTCAGCGTGTGTCCCACCAATCCTGAATTTGGGTTCTGAACTCCATCGGAGGATTCCTTCTCATTAGGACGTTGCCCCACAGAGGCGCAGGCTGCATTCTCTCCCCCCCCCCCCCTTTGCTTCCACCAGGAAGCCTCCAGAGCCTTTTCCCTCCTAGAGTCTGGACTCGCTGGACACATGCATAGGGGTTGATCAGAGACTGGTATGAGCAGTGAAGTGGGGCCTGGGTTCTGGGAGCTTAAAGTCATTAGACCTGTGCCTCAGTTTCCTGCAGAAAATAGCTTAATGTCTTGGGGGAATCCTGAGAACAGAACAAAGCGTGTGCGCTCTGTCCTTCTTTCTGCTGTGCCTCAGTGGCCTTCATTGCCAGGCTTGCTCTATTAGATTCTATCCCTTCGAAGGAACTGACCTGCAAACTCCCCTCCCAGCTTTCCTACACAGGATTTTGCCTAGAGCTGACAGTGTCAAGAAGCTAAGCTGCCAGGTCTCCCACTCACCGTGAGGTACCCGAAATAGTTAAGTGAATGAACAAACCTGGATTCTCTCCTCTCCTCTCTGAATCTGTTTCCCTGTCTGGAAACTGATGTCTCTCCCAGCTCCTGTCCCCCAAGATCCTAGGATATTCTGGGTAAATAGTGGGTGAACAGGTGGGCCTCTTGTCCCTTACAAGAAAGACTAAGCTGGTGACTTGTATCCCCAAGGCCTTTGGGGGCCATTGCCAGTTCTCAGCTTGGGCTGGGATCAGGTGCTGGTCTGAGCCACTTTGCTGGGCTGATGTCTCTCCCTCCCTCCCTTCTACTTCTGTTGACACAGAGAAGCCTTGATCAGGGAAGTTGGCTCTCACTCACTCCAGCCCCCTGTGGTAAGCAAGGTCTTCACTCCCCTGACCTTCTTGGCGCCAGCTTGCTACTGGGGCACCAAAGGAAGGCCACACGGAGATGGAACTCTATGTGTGGGAGGATTCCCTTCCCCATTCTCTCAGTTCCTGCTGTACAGCCCAAGCCTTGGACTCTGGAAGGGAGGGCTTCTGAGGGCTGGGCAGGCGAGGACGTCTTTTTTTTTTTTTTTTTTTTTTTTGCACTTATCACCTCCAAAAAGCGACCTTCAGGCCGAGCCAAGTTTGGGGGAAGTGCCTTCAGGCGTGACAGATTTGACTATAAATCTTCTACATTAATGCCCGGTTCCCAAGGTCTGTCATTCTGTATGCCACGTGACAAGTACAAACTGTGCAGGCCCCATCAGTCACTTGTGGGTCCCCGCCCCCACTGGCTTTGTCTGAGGCAGTGGCAGGCTCGGGGCAGGCAGTGGAAAAAAAAAAAAAAAGTCAGGCAAACTGGCTGATGCCAGGAGGTGAGATGCCTGTCAGGAGTGCCACAGAGAGGACCTCAGGTGGAGGCTGGACAAACATGACCCCTTTCTGTGTCTGGGTCCTGGAGATGGGTGGGGAGGAATATAGCCTTCAAGTTGGGGGCCCAGCACAAGCTCTGGCAGCTCCACCTCTTGCTACTGTTTGTTGGTCAGCTGGGCTGGCTGCGTTATGTGGGCCTCGCTTCTAACAATGTAGGGAGTGTTTTGTGATGATTTCTGAGACCACACCTCTCTGGTTGCCCACAGTTCCCTGGTAACAGCCCAGCTGCATCCAGACCCCCGTGCAGGCTAATCTCTTGACGGGACCACAACCAGACAGGAGAGCCTGTTGAAGATACATCAACTGAGTGACCAACATTTTCTTCCCCTTACACCCAAGTACAGGATGCTGGAATTGGTGCCTGGATCTTAGACAAAAGGGGTGATATTTATGCAGGCACACACCCACACAGGAGACCTGCATCCTTGCTCTTTTATCCTGACCCCAGCAATATCAAGTGGGGGCACTCCACTGACATGAGGTGTATCTGGGAGGGTGTGTGGAACTCTCTGCTTCAGCCCTCCCCCTGTACTGATAAAGAGTTCAGTACTCAAAGAGGGGACGATGTGACAGGTCACAACAGCCGGTGGCCAGACTGGAAGCCAAGAGGGGAGATGGGACTCCTGCTCTCATTTGCTCCTTAAGTTCTCAAGCCTCTGTCTTTGGTCCCCTCCCTATACCCTGCACTTTTCTCTGGCCTCTTCTCTTCTGTTCACTTCAGCTGCCATATGCATGAGCCAGCTTGAGAAATTATCTTTCCCCAGAGTTCTGCACATTATTGTCACCTGTCTCCCAGGTCTTGGCACCAGGCACCTCAAACCCATGGTCAAACACAAATCCGCACCCCTTCTCTAGCTTCTAAAATGTACTGGCTGCTAAGCCAGAACTTTGCAGGCCAATATTTCTGTCCGTAAGCCTTTTTATAAAGCCACTGGATCTCCTGTTTCTGTTTCCAAGATGTCTCTCAAACAGCACTCCTCCTTTTCTACTTCACTCGTAGAATCTCTGCTTAGTCTGGAACTGGCAAATCCCAACACTCAAATCACTTTTAAAAAGTCCCGTGCCTGAGCAGACATCACTAATCAATCACAGTGCCACTTCTCTTCTGTGCACATCTTCTACCCAGGCAGCTACTACTAGTCTATCAGAGGAGGTGCACAGAATAAAAGTGACCTTCTGCCCAAGGCCCCTTCTCTCACTCCCCGGGTCTGTCTTGTATAGCTGCCAGAGAAATAATTTTTACAGTGTAAGTGAATTAGCTTTCTCCTTTACTTTAAAATATCTTTATAATTCTCTGTGGCCAAGAGAATGAAATTAAAGCTTTGCATACTAGTGAGATGGCTCAGTGGGGGGAAGGCACTTGCCACATACGCCTAGTGTATGCCTCCATGAGATCCAGCTGTTAAGCATTGTCTCAATTGGTAATCAATTGGGGAAGGCCCAGCCTATTGTGGGTGGTGCCATCCCAGGGCTGGTGGTCCTTGGTTCTATAAGAAAGCAGGCTGAGCAAGCCAAGGGAAGCAAGCCAGTAAGCAGCACTCCTCCATGGTCTCTGCATCAGCTCCTGCCTCCAGGTTCCTGCCCTGCTTGAGTTCCTGTCCTTGAGTTCTCCTAATAATGGATTATGATCTGGACATGTAAGTCGAATAAACCCTTTCCTCCTCAACTTGCTTTTTTGGCCATGGTGTCTCATCACAGCATGGTACCAACGTAGTGGATTATTGCTTAACAGACCTGACCATGTTTTGGGGAGGATGGTGGAAGGACTTTGGAACTTTGGGCCAGAGAAGCCACTGAGTGTTGAGAGGAGCTTGAAAAATAAGAATGTCGAGAGCAGTGCAGAAGATGGAGGCCTGGCTTATGAAGTTTCAGAGGGAAGAGTAAAGACTCTAGCAAGGGCCTTGCTAATTTAAGATTCGGTGGTTCTTGTTAGCTGGGGCTGAACCAGCTGTGGTTAACAAGATACCAGAACTACTTTTGTGTTACTGGGACAATTGATGCTGGTCAGCTGGGGCTAAAACATTAGCGGTGATTAGCAAGAGACCAGCCTCGCTGAGGTGAAATCTTCTGGGAAGTGTTTTCTGAGAGCACAGAGAAGCTGTGTTCCAGAGGCAGCTAAGGTCCTACCTCGTGCTGGCAGCCCAACTTGGTAATGTGTAAGAGTCACTCAGATGGCACTGGTTCTGAAGGTCATGAGAGCGGCTGAGGCTTGGCACTGTGAGAGGCCACTGGTGAAGGTGCAGCCTCAGTGTCATTTGTAGGCCTAATACTGAAGGCGCCATGCAGAGAAGTTGAGGCTTGGCACCGCGAAGAGAGCCTATGAGAGGCTGTTGGTGAAAGTGCAGCCCAGTTACAGCAGAAGACCCCATAGTTTTGGAGAGGCCAGTACTATGGGATGGCCACCAGGAACAGCTGTGGAGAGGAGTCAGCCAGATCCTAAGAAGATAAGATGTGTGTAGTACCGAGGGCAGAGCTGGAGAAGTGACCTAAGCTCTTTGGAGGAGCCCAGAAGATCATGTGTGGATCCCAGACATTGTTGGAGTTAGTTTTGCTTGGTTTAGATTGTGGCTTTGCCCTAGTTCTCCCCTCCTGAAGAAGGTATTTAATTTAATTTTGATTTTTATGGGTGCCCACAGCTGAAAGACCTTGAACTTGTAAAAGATTTTTTTTTTTTTTTAATTTTAAGAGATTGGATATTTTAAAGAGATTGGAATTTAATGTGTTTTAATTTGTAAAGACTGTGGAACTTTTAAAGCTGTCCGTGTTTTTAATGTGAGATCTTGGGGATGAATAAGAAAGGAAGAGTAGCTGGGCGTGGTGACACAGGCCTAATCCCAGCACTCGGGAGGCAGAGGCAGGCGATCTCTGTGAATTCGACCAGCCTGATCTACAAAGTTGGGTCCAGGATAGCCAGGGTTGCAGAGAAACCCTGTCTTGAAAAGTCAAAAGAAAGAAAGAAAGAAAGAAAGAAAAGAAAGAAAGAAAGAAAGAAAGAAAGAAAGAAAGAAAGAAAGAAAAAGTTGTGGCTTAATAGTGATGTGTTTGTGTGTCAAGTTGACAAGGGGTCATACTGGCTGGTTTTGTATATCAACTTTACACAAGTCAGAGTCATCAGAGAGGAAGGAACTTCAGTTGAGAAAAGTGCCTCCATGAGATCCAGCTGTAGGGCATTTTCTCAATTGGTAATCAATTGTGGAGGGGCGAGCCCATGGCCGGTGGTGCCATCCCTGGGCTGGTGGTCCTGGGTTCTATAAGAAAGCAGGCTGAGCAAGCTATGGGAGGCAAACCAGTAAGCAGCACCCCTCCACGGTGTCTGCATCCTTCCTGCATCTAGGATCCAGCCCTGCTTGAGTTCCTATCCTGACTTCCCCCAATAATGGACTGTGATCTGGACCCTTTTCCTCCCCAACTTGCTGTTTAGTCATGGTGCTTTGTCCCAGCAATAGAAAACCTTGACTAAGACATCTAATGACCTGAGTTTGATTTCAGGAACCCATGTGAAGGTAGAAGGAGAAAACTGTCTCCATAAAGTTTCCCTCTGACCTCCACACTCTACATGTGTGTTCCCCCGTCACGCATGCGCGCGCGCGCACACACACACACACACACACACACACACACACACACACACACACACACACTTATCCTTGTACCTTTCAGCCTGTGATGGACAGGGTCTGGCCAGTTCTGAGATGCCCATCAGCATTTTTCTTATTGTCTTGATAAAAAATACTTGGCTTTTGTCTTGTTTCACAAGACAAGGTTTCTCTGTGTAGCCTTGGCTGTCCTGGGGTTGTTGTTGACAAAGTGGGATCTCAGACCTCCAGGGGTCACACCCCAAAATCTCTCATTCTCCAGCTGTGGTTCCCAATTCACCCCCATATTCTTGGCTGGAGGCCAAAGCTTGGCTTTCGCTTGTGGATGCACTGGTCTCTCCAGAGTAACCCAGGCCCACCCTTGAAGTCCCCTCAGAGTTGTACTCTGGTGAACATATATGCCTCGGGAAGTACACAGTCTGCTCTAAAGGCGGCAAAGCACCAGCAAAGGACTGAGCCTAACTGGGTTCTTACTTGATGAGGTCAAAAGCAGGCAACCCAGTGTTCACAACAACAGCCTTAGAGTCAGAGCTGATGGAAAAGGGGAATATGTTTTGGGGGGCAGAAGCCACTATGACTCCAAGGAAAGCACCAAGACTCAAGAGAACATTGCATGGTGCCTCTTTTTGAGGTTTGGGTTAGATTAAACTGAGCCAACTGGGGGCGCCATGGCCTAAGCTGGGCCCTGGACTGCCTGCCATCTCCCTCCACCGTGGCGCCTCAACAGGTGATCCAGTTATCAATAACCTAGATCTAAATAGAACCAGGAGGAAGCTTTAAGCCCAGGCCGGAAGGCTTCACAAAGCCCCTGGCCACTCCATAGCCTCACTCTGAGGATCAGACACAGGGATGAGCCTGGGAGGCTGTGATGGGCCTTTGGGACAGCCAGATCCTAGCACTGTATGTGGGCCTGCATGAAGTTCCCACCAGCCCCCAGCAGTGACTGGCTGGGCATCTAGACTATTATTGCATCAGCCTGTACTGAGAGATGTCCAGAATCACACTGTAAGGGCAATGCTAGAGGCTGTGTGGGTGGGGCTCTCTTCCTGCCCTCCTTCCACAGAGGAACTAGAGCCAGACAGGAGGAGCCTTTGAAATGAGGACCACATCCTGGCATTCCCATTCTAAGGGCTTTCTAACAGCTGCTAAACTTCCAGGCACAAGGGTCCCTGCCAGAGCCCTCCTTCCATCTTTCTAATCTCTTCCTCCCCCTCTCCCACCCCGGCCCCCCTGTCGCCCAACCCCCGCCCCACCTCTTTTTACTTTTTTGTTTCTTCCAGTGTCAGTTCTTCTTCACTCCTTAACTCAAAGGGCTTCAACCCTAGAATCCCTTGCAGCTCTACCCCTTGTCATCTGCCCAGACAGCTATCCTAAGACAGTTGATCAAGACTCTCTTGTCTGCCACAGGTTGTGCTAATGCTAGAAGTGTCTGGCTCCTGAGAAACCTGTGCCCTGAACCATTGTGGAGAACCGAGGCTGAGAAATGGGCTCCTCTTCCCAGAGGGACACTGATAGGCCCAGTGTTGGGACCACACAGAGGCAGGGTGACTAACAGTAGAGGAGTTAAGGGTGCGGGACTCCTTGTTTATTTTGTATGTCTTTCCTCCAAAGAGACTTGTGTCCTCAGCAGGAGAATCTCAACATGACTGGTGACGGGGGAAGATAAAATACCTTATATGTGTGGAGGAAGTAGAAGAATTAGGTAGTGGCAGGTGCCTGAGCTGAGCAGATGGCAACCTTTGGGCATTGCATTTGGCCCCAAGTTTTCCTGACAGTTAAACCCAAAGAGAGCCACATGGAAGGGTTTCCAGGCAACAGAAAGCTTGCCGTCCATCTACAGAGACAGCTTTTCCCCCTGGGAGCACATCTCAAGCAGGAATTGATCCCCTGGGACTCAGTACACAGGGTATCAAGTGGATGGTATCTTCAACGGTACTCATAGGAGCTATATGTCTGTCCTGGGGCTGACTGGAGTAGGGCCTGGCATTCCAGCAGTACTCCACAGTTTCCCAGTTTCCCAGAGACTGTTGCATTTTGGAGACCTTTCGTCTGTGCTGGGATAGCTCAGGACTCCGAGCTAGTTAGATGCTGAAGTTCTTATAGCCAGCGCAGGTGACACGTCAGCTCATTTGTCCAGCAGGACCTGACCAGCTGCCACAGGTCCCCTGTTCCCAGGGGAGCAGGCTGGGATACAGAGATGGGGTGTCTGACTGGCAGTAGCCTTGCTTATTCACCACATGTGATATTTTAATACCTCAGTAAACAGCATAGCTGTTATGGAGTGTACCAGCCGGATCTCAGCCTCTCATCCCAGCTCTCTCTTTGCCACTCTCTCTTGCTCTGTTCCCAGCATCCTTCACTAGAAGCAGGCAAGCAGCACTCCTGTTTGTCCCTCTGGCACCATCTCCCTAGCCCTCATGCCCACAGGGAGGTTGACCTTCATAAGAACAGTGATGAAAAAGGAGAGACACTTATCCTTTCCAGAACCTTCTTCATCCTGGCCACTTCCTGGGTTCAGCCCTTTCTATAGATTGGTTGAATTTTTAAAAAAAAATTTTTTTCTCTAGACTGTTTCACATCCATCTTACATGTGAGGAAGTATGGTCAAGTTCTAATTCTGGGACCATGTAAAACAAAAAGTGCTTGGTTGGCACATGCATGCACATAGCTTGTGTATGTGTGTGTGTGTGTGTGTGTGTGTGTGTTCTCCCAACTAGTAACACACAGACACACACATCCCTCCCTCTTATGCCCTTGTGTTCATATTCTCCTTCCCCATTGTCTCAGCTCCTAAAACAAGGTGCTGGCCCTTGTCCTCCAGCCAGAGTGATCCTGTAAAACCCAGTTTAGGGATCTTCCCTTTCTCCTTCACACCTGTGGGACACTGTGGCTACAGTGTCCCAAAGTATGTTCCTGGCAAGGGGCAAGGACCCACGGCTCCATAGCTCCATTACTCACAGGTGGGAGGACGCAGGAACAGTTGGGTCTCTCTTAAACGTCTCTCCACGTCGCCCTCATTAATAACTGTAATGCCAGCATCACTCGCTCTTAAATAGCCTCATTTATCAACAAGCAATTTGCCGTGGCGAGGTGGCAGGGACACAGATAAGCAGACGAGGCCGGGGTGCTCGCAAGACACCTGCCAAGTATCTTCCTCTCTTTCCTTCCATCTCTCAGGGGAGTGGGAGGAAGAGGCATCGAGCGGGAAGCTGTGCAGAGGTGATAGTGTAGTCTCCAGGGGATCGGCTCCTCTGGGTGAAGAGGGCCTGGCCAGGGTGTGGCAAGGTAGTAGGAATGCTGACTGGCCCCCTGGGGAACTCAGGCAGTCACACTAGGTCCACTGTCTAAACTCCTTCTGGAGATCAGTCAGCCAAGTACCTACATGTGAGGAAGAAGGGTCAAGTTCTAATTCTGGGACCACATAAAGCAAATAGTGCTCAGTTCGAGCACAACACACACACACACACACACACACACACACACACACACACACACACACACACACACACACACACACACACACACACACACACCCCTCGGCTACTTCCTGCTGATGCCCTTGGGGACACCTTGTGACCTTGTATCACCTGTAAACCTGAGCTGTGGCAGCAGTCTTGTCTTCATTCTGATTTTACAAAGGCCCCATGTCTGAGGGTTTTTTCCCCCATGAGCCTTCACCAGTGTCTGCACTGTGCATTTTATCCTGCTGAGGATAGTTTCTTCTGTTCCCAGCTGCTTTCTCAAGAACAGGGTTGACTTCATGTGTGCAGACTCACTCCCCATCTGTAAAATGGGAGCCTCACATACCCAAGTTCTTGCACACCCCCAAGAGCTGAGTCAGAAATGTACTTGGGTGCAAATCTGGATTTTTTTTTTTTTTTTTTTTTTTTTTTTTTTTTGAGGGAGGTCTGTGGGTTGGCAACTTCTGGAATTGATGGGTTCACTGGATCAATGACTGTGCTGGTTTACTTTATGTCAACTTGACACAAGCTAGAGACGTTTGGAACCTCACCTGAGAAAAGGTCTCCACTAGATTGTCCTGTAGGCATTTTCTTGATTGATGACAGATGTGGGATGGCCCAGCCCACTGTGGGTGGTGCCACTCCTCAGAAGCTGGTCCTGGGTTTATAGGAAAGCAGGCTGAGCAAGTCATGAGGAGCAAGTCAGTAAGCAGCATTTTTCTGTGGCGTCTGCTTTAGTTCCTGCCTCCTGGTTCCTGCCCTGGAATCCCTGGATGACAGATACAAGCTTTAAGCTAAAAGGAACCCTTTTCTCCCCAAGTTGCTTTTGGTCATGGTGTTTTATCATAGCGATAGAAACCCTACCTAAGACAATGACTGTCAGGAACCCAGGCTTGGTCTTTTCTCAGGTCCTTCCTGTGTCAACCTTTTGACCTTCTGACCTCAGCTGCCACATCTGCAGGCAGCTACAGTGATATTTCAACCAAGTTTTCTTTTTTTTTGGGGGGGGGGCGGGTAAGAATCCTTTATCCAAATAACCTTGCCTCCTGCCACCTCATTGGCTATGCTATGTTAGAAGGTTTGCCCACAGCCCCAGCTATCTCCCGAGGCTGTGAGGTAGTCTTCCCCTGCCTAAAGGCTCCTACACTGTCTAATCAATGCAGAGAATCAGGGTGTGGCTGCCGGGCAGGGTCAAGCCTGGGAGCTCCATGGCTCTTTGCTCATATTCTGTTCTCAACATGTCCTGACTCCATGGCAGAGCCATGTGTAACAGGAGGTCCCATTTTGGTGTCTTATGCTGAGGTTCTTGGGCCAAACTGGCACCCAAGAAGCCACAATTAAGCCTGCTTCATCTTCCTAGAGGACAAATGTTATTTTATAACAAGACAGAAAAAAAATATATTTTAAAGTCAATATAACTATACTGTGGAATATAATGCAGAATTTACATAGATTTTTTTCAAAACAACCCTGAGATCACTAAAGATCAGAGTCATGCCTATTCTCCCACTTTTAGATGTTCAGTAAAAACGCCATGAATAAATGAATGGATGAATGAATGAATGAATGAAATGAATCGAATAGAACATTAAATGCAAGGCTTTGAATTAACTTCACCTTTGGGGTTTGCTTCTTTGGGCCTTTGTCAACAGAGGTACATGTCTCCTCCCTCAAGGGACATTTTGTCTGGAATCACTAGATTAGCAGATATTGCTGCAGGGACCCAGTGCTTCTGAGAATGCTTAGGAGAGAAAAGTAGAAAAGGCTGTGATTATCAGGGAAGGCTTCTTGGTGGAGGGGCCTGGAGTTCTGAGAGACAAGACAGGCAGAGGGTGAGTGCAGTGTTTCCACAGCACTGGCCAGGGGAGCACCAAGCAGGAGTATGAGTGAATCTGAAGGGCAGAGGCTCAGGTGCCATCAGTGTGCTGTAAGTGGTCTTCCTGACGTTAAAGGTTCCTCTGGGATGGTCCTCTCTCCAAGTCCAAGTTCATATGTCATGTCTTGTATCTCTGCCACCAGAGATAGAGTCAAGTTGAGGACAAGCAGACCACCATGCCACTCATAGAAACACAGTGTGTATAAACATGTACACAACTGCATGTATGTGGATGCGCACACATTTTCATATTCACTTATCTATGCGTAACATAAACATGTCTCCAGAAAGGTATGCATGAAAGTACATACAGCAGGTCTTCAGGGGATAAGACCGAAGGAAGGATCCATTAGAGACCAATGACCAACCAAGGAAACAGTTCTACCCAGACCTTGCTTGGTGAACTAAGTGTCTTAGTTAGGGTTTTATTGCTGTGAAGAGACACCATGACCAAGGCAACTCTTTTTTTAAAAAAATTTTTTTTATTTATTTATTATTTATACATATTCTGCTCACATATGTGCCTACCTGCCATAAAAGGGCACCAGATCTCATTGTAGATGGTTGTGAACCACCATGTGGTTGCTGGGAATTAAATTCAGGACCTTTGGAAGAACAGACAGTGCTCTTAATCTCTGAGCCATCTCTCCAGCCCCCGACCAAGGCAACTGTTATAAAGGCAAACATTTCATTGGGCCTGGCTTACAGTTTCAGAGGCTCAGTCCATTACCATCATAGTGGGAAACATGGCATCGTGCAGGCAGAACCAGTGGTGATGGAGAAGCTAAGAGTTCTACATGTTGATCCAAAGGCAGCCAAGAGAAGACTATCTTCCACACTGGGCGGAGCCTAAGCATAAGTTACCTCAAAGCCCGCCTACACAATGATGCACTTCCTCCAATAAGGCCACGCCTCCTCCAATAAGGACACACCTCCTAATAGTGCAGTTTCCCGTGGCAAAGCATTCCAACACGTGAATTTATGGGGGCCAAACCACCACAACCAATGAGTTTCCTGTGGTCACTTGCAGGAGTGCCAGTACAGGGGAAACTTACTGGTGGCTACTCCACTGAAGAATAGCCCCCACCCGACTCCCAAACAATTTGTAATCACGTGTACATCCTTGGGAATGGCAGGGGCCTGGAGCACACTTGCCTTGAGGATGTTGGTGAGCCTGGTTTTGTGAGGATCTCTGGCAAGTTACCATGGCTGTTCTTATTCCAAAACAGCAACAGCCTTGTGGGCCCTGGAAGACAGCATGGTTTCTCAATAACATGGTTTTTATAAGTCTCTGGTGATTGCTCAGAGCCTGTCTCTACCTCCAGATGGCAAGCATGTTGAAGGCTGCCACCTCAGTTACCCAGCTGCCTGTACCTGGATGGCCCTGGTGATGGCTGGAGAGAGCACCATGTCAGCCTCAGCTTGGCTCTCCAGCCTCTTTCCCCACTCCTTCCTGTCTCATATGAAGGAAATCTTAACTTTCTTTTCCTCTGCTTCTGAATGCTCTTTCTGATCACTTCTGCAACACAGCAGTAAATAGTCTCTCTCTTGCTAGGCGTCTTCCCTCACACAGTATTCGGCTTAGGTGTTTATTGTGGTCTGACTGAAATGACCTCCATAGGTGCATATGTGTGATTTGGAAGCTTTTAGGACCTGGACCCTGGCTGGAAAAACTGGTCACTAGGGTGGGCCCTGAAGCTCTGTGTGGCCTGGCCCTACTTTCTGTTCATGCTCCGTTTTCCTGACTGAACACAATGTGACCAGCCTCCTGCCTCCATGCTTTCTCCCCATGATGCACTGTGTCCCTTCTTAAACAGCTCCTACCTTATGTAGGTTCACGGCAGGTATTTGGTTAGCCGGACAAGCAACAACTCATACAATCTGCCTCATTTTTTTCTTATCAATTCATTTTTTCTCTATGAAATATCTTACTCAGTTGCTCTGAGCTTTTGGTCTGATTCAGGTGCCTCCATCACGGCGAAGAATCAGAACTCAAGACCGCTTGAGAGCATGGAGTCCCCCCCCCCCAAGCTCTATTCAGGACTTTAAAAGAGCATTTATTTTTATTATATGTATATGAATGTTTGGCACGCATCATGTGCATGCAGTGCCTGAGGAGTCCAGAAGGGGGCATTGCAGCCCTGGAACTGGAGTTACCTTGAAGGGGCTGGAAACTGAACCTGGGTCCTCCACAAGAGCAGCAAGTGCTCTTAACCTCTGAGCATCCCTCCAGCCCCTCCTATTTGGTACTTTTGTTGAGTCTCCCTGCCTGTCTTTTTTTTTTTTTTTTTTTTTTTTTTTTAATCTTTTCAGTCTGACACACACTGAAGCCACAAAACAGATGCTTCATTCATGTTAATTGAGCAATGAATGAGCAAGTAGGGAAAGAATGGCGGATGGCGGGCGGATGCACTGATAAATGGAAGTTCATCATATCACAGAGGCCCAGAGAGGCCAAGTGACTTCCAAAGCTGTCTGCTCTACTACTGGGGAGCCAAGGTTACATTAGGAGCAGCCCATATTCAGAAAAGCACCTGTGAAATCTCTATGATTTACTTTGAGAATGGTATTAACAACCAACAGTTGTTGAATGTAGGCTCATGTGTTATATGCTCCTCAAGTGCTTTATGTGCGGGGTTCTCATAGCAGTGCCTGCCCTCCACCTTTTACAGATGAGGAAATAAAGGACAAAGAAGCAAGGTAACTGATGCAAGGTCACTCCCCATCTCAGTTCTAGTTTGTGTTGCTACAATAGAACGTCCGAGACTGAGGCATTTATAAAGCACAGAAGTTTATTTCTCATAGTTCAGGAGGATGGGAGCTCAAGATGGGGCACCTACCTCTATCAGGGTCTAACTACCCTACGCTGCCTGCAGTGGAGGACAGAGAGCTTTGAGGCAGCCACAGGCTCCAGGATGAGTGAAGAGAGAAGACATTCCAAGAGTGGGAACAGGTTGAGCCTGGAGCACCAGGATTAGAACTGTAATGTGTAGCTTGGGTTTTAGAGCAATGAGGCCACCACCATGAAAGAATGAACTCCATGGGGATGTGTGTAGATACCAAGGTGCAGGTTACCTCCAGGTAGTCCTGTGTTCAGTGGCAAAGAGACCTCAGCCCCTCACTTCCCTGTCTCAGTCTCCTGCACACAGTTTCCATAGTCTGGGGCCTTGGGCTGCATAGCATTGTTCGGTGCTGGAAGAACGGAGATGAACTCCAATGGAAAAGGGTTCTGGAAATTGTTCTCAGTCAAAAGGGCACAGGCTCTTTTGTTTTGTTTTGAGATTCTCTTGGATCTCACTTTGTAGAGCAGGCTGACCTCAAACTCAGAGATCTGCCTGCTTCTGTTCCCGAGTGCTGGGATTAAAGGTGTGCACCACCATGCCTGGCTGTGTCCTCAGCCTAAAAATGAAGAATATATCATTTCAAGAATAGCAAGTGAGCCTGACACCAGGCAGCTCAGGTGCTGGGGAAGCTAGTTCCTGCTCTCTCCTCTAGACCCTTCCAGAGCCTCACGAGGCTGTTCCTTGGGATGTGTCCAAGAGGGGCTGGGGAGGGATGGAGGTCTGGTGTGGCTTTTAGAACTACAAAAGGACAGGCCTGATGTCCCCCGGGTCCTGTTGTGATTATTTGATAATCCATCACTGCATGCATTTGTTCATTTATTCTTTGATGGAGGTAGGGACACTGACCCATGACTGGTCTCTGCTAAGCATTTGCTCACATCTCTGGGGATACAGGAAGGAACAGGGGCCACAGTGTCTGCCCCCAGGATGCTAGAAGTCAGGTGAGAGGCACAGGCTGAGGACTTTGCTGTAGAAGCGTCCTCACAGCCTGTCACAGTGACCAAAAAGCCCTTCTGGGGTAAAAGTCCATACTATGCAAGCATGAAGAAGTAAATTTGGACTCCTGGAACCTAAGCTGGGCATGGTAACATACCCTATAACCCCAACACTAGAGAGCAGAGACAGGAAACTCTTGCTTCCTGGAGAAGCCATCTAGCTGAAGTGACAAGCTTTGGGTTCACTGAGAGATTCTGTCTCAAAATTAAGGCAGAGGCATGATGAGGACAGCAGCCTGGGATCAACCTCTGACCTTCACATGTGCCCACCCAGGCAAGCATGCCAGTCATACATGCACACACGGACTCATTCAAATGTTACCAACAGAAGGCCCCCTCTTAGATGTTGGAGCATTATGTTTGTTACTCTGGCATTTCCTGTTGCCACTTCTGAGGCAGGAACAAGGCCGGGGACATGGTACACCTTGTGCGGGTTGCACGGAAAGGCCAGGGGTGGAATCTGGGCCTAATTATGCCCAAGTGTGGGCTCTTCCTCTGTCGAGATAGCATGGCTGTTGGAGAGAATGCCTGGTATGGGGGTCTGGAGGCTCGGGGAGACCGGGATTCTATGGCCAGGCATGTAATTTCTAGATCTTGGTCCTCAAGCACAGAGTTAGGGTAAGTGTGATTCTGGTCCTAGATACTCAGGGCTTGGCTTGAGTAAAGCAGCAACTCCAACCTGCCGTCTAGTTAGTGGGCCCAAGGTCCCAAGTCATGAAACAGAGAGTGGTAACCTGGCAGGGACACCTTGAGAAGGATCATTGAGTCTTCAGTCACTGTCCCTCCATGGCAGAGGTTTTGATGTACCCCTGAGATGAGAAGAGAGGTGCCTTTCTTCCTTCACTCATATGTTCCCCTCCTTCTCCTCCCACCCACCCACATTTTTATCTCCCATGTACCTACTCATTCACCCATCTACCCACTCACCCATTCATCCACCCATCCACCCATCCCTCATCTCATTGACCCATTCATGCACCCATCTCATCCATCTATTCATCTACTCATTTATACATCTACCCATCCACCCATCCACTCATTCATCTGCCCATCCATCGGTCCTTCAACTCAATTGTCTAACCACTCCCTTGTCTAATTCAGCTCCACGCCGGATCGATTTAGATATACCTGAGTCACGTAGTCAGGGAAGCTTGTGGCCCAGTGTTTTCTCAGGTCATCTTTCTTTAAACCACTAGTGTCCTTTGAGAATGACCTTAGAAGAGAGGATTTCTTGTCCACGTACACCTTGAGAAAGCTGTAACTTCTCTAGCCCCCGCCCCGCCCCCAACATTGAATATGGGTGTAATAATGGTAATAATGGTTCGAGAGGTCCTGCGGGTAAGAATCCTGTTTAGATTCTTTTTCATAAAAATCCCTTAAAGTAGTTATTTGTTGGGAGGATAGGGCCAGCACACAACGCTATGGTGGTGCTTGTGTGGAGGTCAGAGGACAACCTTTGGGAGCTGGTTCTCTCCTGGGAATCAAACTCAGATCATCAGGCTTGGCAGCAAGCCCACTTGAGCCATCTCACTGGCCCCAGGTTATTTTTCTAGTGCAATGTTCTCTACATCTTTTTGACCAAGGAACATTTTTTTTTTTTTTTTTATCATGGAGTACCCGTGAGCCTCCCAGGGAATTAATGATTCGTGAAATACACTTTAGGAAGCATTCCTTTAAGCACGAAATCTTTTTTTAATTATAATGACTTGCATGGAATATTCATAAGATCTATTATATATGTACCTGCCTCCTCACGTTGGGGTGACTCATCTTTCAGCCCTTCCTGGACACATCATTGAACATATCACCCTGAACAGCATCCTCTCGTGATGCTGTGTCCCTGACAGGAGCTAGGGAAGGGACAGAAACTTTTCAGAGAACCTTTGGTCTTTCCCCTTTTTGGAGAACAGAGAGCAGATTTGCTTGCTTCCTCTATTGTCTGTGATCTTCTTGGAGTGACCAGGAATTGAAATCACCCGAGAAGCAACTTCAGCACGTAGACTCAAGCATACTGTCTCTGAGTGAGGGACTGACCAGGCTTCTCCTTTGCATGAACTTGGAATGTCATGTACATATTTATTTGGTTGTAGGGCTTTTACTTATCCAGCAACCTTTGAAACTCATTTCCTACATGTGTGCATTTTATCTGTTTGTTTATTGCTTGACTTATTGTGGTGGCAGGAATCGAATCCGGAACCTTGCATAGACTCAGCTACTGCGCTACAGCTACATATGCCCCAAGCCCTCTGTTTTTGTCAAGGCAGGAGCTCATAATATAGTACAGGTTAGCCTTGAACTCACAATCAAAAGGTTCTGGGATTACAGGGCATGTGCTAGTATCCAAACTTGGCTTTACTGTCCTGCTTTAATCTATGTTTTGGATAGTTACGCAATAATCACTGGAGCTTGATAGTGGCAAAGTCAGGACTAGGGTGAGGTGAGGAGGGCCCTAGGGCATGTCAACTCTTATGACATGACAAACTCCTGCAGGCACAGGGACATCCAAGAGGGAGCACCACCTTACCGCCTCTGTGGCATGGTCTCCACTGTCTCAAACCCTTAGAGGTTTGTTTAGTCTGAGCACCCTGAAGGCTTCTGATTGGGTGAGAGACTCGGCTTCACACCTGTAAAGATCATCACTCGAGCAGCAAATGAACTGAGGATGGGGGCCCAGGCACAGGTGGATAGAGGGTGTGTGTGTGTTGGGGGGGGGGCGCGGATAGAGGGAGAAACTGGGGAAGGACCAAGGTAGTTGCTCACCTGTGCCTTCTATGAGCAAGGTCTTCTGAGGAGCCCCCACCCCGACGTTTGAGCCACCTGCCGAATCAGGGCGAGGGCCACCTCCAACTGCACTGGACCTTCTCTTTGCTGTCAAAACTTTTAAAAACAAAAACAGCGGCAAAGAGCAGCATTTGCATAAATCTCATTAGAAAAAGTGCAAGTTTCATAAATCTTGTGATAAATTAGTGCGAGATCATTCTCAACGTGATGTATTAATTTTAGGGCAGAATGAATGGTTCTGTGATCATCGTGGGTAATTACGAGTCTCCTCTGAAACGAGGTGATTTCTGGGGGCCTTCCTCTAGCTCCCCGGCAGGGGAGGGGCCAGGGGAAGTGTCTTACCCTGCATCCCAGATGCACATGCCTTGTTTCTTGTGCCATGGAGAGGTAGTGAGAAGCTGGATCCTCAGCAAGGGCTGAAGAGCAGAGGTCCAAGAAGCCACACTTTAACGTATACATTTCCAAGAACCAAGTTGCCTCAAGAAGGTTTTGAAATAATTGAGCCTTGGACCCATGCAAGCTGTAGCCCAGGGGAGGTCTCAGAATTGTGATCCAGAACCAGTGACCTTAGTGCTGCCTGGGAGCTTATTAGAGATGGAGCCAGAAGCTCTGAAAAGAGGATGGGTCTGCCCTACACCCACTGTCCTGGTGAGTCTGAGGCTTGCTGCACTTTGAAAGTCTTTGTGTTAACCCGAGGGACAGTCACCCAAGGAGTCAACACACTAGACCAGTCCACTCATTGGCAAGTAGGGCCTGGGTTGCCTCACTTGCAAACACTCTCCCAGGTGATGCTAAAATGGAATCAGGTCAAGATTTGATACGTTAAAGCAAGGTGATTTGGAAAAGTCTGGACACAATAAGGATCACAGATCACACACACAAGCACACATTCATAGACACACATTACACACATACATATTTTACCATGCCTGTGGATTGGTCTGGGTACCCCACTATGGCTAGGAACCCACCCACAAGGTTGAGAGTGTAGAAGCTCCCGGGAGGCTGGCCTTCCTGTGGACCAAATGAAAACACCATTTAAGGCTGTGGCCCCCCCAGCATAGCTCTCCAGTGGAAGCACTTCCTGGGGATCTGACCCCTCTAGCACCCAGTCCTTGCCCCAGACCATGACTCTGCCCTTAGAGTTGTGGTACATACACAAGTATTGTTTAGCTCCAGATGGTTTTGATAGGAGTTTGGAATCAGCTGTTGCCCGGTGGGCTGACCTTCATCACAGACTTAGGTTTGTTCTGGTGTGTAGAGAGTGGGGCTCCAGAAGCTAGCTAGCCCTGGTTGTTCTCTCCGGTGGTCTCATTTAGGGGTGTCAATGTGGGTTCTATGGGCACAGCCTTGATCCTAAGAGTGGGGACTGTGAGTGGTGACTCTGTCCTCAGCTCCTGGTAGCAGGGCATCAGCAGGGTGGCCTCTGAGCAGGAAGGAACCAGCTTGAACCTGCCACCCGTGTTTAGACTATCTTCGCCTGCCTTTAACGGCCCGCAGTGCTCTGTTTATTTTAATGATAATGTCAAGTTCAATTTGCCGTCATTTTTCCACATTTCCTTTTGTAAAGTTAATTGAACAGTTCAATGAATTGAAAAGTTTCAGGAGAAGGGAAAAAATAGCCCACTCTTATCATTGTTATTAAATCTGGTAACTATTGCTTGGCTCTCTGGCCTTAAGAAAGGACTCCATCCCCCGATTTCTTGCGCACACCTCCAAGGGCCTTGGAACTGCAAGGACTTGAGAAGGTCAGACAGAACATTCTAGAATCCCTTACTTCATGGTCATCTTGTACTTTACCTGCTATTTCTGAACAGGGGAGAAAAGTACACAGTCTCCCTGTTTCCGGAGTATGGCAGCCTGGTGATGCATCTTTGAAATAGGAAAGGGCATCCTTGTGGCCTATTTCCCCATGACAAGCATCCCACACTGACATGGTGGGAGATGTGACCAACAGAGCCTTAGTCAGATAGACCTGCCAACTGGCTGTAACCATAATGTGGTGTAGCAGAAAGTACATCGTAGGACTAGGGACTAATTTGAGCATGAGTGGGCTTGTCACTGAGCTGCCCGGCCCCGTTTCCTTTGTGAGTTTGTTGGGCCCATCAAGTACTGGAATGTGTAGCAGGTGTTGAGAACCGCTATTGGAGTCAGGTGTTGGAATCAGCGCCTCTTCCTTGTTAAACTCTGAGGCAGCTCACCTTGCCCTCTTCCTTGGAGCACACTGGGGCTGCAGCCATGAATCTCAACCCCAAGCATCGTTTCTGTTCTCCCCAAGCATTGCTAGGATTTGGCTACTAACTCCAGGTCCCTCCTGGTATTGGTGAAAGAGGAGCCACTCAGAGAGGTAAGCACCTTTCCCACTGTCACACAGTGAGTTGGTTGCAGAGGGAACCAGGGCATCCAGATGAATTCTATCCCCCACCCGCTGCTGAGTCTGTTTCAATTCGGGGAACCATTGGAGGCAACCCTGCTCCCAAAGCATCATCTACTGGCCATTTATTTGTTTGTTTTTATTTTTTTTCAAGACATGGTTTCTCTGTGTAGCTTTGGCTGTCCTGGAATGCTCTTTGTAGACCAGGCTGGCCTCGAACTCACAGAGATCCACCTGCCTCTGTCTCTTGGGTGCTGGGATTAAACGCATATGCTACCACTGTTCTGGCTATCTGCTGGGTCTTTTGACCCTGAGTCCAAGCCCTCACTGCCCTGAAGATAATGTCACTTTGTCTCTCTGAGCCTTGGTTTTCTTATCCAGGTAGCAGATGTGACACTTTAGGACTATTATTAGAAATAAGCAGCAGAGTGGAAACCCTTAAGCACGGTGCTTGATATGTGCAGGCACTCTTCCCTTAGGCAGCAAGTGAGTCTGTCCTCCACTGGTATGGGCAGCTTCAGGAGACCTGCTTTTGGGAGTGGAGATGGCCTGAGGGCTCCAGACACAGGCCTGGTTCCTCCACCCAAGGTGAGGATCACTGCTGAGAACTGCAGGGTATACCCTCAAAAAGAAACCTTGGAGGCCTCAGCCTAGCAGGAGGGAAGTCTGATCTCTGGCTCCTCAATGGCCCTCCAGCAGCCCAGGTAGGCAGAGATAGACTTTAGAATAAAATAAAGGCTGTGAGGTCAAACCAAGTTCAGACTTCCAGAGGTTAGCAGAGAGGGGGAGCCTGGCTATGGCTGGTGAGTAAAGGGAAAGCTAAGACAAATGAGATGACGGCACTTAGCAGGCTGTGTGATCCCAGAGGGAAGCAAATAAGACCACAGGCTACAAGGCCAGCTGGCTCTGAGGGGGTTCCCTGACCCAGAAGAGGAGCAAGCAGCAGCTGTGGCTATAGCAGGGACCAAGGCCAGACAGGGAGCAGGCTGGGCTGCTATCTCTGTGTGTGTACGGTGGGTGGGTGGGGTGTTGGAGCAGCTTGGTTAGTCACTAGTGACACAGGGTGACACAAGCCTACATCTGTTCTCAGAAGGCCCTCGTTAGAACCCACAGCCCTGGAATTGAGGCCGCACAACCTCAACTGAGTGTCATTCAGATAAACTTCTCAGGTTGCTCTTCCCTCTGCGGGGTGAGAAGGTGTCTGTGGTCTCTACTTTCGCCATAATTAGTCTCTGTTTCTGAGGTGACCTCTGTACTCCTAGCCTGACTCTGGTATTTCTAACTGCCCTGAGCCTGATAGGGGCAGACAGCTTAGATCCTTGGTTCCTGGATGGGGAGAGGCAATGGGTAACAGTTAATGTAAAGCAATTTCAGGTCACAAATCGCAAGGGATTGGCTTTCATGTCTTTTAAGGGTGATTATGGTGACTACATAAAGCCCAGTGTTGAGAGGTTTCTACAGTTGACTATAGTAGCTGGTGATTGATTAGTAATGTCTGCATGGGAAAGGGCTGGGTCTAGCTAGCTCTCTGGCCTCTAGGAGCACAGTAGTTGATGGGGGAGTCCTAGGGGATTGAAGGGGCCTTGCCAGTCTGTCCTAGAGTACCATCTCTATGTTCAAGGGTGATGGCAGGTTGCTTGCTGCACAGAGATGTGAACAATGATTCTGGGAGCACAGAGTCAGAGAAGCTAATGACAAAGAGGTAGGTCAGGGTACATGTGGAGGCTGTCTGGGGTCTCAGAGACCTGTAGTGGGGCATATGGGTCACAGTGTGGTCAAGAAGGCTTGCAGCAGCCTGATAGGCTGACACACAGTCCAGTGGAAATGTGTTTGGCTAGGGGGACCTGGGGGGAGGGTTGTTCCTGACTTGGGAAAAGCATCAGACACAATGTATTTGAATACTGTGGGACCAATCACACATATGCTTTTGGACACTGCTCCTATAAGGCAGAGTGACTCATAGCCTTTATTCATCCCACAGCCCCTGGCCCCAACTTTGGGTACACACACAGATCTTAACCCTCTCCTCAGATAAAAACTTAAAGGCATACAGCTTGCCACAGACTTGCATTTCTGCCCTTCCCCTCCTCAGGCAGGCAGAGATCCTCAGTCCTTCCCCTCAATCCTTTCCTTCTGTGCAGATAACAACAATAACAGTAATAACAGTTATCTGGGCCGTCAGCAGGGACCCAGCAGGGACTCAGGAAGCTGTGATTGTCTGCCCCTTGCCTGGAAGGCAGATGTGACTAGCTGCTGAGGGGCTGAGGCCACAGTGGAGGACATGTCCCCAGCTCTGCACTTCCCAAGGACCTTAGCCGCAGGATCGGGGGAATCCTCCTAAGACAGGGTAGACTGTCCAAGGGCAGGACACTTGGTTGACCAGAGAGATTGGACAGCCCTTAGGAAAGGATCCAAGGCTAGAATGTGGAGACTGGCCTCCCAGCTGTACAGACTCCGTTCCGGCATCCCAAGTCAAGTGCTCCTGGTTTCGGCTTTATTAGGTGCGATTAGCCTTGCAGTCTCCTGCCCATTAGTGTAGTAATTAAGATCTAACTGGCCTTACTCACTTCTCACCGTGGCTCAAAGGCCCACATGGGGGCAGTTCCTCTCTCCACTCCTCCCAGGCTTAGCAGGACTCGAGATTTTATTGAGTGACTTGGGAATGCAGCTGCTCATCAGGCTCAGGGAATGGGACAGGCAGGGTGCTGCTCCCCCGAGTAGGCGGGAGGGAATGTGCTTGAGATTGCTGGCCTGCAAGACACACAGGTGGCTTCAGAGATGGGGAACTGTAGGACAGAGAGACCAGGTGTCCTTTTGGGAGTCCAGGTATACTGGCTAACCAAGTATCTGAGAAAGGCTCTGAGGGGTTAACTGGTGTTGGGAGGTGAACATTGAGCCTGGGCACAGGGTGACTTCAGGCAGCCGTGCTCTCAGCTGAAGCACAGCTATACTTGGCCTGCTCAAGAGCTGTTGAAAGCAACGGGGCCAGAAAGCATGACCTATTGGGATCTGTTATATTGGGGGAAGATCACTAGAGCTCCAGGGTGATCTGATTTACTTATTTACCTTTAAGAACATGTGAGCTGGGGAGATGGCTCAGTGGTTCAGGCACTTGCTGCATAAGCACGAGGATGTGAGTTTGGATCCCCAGAAACCCATGCCAGGTAGGCATGATGGCCTTGCAGTTCTAGCCTTGGAAGGCAGAGACTGGATCCCTCAAACGAATGCTCTGGGTTCGATTGAGAGGCCCTGCTTCAGGGAATAATGTGAAAGAGGGATGGAGGATGATTCCTGATATCAACCACAGGCCTCCAACATATATGGCATACATGTGCACCCACGTCCACATGTGTCTTCACACATGCAAATGTGCATACATACACATGAAACTTACAACTCTGCCTGTAAAATAGTAAGTCTCCCTCCTCTATCTTTCCTGGCCCCTGAGCATCAGCATTCTATATCATGAGGTTCTTGGGAGTAGAGTTTTGCATTATTTGTCATTGTGCAATTACCGTATTTTCTGGCATATAAGATGACCTCCAATTTTAACTTTAACTTTCCCAGTTAAAATGTAGACTTTGGAATATACGCTCCGTATAAGACTCCCCTCTTCCAACACACACCCTGTGCAACAGATTCGGGCTGCAAACTCTATATTTTAACTGGAAAAGTTAAAGTTTAAGAAGTTGAGGGCCATCTTATACGCGGAAGAATATGGTAGTTTATTTCATTTAGCACAGCATCTCAAGAGTCAGCATCTCCTTCCCTCCCAGAACCTGAAGAGCCATTTGGCTGCCTAGGCTGTGTTTTGCTTATCCATCTATCCGTGCCTCCTTGGGCTGCCTCACCTCTTGACCATTATGGAAACTGCTAAGAATGTGGGTTTTCCACGAGGACTAAGTGCCTCAGTCTTAAATGTTCTCCTGACCCAAGGTTAGAGAGGGGTCCCAGCCTGGCTCAGCAAAGAGTGGAAGTGGCAGGCTTGGTGGGATGACCCTTACAGTGAGGGTGGGAAGCCAAAGAGAGAAACTCCTCTGGCTGAACTGATTGAACCAAGAGGCCCGAGTCTGAGCCATTAAATCATGCCAGGCCTGGAGCAGTCCCCCTCTGCATCTAAAGCGGGAGCCATAAACCAGGCTGACTTACCGGCAGCACTCAGAGCTCCCTTGTTTATGGCCAGCGTCTGCTCTGATTGGTAGATTCTTATGCTGCGCCCATTGTTAAATATTTGAATATGGGTCTGCAATAAACCACACCAAGACTTCTATGCCTGACTGCACATCAGTCTTTTGAAGAGAGGGGCGGGGGCACTGTCTAGGGGTTTGTGTCCTTAGTGCCCCATCAGCCAGCTGGGCCAGCAGTGCCGAGCAGTAACAAGCATTCACCACGGCTCAGACACAGTCTTTGTGGTTGTTGTCTCAGAAACAGACCTTGTGATGAGTGCTTAAAGGCTGGTGGTTGACTAGGGAGGAGGTCCCAGGAACCCTAGGAAAGGGGTGAGGATATGAGGCAGGGTCAGATGGAATTCCTGTTGTTGTAAGAGATTAGCACAGACTGGCTAACTTACAAAGAAGAGGGGTTCATCTAGCTTGCCGTTCTGAAGACTGGGAAGTTCAGGAGCTTGGTGGCCACATATGGTAAGGGTCTTGACCCAGCATCATAACACGGTGGGGGGATCACAAGGTGAGAGAGACTGATTGCTGCTGGCTTAGGGCGCTCATACTCTGGTGAAGTGGTTAATGCCTTAGCAAGGGCCTCACTTCATCTGGTTCTGGTTGACTTGAAGGCCTCATCCCCAAATGCCACCAATTATGGATTAGGGGTAGCTTCTACCACACAAGCTTTAGAGGACACATCTAAACCCCAGCATGAACCATGTCATCACTGGAGGCAACTGCACACAGTCTGCTTAGGGAAACTCCA
Source organism: Acomys russatus (assembly GCF_903995435.1). NCBI lineage: Eukaryota > Metazoa > Chordata > Mammalia > Rodentia > Muridae > Acomys > Acomys russatus. Next base: position 38,318,449 of record NC_067147.1, on the reverse strand, counting down.
GAAGTCAGTTTAGAACAGGTGCCTCAGAAATATGCCCTTGAGAGGCGAGGGAACCGGGATGCCTGCCCACCACCTGTCATCTTCATTCAACACTTTCCGTAGCCAGTCACTGAGTCCCAACACCAGGCGCATCAGTTCCCTGGCCCTTCTGTGTATGGCACAGGCTGATTCTGGCAAAGAACCGTGGAGTCTGACCTTTGGAGGCTGGGCTGGTGTGTGGCACTGAGGGAGACACAGTGCTAACTGCAGTTGCTGTGGACATCTCCACAGCCCCTTTCACGCCATCATCAGAACCCCGGCACCTGTGAATCCTTACCACAAACAAGAGCTCCAGCCTCATCCACTCCTGCTGGGAAACACAAAATGGCACTGGCACTGTACAAAACCATTTGATGATTCCTCAATAAGTTAAACACAGAGTGGCTCTTCAACCCAGTACATCTACTCCTAAGCATATGAGAAACTATTTGAAATGAGAATTCAGGCAATGTCTTAAACATAGGCGTGCATATCACAGCCCAAACCTCTGTGGACTGAGGAGCATATGAGCAAGATGTGCTAGAGCCACACAGGAGATTCGTCACCCATCAAGAGGAGCAGGGCTCTAACATAGGTACCAGCATAGACTAGCCTTACAGGTGATGCTAGCTGAAAGCCACACACAAGGCTACGGATGGTTGTGGTTCTGTTGATATAAATGCCCAGAGCAGGCAGGTCCTAGAGATGAAAGTGGACGTGTGGGAGCTAGAAGCAAAGGAGTGGGTTTGTGATGGGTATAGTTTCTCTTGGGCGTGATGGATGATGGTTGCTCGGTGCTGTGAGGGTGTCAGAAGGTACCAGATTGTACACTTTGAACAGTGAAGATGCTTAATTTTGTGAGATGGTTATTTTGCATGTGTGTGTATCCGTGAAAGGTGGGGTTTCATGTAGCCAGTCTGACTTCAGATCTGCTGTGAGGCCAAGGATGACCTTGAACTCCCAATCTTCTGCTCTCTACCTCCCAAGTGCTGTAGTTACAGGCATACACCACCACATTGGGTTTGCAGTGTGCTGGGGGTCGAACCCCAGGCCTTGTGCATGCTAGGCAAGCAAGTGTTCTATCAACTTATCTGTATCCCAGGCCCACCAGATTTTTTTCCCCTTTAAATCACACCAGGTATTCTGCCTCCAAGATGCTGTCATCTTTAGGTGGGGATCATCCCTGTGTGAGACCTATGTACCCCAGGGTCTGCAGCCAGGATGGTACTCCCATAAAAAATGGTCCTGGGGGCGTGGACCAGAGCCAACTCCTACAGAGAGACTTGATTTCTGCAGAGACAGTATGACCAGAGATTGCTGGTGGGCAGCTTGCCTGCTTTCCAGAGAAGCCAGCTCTGGCCACTTCTGCAGAACAGCCAAGAGCACTGGGCGGGGGAGGAGGTGCCCAGCTGGAAAACTGCGGGGTGTCTTGTCTTAAATATAATATTAAATCAGCACCTTTAATTAGTGCGCTTAGAAAAGGCCACTAGCAATTACCTGGGACACCAAGAAGGCGTGAGCTGGAAAGAGCCTGTGAGGAAGCCACAAAAGACCATTTTGAGCAGCACATAATTGAGGAGAAAATGGATAAAAGTCCAGGAAATTACAGGGTGGGTGACAGCAGCTGATGGCCCCATCCCTATCCTGCCCAGCGTCCCCCTCCCTGGGAGGACCCGAGTGTCAGGCTTGGGAAAGCCATTTGGGATATGAGGTTCAGGCACATGACCTTGGTTGCAGGGCTAATGTGGCTTTCCCACAATCCCTTTGGCCAGCCAGAACTTATCCTGACTGACTGAGGCCTTCATATGGGTCAAGACAGGGCTGGCAGGTGAGGCCTGCTGTCTGTGGGTTGCAGGCTGTAGATCTTTATACTGTAGAGGGGGGATGGTGGTGTGCTTGTCCTCCATGGGGAATTGCCCAAGGCTTGGAAGGCAGCTCTTTGTTTCCCAGACAGGACAACAGAAAGGTGATACACACACATACACACACACACACACACACACACACACACACACACACACACAGAGCTTTAGAGTACATCTCTTAGAATGCACCGCGTCGTCCATTTGGCTCTCAATTGACCTTTGTCATCTGGGAATAAGATCTTCGGGAAGGTGAGATTGACTTACCTGTGACTTTCACACACCCCACCCCTCTGACTTGGGCAAAAAGGACATCAAGCTTGGCATGTAGGCATTCAGAGATGGGGTAACATGCTTCCTAAAATAGTCACTGTCCAACTGGGTGTTTGCTTGCTGCATCTGCCTTCTCTTTCTCTCTGTGAGATGGAAACATTGGGTTCTGGGCTATTCTGACCTTGTTCCATGCTCTCACAGTGCCCCTGTTACCTCTTCCGTCACCACAGGTGATGTCTGCCTCTGCCGTGTGACATGGGAGAGGTTATGTTCCTTCCCCTCAGTGTCCTCATCTAGAAAATGACTGCCAGAGCTATGGAGGAGGGCGGGGATTGAAAGAGAAAACTGAAGTGAATGGACCACCACCTCAAAAAAAAAAAAAAATCTTTTCATTTTGGGATCCTGGTTAGGGCCTGATGGGAACAGATCTGTGGAATTCTCGCTTACCATTGAACGACTGAATTCTTAAGCTGGCCATGGAGTCTAGCTCTGCCATGTGCTAACCACAAGGCTGTGGGAAGTGATGATATCTCTTAAAAGCTCTGAGGCAGACAGAATGGAGCATGGAGCTTCTTGGCCACCTCTTCTCAGGGCTGACGAGTGCTGGCGGCCACTGTCAGCTTAGAGCTGTCCCATTATCAGCCTCTGACGGAAGCTTCCGAGTTACAGACTTACAGCTCTTCTTCCCTCATTTTGTTCTTTGAGACTGTTGGTTAAATAGGAATAAGCCAGTAGTTGGGGAAGAGATGGTGTCTGTCCCAGTTTGCAGGTTCAGCTGAGCCCTTAAAAGAAGGGAGTGACCCAAGCCAAGACTCTGAGATGACAATGCTAGATACTTCCTTAATAGCCCTCCATGATGCCCACCCAGCTCCCGGGGACTTAAGGGCCTCCTGAAGCTAAGGTGAACAGCTCTCCCAGCCAGCCTGGAGCTTTGAGGACTTAGCACTTGTGTGAGAATCCCCTTCATCCTGGGCAAATGGGGCAGTAGGCCACTCCTCTTTGAAAGCTACTTGGGAACCAGGGAGCCCCAGGACAAGATATCCTGTGCCAAGCCCTCTGAGCCAAACTTCATGCCACCGTCCTGATGCCTGGAATGGCCTGTGTCCAGAGCATCCTTATCAGTAGGACACCTACCTTTGGTCCTCTTCTTGAGGACAGGAGCCAGACCCTGTCAGGACGAGTCTCGGCGTGATTTGTCTTCTTAGCCTCTGTGCATAAATGAAGACCAGAGCATTTTAAAAAATACTATTAATTAGAAAAGGTGGCGAGCAAAAGTAGGAACAAAAGGACAGGGAAGGGTGTGGTACCTGTAGCTGAGACACCCAGTGGACCAAGGCAGTGCTTGGTCCTGTGGCCCTAATCTCCATCCCACTAGGAGTACCCTCTCTAGCTCCATAAGCTTGGCTAGCTTCTTTGACAGCCTTGTCCTTGGGTGTCTATTCCTGTGGGTGCCAAGATGGCCCAGCCAGCAACCCAATGGAATGAGAGCACAAGTCCCAGAGTTGGCATTGATTGGCTTACAGGTGGTCCAGGGAAGAAGTGGAGAGCCTGGGTTGCAGCCGGAGGATGCTTACGAGGTTTGATTGTTGACCTCTGGAAAACCTGCATGTGTATGAGGTGCCTGTGACCTGAAGGATGGCTCATTGTCTGAACAAAGTGGGATGAAAGGAGCCTGACCTCTGTGTTGTCCTCTTGTTTGACCACTCCAGGTTCTTCTGTGACCCAGTTGCTGGCCCGAGACATGGACAATGACCCCTTGGTGTTTGGTGTGTCTGGAGAGGAGGCCTCCCGTTTCTTTGCTGTGGAGCCTGACACTGGTGTGGTGTGGCTCCGGCAGCCTCTGGACAGAGAGGTATGGAAAGGGACCCCTGAATCTCAGCCCTTTTCTTGAGGAGCAGGGGCAGACAATGGTGGAGGGTGGCTCACCATCTTTTGGGGGACCTTCTTCCAAGGTCCCATCCCATTTTTGCTGGGACCATTTGTTTCAGTGGTAGCTCTCTTCCAGGGCTATATTGGACCTGGGGTCGGAGTGGGTCAGATGGGGGTTCTCTGAGCCAGGAGTAGCATTGGGTAAGCAAGAAGAAAGTGACCATGTTGTGGAATCATCTCTTGTGGGGTAGAATAGTCTAATTATGCCCCTGCAGACATTTTCTAGAGCAACAAGCAGGGTAGTCCTTAGCAAATGAAGGAAGGGGTTTGAACACATCCCTGGGCCTTGTTCTCTCTTACATCTCGGGACACAGCTACAGAAGTGTCTAGTAGTTTGCTTAGCATCACACAGCCAAGAATGGTACCCAAGAGTCTTGACTTTGTCTTCAGGAAGGATTCAGATTCCTCACTTGCTTCCAATGCTAAGGGGGCAGTGCTAGGTTTTTAGGGACACCCATGGACACCAGGCCCAGGTGAGGTCCTGGGCAGCACTGGAGCCCCTGTAGCCACACCCAGGGCCAGGACCTAGGGCCTCTCTAACTTTGTTCCCTTCTCTGTTCCCTCTTCATTTAGACTAAGTCTGAGTTCACAGTGGAGTTCTCCGTCAGCGACCACCAAGGGGTGAGTGTTCCTTGAGGCCCCATTGCCCTAGAACGGCTGTTCCTGGACTTAGCAGGTCTCTGGGCTGCATGGGTGGGAAGAGGCCAGAGGGCAGCAGCAGTGTTGAGCCCTGTCCGTTTCTCTCCAGGTAATCACACGGAAGGTGAACATCCAAGTTGGAGATGTGAACGACAACGCGCCCACGTTCCACAACCAGCCCTACAGCGTGCGCATCCCTGAGGTAGGACTCTTGAGGTCATGTGTGGGATGCAGGGGTGGGGTGATGGTTACTGGGACTACAGCTGTTCATCTGTTCTCCAGTCCAGCTGGGTGGTATGTATGGTGATCTCTGAGTACAAGCAGATGCACCTGACCCCTGCTCACACTCTATCCCAGATTCCACTTGGGGCCAATGAGAGCCACCCATCCTGTGGTTGAAAGAATGCTTCGGCCAGTGGGTGGAGCTTCAGGCCTGAGAGCAGGCCTACCCTCCCTTCTCCACCCTGGTAGAGCTCACCCCACCTGGAATTAGTAATGGAACAGGAGACAAGTCTTATGCCCTCTTCCTTTTCAGCTGCAGCCTGCTATGGGGCTTTAGACAGGGCATAGAGACAGGCCTTACCACAGACCTGTTTGCTTTGACCAGAATCTAGTCCCTGCCAGTACTGAGGAACTTGCAGGTCCCTAGCTGTGTGGTCTGGCCTGCAGCCTCCCAAGGTTCTGTTCTGTGTACTCTGAATATGTTTGCATGAGTGCATGCGTGTAAAATCAAGCCATTGCTGGTAATTGAGAAGTACAAATTATTGCATTACGAACGGTTCGTTAATAAGCTGGCTCCCGATGGCACCAGGGCTCTCGCCGCTTGCTCTCCCTCGCCACGGTGGTGGATGGCAGTCTGAAGGGCTGGCAGTTCACTATGAGAAGACCCTGATTAGGACTGATAAAGAGCCTCTAACTGGGTGTCCCTCGATACTATCCTCAGGGATCAAGCTGGGGCACAGCAGTAAGGGCTGGGGTGAAAATGATGGACATCTCCTGGAAGGGTAGATTAGCACCAGACACTTGAGTCCTAACTCTTTTGTGTCATCTGTCACTGTGTGGGGAACAAGAAGAGACAAGGATTCCCTAGGCTTAAGTGGGAGAAGGACTCGCCCACAGTCACAGAGCAGTAACTTTGGCCCTAAATCGTGGGGCAGCAAAGATGCCCTGAAGGGATCTTGTCTCACACCCCAGAGGTCCTGCCTCTCATCACTCATTGGTGAGCCATGGGTCCTACACTCTTGCCAATTGGAGGGTTGGAGGGTAAGGCTAGGACTATCTGGTGGTGCCTGGACCCCTTCCTTACCTGGGACAGGAAGGCAGGAGAGAGAGTCCACAGTCATCAGCATTGGGGGGAGGGGCGGACGGGAGGGGAGACACAGTCCCCTGCCATGCCTGGGGACAGCAGCTTGGCTCCTGGCTCTCGTTCATTTGGAAGTGCCCCTAATTCAATTAAGGGGGCTCTACGTGCCAGTCTGCACTCCCAGCCTAGACTCAGAAGCCAAGGGCATGGCTCAGAGTTAATGAGCCTTGTGCCCATTGCTCAGCTGCTGTCCTGGCATGCCTGGCTGTCCTCTGTCCTCCCTGGAGAGGGAACGGCAGGCAGCAGCAGTGGCAAGAGGACAAGCAGTCCTGTTTCCTCCTCCCCAGCCCTTGGGCTGGAGGCCAGCTTTTTTCTCCCTCCTTCTGCAGAGATGCAGTCTGCAGAGTATACCCCTGCTGGAACCCCGGCTCCTAGGGTCCTCCAAGTCTCTTGGCCTCCATTGTTGTTCGTTTAATTAGCAAGGATTGTCCAGTGTCTGCCCTGGCTTGGTTCCACGTGGCTCTCGTTCTCAGGAGGACTGAGAGCCTGCAGAAGCAAATAGCCCCAGGACACACCTCTGCCCGTGCATGGTCTTTAACCCCTCTGGGTCTAGTCTTCCTTGTCACAGAAGACTGATGCAGTGACATAGATACCTGCTAAGGAAGGCTGCTGCAGAGGGCACACAGTGTTGAAGGAAGGCCTGGGCAATTTATTTGGTCACTCTCTGGCCTGACATTTGATGCTGGCTTTGGGTCTTCTCAGTGTGTCCAGGGCATGTGGTATCAGCTAGACGGAGACCCAGCCATCTTGGCATGGCCCAGCCTGGGCCTGGTGTGGTCACCTGAGCTGGAACTGAGCTACTTGGCTCAAGCCCCAGCTGAGGAACAGGTACAGGACCTGCTGGCCCCTGGCCTGGAATGGAGACCAGAGTTCTCTGCTTGTGTTAAAGGTACCCTGGACACACCATGGCCTTCTGGAGAGGCAAACTCAGTGCCAGGAGCCCTGGAATGGGAGCAGGGTGAGACTGTAGGAACAGAGTGATGCAGTTGTGGAGGGAGGGTCGGACATATCACAGACCCCACTGGGAATGAGTGTCTCATAGCTGCTGGGGTGACTTGGCGTTGCCCAGGCTTCCTGGAGGAGGTGGCTTCTAGTAGGCTTGATAGCAGTAGAAAGAAGGACAGTAAAGACAAGGGACCTAACCTCTAGTCCTTGTCATGCAAACTGCCTGTGTTAGACTTTAGATCTGTGTAGCCCTGACTGCGGGCTTGGTGTGTGGAAGAGGGATACAGATGCCCAACTAGGGGACTGATCAGGGCATATCCTATCAACAATCTAAGGGTGGAGCCTAGCAGGGCATGCTCTTAACTTCCCAGGGCTTCCTTATGTTTTAGGGATGGTGGAAAAATTCCTAGACTGCCTCCATCCATCCCCTATGAGCATTTAAGCCACTGTACCAAATCCCTTACCTTCCTGACCTCAGTGTCCCTAACCCTGGCACCTGATAACTTTAGTCTGTGTGTTCAGAATAGCATGGCTGTGATGCTGACACGCAGTCACTCCATTGTCTTGCTGAGGATATACTGAGCTCCCTGCGAGTGGAGGCATGCAAGTAGAAGCAGGAAGACCATGCATCCCCAGACGTCGAGCACTGTGTATTAGAAATGCGATCAACGAGGGGTTCCCCAGTGCCTCAGCAGAATTTCCTGGGAGATTGCTCAGAGCTATCTTTTCTGAGATCCTGACTCAGTAGATCAAGAAGAGCTGGCCTAGGGATCTGAGTTTGTGTATGGGTCCTGGGGCTAGGCACGCTTAGGAAAGCCAGTGAGTGACCCATCATTGAGCTCCATCCAGCCTTTACAATTTTTCTTTTGCCTAGGCTCTTGTGAAGTCGCCTAGGCTGGCCTCAAATACACTATAGGCCTGTGCCACCATCCTAGGGAGGATAGAAATCTGCAAGCTGGTGACAATAGCCCAGCCAGGTCTGTAGAACTTCATGAGTGACCGTGAGGGTTTCTGAAAGGGGTCAAGAGCAGCTGTCTAGGATGAAAACCTTCATCCATCCATGATGCTCAATGGAACCTTAGTCCCTAAGGTCAGGCATAGTGAGGTGGGAGGCACTTAAGCCAAAGCCCAATGCCCCAGACTGCCCAGCCCTGTGCCTCATACCCTAAGGGTCTAGCCTCTCCTCCAGGAGAAAGCAGACAGGTGTGTGTTTGCGTTTGTTTGTGCTCTCTTCCTTCCTGCCCACTCTGCTCCCCTCGCTAAGCGGCTCTCTGTGTAATTATCCATTTTATCAGGGCGAAAGGCCCTGCAATTCACTTGTCGAAGCTCTAACGAGGGAGCTTGGATGCTTTCAAGTCTGTAAAGAAAAGGGAAATCCGGCTAGAATTGGCAACTTAATTCACCAAGCCAGCCTCGACAGACCTCATTAAGCCCCCGTGTATTCATTTCAGCCTAATGGCTGTCACGCTGACTGCTGTTTGATTTGCTGTAATAGACTTTTATGGCCTGCCAATTTGCTCAGACGTGTTTGCCTGTGTCTGTGCCCAGCAGTACTGCTCCACTACCTCGGCGAGGGGGCCGGGCTTGCCTTGCTGACCTTCAGCGCAGCACAGCCTGCTGCTCTCTGGAGGCCAGTCCTGAGTCCTGCTGGCTACTGAGGGAGGTGACCCTGGTGCTGGGGTATTTGGGCAGGAGGGTAGGTGTGAAGTTAGAAATCCGGAAGGGTTAGTGGCTTCTGGGACAAGCAATCAAGAGTCCCCTGGAGTCTGAGGGACACTGTGTCCTTGATGTTCACACAAGTGCAGCCTCCTCAGCTGGGCAGCTCCGGCTTTTATCCATCTGGTCACAGCACACCCTTCCACCTCACTCGCATCAGCCAGAGAGCTAGTTCAGTACCTACGGTCCATGGCCTGCCTTTCTCTATTCTCACAGACCCTTCTAACTCCTCAAAGTCCAACTCAATGGAGCCTTCAAAGCCCAGGTGGGGTCTGCACAGCCTGATCTGCCGAGTGCTTGTGCGTGTGTGTGTGTGTGTGTGTGTGTGTGTGTGTGTGTGTGTGTGTGTGTATGAATGAATACAACAAACAATTGTTGAACAGCTACTGGGGGGACAGGATGCTTAGATGACTTGGGCATGCAGGGGAGGGAGTGGATTCCCTCACTTTTCATTTATGCATTTAGATGAGTGGCTTTCTCCGTTCATATTCATTCTTAGGCCTCCATGCACCCCGCCTCATGTCTTGTCTGTCTGTCTGATTAAAAAAAAGAGCTTTGCACATTAGGCAAGTGCTCTAACATTGAGCCATACATCCAGCCTCCTTTTACTTTTATTTTTGAAACAGTCTCACTATGTGACCCAGGCTGTCCTTCACCACAATCCTCCTGCCTCAGGCTCCAGAATAAACTGGGCTTACATGCCTGAACAGCCAGGCCCAGCTTGGACCTCTGTTATCTTCTCTAGAAGATAAATGATGATATTTGCCATCAATAAGTTCACTAGACCTAGGCCAATGCCGGTAGGAGAAGTTCTTAGCCTCAATGGTCTGAGCTCTCCATCCTCAGGGAAGAGTGTTTTATAAAGGAAGAAGCCAAGTGAATGGTGTCTAACTGCATCTCAACTTACTAAATGTCATGACAGCTCTGTGTGTGGCCTAAGTGGAAGCACATGGGGAGTATGTCCTAGACCCTATTAGGATGCATAGGAGTTCATTAGAGTGTCTAGTATCATGTGTTTTCTGGAATCTTTTTTTTAATGTAAATATTTTTTTTAAAAATTAAAATTTAAAATTTAAATTTAATCACTTTAGAGCAGGCTTCTCCCAGTCCTACCCTCATGCCCCTCCCTACTCTCTCCTCTTCTTCTTGGAGAAGGGGGGCCCTAAGGGGTCCCAACCTACCACAGCACCTCAAGTCACAGCGGGACTAAGCACATCCTCTCCCACTGAAGCTAAGCATGGCAGCCCAGCTAGGGGAATGGGGTCCAAAGTTAGGGAGCAGAGTCAGAGACAGGCCCTACTCCCATTATTAGGGGACCCACATGAGTTTTCTGGAATCTTCTGATATCTTTTTTTATATACTGGACTTTCCCAAAGAAGGTGAATTCTAACCCAGATTGGAAGCTCTGCTGACGTAAGATGGTAGCTGGGGGCTAGGAGTATAGGACCCATGCAAGCCCCCAAGCTATTTCAAAGAGGCAAATGGAGACAAAGCCAGGCTGAAAGTGGGCTCCCTCAGCCTGCTCAGGCCTCTGTGACACTTGGATCCCATAGAGATCTTTGCCCGCTGTGGCTTTCAGGCGACTGCTTGTGACATGGAGAGGCTAGGAGGAGGTAAAAGAGGCCTGGGAGTTCAAGGAAGGCCCTTGCCAGAGAGCTGGCCTATGGTCCTACTGGGCACCTGTTTCTTTCTGTCCCTTGATAAGGACAAAGGATCATTACTCACTGCTCAGACCTTGTACATAGATGGGACAGAAGGGTGGCCATTGCCAATGAAACTTGTCTTCATTGTTTGTTGTTTGTTTGTTTATTACTGTGATGAGACTCCATGACCAAGGCAATGTATGAAGATCATGGCCTCACCTTCTGACACGGTAAGCCTCCATGAAATGCTGACAGGAAAGTAAGTAAGGCAGTAAAATGGGTCCATGGTCATCACAGCAGGGAGCATGGCAGCAGGCAGGCAGGAGGAGTAGCTGAGAGCTCACATCTGGACCCACAAGTAGGAGGCAGAGAGGGCTAACCAGAAATGGGCATAAGGCTTTTGGAACCTCAAAGCCTGTGCCGGGGTGACAGGCCTCCTCCAACAAGGCCATGCCTCCTAATCCTTTTCCAACAGTTCCCACCAACTGGGAACCAAGCATTCAAATATACGAGCCTTTAGGGGCCATTCTTGGTTAAACCATCATGCTGGGAACACGATGTTCCCTGCCAGGATGGTTGCTTTTGGTGTTCCCATTCTAGATGTGAAGCCGAGAACAGACAGGCTCAGTACTGGCCTTAGCTAGGAGGGATATTGAGGAGGAGTCAGACTCGGTCATGTCACTTTGTTCATTTGTTTCTCTTCCACCTATAGAGGGGAAACACTTTATGTACACTCTCATAGCTACCCAAGGAAATAACCCAGGGTGTGCATGCCAAGTGCTCAGCATAAGGACCAGGATGAACGTGTGTCTGCCACGTGTCTGTGGCGGTGACCGTTACCATCCGTATATTTGTCTCCACCACTAGCGCAAGGATGAGGCTTGGTCACTTGAGCGCCACCCTAGGCCCTGGCATCGGCATAGTGCCCAGTGAGTGTCTTGCCACAGATGGACATCACAAGGGGCAGAGCCGCGTCACCTTCCTGGCTGGCGGCTCTCAGGAAGATTGAAGAAGAGTGTCTTTCCAAGGTTACAATTTGATGCTCATAGAGATGTGAGGAGCAGCAGGCATGCATGACACTGACATGGAACAGGGGACCCATTCATGCCCCCACCCCTTATTTCCTCCTGCAGTATCCAAGTAGTTGTATCCAAAGCTGGTGGCTTCTGGGGCCTGCCAGCCCCTGGATCTCAGCCTCTCCGTGCGGAAGCAAGTAGGCAGTCGTGAGGTGATGACTATATGAGCCCCGAGCACATGAGAACCCAAGGAGGCTAACTTCTTGGTACCCCAGCTGCCCTCCATGCCTTCAGTGTGCGAGTTAGCAGTGAATGATTTATGAAGTGCATCCTCAGGTTGCAGGAGAGGTCGGGGTGGGGCTCCCCCTGGCATGTGCTGCCATCCCCTCCAAGGTGTCAGCTTTACTCACGATAGTGTTGTCTCCCCCAACGCCAGGGAAGGGAGCCCCTTGACAGACCATATTAATTTATATGTCCGGGCCACAGCGCCTGCGCCCCTCCCCCCTCCTCTGCATCTGTAACCAGTGGCCTATTGATCTGGGAGAGAGCGTGCGATAAATCATCTTGGCCTGGGACTCTGCTGGCCTCAATGGGGCAGCCAGCTCCTCAAGACAGCAGCCTGTGATATCCCTATGCCCCACGGTTCTCACTCACCCTCTCTCTCTCTCTCCTGGCTTTGGTCTCCTCCCTCTGACAGGACAGTGAAAGAACCCTGAAACTCACTCTCTCTCACCAGAAATACAGGCCATAGACGGCAGCAGCCAAGACAACAGGCACTGGGCCGGCAGCAGAGATGACTCTTGTACAGGCAGCTACCACCTGTCTCAAGAAGGGGTGTGTGTGGGGGCGGTGGGGGAGACAGGCAGAGAGACACACAGACAGACAGACAGACAGAGACAGAGGGATGCACAGAGACATACACACACACATACACACATACACACATACACAGGGGTGGGAGGAAAATTTAAATACTCCCTTGTATTTAAATACTTCTGTCTCCTTGGTAGACAGAAGGCTCAGTGAGCAAAGCACTTACCGTGCAAACCTGAGGACCTGAGTTTGAATCCCCAGTGCCCATGTAAAGCTGGGAAGAATAGACTGCATCCTCATACCTTATACACAGGTCAACAGAGGTCCGGTGGGGAGTTCACCCAGAGCCAGCTCTGTGCAACAAGGCCCAGCCCCACCAGTGTCCTCCTGCAACTGGGTAGCCCCAGCCCCTGCGATGCCCCTTGGGCTTGTGGACTAGTCGGTACCTAGATGCTGATGCTATTCCAGCTGTCAGGTAGCAGTGTAGGTGAGAAGTAGGTAACCACTCCCTCATGGGCTTGCCTCCACCCTGTCCTCAGCCACCCCCTCCTGATTTTTACCTACCAGGAAGGACAGCAGTGGGCCCCAAAGCTGAGCCTAGGGAGCTGGACTCAGACACACTCAGAGATTCATCACTCTCTTCTGTCCAGAGAAGTGAAGCCAAGGACCCTGATCCTCCAAGACCCACATAACAGCTTCTCACCCATGTGTATGGGATATGACCAGGCTCATAGGCACCCTTCCTGCACCCTCCACACGAGGAAAGAGGACACCACAAGATGAAGGGAGACGGATATCATTAAAATGGCTGTTTGGTTTTAAAGATGATAATGTTCTTAGTGGCTTCAGTTTCTTTGTCAATTCTAGTTGGGAGTCTTTGGTCTCATAGAAGGTTCTGTTAGTGAACGCAAGCGCCAAGCTGTGAAAATGAAGCAGGGACTTTGTAGGGCCAGCTCCTGGGATGTTCATTTATATGCCAGGGAGCCTTTTGTCGCCTCTCACTCATTCAATAATGCCCCTTGATATGAAAGGAAAGGCTGACTTAAGCCTGATGCCCCATGCCCGGAGTCCAACTGTTGCCTTGTGGCTCCCTGTCTCTTTGTCTCCTCCGCTCTCACATGCGGGATCTTGCCTTGCCTTCTCCTGCCATGGAAGACTGGATGGGACTGGCTTTAAAAAAAAAATCCTGGGTTCCAGGAGGCCACAACCAGAAGCAGCTTAAAGTCCTTCTGCATCAGGAGAGCTTGTGTCTGGCTGTGACATAGAGCCTGGGTCACTGCTGGGGTGCCCTGCGATAAAGTCACAAACACACAAGCTGTTGCTCTGAACTGGGTAGCCTGGAAGCCTTCCTGAGCCTTGATGTCTTCACCTACAACACTGCTGAGCATGGTGTTGGAAGCATTCAGTGGAGGCGCAAGGGTGGCCCTTGACTGTAAGTGATTGTGAAAGGTCCAGGAGAACTCAGGACATTTCCTGGCAGTGAAGAGAGCACCCCAGGTGGGCTCCACTGCCTTTAACTGGCCAGTGGACATCAGGGGTCAGTGGGCAGAAGTCGGCAGCCCAGTAGGAGATGGAAAATGCGGACAATTTGCAGTGGAAGACGTGGGTGGGCCGTGTGAATGTGAAGGCCAGAGTTTAAATACTTAGAACCCATCTAAGTGCTGGGAGAACGCGGCGGCCCACGTGATTCCAACCTCAGGGGACAGAGACAGGAGTCCCCAGAGCAAGCTGACTAAGGGAGTTAGACAATTTGTGAGCTCTGGCTTCAAGAGGCCCTGCTTCAGCCAATGAAGTGGAGGAGAGACAGGGGAGGGGACCGTGGGGGGGAGGGAGGCTTCCAGCATTAGCCTCAGGCTTCTGCATGCACACACACACAGGCGCACTCCCCACCCCCACAGGTACCACGCATACACTAAACATGCATATACACATGAAAATGTCACAAAAGGGGCTGGTGGGGTGGCACAGTGGGTAGAGACAGGTATAGGAGCAAGTCTGGTCTGAAACCTGAGTTTGATGCCCAGAATCCCTATAAAGGTGGCAGCAAAGAACCAGCTTCTAAAAGTTGTCATCTATCAGGATGTAATCTCAATAAATTATTTAAAAAATAAAAATTTAAAAAATGGGGAAAAAGTTGTCATCTGATAACCTCCCACATACACACACATCATGACAAGTGTATACCCAACCTCCTTAAATAATATATTTTTAAAATATTAAAAAATTTTTGGGGGGGTGTCAGTGGCTCAGAATACTTCCTTTGAGTTTGAGTCTCAGCACCCACATCAGGCAGCTCACAGCTGCCCATAACTCCAGTTCCTGGGGATCTGACACCCTCTTTTGGCCTCTTCAGGCACCTGTACATACAAGGCACATATTCACATGGATAGAACATATACATAAATAATGAATAAACATAAAACTTTATCAGAGAGAAATGGCACACACACACAAAGACATGGCTGGGAGAAAAATGCCCAGGGCCATGCAGAAGTAATTGGAATGTGCCCTGTTGTTTTATAGACTCCTTTCTCTCAGGGTGACAGTCCATCCACCCATTCTGTAGATGGGTCAGTACTTCCACAGAGTGTCAAAGTCTTGTTCCAGGCCATTTGGTCAGGGACAAAGCTCTGAGGGCCCGAGCTAGTCAAAGGAGAGTCTCGGGGAAGCAACTTAAGAGAACCTGTGTCCTGAAGCCCATTCCTGGCCCGGAGGCATGCCCCGTGTCCTCAGCCAAGGTGAGGTGGTGATGCCCCTAGATGCCGGAGTTGAGGTCTGGGGCTACATGTAGGTATAGGGTGCAGGCGCAGCGTATGCGTGAACCTCCAGTGAGCCACATTCTGCCTGTCCCCTGGGGCGTGGGGACTTAATCTCAGCCCTTGACTTCCACTTATGCTAACAAGTATTGTCAAAACAGCTCAGGGACAGGCCCACAGCCCCCATGACATGGAGCCCCACAGCACAATGGGCTGTTTTGATGGTTTTGCCAGTTGCCTGACCCTCCTTGTTTCCTACCAGGAGAGGACAGCACTCTCGCTGGCTTTCTGCAGATGGAATTAGTATAATTCCTCTGATTCCCCAGCAGCCTTTAATTACTTTGTAACTTTGTGGTGCTTGCTAGAAGTGGGAGGGACTAGGCTTTCTCTCTTTATAATAACCTTAAGTGGAAGCTGCCTGTCCATCTATTGAAAAGCCCACTCTTCTCTCCAGACGAGATAATGCCACAGGGAGAGATCGCCCCTGGCATAATCACTAGGTACAATAGAAGAACCCCTGCTTGCCCCCTCCACTATTGCCAGCCCTCCTCCCCAGGATCGGGATTGCGGAGGGCTGCTCTAGGCCAAGTCACATCCTTGTTGGAGGGGGCACAGACTCGGCCTGGTCCCCTCTCTGAGGCTTGCCCCAAAGAGAGGGAGATGGCATGGAGGCACCTTCTAACTGCCCTCTTTTCTCCAGAACCCTTAAGGTAGCCCTGCTGCAGTCCCACCATCACGATACCGCCAGGTCTCAGAAAACCATGTTGGCTTAAGCCTGCCAGCTGGCATGGGGTGGGGGGACATGGCTGTGCCTGTCTGTCCTGACTATGTGGCCATTTTCCTGATGCCCAGCCTTTGTTCATCTGTGACCCCCTTCAAAATACAACCTCTAGGTGGGCAGCATGTTCTCTGTCAAACGTATGCTTCCTCCCTAGAACGGTACAGCATGAGATGCTGATCAGAGCCACCTCTTGCCTTCAGCAGTAGCTGCCAGAATGGAACTCCAGACCCTTCCCTTACCCTAATCTTGGGGTGCTTCTGCTCTGCTTCCACCCCAGTTTCCAGCCTGGCTGGACTCTGCTTCCTAACATTGGCCCAGCCTTTCTATTGCATGGTTCAGGTCCAAGCCAGTAAGCAGGCCACTTGCCCATAAACTCAGGTGAGCTCCCTTAGCAAATCAGCGAGGCACCTCCTGACCAGAAATGGATGAAGACTTCACCTGTGGCCACATTCCTCATCCAGAGCTCTGGTCATCACCCTGTTACTAGGACTGCTCATCCTGGGTCTGTACCCTATAGAGGGTAACCTTCCTATAGTTGACATTTGAAATGTAATCTCCACTATGAGAGAGCCAAAAGGGGGGGACCCTAAGTGCCCATGGCATTTGAAAGGGGACTCAGGGGGTAGTAAGCTTCTGTAGGTTGTCAGAGTGGAGCCAGAATGGGGGTCCTTGTGGCTTCTTATAAACAGGACAGTAGAGGAGACGGTCACACATGCACATAGGTGCACATGCTGCCGTGTCTCCACAGGATCCCCGTGCAGCCCCAAGAGACCACCATTACAAGTGGGCTTCTGACCTTGGGCCAGGACTGTGAGCCCAAGCAACCTTTTTACTTTACAATATTCCCACCCTCAGCTGTTTGCTTATAGCAACAAAAATAGGGCCGACACTGTAGGCATCACTGACAGGAAGACTTTGAGCATGAAGGCTCATGCGAGTGGCACAGGCCACTTACTGGCGTGTTCCGAGTCAGTGTGTTACCGTAGCAGCTGTGTGGCGTGCTTTCCCAAGCTGGAGTGCTTACCAAAGGTAAGCATTCATATAACCGCTCCCAGGTTAGGAAACAGGCCTGGGCAGCACTGGTGTGGCTCTCCCAACACTTTTCCTCCCATCAGGTGACCTTGATGTCTACTTTTAGGGTGCACAGTAGTGCTGCTGCACTAGGGTTTTGTTTTGTTTTAGGTAGGGTCTCAGTATATCTCCCAGCCTGGCCTCAGACTCCCAAGTACTGAAATCACAGGCACGTGTCATTACAGCTGGGCTTTCTGTCATATTTTTATTATTGCCCAGGCCCCAGGGAGCTGATAGCCATGTTGCCCTGGGAAGCTGCTTCCCACTATAGGGAAGAGCACTGTATTGGGAGTCCCAAGAACAGGAGTAAAGCCGTGCCCCCAGCATGTTTTCTGTCTGTGAGTTCAGGGGCCATTGAGCAGGGTGACATGAGAGATGTCTGTCGGGAAGGGTTTAGATACCTTTTCTCCAGTTTAGGACATCCCTGAAGATGAGTTGAGCTGGGTGGGAAACTGATGAAATGGAGGCAATAAAAAGAAAGGATGTGGGTGGGGGAGAAAAAAAATAGAGCCCCAAAGCAGTCCTTGAAATTGGTGTGAAAGATAGTCTCACAGTGATATAGTTAGGGAGACCCAGAGAGGTCAAGCAAGTTGTCCAAGGTCACACAGCTAATCCCAGTGTGTATGCATGATGTCCCTGTAGCACCCACTCAGGGGTTGGGGTTGCTTGAAGGGCTTTGCTGTCTCCGGGGGAACAGCCCTGAGTCTGGAGGTGGAAGGTGAGGGAGTATGTGGTTAAGGAAGGATTCTTTGAGGTGACTTTATTGTGTTCCAGCATCTTCTGCCTCCTTCAAAGTTGCCGTTCATATCGGCAGCCCAATCTCTGGCCCGCATGAGAAAACACAAAAAATCTTTAAAGGTTTCTTAGAGGTTGGAATGGAATTTTTTTTTTTTCCCCTTCGCTGATCAGGGCTGGGGCAGGTGGAGGAGAGAATTCATTTTTGTAAGGCATTGTCTTGTGCCTCCCCTCCCCCTCCCCAAACCATCAGGTCTCCCAAACCCAGGGGCTAGAAAACCCTCAAAGAATTGTACCAACCAGAGCCCCAAAGATGGAGATGGAGGCGATGCGTCAGCAATCACTGGGGCGGAAGACCCTAAATGGTGTGGAAGTAATGCCTAAAGTGTGCCGCGATTACAGACATTTCCAATGGGGCTACAGGCGACCGGGGCGGCACCAGTGGCTGAGGAAATAAATCCTGAAGTGTGGGGCCTCAGAGAGAGAGCCTGATGACTGTTCCCAGGCACAAGGATGGTATCGTGAATCCCTGGTGCAGGCCAGGGCTCATTCCTTCATTCCCAATCCACCTAGTTGGGGATGGAGCACAGTGGTAGAGCATTGCCAAGGGTGGTCAGGGCCTTAGGTGGGCTCTATGCCTAACACCCTCATACCCCACCATGCATAGGAGAGGGAGACAGAGACAGAGAGATAAACAGAGACACAGAGAATCAGAGAATCAGAGAGACACAGAGAATCAGACAGAGAGAGACAGACAGACAGACAGACAGACAGACAGACAGAGGGAAAGGAGGAGAGGGGGAGAGGATGTCTCCTTAAAAAGAACAGGCATCATTTAATAATGACTCCCACCCAGTGGCCTTGTTACCTCCTCTGGCCACAGGGCTTTGTTGATGGGATGGCCCTATATGGGGTCCAGGGGATGTCAGAGAAGGTGTTGGGGGGCAGGTTCTATAGCTGGTTTTAAAGATGGAAATGTAGAAATACCATACAGATGCCTATTGCCTTGTATGTTAATTAAAAGCATAGTTAAATTAAAAAAAAAAAAAAAAAGATGAATGTGGCCAGCAGCTGTGGAATACAAGTGTACTGGAAACTGAGAGCCTCCTGAGACCCGCAGAGCACCCTGCCACGTGGTGATTCTAGCCTGCCAGCCCCGCTTTGCATCTCCAGACTCTGGGACTCAAAGATGATACATTTGTGCTGCTTTAGGTCACTGACTATGTAATAATTTGTTATAGCAGGCATAGGCCATAGGTGCAGAGGTGTAAGGGAGGGAGGGAGGGAAAGAAAGAGGAAGAGAGGAAGAATGGAGGAAAAGGAGGAGGGAGTAGAGGAGGTGGGTGACACAGTCCCTGGCCTCGAGGAGACTCTGGTAGGGTTGCTCCTTATCCCTGATAATACCCTTTAAAACAGAAAGGCAGACCTAGAACCTTGGGACCAAGTAGCCACAACCTAGAGTTTAAACTCTCAGGTCGTAGAGGGAGGGCAGAGTGGGCAGTTCAGCAGCCCCACTCCATACCACCTTGTCCTGGCTCCCCTGGCCCAGGCTCCCCTGGCCCAGGCTCCCCTGTATGGGCTGATCCTCCAGGTGGCAGAGCTGAGTACAGCAGCTGGACCTGAGCTTAGGAGGCTGGTACTGTCTATAGAAGCCTCAGAGGCAGTATAAACAAATGTTGATGAGCAACAGGCACAGGCACTCTCCTGTTGATCACAGAAACCCCTTCCCAAGAACACAGGAGCCTTTCCTACTGAGCACCAGGCCACCTCCTGCAGGAATAGAGGCCCATTCCTTCTGGGTTCCCCATCTGCAGTTTGTTGCTGAGGTATATATGGTCCCCCAATATGGAAAGGCTGCCAGCCACAGGGTCTCTCTCCTTGAGGAAGGAGGAGGATCAGGGCTCCATGGACATTGTCACCCAGGCTTTCTAACCAGTCTCTGTCCCTATGGCTTGTCTCACACATGGGACACTGGGACTTGCCAGCTCATTGAAGAGAAGTCTGTGTTACAATCTGCAAAGGACCAAGTCTAGGGGTCCTGGGTGGAGGGAAGGTTAAATAGCAATAGAAATGATGACAATGAGGATGGAGGATGCCCCTTATTCGTTCATGTTCCTGTCACACTCAGCTGATGACATGGGGGTATAGGTCAGCTTCAGGTTGCTACAACAGAATGCCTGGTGATGCCCCTATGAAGTAAAGAGAGGTTTATTGTGCTGGTAGCATTGGGGCCCAGTGTCCACATGGCACTCTTTAGGCTTGGCAAAGAGTGTACCTTTGGTCTGTATCACCTCATGGCGCATGGTGGATGCTATTACATGTAGATCCAGAAACAGACAGAAGACAGGCTAGGTTCCCCCACAACTCTTTGAGGGTTCACCTCCAATAACCCATGGACTTGCCACTAGCCAGTAACTCTAGCCTGGGAATTGCATCTTTATTATGTAGACCTCTTAGAGATGATCAACATCTGGGTCATAGCAATAGGTTCAGGGTTGTTCCCATTTGTAAGATGGGTACATGCCCCGCCCCCCAGAGACACCAGGTTTGTTGCTTATATCACACAGCAGACCTGGGATCTAGAGCCACTTACTGCTTCTTGTGGGTCATGGGGCTGAGCAGTGACATGGTGCTCATGCCACATTAGGGTACCATACCTGTGCTCTTGCAGGAATAGGCAGGGTGTAGGAGCTGGGGTCCCCCAACCCCTCCTTAGAGTGTTTCCTCCAGGGTTGAGGTACTAGATGCTTCCCCTATCCCTAGAAAGCCCATCGAGTAGTGTGTTCCTGGGGAAACTGCTTTGCCTGTGCCAGCACGCATGCTTGCACACACCTCACTGGGTGTCCGCCCTGCCTCTTTCTGTCCCAGTGTCTCCCTCACGGGTCAGTGCCCCAGAGCATTAAATCATGAACAAATCGGCTGCAGCCAGCAGGAGGGTAAGAGGACGGAGGGAGGGGACGTGGCCAGCAAGGCCATTAGCAGTGTGCTGGCCAGGCAGAGGAGGCTCGGCTGATTGGGAAAGTGGCTCGTCAGAGGACTCTATGGTATGAAGTGCCTGAGACACATGGGACTGTGGGCTTTTCTGAGGATTCACAGAACCTGCATGGCTTTCAGCCAGAACACCCAGTCTTATATCTGTCAAGAGAATGGTGTTCAGATGGACCCTGTTTCTCCACAACCAGTAAGATTTGGAAATATCCCCCTGTGAAATAGGCAGAGCACATTCAAATTGGTAAAGGTCTACTGTGGATTCCAGCCAGAGGCCAACAATTTAGCTTTGCTTATACCAATATTTCTCATCTTAGAATGGGGATAGTGACAAACCTACAAAAGGTTCCTGTCTATGTGAAACACTCAAGAACAGGACTCCCCTGGCCACAGCGAGTGCTCTAGAAGTTGAGAGGGGCTTAGGGATCCTTGCATGACTGTTGCAGTGGTTTGAATAGGGTGGCCCCATAGGCTCATTTAGTTGAATGTTTTAGTCATCAGGGAGTGGCACTATTTGAGAAGACTTAGGAGGTGTGGCCTTGTTGGAAGTGTGTCACCAGAGGTGGGCTTTGAGGTTTTAAAAGCCCATGGCCAGACCCAGTTCTCTCTGTTGTGTGGCCTGCAGATCAGGATGTAGCTCTCCACTACTGCTCCAGTACCATGCTTGTGGCCAGGCTTCCCACCATGGTGACAATGAACTAACCCTCTGAAACTATAAGCCAACACCAATGAAATGCTTTTCTTCTTTTTAAAAAAATTTTTAAATATTTTATTTAGTTTTAATCTATGTGCATTGGTGTGAAAGTGTCAGATCTTGGAGTTACAGACAGTTGTGAGCTGCCATGTGGGGTGCTGGGAATTGAACCCGGGTCCTTTGGAAGAGCAGGCAGTGCTCTTAACCACTGAGCCATCTCTCCAGCCCCCGCCCCCTTTTCCTCTTAAGGGTAGCCGTGGTCATGGTGTCTAAGACATGACTATGACAGTCTCTGAAGAATAGAGGGGCCCATCTTGCTGATGACTTCCTGGTTTGAGAATTTTTTCCCTGTGTCTTTGGCCCTTTCATCTTGCTGGGCCTCAGTTTACCATCTAAAAAATAGTGCAATTGTTTTGGCTCCGGTTATAAGGAGCAGAGAGGCAAGTGGGTCCAAAATGACAGCAGACTTAGGGCTGAGGTCCGAAGTCCTGAGTGGCCAATGCCAGGGCAAGGTATCTGCCTGGGTGACATCCCCATACTCAGGAGGAGTTGGCAGCCAGCTTTGAGACAGAGACAAGCACTATGAACTGTGTTACCCTATGAGGCCTATTGGGACTTGGGTTGTAGTGGAGCCAGTGAACAGGAGCAGGGCACATGTTGGTAAACTGAGGTTCAGGACTACTTCAGGATCCTCGGGACTTACCTGGTGCTCAGAACAAGGCCCTGTGCTACTGCGATCCACAGGGCCAGGTAGGGGCCATCAACCGGGCAGGTCCAAACTTTCTGCACGGCTGGCCTCGCAGCCTGCCTGCAGCAGACACGGCTTTTTTTTTGTTTTTTTTTTTTGTTAAAAAGCCTCATTGGAGCGTTATGATATTGCAATGCGAGGGTAATTGAGCTGAAAGCATTCTCTGCCTGCAACCAGCGCGATAGGAGTGATTGAGGTGCCGGGCCTCCCCACCAGCCCGGGGATCCTGACAAAAGTCCCACGCAGAAATAGGGCCATGAGCAAGGAGGGCCCTGATTCTGGGATTTGGGGCAGCCAAGCCAGGCCTCTGCCCACTAGAAGCAGACAGCCAGGGTCCCTGTGGGCTGGGATAGATAGAAGGTGCCCAGTAATAGGTCTTAGGAGGCTGTGCTCTCGCTGTGTCCCCACACCTTCCTCAACACTTCAGCTTTTAGTAGAACATATCCCTTTCACCCTTCCCCTCTCTCCCTCTCCTCCCTCCTTCCCCCTCCTTCCTTTCCTCTTCCCTGTCTTTCTGTTTCAGAGGTTGAACCCAGAGCTGCTGGGATGTTAAACGCGCACGCGCGCGCGCACACACACACACACACACACACACACACACACACACACACCGTTGCTGAGTCATATGCCCAGAGTCTTATAGCTAAGTCCTAGGCAAATACTCTACTACTGAGCCAAGCCCTCAGCCCCTCACCTCTACATGGTTTCTCTACTGTAAGCCACATCCCTGGTAGAGTCTAGGTAAACACTCTCCTTCTAAGCCACGCCCCAGCTCCTCATTGGCAGATTCTAGGCAAGCCTACTGCCATGGAGCCAGCCCCTCTTGGTCCTACTGGGCTGTCTCTCTCTGCTTTCTGGGTCCCCTCCCCCAAGTTCTACCCCACCTCCTCTAGTGTTGAGACACCACAGTGTTTCCTAAGCCAAATGTTAATACAGCTTTGAGTCAACGCAGGCACCTTGTTCAAATATAGCCCCTGATTCTGCAGGTCTGGGGCAGGGCCTGTGGTTCTGTGTAGCTCCCAAGATCCTCAGGGATGCCAACGATGTTGGGCTTCCTATCTGATTTTGAGGACTAAGACTTTAAAAAGCTGTTAGGGTCACCAGCTGAGCAAGAGTGACCCAAATACTCAGCACAGGGCCCAGCTGTGAGGGAGCCACCCACGGTGACAGAAGCCTACTCTTGAGCAAGATGTCCCTGTGTGGTTGTGCAGGTAGTACACCAAGCAAGGAGGTATGTGCTCATGAAATGTAGTCATGATATTGCACTTGAAACTGTGCCTCCTAGTACTCACTGGGCAAACTGAGGCCGAGCACAAAGTCATCCTCACCCACTGCCCAGCCTCACATCTCCAGGCAGAATGTGGAAGGAAGACACCGAAGTGCTTTGCATTTCTCTACATGGATTGTTTCTGGCTCAGTTGACAGAGTGCTTGTTGCCTAGCATGCATGAGGTCCCGAGATCAGTAACTTCAGCAGCACACACGACAGGTATGGTGTGGCACACTCCTGTAATCTCAACACCTGGGCAAGGTGGAGGCAGGAGGAC
Organism: Acomys russatus; assembly: GCF_903995435.1. Taxonomy (NCBI): domain Eukaryota; kingdom Metazoa; phylum Chordata; class Mammalia; order Rodentia; family Muridae; genus Acomys; species Acomys russatus. The sequence continues at coordinate 38,294,913 of NC_067147.1, read as the reverse complement.
TAGACGTTCAACGATACCATTGTCTACACAGAGAGTTTGAAGCCAGCCAGGGCTATATGAGAAAGAAAGTTGACAGCCCGACCATTCAGCACACTCTTGCCTATAGGCCACTCCCAGCTTATAGAGCTGGGCTGCAGGCACAAGGGCAGGAGGACTGCAAGCTCCTGTTGAGGGGAGGGACGATCCCTAAGATCCCTAATGAACAACATGCCTCAGGCATCCAGCCATCTCCCGTAGCCACACACTTGCATATGCACTTGGAATTTCTGCCTGCTGGAATATTAATTGCCATCAGGCTGAAGTGAGGGGCACCCATTAATATGAGCTCCCTCAGAAGCACAGAGCCGGCCCAGGCTGGGACTTCGTGCTTATCTCTGCCGACCAGGCTCTCTGTGAACAGAGCTCCCCTGGAATATGGCCAAGCCCAGTGGGGACAGAGAGGCCCAGCTCTCCTGACTGCACTGAGTAACCCAACTGAGCTTGGGCCCCCTTCCCCATTGGAGCCACAGGCTTGGTGGGACCTCTCAAAAGGCAGAGCCATTGCCGCAGTGCAGGGATGGGCTTTTAATCCTTGTCATGCTCCAGAGTTGGCCAGAGTTCATCTTCCCCTCAGGCTATTCTGCCGCTGGGGCAATGGGGATGGTTCTTGCTTATTGATGCCATCAGGGTGCGCAGATGTACAAGGCTAGGGCGAAATCCCAGCACTTGGGAGGCAGAGGCAGGCGGATCGCTGTGAGTTCGAGGCCAGCCTGGTCTACAAAGTGAGTTCAGGACAGCCAGGGCCACACAGAGAAACCCTGTCTTGAAAAAAAAAAAAAACAAAACAAACAAACAAACAAAAACCAAACAAAAACAAAAAACAAAAAAATACAAGGCTAGGGCAAGGCCATCTTCCTCCTCCTCCTCCTGTCCTGAGGGTCCGTCATCTCTTGCTCCCTGATCACTACCCAAGAGGACAGAGTAACACACACAGTTGCTGTTTACCAATCATGTCCTATAGGTCTGGAACTGAGCCCAGCACTTTCTAGCACCTTTCATTCCTTGACCCCTCTTGGAGAAAGATGTGTCCACTTCCTCCCATCATGCATAGAAGAAAGCAGAGGCCCAGAGATGGCATGGGGCTGCCTTAGGACTACATAGCAAACCAGCACTCCCCGAATTGTGCATGACAAAAATAGTACCTCGTTTCAACCCACGGTTGTGATACGCCACTCTTGGCTCCCTGAGGTCACCAGACACACTCAGACATCTCTACATTATGAGATACTTATTCCTAGCTTGGGCATGGTGAGCCATGCCTATAATCCCAGCTATAATGTCAACTGTAGCAAGAGGCCCATGAGTTTGAAGTGAGGAAGGAGAGAAGAAAAAAGGAAGGAGTATATGGTCCTGCCCTCAGCATCCCATTGGCCAGGCAAGGCTGTCTGTCAGCAGCCTCTGGGGTCATCACTGGGTAGAACCTCCCCCCCTGCATCCATTAGCACTCTCATCAGCAACTGACCCTCTTGTGACTTGTTTGTAAAGAAAAGAAGGCCTTGAGACATAGCTTCTTCTCTAGGACCTCGGCTCTGTGGACCCTTGTCCTTAAGATCCATCTTTTTGCTAGGCAAGCCATCGGGCCTCTTTTTTTTTTTTTTTTTTTTTTTTTTAGGTCTCTAAACCCAGCACCTCTTATTCAGGATTCTGAACCTCTTGTTAGGGGCTTCCCCATTCCCCATTCTACCATTACTAGACTGTCTCCAGAGTTACTGTATTTCTTCAATTCTAAATACCCATTTACCCTTTGTCACAAAGCATATGCAATTAAGAGTTAGCTTGCTGTAGCAAAATGGCTTAGCAGATAAAGGTGCTTTCAAAACACCAAGCTTGAGGACCTGAGTTCAGTCCCCAGGACCCACATGGCAGAAGGAGAAAACTGATGCTTACAAGTCATCTCTGACCTCCACACATGTACCGTGGTACACACACATGTGCACACACAGACACACACACACACACACACACACACGATGTAAATGTAAACATGGTTTTTAAATTCAGAGTTACTCATGGTCCTTGCCGTAGATGGTGGCCCACTTGATCCAGTTAAAGTAATCCATCTATGTTCATTAACTCTGTCCCTGGGGACAGTGGCCAGGGGTCACCCTCCTTCCTGAGGGGCAAACTAGGCTATGTAGAGGTAGAGAGCTAAGGATACAGAAGCCTCTGTATGTCACCCAATGCCCTGGTCCTCCTCCTGACTCACAAGACTCAAATTGATACTTTCTGTTCAGACAGAAATTACCTGCATATTTTTCCTATTTTTGGCCAGTTCTGCACCAGCTTGGTACTTCAAGGCCAGCCCTTTGAACCAAGATTTCCCGCATGTCGCAGCCTCTGAGTATGAAGTTCAGAGGCAAAGAGAAGAACAGTGTTTACGTCTATCCACAAATTTGGCTCTCAAATATTCCCATTGTATTGAGAAACCCTCTAATCCTATGGAGACTTTAAGTAAGCTTCTCTTAGAAAGAAGGTCTCCTTCTGAAAGTGGACATACCCACAGCCAGAGACAGAAGCCAGCAGGGAGGCAGAAAAGGGTCCTGGGGTTCCTCTGGGGAGCTCAAGTCTGCTGGACACAGAGGAGGTAAGCTACTCTGAATATCCCTCCTTCACAGCAGCATCCCTTCCCAGAAGCCCTTGGGCAAAGTGGCTCTGATTGATGACCTTGTTCCTCAGTAGCTGTCATAGGTTCCTCAGTTCATCACAGCCAATCTATCTCTCAAGGAAACTCTCCTGTCAGCTCCCACCATGGTGGCTACAGAGGATAGACATTGCCTGTGACCAGAGCGGCTGAGCACAGGGATCATAATGACCATAGAGAGGACTCCACCTGGGACAATGACAAGCCCTTTTTAGGGGGAACTGAGTGTCAGACCAAGGGTAGTGGGGAGCGAGTGGCCCCATGTAAGGTGAGTTTAGCCCTAAGGCTTTTCAATCTGGAAGACAAAGCCAGAGCCTCGCTATGCATACTGGCAGTCCTGAGGGCCACGCGGAAGTGCCTCTTGCATCTTAGATGGAGAATCAGAGGGCCTGGTTTTGAGTCCCTAGCCCTGAACTTTTTTTACTCTAAGGACTGGCACACTCAGACCAAAACAGGTAAATTTGGAGGCCAGCAAATATTTCCTGCTATCCCTGTGTGCTGGCTCACTATCTGTCACTCATGCTGCTCACTTCATGGCCTGCCCTTTTCTGGGTGAGATGCACATCTTGGTGCACAGACGCCCGGCACTGCCTGACTCACAGAGGGCACACCAGTACCCCACCGCCTTCTAGACTTGGTCCATCCCCTGCTGCCAGTCAGGTAACACTAGAGCTCATTCAGTGTAGACTCCCACATTCTCTGCTCCCTGCTTTCAAAATACTTTTCTGCATTCATTTATTTAATTTGGAGTGGGTTAGTGAGTGGGTGTGGGCATCCGTGAGGAGGCCAGAGGACAAGTTGTGGGAGTTGATTCTCTCCTTCCACTCTGTGGATTCCAGGGATTGAACTTGGGGATCAGGATTGGCAGCAAGGGGCTTTACTCACTGAGCCATTTCTCTGAGCCCTACTCCCCCTTTTGGGATAAGGTCTCACAATGGAGCTCAGGCCAGCCTAGAACTCACTATGGGAACCCAAGCTGGCCCCAAACTGGTGTTCATCCTCCTGCTTAGTCTCCTTGGTGCTGAGATGGCAGATGAGCCTCACCCCCACACCTGACTCTAGCCTCCTCTTGTGCTCTGGGAGGCCATGAATGCCCTCTGACCCCTCCAGGGTCAGATCCCACCGGACTACACCTAGCCAGCTGCATGTCATGGGCAATAAAACCAGCAGATAGTTACAGATTTAGTTACTTCTCTATCGCTGTGCTTAGGCAGCAGAGCCAAGACAATTTACAGAAGAGCATTCAGGTGGGGGGGGCTTACAGTTTCAGAGGGTGAGTCCGTGGCCATCATGGCAGAGGGCATGGCAGCAGGTGGGCAGATGCTGGAGCAGTAGCTATGAGAGCTTACATCTGAGCCACAAGCAGGAGGCAGGAAAATACTTACTGGAAATGATCTGGGCTTTTGAAACCTCAAAAGACCCCTACACCTCCCTCTGACACCTTGTGACTGGCCTCCTCCAACAGGGCCACACCTCCTAATTTTTCCCAAACATTTCCACAAACTGGGGACCAGGTATTCAAATATATGAGCCCAGCGGGCGGGTGGGTCCTTCTCTTTCAAACTACCACGTTTGCTATGACACAAAACATAGCCATATGCCCCCAGGGACCTTTCCCAATGAGGGAGATGGGTAGAAGTTCACACAACTGTGAAACCAAGGCTGCTAGACCCATTTTGTACAGATACAGACCAGGGCTGCAGAGGCAGGCGGTGTTTGGCCAGGCTCCCAACGTGGAGAAGTTAGAATGAGAAAACAGTGTCCTAGCGAAGGGGTGGGACTTTGTCTTGTTGGTCAGTGGAGAGCCCAGGTTAAAAAAAAAAACCCTCAGTTGTTTGCAAAGTAGGATGGGATAGGAGAGATGGCGGAGGGAGAGATGGCGGAGGGAGGGATGGCGGAGGGAGGGATGCCGGAGGGAGGGATGCCGGAGGGAGGGGTGCAGATACTTGTGTATCCTCTCTTACCCATAGAAAATGTTCACAGCAATGTCCGGCCACCGCAATCCAAAGTACCCAATGAAAAATTATAAAAACAAAAGCACCTAAACCTTGAATGATATCCAATTCAGTGGAATGTCACAAGATCATAAGCTGCCTAGCCAGGATGTGAATCACCTTCAGGTAGCAAATCCACTCGTAAGTGCTTCCTGCTGATTAGACATTTAACTGCCTGTCTCAGTCTTCTCATCGGCTACTGTCCTACCTACCATGGTGCTGTGTCCAAGGCACCCTTATTTCACTCAGGACACTAGTTGTTCTGTTGTAGTCTTTTTCTGTTAATCTCTTGCTTTGCTTAATTTATGAAGTGAACGTTGGTACGTAGATGGAGAGAGAGAGAGAGAGAGAGAGAGAGAGAGAGAGAGAGAGAGAGAGAGAGAGAGAGTCAGGCCATCTCTGCAGTCCCAGCTGTCTAATTGGGGTCTCCAGGACTTATCCCTACAGGCAGAGGATGGCAAGCGACTGTGAATTCTCTCTGCCTTGACCCCACTCCTCATTAGAGGGCTAAATCTGTATCTCCCTGTTTTGGAAGAGGCCCTGCGTCCCACTTCTTGCTCCCTGCATCATTTTTTCTTTCCTGAGGTTTTCGAAAGCACCTCCTTTGAGGCTCTTACTGTCCCCACCTCATTCCCAGCCAGGGTCTGAATTTTAACCACTCTATTTTCTTTACTGATTTTTATGATAAACAGCCCTATGTTTCCAATGCCTTTCCTAAGTGTGTCAGGCTATCCCTTGAGGCACTGTGCGTTGCGTCCCTCCACTCCAAGATGCCCAATCTCATCCCCATACACCACCACCCCCGGATGCATGACTGTTCCCACCTCCCACTGCCTCCTTTCAAGGGGCCGTCGCATTTCTAGTCCACCCCAGATCCATAACATTTAGGGGCAAGTGTCTATCATCTCAAACTGAATCTGGGTCATGCTGGCTCCTGAACTACCCACGGAGCAGGTCCTGAATCCCAACTGGGTGTCTTCACTTCCTGCCTCTATCTCAGGCAAGTGCCATCTCTCATGGAAGAGAACTCCCCTACCTTGGAGTCAATGTTCTGGCCTGATCTAGTCAGGTTTCGTACAGAAATGAAATGATTGCATTTAAACCTCCCTGAGCCTGACGCATGCATGCACACATGCATGCACACACACGCACATACATGCATGCACTCACACACACACTCATACATTGGAGACAAAGCCTCCCTATGTAAGCCCATGTTGGCATGGAATTTGTGGTCTTCCTGGCTTAGCCTCCTGAGCACTGTGATGAGAGGTGTGTGCCACCCCACAGGGTGCTGGCTTTTCCTTGGGTCATCTTTTATTCCTCAGGTTCAGAAGAAGGTGTGACAGGCACATCTCTATTTCTGTGCAAATTTCACCTCCACCATCAGCCACGTGAGCCCCCAGAATTCAGCAACCAAGAGGACAGGGACAGCTAATTGGAGACGTTAGACCCAAGGGACCATTTAAGGCTTATTCTGCTGCCCTGTTGGTGACACTTGGACACTGAGGCTAGGGCAGATGTGAACACAGCCGCAGTTCCAAAGGCATGCTTGTACCAAGGTGATGACTAGGCTCTGATACCTCCTGGATTGGCTTTCTATAAACTCTCAGAAGCCAGAGGCCCTGCCCAGCTTGGCCCAGCAGAGGAGAGGCCCTTCTAACCAGACAAGCTAGCAGTGCCTGGCCAGATGTGGGAAGAAGCTCTGTGTCCCCGCTGCCCATCCGGACTCCCAGGAGAAGGCCCCCGGGGGCCTGGCTCCCTCTGAGCTGGCCCGTGTCCACTGGAGCTCTCCAGGGAAGTGTGGCTGACTGGCTGCTCCATGGCCAGTCTCCTCCATCCAGACTGCTCATTGCACTTTTTATGGCTCGAAGCTGAGAATTTATGAAGCGGGAGAAAGACAGCGTGAGACTGAAGGAAGGGCAGGCCGGAGGGGGCGTGTGGATGGCACTTATAACCTCTGTTCGGGCCCAAAGACACTGTGCAAATTATGGCCCACGTCTCTCCCTCCATGCCCACCTTGCATTCCTGATCAGATTGCTATCTTCGGCGGGGAGCAAGGTGAGCTTGGAACCCCCTACACACACACACACACACACACACACACATACACACATTGTAGCTTGTCCCAGGGATAAGCAGCCTGCAGAGTATAGGCAGGCACTGGATCTCTTGTAGGCTGGGTATGGGACATCTGCTGCCTCTGGAGAGAGCAGACAGAATGCTTCCTTGATGGACAGACACCCGTGCTAATGAGTTCTTTCTTACTGTTCAGAGCTCTGCAGGAGACCTGGCCTGTGGTCCACCCAGGAGTTGGTAGTGACTGTTTCCCAGGCCCCTTGATACGGATCTGGAGGAGTCAGATTCCTGCTATGGCCTCCCCTCTCACAGGGTAGTGTCAAGTCCTTCGTCTATAAGTCAATCAAGTGATAGCATGTCTCCATTTGGTCATTGCTTGGACATGCTAAGTAGACAGCTCCCTCGGGGAAGCGATGGGTCGGGAGCCTATGAACTGCTGGTTACTGGCCAGTCTAAGGTAGTTCAGGAAATCACAGAGAATGAAAACATGCATTTGGCCAGTGTCCTCGACCTCTATATGGGACTGGCTGCCACAGCTCTGCACTGTTGTCAGAGGACATACAAGTTGTGGGGGGGTGGGGGGGGCAGGGGCAGTGAGCACCAGAGGCGGTCTTGCATCTAGTTTGCGGCAAGGCCTACAGACTTACACTGGGGAAGGGTGGGATTGAAGACAGAAACAGATCCACTGCCAATAGCCAACCGAACTTCCTGTCCAAAGGGCCAGGGGAACAGGCAGGTATATATATATGGGAAGAGATTTGGAGATGAAGGAGGCAAAGCAGCTGACAGCATGTGCTTGAAGGTGGCAGGCGGCGGGGGGGGGGGTGGGGTGGCAGGGGCTTTTCAGAGTGCAGCTAAAGAAGGTGACATCCTGGGTTGGAGTGACCATTGGAAATATAGGGTGAGTACCCTAGCCATGCCCTGAGTCCTAGAGGCCATCTGCAGGAAGTTTTCAGAACCTTTGGAATGAGTCAAGTTAGTATGTATTTGTTCTGATGCTGTTAGATGCCTCATTGTCACCTTTGACACCCTTCCTTGAAAAAGAACTACCCCATTCATTCTCCACCCCTCTTTTCCAGCTTCCATGACCTCTGCAGATGAGGGCCTGGGGTGGGAACAAGAGGCAAGTGCTCTCCCAGTTTGGAGCCCATACTCCTGACCCCCACCCCCAAAGAGCTGCTCAGTTCTCTCTAATTGAATAATGTGTGGAAATAATAGGATTTCTCCTGGAACCATCGGTTATGTTTCAGAGCTAAATCCTAACGAGAAAGTCATTAGTAGTAATAAACACAGTAGAGAGCCAGGGACACGATCTGTCAGGGGCCTGATGGACGACACAGCAGGGAGGGACAGTCATCCCATTTGCATTTTTGTAAGCTAGCTGAATGCCACCAATAACCCCCCTCCCCCAAAAAAAGTCACCGTGCGTGGGAGAAAGCACATTAAGCTGAGGGATTTGTCCCCTCCTGGTGTCACCAAAGCTGAGGACGGTGCAGCCGGTAATGGCTCTGCTTCTGCCAAGTGGCTCTTTATATTTCCTTAAAAACTGAGTGTCATCAGGTAATTGTCCCTTCCTATCTCTCTTCAATCAGGCTGTCCCTGAAGAGCCCACTAAGGAGTAGGCCTTGTGGGCTCCTCCTGGGCTCAGGCTTTGCCCCCACAGGTTGGTTTTTTTTTTTTCTTTTTAACTCCTCACCTGCTCCCGAAAAGATCTATGTGAACATGTCCTTGCTATGCATCAACTTCACCCCAAAGTCCCACACAAGCAGTATCAGGGTCAATGGAGAGGTGTGCTGTGACCAGCCCTGTAGCCACAGCATCGTGTCCCAATGCTCGCGATAGAGGGGGTCTCATTATGGCACATAAAAATGAGGAGACTGAGGCCAAGAAGCATTTCAATTAGCAGCTCCACCAAGGACTTGGGAAGAGAGCTCATTTGGCAAAATGCTTGTCAAACAAGCCTGAGGACCTGAGTTCAATCCCCGTTTCCCACAAAAATGCCAGGCGCACGGATGCATGCTTGCAAATCCCAGCACTGGGGAGGCAGAGCCAGGAGGAATCCCAGGATGCATTAGCCCTCCAGTCTACTCAAACTATAGAGCTCCATGTTCAGTGAAGGACCCTGACTCCAAAACCAAGATGGCAAAGTGATTGCAGAAGACACCTAACACTGACCTATGGTCTCCATGTGCACACATGCATGCTAGCAAAGCCCCTGGTCTATAGCTGAGCTAGAGTTTAAGGCCATGGGCCATTATGGGAGTCACAAACAAAGTGGGCGTCCAAGAAATGTTCTTTTTCCCTGGATTCTCTAAAGTGTGGTGGAACACCCAGCTTTGTCCCTGGGCCCATTTTTAGACAGGAACAACAGAGACTCAAAGTCAAAGTCACTGTTGCACAGCGAGACGGAAAAGAGAGAGGCCTGGCGGCATCACTCCCCACTCACTTCACGAGGTCACCAAAGGCCAAGTTGCTGAGGGAGGAAGTGGTAAGTCAGTCCTTTTCCAAACACACTGAATGTGAACTCTAAGCTGTCAACCTGTCATACCCTCCAGAATCTTCTAATGACTTGCCACTGGCCTTCCTGAGGGGCTAACACGGAGGGGGATGTTGCAAGGCGCCATCCTCTCTCTAATTAGATCATGATCATTTCTAGAGAATCCCAGAACCTTGACCCCTATTCTCCTCACTCACCATGCATGTGACATCTAGGGAAACTGAGGCCCAGGCAAGAGACACTCGGCATTCAGGGATGCATGACTTGGTGGAGCATTGGCCCCAAAGCTGTTTTTCTTCTTAGGCTCCTGTCATGTTCAACACAGTTGTTTCTTTTTTGAATCTTGCGTTAATCTGATTTTAGCAAAAACCATGAGGTGAGAGCACCGGGGCCGTCTGGTGGCGAGGGGAATGCTTTCTAGCAAATGACAGGCAGCTCCAAAAGCTCCCTGCTCAGTGGGGATGCGAGATGCGAGATGTGCGATAAGCACCCAGGAGCTGGCAATCAGTCATCTCGGTTTGTGTTTGCTTTGCTTTACAAAAAAATACATTTGTGTTCCTGAAGTGCACCAACATACTGTGCCTGTCCCCTCTCTACCAAAGCCTCCCCAATGTGTAGGGAGGTTGACAGGGCACAGGCTCTTGTGGCTGGACAACTGTGGGGGAAGTGAGGCTAAAGGAGGTCACCTGCGGAGTCCCCCATTTATCCAGAGCAGAATCAGAACTGAGCAACACATGGGAATCCAAGATCAAAAGCCCTGGGCTGTGTAACCCTGAGAAGACGTGTTGCCTGCCTCTGAGTGATCTGGGGAGATCCCAGTACCCCTCTAGACCAGCCCGTGTAACCCTGAGAAGATGTGTTGCCTGTCTCCGAGTGATCTAGGGAGATCCCAGTACCCCTCTAGACCAGCCCTGAACCCCAGGTAGAGTGTGGTGTGTGGCTGTCTCCCTGCCTGGTTGACCCTATGACTCTCTTCCCAGCTGGTAGAACAAATGAATAACCTTGACCCACAGATGGCAGATTCCAGTCCTGTCCTCTCCATGACACCCCAGCTAGGATCTCAGAGTAAACACACTAGTGTGTGTGACAGGGCTGGCTGCTGCTGGCCTGCAACTTGGACCCCGAGTTTCCCCAAGTGGGGAAGCAACCCTCATAAAAACCCAGGAACCCAGCCAAGCAAGCCATGCTCTGAGGCTCAGCACCCACCCCCTCCGCCCTTGTGGCAACTGATAGACACACATCAAGCCTGAGTGATTAAATGATGCTAAACCAAAGTGCACATGCCCCTTTTATCCCCATCTCTAAACCTAATCTGCACCTTTATCTCCCGAGGCTTGGACTCCAAGCTATCCTCCCTCCCCACTCTCTCCGACCCAGAGACTCTACCTGGAGAAGACCCAGGTTCAAGTCCTCAGGCCCTCTAGCCCCCTTCTGTCCTTCCCTTCTGGGTTCTCTTCTCTCTCACTCTTTTCTCTCTCCACTTGGTCTCTTCTTCTTCTTCTATTCGTGCTGTTTTCTGACCCCTTCAGCCTTTCCCCTTCTCCCTAGGGGAAGAATAGGTGTTCTTGACTTCCTAACACGCTTTCTGCCAGGATCCTGCTTGGAACCCCAGGCCTCTTATTTTACTGGGAACCTGGGGTGGGGGTGGGGTACTTGAGAGAGCAGCCTGGGATTGGTTACTCAAAGAGGACTAGAGCATTCAAAACCTCAGCTTCAAGTCACGAGGGGATGGGATCTGCTTCCAGGTGGTGAGTTAAGGTGCAAGGCCTGAGGGTCTCTCAAAGTCCATATTTCTCTGGGCCTCTGGGCCTGTGCTGGGAGAACCTAACCAACCAACCAAGAGGGAGCAGATGGCACCCCTTTTCCTCACCTCATGGCACAAAATATATATGTGCTTTCTAGACCATGGTCACAGAATGCCCCACCATCCTAGCATCCAAGGCCCAGAGCTACCGATCCTTGGAGAGCGACAGCAGCTGGGATCCCCTGAACATGCTCACACATAGGCTCCTGTTGAGCTAATCTGGTCCTCACTAACCCCAAGAAATTCTGCACTTGTCTTCCCAGAAAATAACAGGGCAATGATATATCCATTTTTACCCCTTTCCAAACCACTTTGGACAATGGTGAGAAAGAAAGTCCCAACTGGGACAGGAAAAATTCTTTCAGAATTGAAGGTCCCCACTGTCTTCCCAAGTCAGTGCTCACTGTGGCCCTCCCCAGGAAATTCTGAGCAGTCTCCAGGCTCTTGACCTCACACTGCATGATAACTCCCCATCCTCCACGGCCTCACTGGGCCAGAGAACTGAGATAATGCTAGCCTCAGACAAGGTCCTATGTCATGGCTTGGAAAGCTGCCTTCCTCTTAGGCTTCCACTGTTGTTTCTGTTCCCAGGCCTGACTCTTGAGGTTTCAGTTCTCTCTCCAACCCTCAGGTTTTAGGAAGTGGGTTCAGAGAGGGCCTCGCGGCTTCTGCCAGCCTGGCTTTCCATGGCACAGAGCAAACACTCCCGAGCACACACTTCTCATGCAGCCTGCAGCCTCTTTGAAAATAGACAGTCATCAGGCTCATATGGATCCTTCCAGCCCCCTTCTGTCCCTAATAATCCCTCCTCTGGGGTGGTATCGATTCTCAGCTGCAGGTTGCCTCTTGGTATGCGGGAGCCTGGTTTGGGGTGGATAAATCGCTGTGCTGTCATCTTCACGCGGCAATTACCCGCTCTGATTCCTCTCCTCCAGCCACGCAGACACCCGCTTATCGACAACACACTCAAGCCCCAGCCAGCTGGGCAGGGAGCCCGCAGACCTGTAGGAGCAGACACTTTGGCAAGGCAAGCTTAGACCAATCCCGCCCCCCATACCCCACCCTCAGCTCTGAGCTGGATGCAGTGGAGAGGTGTGTCCACCAAGCTGAAGGCCTTTGGGAGGAAGTCTGTTTACTGCAGATATTGAGGCACCCACCTAGGGAGGGCAGGTGGGACCCCGCATCTTTTCCTGGGTCTCTTATAAACATGTAGAGAGGGTCACCCAGCAGCTGTTTCTCCCTTGTGTTTTCTCTTGAAGCTTGGAACCTGGACCCCACTTAGAGGCTAGTGGACACCTTCTAAAAAAGGACCTCCTACAAAGTAGTTAGGATTCCCCTAGGGTCTCTAGTGTAACCATTAAGCTTCCTGGCCACACGAAAGTAGCTATAGACAGTATATGATACAGCTATGTCCAGCCTGGGACTCACACGCTGGATGCAGCCCCATGTGACCAAGAATAACAAGAAATGTGCCCCAGTGTGTACCTGTAAGCTTACTAAAATATGATGACGATGATTTGGTGTATGTGTGTGTGTGTGTGTGTGTGTGTGTGTGTGTGTGTGTGTGACTGGACCACGTGGGTCTCGAACATGAACTTTGGAGATGAGGATTGGATGCACCTTAAAGACTCAGGAGCTAGGAGTTCCAGTGCTCCGTCACAGATGCTGGGCTTGGGTCTTACGCGATTTCCATGAGCTATGAAATATCATCTCCGTATTTCCCACAACACACTCAAACATGTAGAAATTATTCTCTGTTGGTGGCTTGCACAAGCACAAGCTGTGCAGCCCATCTTCAGCCTCAGCCATAGATTGCTCACTCCTGATACTTGGATTTTATTTATGTGTGTGCTTGTGTGTGTGTGTGTGTGTGTGTGAGAGAGAGAGAGAGAGAGAGCGAGAGAGAGAGAGAGAGAGAGAGAGAGAGAGAGAGAGAGAGAGAGAGAGAGAGAATGCATCATGTGCATATACCACAGCTCACATGTGGCAATCAGTAAATAACGTCCAGGAATCTGTGATCTCTTTCTACGAGAAGGGCTCTAGGCATAGGACTCAGTTCCTCATGCTTGGCAGCAAACACTTTTACCTGCTGAGCCATCTCCTTGGCACCTGCTTTGATCTGTGAAAGATTGTAAGGATGTTATACTCTTCCTGCTCCCCTTTTCCAGATAAGAAACCGAGGCTGTAGGAGGGAAAGCATCTTGCCTCGCTGCAGCAGGGAGGAGTGTTGTAGCTAGGGTCTTTCAGCAGGTGAGGGCCCTCTGGAGTGTCTATACAGCCACATAGATACACAGTTGACCTTGATTATTGGGGACATCCTGGGATCTTGTCTCCATAGCTGGGGCTGGATCCAGTTCTGTCACATATTTCTCTGGGGCATCTGCTTCCTCACATGGAAAACAAAGAAAAGGAAGGTTGAGGACAAAAATCAGTGTTAGGAATCTTCCACCCTCAAAAGTCACAACCTGCGATGACCCTGATTGGCCCTTGAACCTCTAACAGTGTTAAGTGTGTGTAGAGATTTAGTCCACGGCCACCGCCTCCTACAGCAGGGCTCGAGCCTTGCATCCCACTGTCTGTAGATGCTGGCATGCTCAAGTCCCCTCTGACCCAAAGTCCTGCTCTAGAGTAGCCTTGCTGTGGGCTTTCCATTGAAGCCAAGCTCAGCGGATGCCCACCTGGGCAGGAAGCCAGGGAGATAAGACCGGCCAAGGCCTGGCCACCGATACCTGGCGTGAAATTGAAAAGCGCTCAACTTCTCCCTCCACAGCCCAGTGCCTCCAGTGAGAGAACGAGGTTGGGAATGGTGAATGAAATCTCAGCAGCCGGGCCAGACTCCAGGCCGCCACACTTCAGTTCCCCTCGCCCCTCTAAGGGGAGGCGAAGGCAGAGTTCAGTTTGCGAACTCAGCCTCTTTAGGGGATTCTGGTGGCTCTAAACGGGGTGTGCCTGCTCAGGGAGCTTGAAGGGGTTTAGGGAAATGCATATGAATCTGCAGATAGGTTGCCATGCAGGCCCAGGCTTATTGCAGCCTGAGTCAGAAAAATCTCCTCCTGAGGCCCTGTCCACAAAAGGTCATTGAGGCTTGGGACCTAAGCACCTGGTCTGATGTGCCCTTGGCCCCACTCCTGAACATAGTTCCTACCTTTGGCTCAGCAGGAGCCATAGCTTGGCTCCCTCCAGAAATCAATTCCTCAGAGAGCCTGTAGAAATATGTTGTCCCAGACTTAAGGATGTTGTACACAGTCCACTCAGAGTCCAGCATCTCTGGTGTGGGTGGCAAAGGCCCTGGCCAGCTGTAGGCTTGCTGGGTCCACATATGACCAGGGTTCTCTCTTCTTGATGGCAGCTGAACTAATCTGAGAGTCACTCTTTTGTGCAGGGAAGGGTGGTGGTGGGTGGTGGTGGGTGGTGGTGGGGGGGGGCGGCACAGCAGATCCTCATAAGTGACTTGGCTTCAACGTCCAGGTAAAGTTGCTCGCCTTTTATCAGTAGCCTGACTTGGACCATCAGTCCTCACTCTCCAGGCCACAATTGGGAAGGGAAAAATGTTCTTTTCCCATCTGACAGATGGGACACTTACAATTACCTTCAGCCCCAAGGTGCACTTTAGGGCCCAGAGTGCAGTTGGTAATTAGCACCCCCATTGATAACTATGCCTCCACACTTGGGGGGGGGGGCTGCTCAGGGACACTAAGAATAAATGCTTTCTGGCCGTGTGGTCCCTACAAGGCATCTGGGTACTGGAGAGTGGAGTAACTGTCAGGTGGGTCTTTAGGCATCTTGTAAAGCATCTGACTAGAGGGAAAAGACTGAGGCAAAAGAAACAACAGCTGCTGTTTTAAAGGGCCAAGGTTGCCTTTTCAGGCTGGGGTAGGATGAAGGAATAGGAATCAGCTTTTAATCAAAGTTACATTCGGCAAAGCTTTTATTAGTCACCTGGACTTATTATAGTTATTTTTACTCTAAGGTTTTTGAAGTGAATTTTCCTAGTTTTTTTTTTTTTTTTTAACTGAGCTCTGGGCTGTGTGACTCACTGGAGACATGGAGCAAGGTGGCCAGGAGTAGAAAAAGAAAGAGAAAAAGTGGGGGAGAAATCAAATCGAATAAGCTCACCTCATCCATCGGACCAGGAGAGTGGACGGCAAACAACCATAATGACAGAGGAAGGTTCCAGACAGAGGTGGGAGCAGGCTGCTGAAGTGAGGCCTAATCAGCTGGAGCAGGAGGGGTCCCAATCACTCCTGGCCTGGCAGGGGCAGGCAGAGTGGAGGAGGCTGAGCAAGGAGAGCAGGCTGGGGCCAGGCAGGCAGCAATCAGAGCCTGGGCAGAGCCTGCCCACGCCTACTTCTCTTCCTTCCAGCTGAGGGGGGTGGGGTGGGGGTGAGGACACTACAGGGAAGGTTAACCCATTAGAGACAGGGAGAGAGGAGAGGAGTAGCAGGCCTACCCTAGCCCAGGGTTGTAGATGCACCATCTTGGGGTGTTCTGCATCCCTAGCCCTTCCTTCCACAATCAGGTGTGAAGTAGGGGGTCACCTATTAACAATCTCAAAAAAAAAAAAAAAAAAAAAAGAAAAGAAAAGAAAAGAAAAGAAAAAAGCTGAAACCATTGGCTGAAGGTACCTGGGGCAAGGACACAGGCCTGTCTCCCACCCTCTCTATCTTCAAAGGAGCCATAGCCCTTTTTGCTTTCATCACTAGATAAGACCCCATCAGGTGCCTGCTCCGATTTCTTCACAGCTCGATGGTCACTTTGTGGCTATGTTTAGACTCGGGGTGGCCTAGGGCTTAGATCTCATGTGTGTTCACAATGGCCTAAGCCTGGGGCCAGGGCCAGGGGTACCACCAGGGCTATCCCTCTGTCTCTGATGGCAGGAAAGAAAAAGCCACCAATGCCCTATGGGCTACTGAAGGAAAGATTTGGACCCACAGAACAGCTGAGGGCCTTTAGCAGCTGTGAAAGGTGGAACCTTGCTGGGTTGACAACTGACACCAACATGGTGGACAGACAGGCTGCCCTGAGCACACAATCATGGAGTGGCAGCTCTCCAGGTGCAGGGCAGTTATTACGAAGCTCACCTTGAACCCATGTAGTTACAGGCAACATCAGAAGGATACCCACATGGTATAGACCCAAGAGAAGCACCAGGGCTTGCTTCCATCACTGAGGGAAAGGCAAGGCAAGAACATCGAGGCAGGAATTGAAGCAGAGGCCGCGGAGGAGTGCTGCTTACTGGCTTGCCCAACCTTGTTTTTAAAGCTTCTCTCAAGACTACCCAACCAGGGGTGGCATCACCCACAGCTGTCTGGACCCTCCCACATCAATCATCAATCAAGATAATGCTCCCACAGACTTCTATAGGCTGATCTTATGGAGGAAATTCCCCAACTGAAGTTTTTCTCTTCTCAAATGATTTCAGATTGTATCAAGTTGATGAAAACCTAATCAGTATAAGGGCCAAGCCAGGATAAGGCATGTGTCTCTGCCTTCAAACACCACTTGAGGCGAACTTTTGTGTGTGTGCATACACGTGCACATGTACATATGTGTATGCATGCGTGTTTTGTTTATATTTAATTTTAATTGTGTCTGTACATGTGTGTGGGTATGTACGTGTTTGTACAGTTGTCCAGGGAGGCATCAGATCTCTTGGAGCAAATTCAGGTCTTCTGAGAATAACAGTAAATGCCCTTAACCACTGAACCATTTCTCCAACCCTTGCCAAGAGGTTTTTCACTTGATGCAGAGCAATTTTATACACTCCTGGGTTACAATGTGGCATTTCACACCCAAACACTGCATGTGAAGATTGGATCAAGGCAACAGCATACCTTTTACATGCTCAAGGACATCTGGTCCTGTGGCAATAGTGTCCTCACACTCAGGGCAAGTAGACCCCCATCTCTCATGTTGTAACCCCTCACCATGTCTGATCACAAAGACCCTCCCTACTGAGACCATGGCTTTCAGATTGATGCACCTTCTCTGTGTCCAGCTACTGGCCCCTCTGTCTCAGAGGCAGTCTCTCTGTCTCTCTGTCTCTCTCTCTCTCTCTCTCTCTCTCTCTCTCTCTCTCTGTCTCTGTCTGTCTGTCTCTCTCTCTCTCTCTCTCTCTCTCTCTCTCTCTCTCTCTCTCTCTCTCTCTGTCTCTCTCTTCTCTCTCTCTCTCCCTGCCTCTGCAGCCACAGTAGAAGCACAAGAGTCACTGCCTCATGCCAAGAAAACATTTGTTGTGGCTGCTACATGCCAGACGCAGGGCTGTGGTGGTCCCAGGTGCTGTGGTGAGCGAGGCAGCTGTGACATGTTAACATGGCTTGCTCAGCCTTGATTCTTAAACAAAACAGAATGAGACATGCCAGGTGGCACACAGTGCAGGGTGGGGGCTCTCAGGCCCACAGGAGGAGCACCCTAGCTTGGTTCGGGTAGTCAAGGGATAGCAGCTCCCTGGAAGTGGTCGCCAGTGGAGAGTGAAAGGTGATGGGCATTTTCTTTGTGTCCTTGCCCTCGAATGTCACTTGACACATATGAGATGTTCAATAATTCTGTGTTGAATGACTGAATAAATACTCGAGGAAGAGTGTTCTGGGCAGAAGACAGAATAAGCAAAGACCACCAGGTGTCAGATGTCAGGGGTGGAGAAGCTGGGAGCTACCATTCAGGTTCAGCTTTGTTCAGGTCAGACTCTAAGACAAGGGAGGGCTGGTGCTTGCAGACTTGCTGCCCAGCCTGCCCCATGAGAGTAGGCCCTGTAGGTGTCTCCTCACTGCCCAGTCAATATTTATGGGGCTAATGAAGGAAGAACCTTCAAGGATAGAGTCAGAGGCAGGCATCGGGGTTGCCTGGCATTCCAAGAAGATATTTTTCAGGAGATGAGGGGATGGCTCAGCAAGTAAAATGCTTAGTGCACAAACACGGAGAATGGAGTTAGATCCCTAGCACTTGGTTTAAAAAAAAAAAGTTGTACATGACAGAACAACCAAGTGATGAGGGGGAGATGGCAGAGAAAGGGGCCTCACTGGCCATCCAGTCTAGCCAAATTCATCAGTGAGCAACAAGAGACTTTGCCTCAAAATATCAAAATATAAGATGGAGAGCAATCAAGGAAGATGCCTGTCAATGGCCCACTGACTTCTGGCCTCCAGACCACAAACATGCACATTCCACACATGAGGGAGGAGCCTCGAGAGCACCTTAACATCCTGGGCCCTGGGGGACACACAGTGGGTAGAACCAGACATGGCCCAACTTTAGGGGCCCAGAGTCTGGGGTAAGCAGGTGGTCATAACATTCTCTGATAAGACGAGCAAGAACCTGCTGTGAAGGACAAGTGGGTGTCAGTAAAGGCAAAGAAGAGAGAGATTTGTGGCTGGACTACAGGGCAGTGGGCTGGGGGTGGGGGGACATGGAGAGGGGGCTCAGTAGGGCCCATGGTGCATGTGACAAAGAGAAGCTTACAAACATGTCTGGGGCAAGTGAGGTAGAGAAGCTGGCAGGCCAGACCATGTGGAACACTGGAGGGTGCTGTGACATTGACCCTGGGGCCAGGGAAAGCTATAGGAGAACTGTTGAATGTGTGAACAGGGTTGTGGTGGTTATGTTGGCTATGGGATGTGTACATGGATCCTGTCCCCAAGGTCCCCAAGGAAGCCTGTTGTCCTGGAAGCTTGGCCTCCAATGTGGCAGGGTTGGAAGGTGGAACCTTCTAGAAAGAGGAGTGTGGGAGTGGAAGGGTATGTACCCTGGGGCTCCACCCTGGGAAGTGATGATTTCTGGTTCCCATGCTATGAGATCTTTCTAGAATAGGTTCTTACAGGCTGTTCCCTATGCCTGTGAACCTTTCTACACTCAGCTGCTTTTGTCTGCACTGAATCTACCACACTGTGATATGGCCAAGAAACCCTCACCAGAGGCTGAACAGATGGAGTACCCATCTTGGAATTTTTTACCTTTGAACTATGAGTTCGATGAACCTCTTTTCTTTACAAAGTACATAGTTGCAGGTATTTTGTTATAGCAACAGAAACCAGATTAAAAACAGAAGAAAGGGTGCTAGTAAGGAAGTCATTGTTATGGCCTATAAAAGAGTTGAGGGTGGGAGAAGAGCAGAGGACAAGAAATTCAGGCTCTGGTTTCTGGCCCTACAGCTGTCTATAGCACAATTGTCTCAACAATTGTCAAGGATGCAATTACCAAGGCAGATTTATAGCTACTTTTTAGGTGTGTAGAGTCTAAAGTGTCGTTGAGACACCCATGAGGTATCAAGGTAGTTTGTTTTGGACCCAGGGGCCTCCATGGAGGTGGAATTCCCTTAGCAGCTGTGGCCAGGGCTAAAGAGGCCCTCAGCCTGCCTTCTACCCACAGGAGAAGAGTGCTGCCGGGGTCCAGCAGAGGCTTAGCAGCTCCTCCAGCCTGCATGGAGCCTGTCAAATGCACAGTGATGGAGAGCATTTCTCTGCGCAGCAATAGATTTGGGCCCAGCAGTTGGCTGTAAGTGCTTTCAGCCCTGACGTTTAGGCGTTTAGGCATCGTGCACTAGGGGCAGTGGGAGAGCTGGGACAGAGGAGGGAGCCCAGGGGACAGGGAGCCACAGCTCTCAGGAGCCTGCTCTGTGCCTGAATAAGTGCAACAGCCCTGCGCCTCACACTGCACACACGCTGTCACCAGGCAGTCTGCAGGGACAGAGTATCCTTGCATATTGGGTGGAGACAACATGTGGGTCAGTTCTCAGAGGCCAGTGGCAGAAACCTGGTCCTTTCCCTGCACTTGACTCCATTGTCTGCTTCATGTAGTAGCAGGCTTGTCTGACCAGACACACACTCCTCCCCTGGTCAACAAGTTCCAGGGAACAGGATCTGAGACCTGCATTATACCAGGCTGGATGGAAGACAGAGGCCCCTGGCTGGGAGTCAACACACTGGGGAGCCAGGGGAAAATCTAACATAAACTGGGTGCAGATAGCCTCATAGATCTTTGGGGTGTGGTACTGAACCAGGCCAGGGAAGGCACTGTACACCCCTGAAGGAACACAGGACAAGAGAGGAGTGTACAATCTCCAGAGTGGTACCTAGGCGTCATCTCCTAGGGGGAGCACTATGGCATAGCAGACTTCACTAGGAGCAGTGCTGTACTCACCTGGCTTGAAATTGGCATGCCTGTCTCCTTGAAAAACTCACCTGCTGGCTGTACCCAGAGCCCAGGCACAGCCTTCCAGGGGTTTTTGAGAAGTTAGCTCTGAGGTTAGAGGGCAACTGCCATCTTGCCTGAGAGTGACACGCTGCCTGCAATCACTGTAATTGATGGCTCAGGAGGCACAGACAGTAAATAATTGTTCCACAAGTTTCTAGAATGAGTGTAATTAGTACAGTTAACAATGTTAGGTGATTAATTGGCCCATTTGGTGCCAGTGTGAATAAAAGAGACCATGCGTGGGAGAAGGAGAGGGAGCCCCCGCCCCCCAAAAAAACCCACTACCAAACCATGGGCTGTAGTCACTGAGGATGAGCCAGGATCCCATCTGTAGAGCAGCAGTGTCCTAGGACGAAGGCCGATGGCAGACCATAAGGCAAGGTCCATGGATAGGTCATATCCACAGATGCTCAAGGGTGGGAACACTGGATGTGGCCACCATGTTGCTCTGACCATCAGTCAAAGGTCAGCGTGCTAATGGTAAGTGAAGTCTTACAGGAGAGGAACAATTTAGTTGGGTCAGGGAAGTCCAGACTCTGGGTTTGCTGGCCTCGGAGGAAGGTCATTGAGTGGCCTTGGCTACTGAGCTGAAGTGTTTTGGGCATCCCTGTTAGAGGAGACTGGATCTCATTTCAAAGGCTTCTATGGAGGGACATTCTAAAAACAGGTACCAAGCACCTTTGAAATCTCGTGACCACTCCATCCAACCTATTGACACCAGGAGCTTGGTGGTGTTGGGAATCCTGAGACTCAACAATTGACTGCTAACAGCGTTCTTTGAGTACAAACTGGAGGAGAGGCAAACTGTGTGCCAGCCACTCAGAATGTCAGCTCCATTTGAGTTACTCAGGCCAGTCCTGCACTTTCTTCCAAGCTGGTCTCTTAGGACCTTGCTTATTTTGATTTCTTGGGACCTTGCTTATTACCCCCAGAGAAACAAAAAGTGGCCTTGACTGTGACTTCAGAGTGATCAATCGGAGGGTGTGAGAGGCATCCAGGAAGACAGCAGTAGTCACAGCTTCTGGTATCCCCAATGAGGCCACAAGCAAGGGAGGAGAGAGTTGGATGGAACTGCCAGGTGTACCCAGCTGTCCCCTGCTGTGCACAGGATGCTAATCCTTCCTGGGCAGCAAGGAGCTTCTCTTACAGAGATCTAGAGTCTTGGAAGCTGTGTGCTAAGGCAACGAGCATCCCAAGCATGGCTCCGACTCTGCAGAATGGGACATAAGCACCTCGACCTCCCTGCATGGTTCTCTTTTCCAAAGAGTACAGAGAAATGCACTGAGGACCAAAGGGAATTCCGCTTGGAATTCTCCTCCACAAGGCATCTGAAGTCTTGGGGTGCAACACTAAGATCAGTCTCACTATGGGAGATCGTACAGCCCAGGTGCACCCAAGGGCATCCACTTCTGTTAATCCTTTTCCCACTTTCCCAACCTCAGGGCAGAGTGTATCCACTGGACAAGCTGAGTTTCTCAGGGCCAACCTTTATTTCATTCCTGGCGTGGGAGGGGTTCCATCTCTGGGGAGAAGAAAGACCCTGTACATAGGGAAAGGGATGGCAGTCATGAGCCAACCCTTCGGCACCCTCCTCCCTGCAAAGCTCCAAACACAAAAGTGTAGAGCGCGCACACACACACACACACACACACACACACACACATATATATATCTGCGAGTCAGTATCAAGGACCAGAGTGGAACACAGACCTAATGATTCATGATTATTATTTGAAGTGTCCCACTGTTACAGATTTATTTGTCATTTCTTGTAATAACACCGATGGTAATGAATTCATTTGTATTAATGTGAGTGTCACGCGGACTTCTGCGCAGATTCTGCATTAATTAATGTACCATTAAAACAAAGTGTCGCCCAATTAATATCAAATGGAGGTGAGGCTGCCAGGGTCCTCTTCATCTGGGTTTCATTTGAAATTCATGGTGTTAGCACTCCATTTAATAAAAGGCAGTGATTTCTACCCCAAGCTCTCCCACTTCCTATGGGACTGGACAGATTACCAGCCTGGGGGTACTGACTGGTGACAAAAAGGAAGAAGGATGGGAGGACATTCTCATAGGATGTCTTAGTATCCTTAAGTCCAGATGGAGTCGGAGAAGGCTTTGAACTTTGTTCCCTGGGTGATGGTCAACTTGACCCATTGAAGAGGTGCCTTCCCTACTGTGTTCTTGAAGCTGTACATGTTCAAGGACTACCTTTGGGCAGGCTTTCTGGGCCCCCATCTTTTCTGGAGGGCTGCTTGGAGACCATAGTCTGCATGTGACTGGGCCTCTGGATGTGCCTGAAGCCAGTAGGTCATGGTTATCAAGGAGCCAGCCCCTACTCTAGGCTTTTCATAGGCTCTGACTTTCCTAGGACATCAGGGGCAAAGGCCCTACCATCTCAGCCCCTAGACTGTATCTTGGGACAGTTCCCAAGGATAGCCTTGTTGGATACTTTCTCCCTCCAAAGTAAGTTGTTTAGGTGAGTGGGTCTCCTGGCCACCTCCAGGCAAGGCATAGAACCCGAAGCTGTTAATCCTCAGCAGTGATGAAGTTGGTTGCCAGCCAGGCTAAATTACATGATGCAGAATTCTTGTGTCTGCAGGACTCATCCCAAGGGGTTGTAACAGCCATCAGAGAGCTATGGAGGCTGAATCACTGGGTACCAGGCTTCTTTCTGTCTTGCCTGTGATGCCTTTTACCCTCCTGAGTTCTTCCTTTATGGATGGTTTGTTGTGGGGCTGTGCCCTGTAGGCTTGGTGCAGGGTGAGCCCCGCTGGCAGGGTGGAACATCAGCATCTGTGTTTCATGTCATCCCTGAGAGTGTCATGCATGCCTGTATAGAGTGAGGCTCTTTAAAAAAGCAAAGAAAAAGAGGTGGCTTTGTGGATTTCCCCCTTCAAATCTGCAGCCCTTATGGGTTCTGAGGCTGGCCACAGAGGAAGGAGCTGGGTTTTCAGCAAGGGTGCCTCCAACTAGGCATCAGGAAAAACAGGAAGAGTGTAGGTGTACCTTGTCCAGGACTACACTGGGGCTATGCAGCTGCAGGTCCTCAGGGTTCTGGCTCTGGCTTAAGGCCCACACCTCTCCCCAAGAGGATGAGAAGGATGGTTGTGCAAGCCACCTTCCATCCTTGTTAGGACAGGGCAGAACAAAGCCAGGGAATAAGCACTTCCGTGACCATCTGAGTGACAGCAGCCAGAACCTTGAGTCTTGGCTTTCCCAGCACTAGCATGGGCCCCTGAGCCAGGGTCTGGATTCTTCAAAGGATGTAGGAGACTGAGGCTGATGGTTTGACACTGGTACCTTTGCAGAGATCCCCCGCTAGTTCCAACCAGCACTGAGTATAGGCATCTCCTCAAGTGTTTTTTGTTTGTTTGTTAATCCCCTCAAGACATGGTCTTTTTGTTTGTTTGTTTTTGTTTTGTTTTTCGAGACAGGGTTTCTCTGTGTTAGCCTTGGCTATCCTGGATTCACTCTGTAGACCAGACTGGCCTCGAACTCACAGCGATCCACCAGCCTCCCCCCCCCCCCCCAGTGCTGGGATTAAAGGCGTGTGCCACCACACCCAGCTCAAGACATGGTTTTATGTAGTCTAGGCTGACCTTGAACTTGCTAAGTAGCTAAAGATGCCCTTTGAACTCTCAATCCTCCTGCCTACTGAGTGCTGGGATTACAGGTGTGTGCCACCCTGCCTTGTTTTCAATTTCTCTCCACCTACTGAGATTTAAACCACCTTCCTATAGTCACCAGGACCCAGGGAATCCCTTGGTCATCCTATCCTTCCTGTCTCATGGCCAGTGCCAACGAGAACTCAGCAACCCTGCATCCGGTGTGAAGCCTTCTCCTAGCTTTCCCCTACATACCCCTCCCTCCTCTGGCTCTGTCCATCTGGAGTCTCCCCAGGTGACACCAGCCCACCTGAGGAGCTGGTAGCTATAGCCACAGAGTGGGAGGCTAAGAAGCTGCAGCACCCTATGCCACCCCTGCCCCTGCCTGCCTCCCAGCCTCTGTTGGCTTCTTCACTTACCTCTTCTGTGTACTCTGCCAGGTCATGATGTGGAGCACATGAAAAGGAGGAGCCAGAGGGGAGAGGGAGGAGGGAGACTAAGACCTATTGCTTGAGCTGTCTCTTTATTTGGATCCATTCATTAGCAATAGCTTCCTGAGCTGTAAGGCCCGCCCTGAGGGAATTTACATATTCATTTGTTTAATACCACTCATCATCAGGGGAAGAAATGAGTTTAGGGTTGGGAGACAGAGCCCCTTTCGGTTGCTATTGGGATGCATGCATGCATGTCTGCTTGAGAGCAGGGCAGGGGCCTCAGACTTTAGTGTCATTCCCTCTGGTTCTAACCCTCCCCACTAGAAGTGACATTTGCAAAACACTTTATAGTTCCTAGGCCTTTGTCTGCACAGATGGACACACTTCACCCCATGCCTGCTCCAGGAGGTCAGAGCCTAATCTTTCTTAAACACTTACTTAAGCACCTTTTCAGGGTGCTCCCTGGAACAGTTTCCATGGTGTTTCCTGTAGGGAGCAGATATCCTTATTGTGTGCATATCACTGTTAGGAAATGGGGCTCATAGAATCTGCCCAACTTCCCTAGAATACATAAAGTGTGCAGCTGGGACTCCAGCCACAAACTCCCTCATAGCCTCTCTTTCTGCATTTTCTTCTATAAGAAAAAATTTAATGACCTCACCCCACCCTCTTTTTTTTAAGTTGGAGAGATAGGAAATGTGTATGTGGTCAAGGCAGTCTTGTTCTGTGTTTTCCAAACATGTCCACGACCCATGGGCAAATGAGCTTGCTCAGTCCTGGTAACTTATCCATCCACTCCCAATAGTCCCCCCACCCCCAAAGAACACTGACACCTGTCACTTATGAAGCTGGGGCCTTAGAATGGCCTAAGTCATTTATATGGTTCCCTTGACCATCACTGGCAGTCCCTAGCACTCAGCCAAAATGGCAGCATGGGTCCTAGCTTCCCAAGGTCCCCTTGTCCATTATACATCTGACTCTGGGTACTGGTGACAGTGCCATGTGATGATTAAAAGCTTATGCTGGGGTGTGAGCATTGTCATGTGGGTCTGGGGTCCAAAGGATGGAAGGAGCTGCTATCCAGCTGAGAAGATACATTTAGAGCCTTATACAGGAAATCCCCAACAAACAGAAAGCTGCAATTGCCCCAGATCCACAAAAGCCTAGGGAAAATAAACTTCTAGGAGACTTCATGCATCCAGAATCTACAAGGTCTCAGGACTACCTGCAGCTCCCACCTCTGGCCCAGTCCCTGGACTCAGGTCATTTGTTAATAAGACTCCCACTGACCACAAGCACCCACTGGATTCTTCTCTTGAAATGTTCTAACTTGGTAGGAGAGTGTTAGGATTTTGTTAGGGCCTTTGCTTGCACTTGGCATTTTTGTTTGTTCATGGTGTAGGGCATAGAGAGCCCCAGGCCTCGCCCATAATGGTCATGGGCTCCAGTACAGAGCCAAATCCCCATGAAGCCTTGATTCATGATCTCATCATTCACCACACAATGAGTAGCCCTCATCTGAACTTCTTACAATCAGGAGTGTTCCTGATGCTTTTCAAGTTTGCCTGTGTTTGCATGAACTTAGCCAGTTGAACACTCCTACTCTGGAAATTTGACACTCAGAAATATTGTGAGCCATCTGCTGATACCCAGAAAGCATAGACTCTGTGGCCATTTCAGTTCTTTCCATCTATACTCCAGCTATGTCCAAGGCAGCACAGCAATTATAATAGCAATTTCCTGGTTGGGAAAACCAAGGTTTCACATACATCCACTGATGTCCTATAGCCACCAAGGAGGACGTCATGAAGAGGGCCATAGGACAGTAGCAAGAGCATAGCCCAGACGTGCACACAGTTGTTGCTAGGTTTTTCCATTCAGGCCAATGGGCTTGAAGGTGATGGTCCACAGATGGATCCCTCCGTTTCCTTGGAAACCAGAAGCCAGGCTGAGACAGGAGGAGGCCTCTAGCATCCAATCACACTAACAGCTCAGGATAGGGCTGCAGGGCAGCAGAACCAGATCCCGAAGGTCTTGCCTCCAATCCCTGTTTCTCCTCTCCAGCCCTAAAGAAGACAAGATAAGTCCAGGTCTTAGCTAGGCAGCCTATTGCCTGGTGTTGAAACAGTCTGTTGTGAGACTGAGAGTCTTGTGGACACCAGGGCTACATGACTGTCTGGTCCCTTTCTTTCTTTAAATGTATGGACTTCAGGCAGCTGCTAGGCAGGTCTACCAGCTGCATAACTCCCTGGTGCATCGGTCCCTGCACTGCCACATGCTTCTCTGTGTATCTGCTGGTCATACAGACAACCCTAAAATGTGAGCACTTTGGGGAAGGACTCTGTCATTCACATTCTCTCTAGAGAGGCTGGTTGATATGAAGTGAGGAAACTGCCTCCGATTGCCTTAATGGGGAAAGGTAGGAGCTGGGGCCATGTCACACTCCAGCATCACACCTGGCTCTGAAGAGCAAGCTCTGAGATGGAAGTGAGACACCAATGCCATTGTTGAAGCTTCACCAACCATAGTGCCCAGCATTCACCAGGTAGTCAGGATGTACACACCCAGTATGTACATGGGGCCGAGGGGGAGGTCTCCAACCAAACCTGAATGCAAGAGCTAAAGCCCCAGTAGAGCTAAGAGCTATAACCGCTGAACAAAGCAGGGGTCTCATGGGATAGCAGCAAACAACAAGTTTGGAGACTGAATGCTTGGTCATATTAGTGACATTCAGGGTCTGGAACTTTGGCCTTGGAGATAATAGAAGAGCCAGGATGGTACCTGAGGAGAAAGCGAGAAGAAGATAGTAGGGTGCTTTAAGATAGGAAACCTGCCAGGATTTTTCCACAAGGGATAGGACTGAAAGGAAAAGGAACTCTCAGGAGGATAGCCATGGCAAGATATATTTTTTAAATTTTTCATATTAATTTTAGTCAAATTGCATATGAATGAGCTTGCATGTCTTCTAGTAAAGTGTGGCTTCTTCTAATACAAACAGCAGTGCCCTCTTCCATTTTCCCCCACTTTGAGACATCCTCCTCTAATCTCTGGAATTTACGTTCTTGTTTTTAGATCTTAGCCTTTTACGTTGTTCACTTTTAGATATTTGCGAGTGACTTTTCAACTATGGAAGAGAGAATTTGACATTTATACACTCCAACCTACTCTTTTCCACACACAAACACCAAAACAAATATATAACTACACACGTATACACAAACACCAATACACACCACTAAAATTCCCTAGGGCATAATTATTGCTTTCCCACTAGCTAAAACAGCATTTAGTATGTTTAATGTAATTATTATGTAAATGTTACTCTAATATAAATGTTACTGTGTAATATACTGTACTTACTTATAATTCTTCCTTTGTTTGTCCTAGAATTTATTCACTTCTCTTATATACTTTCTTGGTTTCTATCATCATTTTGATAGACTAAATCCTTCAGTTATTTCCAGGAAAGAGAATTTATGGGAAAAAATTTTTAAACTTTTTTCTGGAAAAAAAAAAGTATTTTTCATTTTTACTCATTGATAATTTGGCTGGGTATAGAACCAGTTTTCTTCAATCTATGAATTTGTTTCCTGCTCTGTACTTCAGCTTATAATGTTTTGCTGTTAAGTCTCTGGATGGCAGCTTGACTCTTGATCTTCTTCTGTGTGTGGGCTTTTGTTTTCTCTAAAGTCTCTAGGGTTCCCCTCCCCTCCATATTCATATTTTGAAATGTCTCAGTTGTGTGTCTTTGTGCAGGTCTCTCTCTGAAACATTCTGGGTTCATGTCTCTTGGGTCTGGAAGGTTTTCCCATTAGCCCTGTGTGACAAGCTTCCTGCTGGTACCTCTCTGTGAATTCCTGTCAGTTGGGCCTTGGGTTGGGTCTAAGCTGTCCCCCTAATGTTCTTACTTTTCTCCCCCATGTTCATATTTGAGTTACTTTACTTTGGATTTTTTTTCTTCATTTCCAGATCTTCTATTCAATTTCTTTTTATTTGTTCAATTGATGTTGTCTTCAGCACGGGGATTGAACCCAAGGCCCCACACAGGCTAAATAAGTTCTTTATAACTTAGTTATACCCGCAGCCTCTTGTTGTTTCTTCTCATGTGGAGATGGTATCTCATTTAGATGTTCAAGTAGGCCTTGAACTCTTGATCTTCTTGCCTCAGCCCCCTGAACCGACCTTTAGTTTCTGCTGGGCTCTTCTTCCTCCTAGAATGATCATACTTCAGAGACTCTGTCCTGACTGGATTTTCTGGACACACGTTGCTTCTTACTTGTCTCCCTCTTCTCCGCCTTCCCTCCCTCCCTCCCTCCCTCCCTCCCTCCCTCCCTTCTTCCCTCCCTCCCAGACTTTTGAAACAGGCTTCTGCTATATAGCCCAAGCTACTGGCAGCAAGTCCTCCTACCTCAGCCTCCCGAGTGCTGAAATCCCAGGTGCGCACCACCACACCAGGTTTCCACAGTTTCTTTGTGCATGAGAGTGACTGTATGTTTCACTTCCTGCCCACTCATCAAGGGTGCTTGGGGCATGTGGGGGTGGGGCTTGTTAACTAGTGGCTTTCAGGATTGGGCAAGACTTCCCATTATTGCTTTTAGGGACCCCGGGCTTGCTCCTTCTTGAGTTTTCTCTTTGGCTGGTTTTCTGTGTCCTTCTGGGATGCCTATCTTCCGAAGGCTGACTAGCAGGCCTGGAGGAGGATAGAGAAGTAGGAACGTAAGAACCCACTCAAGCCCTTGTCTCAGATCCCAGCCTGGAGTCCAGAGCCTCCCCTAATGAAGCCCTCCAGCAATCTACAGTCTGCTGCAGGAACTGGAGACCCCACCTCGCTTGGGTCTATAAGACCTTTCACTTCTCTTCCTGTCCTCAGCCCTACACATCCCCTCTCCCCCCATGCAGTGTGATATGGCATCCAAGGCTCCTAGGCTTTTCCAGGCACATCCTCCTCACCTCCTAAGGCGTCCATCTGTTTCCAGTTTCCACAGCTGCTTTGGCATCTCTCGTCTGATGTGGTCTCCTCTCCTGTTCTGTTTGCCCTTGTGGATTTATGCATTTTTAATTTGCTTATTGTCGTCTTGGTGAGGGGCTGGGACCAAAACAGAAATAAATGAATGTGTTCTGCCTGTCATGTTTGCCGGAAAGTCTCTGATTCTTTAACAATATTTGTCACATGTCTTCTACAGACAAGAGATGGCATATGGACTGAAAAGGGGGCCAAGGCAGATGGCAGAAAGAGATAGGGAGTGGAAGTACAGGGCCGCTCCAGCAGGTCACAGTCAGGAACCAGGTGGTCATTCAGTAAGCATGTTTGTAAGTGTCTACACAGCTTCCGGCAAAGACATTGCATGCTGCATAGTGGGGGCTCCAAGCTGTATAAATCTTCTGGGAAGATTTGCCCATTTGGGATGCCAGCCCAGCAAAGTGTCTCCCAGATGCATTAAGTTATGCACATGCCACCTGCTAAGGGGGCGGGGGAGGAAGAGAGAGAGAGAGAGAGAGAGAGAGAGAGAGAGAGAGAAGAGAGCAAACAGACAGTGGTCAAGATAAGAGATGCCATGAGATGAGTTCTCCTAGGGTCCCTCATAAACATGGTCCACAGATGTATACATGTAGGTTCGTGCCCACATAAGAGTGCTCCATCACCCAGAGAGCACCAGAGAGGCCAGAGCTGCCTCTATTCCTTCATGATCCTTTGATTGGGTATTTCCACCTGCCCCTCCTGTGGCCACACTTTTGATCTCTATGAGCCAGGACTACAGTCCACATGCCCTATAGACCCTATCCCTTCCAATAGGTGACAATAGGTCCCATGATGATAATAGAGATGCCACAAAGATCTCTGGAAGTGACACTCCGCCAAGGCACACCATGGAACACAAAACACAAGTGTTTCCCTGGCCCTGAGAGCCTGACTATCATCCGTCCTGTGGACCCCTCTCATCATCTGAGAAAATGCTGGGAATTCAAGGTGTTCTGTTACCTCTGAAATTTCATCAGGGCTAAAGTGAATGTCCATCCATCTATCCTGTCTCCTCTGACCTAGACCAGCCCCCTCTAGCCACCCCCTTACTTCTCCATCTTATCCTAGGGATGCCTCCCAGCCTCTGAGTGGCTCACATATATTCCAGAAGGGTCTTTTCCCAACTCAGATCCACCAAGCCACCTGCACCTTGTCAGAACTCCATCTGTCAGGAATTTATTACTAATGCATTTTCTAACAGGCTCTATAATAAGATATTAAAGACTGTAGCTGCATCTAGCAAGCATTCCATAAATATTAATAATGCCTTTAGAGATGGCACCTAAGTAGGGATGGTAGCAGTTTTGGCTGGATTTGGTCAAGGGTACAGAATCCATCTAGCTGGGGAGGGTTCCCCATGATCTGAGTTGTGTGATGCTCCTCCCTCCCCCCGCACCTGTCTTTATTTTTTCATTTTTTATTTTTATTCATTTATTTTTTGAGACAGGGTCTCATGTAGCCCAGGCTGGTCTTGAATTTCTGATCCTCCTGCCCCAACCTCCTCAGTGCCTAAATTACAGATATGTACCGCCATATCTGGATTTATGCTGTGCTGGGGATAGAACCCTGGGTTCTTTGCACTCTAGGTAAGCACCCTACTAACTGAGCCACATCCCTAGCCAGATGTCTTCTTACTTCATTCCCTCTGTTTACAACTTTCCCTCCATAGTGTCTCTTGGTCTCTGTCCCAACAACCATGCCCCTGGCTCTTCCAGTACATTCTTCCCCTCTGATTCTTTTCTCCCAGCTCTGTCGCTTTCCTTGTCCTCATCCCACTTTTTCTTCTTTGTGTCTCTCTGTTTGTCCTCCTTTCTCATCATTCTCTCCTCTCTCTTTTCTTCTCCAACCTTCCACTCATTGTCTCCCCTCCCCCTTCCCTTCTCTCCCTGGCAGTGTATTACCACCCTCCCCTCACCCCCCCACCCCCTGTTCCAGTGAGCACCCTAAGCCACCTCCAGAGAAGCCCGGAGTGGAATGTAGCTCACCCTGCATGGGAGAGGCAAGCCATTCATCATTATTATTAACGAACAGGATCCTGAGCACGGCAGAACTTTCCCGGAGTCTATTCCCTTGTCACCCCAAGGAGTAGCAACAAGATTTATTTGTCTCAGAATTGCACAGGGTGGCCCATTTACAGCTGGCCCATCACAAGCGATGTGCTGCTTAAATGGGGACTGGAGGAGGCAGAGGCCTGCCCTGCCTGTGACCTATGTAGTATAGGCCATTTGCTCAAAGGGACAGCCTGGGGTTTGAAGGGGACGAGGGATATAGGACCATCCCTCCAGGTGGACCGTGACTTGTGCACAATCAGGCTGTTGCTTGCTCACTCTGTCACCTTGCACAGCCGTGTGAATCATTGCAATGATCTGTGTAAATCTGCATGTTCAAAGGCATGTCTGGGGATAGTTAACACGAAGCTGTAGCCAGCGTTCACTGGGCCATTTATTCTTCTCCCCTTATTGCCTCGGAGGCTCAATTTAGCAGCTGTAGCCTGGTGATTGGCTCTCTGTGCTGACTGTAGGTGCTAAAGTGCAAGTATCCCAGGGGAGACTGTGGCAGTGTCTGGGAATCAAAAGCATGTGTGTGATGCATGTCATAGGGGTGTCAGGTGGGAGAAAAGAGCAAAGACCCAGAGAGCAAGATGGTGTCCGTCAGAGACGCCTCACAAGTCAGCTTCCACAGAGTGGCCAAAGGAGTGTGTGAGGACCAGTGCAGGAAGGGCTCAGCTCGCCTCCTCCCTCCCTTAGATGGACGTACCCCCTCATAAGCACATGCCTATCCAACCCTATGTGGGTGATGAAGATCTCTCCGGGGTGATTCCCTTGGCAAATGGATTTAATTCCCAAGATCCTGTCTGATTGGCCTGTGTAGGTCAGGTGGTTTCTCCTGCACCAATCAAATACATGCTGGCTCGGAAGTTGCTTGGTGTGCAGCCTGGCTTCCGCTCTTGAGCAGAGCTGAGGAAGGAGAGTGGATGAGGAAGCCTGTTGGTATCTGTGGGAGATTGAGAGAAGCCTCTGTATGAGAACCAAAGTGCTTGACTTGCTGTCACCCATCACGAGCCATGGTGAGACCTGGAGCAGAACATATTATCTCCCTGGGCTCCTTTTTCTCATCTGTCAAACGAGGGACCTGGCCTGGATCATCCCGAAGCTTCCGTGAAGCCCCTACATCCAGAATGGTCTATAGTCAGATCTGGCCTTTTGGCTTAAGTACTTCCCTGGCCTCAGATGACCTCTCATCTTAGGCCCTATTCTCTCTTCCTCTTACAGGCTCTGCACCCCTGTAGGGTACCTTAGGTTCTTTTCCAGTCATATTTTTGCAGGAACCAGGAACCAGCTTTTCCACTTGAACTAAAAATAATTATTGCATTTATTTGAGTGCACACATATACACACACACACATACACACAAACACAAACACACGTGCAGAGGGCCACTAATGGGAGTTGGTTTTGTTTTTCTATTATGTGAGTCCCAGGAATCAAACTTAAGTCATCAAGTATGGCAGCAAGTGCCTTTACCACTGAGCCGTCTCTCCATCTGTCCAAGTTCGTGATGAAGAAATTTATTTATTGGTTATGATCCTTTTAAGTGCAGGTGTGTGGGGGTGTGGGTGTGTGCGCGCGCACCTCTCTGCCTGTAATGCCATTTCATTGATAAAAATAGCAGCATTAGACAGTGACCATTTGCTGAGTGTTGCTGCATGTTGCGTGCACTTGGTCTGGCAAGGAGCGTATCCTTTTATTCACACCTCATCTCATGTAATTCTCACGTCATCCCCGAGAAGCTGGGCCATTAACAGTTCCATTTTACACAGGATACAGAAGTTAAACAGCTGATACCTGAGGTCTCCCGGTGGGAAGATCTGGATTCAGAATTTGGAGTTCTGACTCAAGGTTCATGCTCTGAGCCTCTGGGATTCTCTGTCTACAGGGGCCAGATGTGCCTAGCCCCAGAGAATCTGCTTGTGCTGAGCCTGCAGGCCTGTGCACCCATCTGCGCGCCCCATGGAGCAGCAGCTGGCGCTGCAGAAGCTCCAGTGTGTGTGCTGATCCTTGGTAGAGCATGGTGCCCAGGGCCTGAAATTCAGGAAGTCAGCATTCTCTTCTCTCCAATGTCTGTCCATTCTAAGTTTATGAATGGCTTTTTGCCAGGGTCATTAAAAACCTATCCTAAGTTATGCAGAAATTAAGTGGGTTTTCACTGTATGAGATACAACCCAAGGTCAAGTACATACAGGGCTTCTCTTCTCCTCCAGTGGGGGCCTCACTCTTAATTCCCCAGATCTGATGTTCAGAGAGCCTGAGAGCCTTTGTCCTGGACCACAAAGCATGGGCAGGTGAAATGTCATCATCTCTCTGAGGCTGATGTCCGGTGGGGCCATATTGCTGAGCTGAGCGTTATGCCACAGAAGGCTAGTGTCTCTATAATGTGTCTGGGCATTCGTATGCTTTGCAGGGGGGTGGGGGTGGGGAGGA
The DNA here is from genome assembly GCF_903995435.1 of Acomys russatus. Classification (NCBI taxonomy): domain Eukaryota; kingdom Metazoa; phylum Chordata; class Mammalia; order Rodentia; family Muridae; genus Acomys; species Acomys russatus. The sequence goes on along the minus strand of NC_067147.1, from coordinate 38,261,121 downwards.
AGTGGAACTGTAGGATGAGGAGCATCATGGTAAAGGCTGGCTTCGCTGAGCCCTGCACTGGGATGGCATGGGTGAGTGGGGCTATAGATTTGCAGGTGACTGTAACCAACAGGCTCCCACAGGAAAGAGATAGTCTTTGATAGCACCAAAAAAAAGTGTGTCTGTGAAGTGTCCACTTTCAAGAGGGCAGTGTGTTAGTGGCTTTCCAGGGCTGAGACAAAATGCCCAAAGAAATCACTTTAAGAAAAATGGAGAAATGGCTTCCTGCATAGACATGAGGACCTGAGTTTGATTCCTAGCAGCAGCAGCAGTAGCAACAACAAAAGAAAGAAAGAAAGAAAGAAAGAAAGAAAGAAAGAAAGAAAGAAAGAAAGGGAGAGGAGGGGAGGGGAGGGGACTAGAGGGAAGGGAAGGGAAAAGAAAGAAAAAAAAAAAAAAACAGATGTAATTATAATCCTGGGGCCAGGGGAGCAGAGGCAGAAGTATCCTCAGTATTCTCAGGCTAGCCAGTCTAGCTGAAACTATCAGCTCCAGGTTCCATGAGAGATCTAGTCTTTAAAAACAGAGTGATTGAGGAAGACACCAGCACCAACCTCTGATCTTCCATGCGCACGTGCATATACACCCATACTCTCACACGCACACACCCAAGCATGACCGCATGGGCAGACATCCATGCACAGGAAGAGAGAGAGAGAGAGAGAGAGAGAGAGAGAGAGAGAGAGAGAGAGAGAGAGAGAGAGAGAGAAGAATGAACCCAACTTAGAAGAAGGGAAGGTTTTATTTGGGTTCTCAGCTTAAGAAGTTCATGCCCGTGGTGGCTTGGTTCTGTTGCTGTGAGCCTGTGGTGATGAAGAGCATTGTGGTGGGAAGCATAAGACTGAGCAAGTTGCTCACTTCATGGTGGCCAAGAATCAGAGAGAGGAGGAGGGGAAATGGGGTAGGCACAGGGAGGGATGGAAAGAGGGTGAGAGAGAGGAAGAAGTACCCAATTTCCTCCCAGAAGGCCCCACTGCCTCTCAATAGCACCTTGGGCTGTGTGGATCAGGCCTTCAGCACAAGGTCTTTAAAGGACATACACGGAGTATCTGGTGGGTGGAAGAAGATACAGGCTGTTGAAGTAGCTCATGACTGGCCATGGAGGGCTATGTTTCCCATCAGAAGGGCTCAGTGGGGACAGCAGGATGCATAGATCAGAGCCTTCCTAGGGGACGGGGCTACAGGGCTGGAGCTGGAGAGATGGACCTCAGGCTTTTCTCTTCCCTCCAGCTGCTGCCAGCCCTACCCCCACTCCCAGTTGGCAAAGCTCATCATCAGGAAGCCAGCAAGGAAGGGCATTGTGGTCTGTACCAAGGAGTCTATGCAGAGCAGGTGCAGAGGTACAGGTGCAGAGGGCAGGGAGGCAGACAGGGACTGGCCAGCATGGTACCCACGATGCACACTGGGTTTCTTGAGACTTCCCTGCCCTGCCCTTGGGTGGCCCTGCCTCTATAGTTCTAACAGGTGCTTCTTCCCTCTCAGTGCCTGGGAAGTCTACATTAGTGAGCTGTGGGTCTGCCCTCTTCACACTAGCCCAATGAGATAGTATTCCCTTTAGCATACAAAAAGGGTATTAAGGAACAGAGAGCTTAAGTAACTAGCCTGGAGACACACAGCTGGAATTTCAGCTCATGTTCTGGCCACGCCTGAAACCCTAGCACATGTCTCCCAAGATGCCAAGTTGAGGAGGGCAGATCTAGTGAGGAAGGCCCCAAGGTGTGAGAAAACTGGGTTGGAGCAGTACACATGGCTCCACACAACTAGGAAGTTCCTGATAGGCAATCCAGGGCTAGCCTGTGTGGGATGTTCTGTGCTGAAGGTACCAGGAAGCCATCATGGTGAGTGGGAGAGGAGCTTCCCACTGCTGTCTCCTGTCCCCATCAGCTGGGGCATGACTACTGGGAGATGTCCCATCACCTCTATCCTTGGTGGCCAATGGAAGAGAATTGGTCAGCCCCAGTTGGACCATAGCAACTTAGTGCCTGTGCTCTCTAGGTTGACCCGAAAGAGCCGGGGCCAGGTCTGTAGGGAATCTTGCTGTGTAGATGTTGCAAAGAATCAGCAGCATTTGAACCCAAGGCCTTGCTCACCCATCTCCTTGCCTGTGTGGCTTTGGACCAGTTGTGCTCTCTATGCCTCATAGCTGGGTTTTTATTTTCCTTCTCTGCAAAGAGTCTCGTCCAAGTGTTTTTCCTCCAGTGTGTCCAAACCTGTCTACAATGTAGAGAAACCCAGGCAGCCCATGATGAGCCCGGGCAGGAAATGAGGGTGGATGGGGGTGGGGGCTTTAGGGGGTTCACTGGCTAATCTGTGTGCCAGACACCATCTAAGGCAAGGCAGACAGAACCTATGGGATTGCAGGCTGTGAGGGAAGGTGAGAACTGGCAGAGGCATACAGATCGGGGTGGTGGCATATACAGAGTGACTGTCTGCAGCCTTCTTAAGGAATGTGGATGCCCCATCCTAGCCTCATGTGCAAGTGGCCTTAACCCAGCCACCTCAAGTTAGAAAGGAACGGTGGTGGTGGGGTGGAGATGGACATGATAGGACAGAAGGGTCACAACATCCTGGAAGGCTTCTAGGAGGTGGAGGCAGTTAAACAACATACACTCTGCTGTTATGCTGCCAAGACCCAGGAGTGGTATGGGATGCCCGACCCCTTGGCATCTCCAAGCCCCCTCCCCGCTGTGCCTGAACTCAGGTACACACCTTCCACTCTTGCCCTTGACAGGTCCCCACAGGCAGGTTCCTAGTTACCCTCCAGGCAATGTACTGCAGCTTGGGCAGCCAAGGGGCACTGGACAAAGGAAGCGAATCCACCAAGAAATGGGTTTGGGGACCGAAAGGCCCCTGTTCCAGGACTCTGGGATAAGTGGGCCATCTTTGGAGCCAGTGCTCTTACAGCCACCAGGAGGCCATCAAAAAGGGGAAAGAAGAAATCATGCATTTTACATTCCTCCAAACCCGCTTAGAATGGAAATGACAGGCCGATTCTGTTGGCTGCAGGGGCGCGGTTAAGCGCAGTTAATGGTCTTTGCTGGGCGGAGGAATTGGCGCCTGGTGGAGGCAGCTGCTTCTGGTGAAGGAGGCCCAACCTCTTGTTTCCTTTGCTCTCACCCAGAACACACCAGTGGGGACACCCATCTTCATCGTCAACGCCACTGATCCTGACCTGGGTGCGGGCGGCAGCGTCCTCTACTCCTTCCAGCCCCCGTCTCAGTTCTTTGCCATCGACAGTGCCCGAGGCATAGTCACCGTGATCCAGGAACTGGACTATGAGGTCACACAGGCGTACCAGCTCACAGTCAACGCCACGGTGAGTCACTGCCCCGGGCCTCCGGTGCCTACCACCTGCCATTTCCCTTTCAGAAGGAACCAGGGTATTCTAAGGGTACAATAAAGAATCAATCTGGTGATGGTGGTAATGGTGACAGGTGGTGTCACTGTGTCTCTGGGATTGTTCTTGGCATTCAAACAGACTTTCTATTAGCCTTTAAACAGCCCTACCTTATTAGTATTGTTGAGATACCCATTTTACAGATACTCACAAGAAGACTGAGGCGCAGGGAGCAATTCAGTGGCAGAGCTCACACTGGGAACCTCCTAAGGAGAGTAGGTGCAGGTACTTCTGGGACACAGATCAGGGTTATCAATGCAGCCATATCCTGATACCACCCAACAAGCAGGGGCAGGGCAGTTCAGACCTCCTGACCCAAACCCTTTAGTGTGGTAATGCTTCCCCACCAAAGAGTATCCACTGGGCTAAGCCACTTGCCCAACCCCAGGGAATTGCGAGATGAGTCCATTCAGGCCAGAGGAGGAAACTTAGCCCATTTTCTGAATGAGAACATTGAGGTTCCCACAGTTGATTGCTAGAGGGGGAAGTAATAGCCCAAAGCCAGGTTGCCAGACTCACTGTCCTGGGCTCTAGCTGCCATGCCCCATGGTCAGGAGCCTATAGGTCTCCAGCATGCAGCCGGGCCTTTGATATGATAGCTGTTTGTAAGGGCCTGAGGGCTAAGCAAGTCATACCTTAAACAGTGTCCTGGCCCTATGCACCCTCATTCCAGCTGACACCTGGGAGCACAGCTGTATCACAGGTGGCCTGCAAAGCTAGAAATGACCCTACACTCTTGTCCTTCACATCTGTTTGTAGAGCTCATACTGAGAGCAAAAGAAGTTACAGGGTCCTTCTTACTCTATGGCCCACCAGCCCAGCCCACAGCACCTAGCCTTGGCCCTCCACTGCTGCAGAGAGGGCACCTGCGCTGGCCCCATGAGGCCTCAGAGAGGACAGCCAACCCCAGGTCCCACCTGGCAGCTGACATCCCAGATTCCTCTGACCTGGGTTGCGTTTTGAAAAATGGAGCTTTTACCTTGAGCTTGGCTGAGACCTGGGGAAGCCTCCAGAACCAGGAAAAGCAAACTTCTTGTGGTTCTCTGGGAGGTCCCCTCTGAGGTTTCTTATTTTCTCTCCTAGTTACATATTTGTAGGGAGTGGAGGGGACTTGCAAGTCTGGGATCCCCTTATTTGGGCACACCCACTTGCAATGGCTATCCCCCCTCCGCCTCCCCTTCACCACATCCTAGGTATGTACCTGGGCCCAGAAGCATGCAGGTGATCACTTCCTTTCGCTATGAACCCATCCTATGGGATAACCTCTACCCAGCATACAAATGGCTTTGAGATGCAGGGCTAGACCAGAGCTGGGCATGTGGGTGGCCAGGTCCATCCAGAGGCCAGGCTTGTGCTGGAATGACGAATACAGTGAGATTGCTGGTAATGTGCCCACAGTCAGGTCCTGAGCTGTAGAGGGAGGGACTGAGACTTCCCAGAAGATAACCTCCCACTTACCCCTGAAACTGGTGAGTGGCCACTGGATACTGTGCGCTTCCCCCACATGATAATTTGGTAGATGGGCCTAGCAAGAGAGAAGACAGCCACAGATCCCCAGGGCCATTTCTGGGAGCTATGCATTGGCTTGCCAGCCATATACACCCTTATCCATCCCTCTTACCTGTCATAGAATCCAACATGGGCTACCCCAAGTTCAGAAAGAACACGGTTGTAGCCTCAGGGGTTGAGTACCTGGTAAAAGCACTACCTGGTACCTGGTAAAAGTCTGGTAGCATCAAGCCAGAATCACCAGCATCCTCTACCCAAGTGACCAGGCCTCCAGGGGCGGGGGCAGCATGCCTCTTGGTCTTTCAGGCCCCTGGCCAGGTACTATGCATCCCATTCCTGGTGCTGCCAGCCTTCCTTCCTATGCAAGCGTACACACATCTTTCATCCCTCCCATCTCCAGCAGTCCTCCTATGTCCTCCTTGACTGTCCCTGAGGTCTCTGAGGGTCAGCCAGGAGGTCATCTTTCCTCCCATGGGCTTCAGAGTGCCACCTGTGGAGGGCAGAGGCCAGTGCCAGGCTTCACACATTGTGGGGAATGCCCCAGTGGAACCCAGGCCTAGTTAACCTGGAGAGGCATAGTTGCAAGTCCCAGCAGCATTTGTAAGCCCAGGGACTTCAGGAGCCCATTCACTGGGAGTCTATCTTGCAGGCTGGAGGCTGGCTGCTGTGGGGACACAAATCAAGGTTGTTAAAGACACATGTTTCTATATGAAATGACTGGTGCTTGGGTCCTGGCTACTTCCTTAGCAGTGTCACTATGACCAAATCTCTCTCTCTCTCTCTCTTTCTCTCTCTCTCTCTCTCTCTCTCTCTCTCTCTCTCTCTCTCTCTCTCTCTCACACACACACACACACACACACACACACACACACACACACACACACACACTATCTAAAAGCCTAGCCTGTAATAACAATACATGCAAAGGCAGAGGTGTGGGGTAGTGACAGTCCTTGTTATCATGGCTCTTGTTACTTGGCTGCACTGGACTGTTACACTGACCTCGGCCTGCTGAGCATTTAGGGTCTTAGAACACAGACATTGGCGTTCCTTTCTTAGTGGGATTTATAGGACCAGGTTTCTGAGTACAATGCCTTCACATTGCCTACCCTGTCCCAGGAGCATTCAGCACTGCTTTCTGTAGGCCCCCAGATGGCACAGGCTCTGGAGCTCCCCCTCGTGGCTTGATTGGAAGTCACAAAGCAGTCTTTCCTATAGGCAAGAGGCCCCATCATTATGCTTTCTGTCCTGGGGTTGTTGGGGGTTGGGGGGGGGCGGCAGTGGCCCTGAACAAAAGGTGCTTAGAACAGCACCTTTCCCATCCAAGCTGGTGGTTCTACCACCTGCCATTCAGGAAAGTTAATCTGAGGCCACAGCCCTGGGGCCAACAACTGAGCCTCAGGTCAAGCCGGCACTGTGGCAACACGTTCTCCATTTTCTTGAACATTTCAGGGACATCAAAGCACCTTAGAGCTCTTGAACCTCCCTGTGGGAGTGTAAGAGTTCATGTGTGTGTTTGTGGATGCAGGGGGTCACATACCACGGTCCCATGTGTGTATGCATGTATGTTGACAGCATCCTTCTGATCCACCAATACGCATTCTCGCTCTCTGTGTGTCTCCCAAGGATCAAGACAAGACAAGACCTCTGTCTACACTGGCCAACCTGGCCATCATCATCACGGATGTGCAAGACATGGACCCCATCTTCATCAACCTGCCCTACAGCACCAACATCTATGAGCACTCTCCTCCGGTAAGCTCTGGCCCCCAGCCCCAATGGTGGCCATTCCTCACCTGTAGTCCCTGTGAGGGGCAGTGGAAACCCCAGGTACCTTGCAGGTCACACTATCTTCCATGTCTCTCCTGCTCTCTGGAAGATACCATGGGGCAAAAAGATAAGTACAGCTGGCCATCGGAGACCTGATTTAGAAAGAGTCACGAGCAATGACACAGATGCCCATGGGTACTCTGGCCTGTGCTAGGGATGGATGTGGGCCTACTCTCAGCCAAACATTTGCTTAGTCATGTCCTCCACGGGCCTGCTGCCCCTGTTGGCCATGAGTACCACAAACAATGACACAGATTTCTTTCTGTTCTGAGGCTCCTCTCTCAGCCCAAGCTGTTCCTGGGGGCTCATGGAGCCATCTGCCCTGGGGGCTCATGGAGCCATCTGCCCTCCCTAATGGCTCTTTCTTTTAGGGAGGGTCTCAAGTTCAGGTATTGAGGGAGGTGCCTGATTTTGTGTTTATGTCACAGGTCATCAGCTTATCTTTTGGTTCCTAGATCTCAACCTTCCTAACGCGGCAACCCTTTAATGCCGTCCTCATGTTTTAGGGACCCCCCAGCTATAAAATAATTTTTGTTGCTACTTCATAACTGTAATTTTGCTGCTGTTATGAATTATAATATAACTATCTGATATACAACCCCATGAAAGGGTCTTTTGACACCACATGCCCCCCCCCCCCCAGATCATGACCCACAGGTTGAGAATGTCTGCCCTAGGGCTACACAGCTGCACTTGCTATGGTTGGGAGAAGGTCTCACAGGACAAAATAGGTCATGGTCCACTCCACAAGGTCCTGACAAAACTATGAGTGGGTCTCACTGGCTTGGCAGCCACCAACTCTGTACAGACCATAGTAGAATGCCTGCTAAGGGCTGATGAAGGAGAGTGAGGTACATCCCCAAACAGACAGAAACTCAAACGCGCATCTTGGGGGAGTGGTATTTGTGAAGAGAAAGGAAGGGCTTAGCTCTGAGGGAAAGTGGAGAATCCCTGGAAGCTGGCGATGTTCAGAACCTCACATTGCCACTGGCATGACTCAAACATAGGGAGAGGTGGGTGTGGATAGAGTTCCTAAGCCAGCACAGGGTGGGGAGCCTGGTCCTGTTTGGATGCTACAGTTGTTCTGACTACAGGTGTCTTTGGCACTAAAGGTGTGGAGCTGGCATTTGGTCACCTGGTTTGGGGGCCAGGTATGGGGTGAAGGGTCTCAAAAGTAAGGTGCTTATTCTCTGGCTACTGCGGGTGTCTGAAGATGCTTGGAGACCAAACCGAGCCATCTCAGGCTCACTCTTCCCAGCTTCCCCTTTCTTGGCATGCTAGGCACACCAGGTTCCCAGCTTTTGAAGTCCACTCTGCACACACTCAGCCTGCCCATAGCCAGGGACTTCCCCATCCTTTCTGCTGCCAACCCCAACTCTGCCAGGCCCGTGTCTCAGCCTCAGGCAAGACCTGACTGCCATCTTCAGATGATTTCAGGCCCGCCACCTGCCTCCAGCCCTGGGCTTCTCCTCCTGGGTGTTCAGAGCCCAGAAGTGACTTGACTAGTGTCTGTTGGTATCATGGCTCAGCAGGGACAGAGTCTTTGACAGGCACAGTGTAGTGGAGTTTGAATGATTGAATGAATGAACAAATGAATGAACAAATGAATGAAGACAGGCTCTGATCATACCAGCCCTCTTGTGGTCCTGCCACTCATGTCACCCTTGTACTTACTTGCTCTCGTCACCAACCCAGAGACCACCTGACCTTCCGTTCCCAGCTCTCTCCCTCCTTTCTTAGACCGTTTCCCTGGAATGTCCCCAGTAGTCTCAGAGTCATCCACCCCTCCCCACTGTAATACAACTGACTACTAAGCTAAGTACCTAATCAGTCAACCATGGTCTTGTGCAGTGTTCACATAGGAACATAGACTGCTTTTAATCTCTGAGTAATCAAGATGTCCCCATCTCTGGATCATCTTGGGGCTCCCAGCACACTGTGTCAGAGAGTGTGGAGGAGATACTTAAAGCCAACTTGTGTGGTATGTACTGGCATCATATTGGCTGGGTCCCCAGAGGAACCCCCAAAAGCCCCCACACTGCTACCTCCACGTTCCCAAGGAATGGCGCAGCATAGGAGGTTTCTGAAAGAACCTTTTCTTACAGACATCAGACTATGGTAGCTGGTGACTCGGTGGGTCCATTCGCTATGGGTGCAGTATTCGGCCACTGCTTCGTGAGCTAGTCACAAGGCCGTGTATTTGACACAAACTGCCTCTGAGTCCCCATGGCGATGCCTTTGTAACTTGCACAGGTGTTCATGTCAGGCATCAGAGTCTTCCCCTGTCCCTCCAGGGGACACTACTTCAGCCTTATAACCATCTCCCAGATAGCTATTGGGTGTCCCATATGTGGGGCCTGGGCTAAGTAAGCTACACCCTTCTTTTCTAAAGGATTCCAGTGTCTTCCTTCACACTCTCTCCTCCTGCTCACTCTGCTACTTGTCACGTGATCGTCTTCTCCTAGCTCAGAGATCTTAGCATTTCATCGTGTGCTTGTGTTGCCCATCATCTGGCCAGTTCCGAGGGAGTGACCGCACCCATGCTGTGGGGCACGGTAAGCACTTTTACAAGGGTTGTGGTCCAGCTGAGGAAGGCAGACCAAACTGAGTTGGCATCCAGCCTCTTCTGGGCATCGACCAGCCCTCTAGCCTCCGTGTGGATCTCCCCACTAGAGAAGGAACCCCCACTTCCCCATCCCCTACAGCTTTTCTCCTCCAAGCCGGCTCCCACACGCCCCAAGTCTGATGTCTTCAGGGTGCTAATCAGTTTCCACGCCTTCATCTGGATCTCCATGTTTCTTGAGTGTGGCACACTGATTTCACACACATTCCTTAGCTGGGCCAGGACTGAGAGGCAGTATGGCTGGTTCAACACCCCAGGCTGGAGGACCCAGGCATCTCTCATGACCAGCCCTGTCTTTGGTGCTCTCAGGGGCCCTATCAAGACCCTGCCCTGCCCTCCCAGCTCCCCCTCTTTATCTGTGGCTCCCAGCATGTACGCCTCTCTCTATCAGTGTATCAGGCTAGCAAGCTTCATCTAAAGTGTATATATTACCTAATAAAATCCTTCTTATTTGGGATTATTGCATCAAATTTTAATTTCCTCACTCGAACAGCAGCATGTCGGCCTGCCCGTCAGTGAGGGGCCGACGGAAGGTGAAAAGAGCGGATAGGCTGCACAAATTACTGCCGGTGATGCCTATCAGCCCTTTGACTGGAATTGACTGGAATTAAGGACTGAGAAATAGGATTTTCTGCCTCAGAATCTGCTGTGGCAGCTCTCATTGGAAGTCCCCAGTAGCCCCCGCCAGCCAGCCCCCACCCCAGTAATGCCCCCTCCCACCTCCTCCAAAGCAAACTGCATGTCACCTGTCACCTTTCAAATCCTTAATCATGTCAGAGAAATGGGGGCTGGGGTGTCCCACTAAGCTTACAGAGAATGTGATGGGTAGTAGTCCCTGAGGTCCGGCACAGTCCAGTCTAGTCCTTGCTGCAGCCACTCACAGGGGACAGACTCCTAGTGAAGTCCCTGGCTTGTGCCCCACTTCCTGCCCACCAGGCAGAATCCTGGCCCTCCAGTCTCTACTAGAGTAAGAGGCTTATTCCTTCCATCTCCCAGTTACCTGCACCCTGCTTGCCCATCACACCTTGTCAGCTTCAGCAAACTCCTGAAAGGTCCAAGAATATGTCCTCCTTTGGGGGTCAGGAGACTCTCTGCCTACCCATCATGCCTAACTAGCACATGGAGATGCTCACTTAACTGGCTCTTTCCCAAACATAGAAAAAACCCCTTAGCTTGCGAATGGAACCTTTCAATGGCGGATGTCGAGGGTCTGAATTAGCTGTTTAGAAATGTATGCATAGTCCCAGTCAAGGCACCCAAGGTTATATTGGATGTACACCGCAACTCTAGAGCCCAGTTCATTTATATTTCTTGTGTGTGTGTGTGTGTGTGTGTGTGTGTGTGTGTGTGTGTGTGTGTGTGTGTGTGTGTGTGTGTATCAGTTGCTGGACAATGGAGCTTATTATACCCATTTTATGGCTAGAAAAACAAGTAGGAGGTCCAGACTTACAGGAATCAAACCCTTAGCTACCTCTCTGCTTCTCTTCCTGTCACAAGGAGTTGGGACCTTGCAGGTCTGTGTACCCATCATCTCTCTGAGTGGAGCCTTACTTCTCAGAAGCCCACCTCCTCCCTACAACATGAGTGCCTGGGAAAGGGAAGAATCCCTCAGCAGGGGCCTGTGTGGAGCTGTGTCTCCTAATCTCCCTCCAGGTCATGCCCCTAGGGGCCTCCCTTCCCACAGAGCCACAAGCTGCAGGCGTGGACTCATCCTTGGAGTCCCAGCTCTGTGCTGGCAGACTTTGCTTCCTCCTCATTCCTTGTCTTTGGAAATAAGTTGCAGTATATTGAAAATATAATCACTGAGACTCTGAAACAAGAGCCGTGGGCTCCCAGGAGCCCCCATACCTCCTTGTTAATTCCTTCTCATAACGTTTCCAGGCCTTCTGTCTGCACTTGTATTAAAAGCTCAGAGTTTTATTAAAAGTGGATTTATTTACCCAAAAAGAGATGAAACCCCAAACCTGATTGAGAGCCTGGCAGAGCTTGCTCGGCAGAGGCTTGGGTCCAACTTTGGCTGGGAGAGGGCCTCCTTATCCTCATGTCCCACAGAACCAGCTAGCCTCTGCTGAGTCCCCCACCTCCACCCCAGCTGCATAGATATGGTGTCCACAGACTCTCTGCCCACAGACTTCTCTGGACAGGCCAGCATAGCTGCCTTACTCTGTCCCCTTGAGCCCAGCCCAACCTACCTGGGATATGGCAAGACATACATTTGTCCCTTAAGTGTGTTGTTTAGTAACTCAACCCTGGGGCTCTAGTTATCTTTAGGCTTAGTCACCCTGACAGGTGGGCCCCTGCTCCAGTGGCCCACGGGCAGCTCAGAAACCCTCTCGTGGCATACATATAGGCACCCAGGCAGAATGAAGCTGCCCCTGTGTCTAGAATGCCCACCTGTTCTGGAAGCTGAGGCTTTGGGTACCCTTGGGACTTCCGGCTGAGGACTGACTGGGTCTTCCCTAATGAGTAGTGAATGCCTAGGTGAGCAGGTCCCCCAAAAAGAGCCTCCAGTGGGGTGATGGGGGGAACCTGTATAGGCTCCCTAAGTCTAGAGTTGTGCTTCCCTGTGGCCTCCACAGACCCCAAGTCAGGAGCTCTGCGTGCTCCACAAGAGGATGCTTGGGAGGGCAAGGTGACCAGTCTCCCATGTGACTAACCCGTGGCCCCTGATCAGTCTAGAACACATGGCTTCTCCAGGGATGGCTGGCACGTAGGCCAGTGCTTAGAATAGTTCCTGCCACAGAGCAGGAGCTCTGTGACATTCGGAAATGACATTAGCATTATTTTAGCGGAACCCTGTGGCGCCCACGGTACCTGGTGGACAGGAAAGTTAGAGCCAGAGCATTTTAAACATGAGCATGGCTTCCCGTTCACTTGCTCCCTGCCCTGGGACCTCCAGGAGTCTCTCAGCTTTCTGCCTCTGTTTCTTCATCTGCAGGAAGAGGCCAGCAGGTCTTAGGACATTGGGAGGCCCAGGTACCTGAGTACATTGGGCCAGCATTTTTCAGCAAGCGTCTGTTTCAGGGAAGATGTGCTTCACTGTGGCCACTTGGCTCTTTTCGTGGCTTATTTATCCAACTTCTTAATAAGCCCAGGGGATCCAGCTGGAGGCCCTGCTCCCTGAGGGAAAGGACAAAGAAGCTGCTGGGCCTGCTTGCCATATGGCCTGGTCTCTGCATATATCCTGAGATATTCCACATGCCCTCAGGGAGCTTGGAGGCAGTCCATCTTTCTGCACTCTAGGCTAAGGGAGGATGGAAAGGCTTCTGGGAAGAACAGTGCAGTATGTACTGGGAAGAGGCTGTGGCCCCTGCTGTGTCTCCACAGTCTAGGAGAACTTGGAGGGTATTCTTGGCCCTGAGACAGAGAAACTGTCATAAGGCTAGTGACAAGCAGACAAGCCCACAAGAACCCTTTTTAGACTTGTGAGTGCTAGGAGGATACTTTGACCCTCCCCCCCCAAAAAGATGGAGGTGGGGGCCTGTCTGCTGTTCTTCACTCAGGGAAAACTACTAAGACAGTGGTTCTCAACCTTCCTAATACCGCGACCCTTTAATGTAGATCTTTATGTTGTGGTGACCCTCCCCCCAACCATAAATCATTTTCATTGTTACTTTATAAGAATAATTTTGCTGCTGTTATGGATCATAATATAAATATCTGTGTTTTCCCATGGTCTTAGGCGACCCCTATGAAAGGGTCATTCGACCCCCAGATTGAGAACCACTGCACTAGGACATGAACCTCACGTGTAAGGTGGGCAGGGACAGCTAACCTATGCAGCAGTGTGACATAGCTCAGGGAGTGGGATAGAAGTTTTTCCTGGCAAGGGACATCTCAGCAAGTGGTGGCCCTGATGATGTCAGTTTCTTCCGCGTATTCACTTGTTTATTCATTCAGTGAACTGCCATCAATCGATGGTTATGTACCAGCATCCCTTCCTGGGAGCTCACCCAGGCAAGCCCTGGCCTGTGTTGTACTCTCTCGCTGGGGCACTTTTCCTTTTATTTGCTCTCCTTAGAAAAATGCCTACTAATTCCTCACAACCCATCCTCAATGCTGCCGCATCTGGATGCCCCTTTCTAGGCTCTTTTCTGTGCATCTCTCCTCATCACCCCCAGATGTGTGCAGCAGCTGTCTGTGCCTGTCCTTGACCCCTTGCTTGAGTCCATTGACCATCAGTGCTGTGGGGGAATGGGGACTGCTGAGGGCAAGGCCATTAGAGTAGAGAGTCTTATAGTTGAGAATTGGCCTGAGGAAGGGAAACTGGGGGTGCTAGTATACCCACAAAGAAAGATAGTGGTCTGGGGTATAGGTGACTGAACTCGTGTCACTTTTCTCTCCCAACCAGGGCACAACTGTCCGGGTGATCACTGCTGTAGACCAGGATAAAGGACGACCCCGGGGGATTGGCTACACTATTGTCTCAGGTAAGCCAAAGGCTGCATAACTTGACGCAGAGCCCAAGAGAGTCGCTGCTGGGGCCTCAGGCTCAAAGAGCTGTGGATCATAAGGAGTGACATTTGAGATCTGCCTCCAGGGACAGTCTTTGCTAAGGAAGGGGACAAATGGATACAAAAAGGAGGAACTGGGTTAAAAGGCTATGATGTCAGCCAGCCGGGCGGTGGTGGCACACGCCTTTAATCCCTGCACTCGAGAGGCAGAGGCAGGTGGATCACAGTGAGTTCGAGGCCAGCCTGGTCCACACAGCGAGTCCAATACAGGCAAGGCTACACAGGGAAACCCTGTCTCAAAAAACAAAACAAAAAACAAAAAGCCATGATGTCTAGAGGCTCTGGGGATAGGAATGTGTGCTACTGCCCAAAGTCTTAAGCTGTGGACCTTCTGGGGTTCCAAACCTGAAATGTGGTGACCCTTATCTAACCACCTCCAGTGCTCTGGGATTTCTGTTCTTATTTTGTGAAAAAGTGGAATTTATACATCACCTTGGAACAAAGAGTATTGCTGCTATCTGATTTCATGTCGTAGTCACAAGTGAGGGGATTCACCTATCCACCCAATAGGTGTTCAGGTAGCACCGGGATATCACCATGGGAGACACCTTGGCTGTGTAGAACACGAGTGACTGAATTGATGACTCTGAGTGAGGAGGTACCCAGCTCACGTCTCACACCCACAGACTGACCAGCGACAGCTCTGAGGGGCTTTTCAGGGCCTAAATTGCCCCCTCCCAGAAATGTTGGCTCTGTTCCTGCACCATACGTTTGTGGTATCCTCGCTCTGTGTGGAGTCTCTGAAGGGTCAGCTTGGACCCCTGAATCCCTCCAATGCCTCCTGCCGTATCTCCATTCTGGTACCCAAGAGAGGATCCAGCCCAGAGTAGACCCTAATGTACACTCATACAATGATTGTCATTCCTGGGGGCCACTGGTGTGTTGACCTGAGCCTCAGGCACCTCAGCAGCCTGGGCTGCTGGTAGGAGCTCTGCCTTTACGTGGCAAGGCCTACCTGCTCCAACCAAGTGCACAGAGGCCCAAGCTAACACCCAGTGTATGCAGTTAACCTGTCCAGATCTGAGGCCCTGTCCCCTCTGGGCTGTTTATCAGCCACAAGCGAGGGGATTTATATCTGCCCACAAGTGCTCCCCCCACTACTAATGATCCCTCTGTTTTGCCAAGAGCAAAGAGGCCTTCAGTGGTAAGTTATGGCTCCATCTCCATCCATTTGTTCTCAGCCCCCTCGTAGCCACGCTGAGCCTGATGAATGACAAGGTTCTTTCCTACAGAGGACTTGGCATGGGGCCCTTCTCTTCCTATGCCTGCCATCCCAGGCACTGGGAGCGCCATCCTCTCCACACCAGGCTACAGGAGTCCCTGGCTGAAGTCTGAGTGGACACTTCCTAGCCTTATCCATCCTCTAATTCAGACATTCTGCCTACCTGATGCCGAGCACCGTGCAGTGGAGGACATGCTCTACTCCCCACCAGGGCTATTTCAGAAGGGCATTTGGTTGCTGCATGCTTGATGGTGCTTACCTGTAAATTGAGGTTATAAATCCTAGGGCTGTGGCTGTGGCTCAGTTGGTTGAATGTTCCAGGGCTACATTAAACTGGCCGTGGTGGTGCATACCTGCAATACCAGCACTCAGTTGGTGGAGGCAGAAGGATCAGGAAGGTCGAGGTTATCCTTGGCTGCATAGCAAGTGGATGAGTTTGAGGCTAGCTTGGGCCACGTGAGACCCTGGTGCAAAAATAAAATAAAATAATTTTTTAAAAGGGAAGGAGGGAGGAAAGTAAAGACAAAATAAAATTTAAGAAAAGAAAAGAAAAGAAAATCTCAATGAGAACCTAATGGCTCTGGGAGAGCCATAAAACACTGAGACTAACATTTCAGATTAGCAATTGTCAGGGAAGGGTCCTTGACCGTGGCTCATCTCATTTCCTCAAAGTACAGAGAGGCACTGAGCACGGGCCACCATCCTTGGTGCACCTCCAGGCAGACTGACCAGAACAGCACCCCAACGCTACTGAGCACATGGCCCATGGCTGGTCTCAATTGAGAAGTACAGTCCTTGTGACATATAGGGCTCGGATGTGGCTCAGCAAGAGCCCACAGGCTTAGCATGTGGGGTTCCAGCTCAGCCTAGACAAGAAAAACTGTCAATGTGTCCTACTGGCAGTGTGTTAAGACAGTAACATTTCAGATCTCCTGGGTCACTCACAGTCCAGTATCAAACTCAGTTTTCCTTCTAAGTTGCAACTGTACTCAGATTGCTACAGAAGACCCTGCTCTGGTGGGAGCCTTCTTCCCTGGACTTAGCTCCAGATGCTCACCATGCCTGGCAGGGCACCACAAGGACCAAGCAAGCCAAGCAAACCAGCAGTCAGTCAGTCAATGGAGCTTGGATTCCATAGCAGGTGCTCACAGAGACAGGAAGCACTCTTCTCCTCACCCACCATAGATGGCCAAGAGCTGCCTAGGCCAGAAATGGTGAAGATGTCCCGAAAGGATGAGGACCAGGAGCCATCTTACTTTCAGAAACCTGCGGTTTTGCCAGGAAAGTGGGCCTGTAGCTGCATAGGGACTGCGGAGATGTCCAGGATAAGAGAGTGGCAGGGAGGGAGAGGGAAGAGGCTGAACTGCATCCTTAGAGGTGTAACTAGATGTCAGCATGGGCTGGGGCCCCCTAATTCCCTATGTAAGAAATAAGATTCCATCAGATACTTCACACCCAATCCACTGGGAGTGGGAACCCCGCCAAGGCTTGGCCATCAAAGCTGGCATGCATCATGGATCATGAACAGGGATCGTGAATAGGGATTTGCATGGTGGGCAGAGTGAGGGGCACCTGATACATCTGTTACAGTGAGTCTGTGACTGAGCACAGAGCTCCTGAGGTCGTGGGGAGGCAAATTACTGAATGTACCAGGACCAGCTGTGTGGCGTGTGGGTGGCCAGCCTGGGCCCTGAGAGCATTGCCTGTGTGGGGGTGGGGCACTCAGGCTTCAATGGGAGAAGGGTGACGCTGGGCGTGGGCTTGGGGTGCTCAGTATGGCAAGAGCGGGATTAGTGGGTTAGGGAAGAAGAGGCTGATGCAAGCAGACCAACAGGAAGGATGCTATGTCCCACCAAGAGGTGATGACAGCCCTAGCCAGCTGCCACAGGGCAAGGACAGAACAGAGAATAAAAGGAAGGCCAGGACCCAATGACTGATAGCCAGGTGCATCACCAGGGAGGAGTCTGGGGCTGCTTTGTATAGTTTTGTGTGTCCCCCCCCCCACCCCTCTCTCTTCAATTGTGAGGTTGAGTTGCTGTCCTAACTTCCTCTAATGATGCGCAGTGATGTGGAGGTGTGAGCCAAATAATCCTTTGCTCCCCATCTTACTTTTGGTCATGGTGTCTCGTCGCAGCAATAGTAACCCTAAGCAGGACAGTCCACCACTGTCCTGACATCCTCTACCAGATTTCCACCCTCCTTTCAATTACTCCCCAGATAGGGCGTCTTTTGGGGATGCTGCACAGTGTTGTCTTTTATACTGAGGTCCTTGGACCAGCATCATCTGAGAACCCTGTAGGCACAGAACCTTCCAGACCCCTCACTCTGTGCCTCCTGCTCCAAGTACTACAGGAGTAGGACCCAGCTTCCTGGACCTCTGAGAATGAGGCTGTGTGGCTCCTTTGGGCTCCTTGGGCAGAGCATCCATTGCTGATAAGTACCTGACTGAGGCAGTCCTTCTTGGAGCCTCTCCCTGCAGCAGCAGGCCTGTGACTACATAGGGTATATAGATTTGGTTAGCAAGCCCATCCTAGAGCTTTCCACGTCCAGCTTCACCCTCAGTCCAGGTCTGTCCTTGGTCCTCTTTAGGAAGTGGGCAAATCTCTTTTAGCAGTCTACAACTTTTTTCCCCATCTGTGGTCTATGCACACATTCCCCCAAAGACTTGCTAGATGTCTGCATATACCAGGCCTGGACTAGCTTGTCCATGAGTTTTCCTTCATTAGAGTCAATAAAGGAGAGACAGTTATCAATTTCTAGACAGGAGAAGATAAGAAGCAAGCCTACCTTGGCCAAGGGTCACAGCTACCAAGTGGCAGAGCACGCATTCGACCCCAGCCTCTTGACCTCCAGAGAACACCCAATTTCTATGACAACTGAGGTCCCCCAGACCATCGTCATTGACATCACCCAAGAAACTGCTGGAGATGCAAAATCTGGGACCCTACTCTAAACCGGCAGAGTTAGAAACTGGGGGAGGGGCAGGCAAGACTGATACTGCTGGACCTCACCATGTGACACTCTGCATGCTTTCTGCACAGGTGACAGCTCCCACCGAGGGCGTGAAGTTTCCTACGTGGGAGGGTGAAAAGCATCTTAGCTATTTTTATGTGTGAATCGTGTGTGTGTGTGTGTGTGTGTGTGTGTGTGTGTGGCATTGAAGTTGCACAGAAGGGAGGTAATTAGGAACAAGAGTCTATAGGGACTCATTAGGTGGAGCAGGGCTGGGAGGGGGATGTAGAGGGAAGAAGGTTGGTTAGGAAATGCTAGGCTAGAATAAAGACTAAATGAGAAGTTTGCTGACTCCAACCCCTTGCCCTTCACCTTACAATGCATCAGCCACATATGCAGGGTCACATAGGGGACATGGCAGGTACAATGGCGGAGGCCAATGAGGTACTGCGATCTGTCCCAGATTTGCTATCAGATGAGTTTATTTTTAATATATTGTTTTTAAGAGGGAAAGCTGGTGCACATGTGCCAGTGTGTATGCCTACACATAAGGGAATAATTACTTATAGTCAGACTTGTGTGAACCTACACACGAATACAACAGCAACTACAGCAGGCCCCTGGCCACGCCTGCTGGGTCAGCCATCATGGGAGACCATCCAGCAACATGCATCAAAGGCCTTGTGATTAAGTTGCTGTGCATCTTCCTCCCCGCAGGAAGAGAAAGCTCAGAAGTAGAATGACTTTGGAAATCTGTATGGCGCACCCAGCCGCTGGCTTATGATAGACAGTTGGTCCCTGGAAGCCCCAGGGACTTTGGGCCTAGCATATAGCTGGCCTATAGGGGCTTGGCCAAGGAGATACGGAGGGCAAATCAGAGAGAGATAACAGGCCTGCTGGATGACGGCATGAAGGAAAAACAGTAGGTTCCTGGGCATGGCTGGCTGGTGAGAGGAGGGGCTTACAGCATGGTTTGTGATAGGGATCAGAACAGGAAGACATGAATAGAGCCTATTCTCTCTCTCTCTCTCTCTCTCTCTCTCTCTCTCTCTCTCTCTCTCTCTCTCTCTCTCTCTCTCACACACACACACACACACACACACACACACACACACACACACTTCTAACCACCAAGCCAGGTTTCTGAGTCCTGGTGGAAGCCTAGGCTGACAGCCTTAAGATATAAGCAGATCTGTTCACATCTGTGAGTGCCCACCCTAGACCCACATCAGCACCTGCACCAGAGCACCCCATCCCTCACCAGGCAGACATCACCAGCTGAGCCCAGTGCAATGATAGGCCTCTGGGGCTTTTCTGCTTTGCCCTCTGCCAGCTGCTGTCTTCTGCTAAGCTCTCTGTCTCTTTAGCCACAGCTGCGGGGATTGTGCTGCCTTGCGCAGTCCAAGGCTCAGCATATCAGCATTCTCTGGCTCTCTTTCCTAGGCAGTATTTAGGGACTCAGCCTCTGGGTTGGAAATGGTGAATTGAATTATCTAAGTGCACTGAGTGTTATTCACAGTTTTCTGCCTCCCCCATACCAAAATGATGACAGTATGCTACACTGTTCTCCATTCCTTCAGGTGAACCGCAAAAGTCAGCAGGCTGCTTCCCATGAACTGTCCCCTTCCCCTCTCAGGACCACTTTTCTTCTAGTGATGCTCTGTGCCCCACCTCTAGGGTACCACTTTACTCCCCCTGCAGAGGCAAGTTCCTCTTTGCCCTTACACAGGGCCCGGAAGCCCCTGGCCAGGAAACCGCAGCCTGCCATTTGCTTGCTTTCTTCCTGTGAATCACATAAGTCAGGGGGCTTTAACAGAGATTTCATGGCAAAGACAGTCTGAGACTCTCCTTTCTGCGCTCCATCTTCCTTGCATCTCTCATCTCAGGCAGGAATGCCTTTTATTTGGGGGACCGTGACCTTCCAGGTGCCTACTGTCCTGTGGATGCATCCTTAGACCTCTCTGGCTGCAGGCTCATGAATCTGTTTGCCCCACTGGAAGGGCTGAAGTCATGGACCCTTTCATCTGACAGCTCAGGATGGGAGCCACTTCTCTTCTACCCAGTCCTGGCTGAGGTGGCTGCAGCAGTGGGTCACCGGGATCCTTGTCTCCACCCGCACCCTCAGCAGTTTGTTTGACTTTTTTTTCTCTCTCTCTCCTTTGGCTTATCGGGCTTTTGTCCTCATCTTGAAAGAACTTCCAAGGCCTCTTGCATCCTGGGAGGATTATAAACCAGCCACATGTCCTTTCTCTCTCTCTCTCTCTCTTAACTTGACGCACCTCAGAATTGATTTAAACCAAACTCTTTGCTCATTGTCAATAATAGTTCACTTATGGCTGCTGTATTTCACTCTTGACTTTATTTATTTTTATTTTTGAGACAAGGTCTTTCTGTTATATATCTCTGACTGTCCTGTAACTCACTTTATAGACCAGGCTGGCTTCAAACTCCTAGCAATTCAGCCACCTCTGGCCCCGGAGCGCTGGGATTGAAGGTGTGTACCACCATGCCCGGTTCATTCTTGACTTTAGTGATACCATGGACACCCAAGAGCCCACCAGCTCTGTGAGAGCAAACCCACTACTCCCACCTCATGCCTGCCTTGTGTGATCCTCCCCCCTCAGCTACCACTTTCCGGGTCAGCTGGGCCACACCTTCCAATGCTCCCCTTTGCCAACCCCTTGCTTTGGGAAAATGTCACATCTGTGTACATGACACACTATCTGGATTTAGATGTCTTTGAACTTTATGTTTTAAAGTCTTGTGTTTGGAGATGGGCGTCTTCCACTCTGGTCACATTTGCTGGTGTGTTATCAGTTGCTCACTCATTCCCATTGCTGTATATTATTCCATCTGCGCAGACTTGTGACACTGCTTTGACCATTTTGCCCACTTGTCCGTGTGCATGAGGGATACTTTGCTTTGGCCATGGCATCATCTCTCCTCCAGCCATAATGCTGCTATCTAGAGCCCTTCTAGAGAAAAAGACATTAAAATGCACAGAGCGTATGAATCCCACTTAAGTACCCGCGCCAGGAACTCAGGAGTCAAACCAAGAGGCTTTTTCTTCCAAAACCCTACCTGTGGTCTCTATGCAGGGCTGGAAGTTACGATTCCATCAGTTAACCACTGTATGTTAGCTGAGTGGCTGCCATACAGCAGGGCCGCATGCTCAGCCCCAGAGGCCAACACAGAATGGAGAGCTAAGGTCACTGTCCTTGTAAGCTCATCATTTAGTAAATAACGTCACGGCGGAGGCAGTGTGGCCCAGCTAGGTGAGCACTCTGAATAAAACAGCACTGTGAAGAGCAGCTAACAGGTGCGCAGACGTGCAGGAAAGCTGTATCCTGACGACCTGCCCCTCTCCCCGTGGGCTATAGGCATGAATCAGAGCCTTGCTGCACCCACCTCAGAAAAGGTCTCCACCCGATGTCCCCAGGGGCCTTTGAACTTGGGATGAGCCTCACTAGGCAGCCCAGCTCTCAGCTCCCTTCTCATCAGATAGATGCCTTGGATGACTGCTCAGCCTTCAAGGCAGCCCCCAGCTGGGGCTAATCTGAAATAAAAGTTTTTATTTATCTAGCTTGATACCTGGTGCAAGGCTAAATCATACAAGAGAAAAAGCAATAAAAGAGAAAGATTAAGCGTAAGGCTCCCGCTTAGGCCTGCCCTTTTGCAATATGGTTACAAAGATATTAAGCCCCAAGTCACCCACAGCCCTCCCCCCTTGTCACCATTCTTGAGTCCCTGGGCTCAGCTTAACTGAAGCAGGGGAAGAGGGTGGGAATGGGGCTGCAGGAAGGGACCCCTTGGGGTGCCCTGCAATGAGGGTGAGCTACCAGATGGAGTTCCAGTCCCTCAGCCAGTCAGCCACCTCCTACCACCCAGTGCATCTGTGATTCCTGGCGTCTATGGGGGAACCAATGGGTTTGACATCTGCACCTAGGTGGCTGCCAGCGTGTTTGTGTCATCAGTATTTATTATGAGTCTACCGTGGGGCCAGATCCCTGGGGAGAGAGAGAATTCTATAGCCACAGACCCACTCACAGCCAACCTGGGCTCCAATACTCCATGACCTTGAACAGATGTGCTGCCTCGGTGTGCCTCATCTCTGTAGCTGTGGGATGAGATTGTTACCAGGGCTAAAGGAGTTAATGCAGGTAAAACTCCCAAAACATGCATGCTGTGTGTCTGACACATAGTAGGCATTCAAGAAATGTTATCTGTCATCAGCATTAGCAAATGGCAGTCTAGTTGATGAAGGCCTACCTACAAGGAACAGTTCCCTCAGCCTGGAGGGGAAGGACTCGAGAATGTGGCTCAGCTGGAGTACATGCCTAGCATTCATGAAGCCCCGAGATCCTCCCCCAGCACCAGATAAAGCAGACATGGTGGTACAAGCTGGTAACCCCCGGCAACCATGCTCCACCATGGAGGCAGGAGGATCAGAAATTCATGGTCAATCTCAGCCTGGGATACAGGCAATTACTGAGGTAGTAGCAGCTGGGAGTGGTGGCTCGTGCCTTTAATCCCAGCACTCAGGAAGCAGAGGCAAGCAGATCTCTGTGAGTTCAAGGCCAGCCTGGTCTACATAATGTGTCTCAGTTAGGGTTTTATTGCTGTGAAGAGACACCATGGCCACGGTGTCTTACAAAAGAAAATATTTAATCAGGGCTGGCTTACAGTTTCAGAGGTTTGGTCCATTGTCATCATGGCAGAACACATGGTGGTGTGTAGGGCAGACATGGTACTGGAGAGGTAGCTGAGAGTTCTGCACCTAGATTGGCGGCAACAGGAAGAGAGAGTGACACTGGGCCTGGCTGGAACATCTGAAACCTCAAAGCCCACCCCTCAGTGACACACTTCCTCCTACAAGCCACACCTCCTAGTAGTGCCCCTCCCCATGAGCCGAGGCTATTTTCATTCAAGCCACCACACCCTGTTTTGCTTTCCTTTGTTTTGTTTTTTTAAGAAAAAAGACAAAAAAGGAAAAAAAAAATGTTTAAGTTCCTTAAAACACAGACTCCACAGGCTCATGCCCCCTCCCTACCTGTATAAATTGGCCTGGCTCTCTATTAATCCCCACCTAGAGTTTTAGAAGTGCCTCTGGGTGGGTTATGTGTATTCTATGGGTTTTCATTCCTGCCCTCCCCTGGGAGATCAACTCCTGCTTGAGGACGGTGACATTTGTCCTTGTAGGACATTCCCCTAGATAGTAGAATAGACTCCTATTTCCCCATGACCCTGAAGCCATAGTGAATCATAACTAGAAATGGAGGTGACTTCTCCCTACACTTAGCATTTGGAGCTTGATTCCCACATAGTCACAACTTAAAGCCCTATGAGCTATGGCCCCATGTACCTCTAGCCCAAAGTCCTCCCCTCTGTGGAGCCAGACAAGGCCACCAGACCCCAACACCGCTCGCCCTGCCCCACCTTTCGTACAACGCCTGTGCTTTAAGGCCATTAGAAAAGAAAAAGGGCGTGGTGGCACATGCCTTTAATCCCAGTACTTGGGAGGCAGAGGCTGGTGGATCCCTGTGAGTTCAAGGCCAGCCTGATCTACAAAGGAGTTCAGGACAGCCAAGGCTACACAGAGAAACCCTGTCTCGAAAAACAAAAAAAGAAAAAGAAAAGAAAGAGGGAAGGAAAAGGCATCTCCTTCAGCCCCAGCGTCACCACCCACTGAACACACCCAGGGCAGACCTGAGGAGGATGCATCACACAGGCAGCTTACCACAGAAGCCCACAGCATGGCTCTGTCTGGAGCATTTCTGGGTTTCAGGTCAGGGAGTCCTGGGACATGCCCCTGGTAAGAGGGACTGATAGAGGAAGGCACTGACAGCCAGAGGGTAGAGTACTGACACACAGTCCGGGGCGGGGGGGGGGGGGGGGGGGGGGGGGGGGACTTTCTCTTCAGTCTTCAGTCTTCACACCCTCTTGCAGACCAGGACTCACAGTGGGAAACCTTGAATGAACTAAGGGTCATGGCATGGGAATAACAGCTAACACCTCCTGGGTGTGAAAGGTCACCTGCCTGACCTTTGAGTCCTTCCAGATCCCGTGGGGGGGTGGGGGGGGTGTGCTATTGTCATTGCTCCCGTTTCCAGAGGAAGGCACTGAGTCCAGGTCGCACAAGGTCACAAGACAAAGAGTAGAACTGGCTTCGAAACCGGCAGATGGGCTCTGGGCACTGTTCCCAGCTCCCTACCCTGCGCAGCTCTTCTCCAAATATGCCTACCTTCCCTGCGCCACCCACCCCTTTCCCTTATTCAACCTTGTGGGAACCTGGGGTCCACCCCGCCCCCAGGCTTCTGCCTGGCCCTGTTGCACTTCTCTGTCTCCCTCACTGTCAAGTGCTCTGCCTAAGGCAATTAACTAGCTGCTCCTCATTCAAATATTTGACCAATATCTGGAGAACAGAGATTCCCAAACAGATACTTCGAGACATTGATTGAAAGGAGCAAACACCAGAACAGAATGAATTTCTCCCCCAACATCCACATTCTGCTGGCCCGGTACCACCCTAGGGCCCCCAAAGGGACTGCTTTTGTCAAAGAAACGGGCCTATGAAATCCAATGATTCTGTGGTCCAGCCACCTACCTGGTCCTGCCACCCTTCCTGCTGGGAGGACATAAAAATATCACCCTGAGGAGCACCTGACTGGTGACACACTCTGGAGCCCAGAAGCCTGAGCTAGAAGTGCCCTTTGTAAATAATGATGCTGGTCTGGGGTTGTTTTAAAAGGCTTAGCGACTGGCACCCCTGCTCACCCCACTCCCACCCCTATGATGGTTTGAGTCATCAGTGTCAGCAAGAGCCATTTAGTTGAGAATCACAGGAACAGCTAGCAAATGAGGGTTTGAGGACTTGGGACTTTCTGTCTTTGAAGTCATCAGGGACCGAGTTGCCTCGGTGTGACTCAGTGATGCATAGAGGCCTTAGGGAGCCACTCCATACTGGATCTCCAGTGTGGCCAAGGGAAGACGGCCCTGGGACCAGAGGAGGCCCAGGATAGATGTGGCCCTAGCAAGGACTCTGGCCCCCACTGGTGCTGGCTCCCCAACTGCAACATACACACTCCTAAGAGCTAATGGCTTGCAGACACATGGGGTGTGAAATGACTCTGACTTGCGTGGTGAGCCGTTTATCCTCTTCTTGATTTCCATCACTTTCTATTCCTGTCAGTTCCACTCAGGAGAAGGGCTGGCTGGGCGCTCATGTCTGTAATGCCTCTTAGCTTTGGTTCAGATCCCTCAAGAGCCAAGATCCCTCCATGGTTGGGACTTTGGAGACAGCCACAGAGGCAAACCATGGGCCCCATGTCTTCTGGTCTCCTCTGGTGGGGCTGACCAGCTGGCTGTTTGTGGCACTTTCTTACGTCATCTCTTTTAGAGTGAATGGTGAAAGGAAACACTGAGTCATACAGGCTGTACACAGACAGTGCTGAAGCTGGAATGACACACAAAAGAGTGGGGCTTGGGAAACCAGCATGTAAAAAGAGCCTTGGTCTCCCAGGCCCTTCATGGTCTGGACACTAGGAAGGACTCATGGGAACTCCTGAGGGCCACATCTATGTGTGAAGTGCTTAGGACTGTGCCTGGCACAGAGCAAGTGACAGGAACGTTGCTTAGGAGCCACTATGGGAATGTGGAGGACTGATGGGACTGAGGGACAGAAGCTTAAGTGGTGAGGCTGTCCCAGGAGGATGGGGCCAAGATGAGTTAGGGATGACTGAGACAGACCAATGAGGGGAGCAGAAGGCAAGGTGAAGCGATAAGCAGAGAAGGAGTTGGGATTGTTCCTTCTTCAGCTGGGACCGGAAGAAGCTGGGAGTGCTCAGAGAGCTGGCGGGGCACTTGCAGAGAGGCACCCAATGCATGCTCTCTGTTCATGTTGTATCTCCTGGGGGTCAGGAATGGGGGCATCAAGTATTTCCTCGACAGCAGATGTCTTCCTCAGTCACTACCTTATCCCCTGCCCCCCTCAAGATGGGGGTGTCACAGACTATCACAGAGGTACAAGCCTTTATTTAATGCCAGCACTCAGGGAAGCAGAGGCAGGCAGATTGCTGTGAGTTCAAGGCCAGCCTGGTCTAAAAAGTGAGTCCAGGCTAGCCAAGGCTACATAGAGAAACACTGTTTTAAAAAAACAAAAACAAAAATCAAACCAAACCAAAAAATGTATGGGGTCTCACTGCATAGCCCTGGCTGGCCTGGAACTCATTATGTAGACCAAGTTGCCCTGGAACTCACTGAGTTCTGCCTGCCTCTGCCTCCTCATAGCTGAGATTAAAGGTGTGCACCCTGTGCCTGGCTTCCACCTTATATTTTGAGATCTTTTACTGACCCTGGAACTCCCCAACTGAACCAAACTGGCTAGACAGTGAGCTCTAGGAACCTGCCCGTCACGGCCCCTCCAGTGCTGAGGTTACAGTCATGCACCACCACACCAGGCTTGTGTGTGGGCCTAGGGCCCCAAACTCAGGTTCCTGGTTGAGCAGCATGCCCTTTACCAACAGAGCCGTTTCTGTGGCCCCACTTTCTTTCTTAAAAAATTTAAAAAAAGAAAAGAAAAAGAAAAAAGTTGACTTATAAAGAAGTGGGATCACTATGATGTCTTCAGACATACTTATAAAACTTAGTTCTTATTCTTTCCCGCCATCTTCCTCACCCCGCTCTCGCCAGGCTTCTTCCTTCCCCAGACAGTTCCCTCATCTGCTGTATTTTATTACTCTCTCTTGTGTCCTCCAACCCACCTCCTTTTAGACACTTCCTCCTGCTTTGTGGTTCCCTTTCTACTTTTGTGTCTATATACATATACACTTAAAAAAAAAAAAACTGTGTCTCTGTATCTAGCTTTCTGAGTCTGGCTTAGTTCACTTAACATCATAATCTCCAGGTCCATCCATTTTCCTGCATATGAGAGTTCATCATTCTTTTCAGCTAAATAATGTTCCACTGTGTATACACACCATATTTCATCCATCCATCCATCCATGTATCCATCATCTATCCATCCATATATCCATGTATCCATCCATCCATCCATCCATCCATCCATCCATCCATCCACAGGGATTCAGGCTAGATCCATTTCTTAACTGTTGTGAATAGTGCAGCAATAAACAGCAGGTGTGCAAGCATCTCTGTGGGATTCTGACTTAGACTCCATCAGACATACACCAGGAGTGATAGACTGGGCCATATGGAAGTTCCCTTTCAGATTTTTGAGGAAGCTCCTCACTGACTTCCATAACAGCTTATCCTACTGGCACTGGATAAGGGTTCTCTTTCCCTGTCTTTTCCATCATGTCTTATTATTTGTTGGCTTTAATGGTAGCCATTCTGCCTAGGGTGAAATGGACTCTTTCTGTAGTTTTGATTGGCATTTCCTGGTGGCTAAGGATGTCCATCATGTTTCCAATTTTCTATCAGTCCCCTGTGCTTTGTCTTCAGAATACTGTCTTTCATGTCATCTGCCCATGGCCCCTTTGGATGAGTTGGATTTAGGGTGCTGAGTTTTTTGAGTTCTTTCTACAGTCTGGATATTAATCCCTAGTGGAGTATGCTGCTCTTGCATTCTCTTTGTGTCTGCATCCACTTGCTGTTGCTTCCTTAAACAGCCAAAGAGGCATCTTCCCACGGCTCTCAAGAAGTGGGGTAGGTCTTACTGGCTGAAATCCAGATTCTGTCAAGCATTTTCCTCTCTGGGCTCAGGGTACCTCCCCACCCCTGGTCTCTCCCAGCTGTGACTGCCACCTTTGCTGCCTGTGGCTATGCTCATCCAACTCCTCCTGTCCACTCCCAGCTGTCTTTCCTGGGCCATATCGCCCTTTACTCCCTCTTAGAGGGGCCCCTGTGATCACACCAGGAACTTACCAGGAAACCACAATAATCTCCCACCTTGAGGTTTTCCTCTAACCCACCTCTGGCAATGTCCTGTGACACTCAGCAGTTACCAGAACAGAGCTGCCTTTGATGGCTGCCATACATCCTACCCCATCACCATCTCCCTTTGTTTCTCACTGGCTCCCTCATTGTTTCCCTGTCCACAATGATCCCAAGGTGTCATCTATACCATGGGTACCAGCCATCTCTGCATCCTAGTTTTACAGAGCGGGAGGAAAGATGGGCCAGTTGAGAACCACAAACAGTGCTCATGAGGTTCGGGGTGGGGGTGGGGGGACGGGGCTGGCAGCACGACACAATGGCACCCTTGGTAGCTGGCATAGAAGAGGGCAGTAGGGCTCCAAACACATTATTGTTGATGGCAATTTTCCCAGACAGTTTCCCTATGGAACCCAAGCTGGCCTTGCACTTATATCTGTCCTCCTGCCTCAGCCTCCAAGTACTAGGCTTATAGGCATCTGCTACCATGCCCAACACATATAGGATATCTTTAAAGATAGATGGCTGAGCCCGTGGGACAGAGTGGAGCTAAGCTGACTCAGGTATAAGCACGGGCACTTGATAGATGGCATTGGTGGCATCACAAATCAGCAGGGAAAGGGTGACTTGTTTAGTGGCTGGCGTTGGGGAAACTAGTTTCCTAACTGGAAAAAATAAAGCCAGATCCCCAGCATACACCAATGTACCACGGTGGACTCTTGGATGGATTAAAGACCTCAGTGTGAAAGGAAAAAATACAAAACACATAAAAGAAAGTAGGGGAGTATATCTCTGTGCCCTTGCAGTAGGAGAGGACTTGTTGGCACCCAAACAGCATAGGCCCCAGAAGAAAAATGGGTGAGCATCTAAGGTAGTCAACTCTGTGGAATGTATGAGCAAAGTTAACAGCGAGTGACATATGGGGAGATGATTTCAATTAAAACCAACGAGGGACTTGTGGATGGAATACATGATGTATACATGATAAATCCCTGTAAACCAGTGCTTCCCAATCTCCCTAATGCTGTGGCCCTTTAATACCGTTCCTCATGTTGTGGTGACCCCAACCATAAAATTATTTCCATTGCTACTTTATAACTGTAATTTTGCTACTGTTATGAATTGTCATGTAAATATCTGTGCTTTCCAATGGTTTTAGGTGACCCCTGTGAAAGGGCATTTGGGACCCCAAAGGGGTCGTGACCCACAGGTTGAGAACCACTGTCATAAATCACCAAAGCTAAGTTGGGAAATCCTTAGAAAACCAAACAGGCAGGACAGGCAGATCTCTGTGGGTTTGAGACTGCCTGGTTTACAGAGTGAGTTCCAGGACAGCCAGGGCTGTGTAGAGAGACCCTGTCTCATAAAAAACCAAGAATAAAAATAAAAAGAAGCAAAAAAAAAAAACCAGGCAAATGATATTCCTGGGGTGGGAAATCCCCATGACTTGTGGGCAGCTCTCAAGACTCTGAACCGACTGGAAATTAGCAATATGCAAATGGTCACTCTAATGGTCAACCTCAGTTCCACTGTCACACAGAGGTGGGGGTGGGGGACAGGTCCTCTCTTTGTGGGTCTTGCACAGTCTATAGGCCAAGAGGGCACTTTAAAGATGAGAATCTGTTTGCAGTTGTTCCATAGAGTCACGAAGATGCGGGAGGCCCTCACTTAAGCAAAATGGTTCTCCCAAGCCCCCACATTTCTCTCTCTCCTCAGTGGGCCTGCAGTAGAAGACACTGACCAGCTATTATATTTCAAATTCATGGGATGCTTTTGCATAAATTTCTTCCCTTCCTCATTAAAGGGGCATGGACGTTACATCCTCGGTTTTGCCTCTTGGCCTGCGAAGGCTGAGGGATTTCCCTGTGGCATTTTACAGAGATGGTTTCCCCGAGCCTTGCACTAAGGAATATTCCAGACTAGTGAGGAGCACATGCTATTAGGTGGAAGTGCATATAGTCACCGCTTTTGTAGGTCAGAAGGAGCTGGATGTTGGCTCTTATGGTTTAGCGTAATAGGTGTACCTATAACAAAAGAGATAAATATTTAAAACCAACTGTTGAGTCATAAAATAAATAGGAGAGGATGAGATATTGCATTCCTTTAAGGTAGAAACAGAGAGAAGGCGGGAGGAAATCAGGAGTGACAGCATTTAGTGAGAATGCATGCTCAGAGCTATATAGAGCAAGCTGTTGGAACAGGGCATTTGTTATGGAGAAAGGAGCAGGGGCCATGGGTAAAAAGGAAAACCCACCAGTAATGACTTTTCCTAATATTTGACCTTGTATCCACCCTGCTACAGGCAGCTCACAGGGCCCCACTTACTTTATTCCTCAGCATCTGGAAGAGGGAGGTGCTATCACTGTACCCATTTTACAGATGAGATAATCAAGCTCAGGGTGCCTAAGTAACTTGCCCAAGGCCACTCTGCTTGTATATGTCAGAGCTAGGATTTAGATGTGGGTTAATGAGGAGCTGGGGAGGTGGCTCAGCAGCTAAAGTGCTTGCTACACTAACATGAGGACCATAGCTTAGACCACACCCACCCACCCTGACTAATGCAAATACCAGGTGGGCATGGGATCCCATCTGTAATTCTAGCAGGTTGAGTATCTATAGCATTTCTGAGACAAACGGATCCTAACCGCTGCCACAGTTTCCACAGAGGTCACCTGCTTCCTATGGCATCCTTTTCTGTCTTCATCTACTGCCCAATAGCAGGCTGCTGAGGTCAGTCTGCCCAGGCAGCCTCATGGACCTAGCTGGGAAGGAGCCCATCTTCTGTCTATGCTTAGCATCTCTGGGGCACATATTGAGCATGTTTCTATATCCACGTCTCTGGATAGGACGTAAGGCATTGAAGGCCTGCTGACCAAACGCTGGTCTGTGGATCTTGCATCCTATAGACCTTACAGCCTGCAGATCCACCAGTGGGACTAGTCAGGATTCTGGGAGACCGGCACAATCATTACCATATGACCACAGCTCTGAGGACATCCCAAGACTGCCTGTGGTTCTACAGAACCTGTGACAGGAGGTCTGAGCTCTATGTATGTTCTCCCCCTGCATTCAGAGTTTCCCAGTTTGACCGGAAAGATGGCCGAGCCAGTAAACGTTGCTGTATATGACCAAGTCAGAAGAGGGCATTAAATCACATTACAGATGCCTGTGAGCCACTATGTGGTTGCTGGGAATTGAACTCAGGACCCCTGGAAGAGCAGACAATGCTCTTAACCACTGAGCCATCACTCCAGACCCTCTGAGTTCAGTTCTTGGAACCTCTATCATGGAAAGAGAGAACCGACTCCCCAAAGTTGCCCTCTGACTTACAGATGCAGACCAGTGCACCCTACTCCCTTAAATGAATAAATGTTCAAATAATTTGCTTCATGAAAATGTTTTTCTGCCATAAATCCAAAGTCAACCTTGAACCCAGACACAAATGCTAACATACCCAAGGACATAGCAGGACAGTGGCACAGACGGTTGCCTCGTTGTGTTAAGACTGTGTTGCAGTTTGTGCCTCCTCTTCCTGTCCTGTGTGCCTAAGCCCTTAGTACCAGGGTCCTGGCCTTGGATGCTGTTCTGTGGCTAGACCCAAGCCCCTGGAGGTTCTGAAGGCAGCAAGAGAGATGGTGAGGAACAGCTTGTATCCCTCTCTCTGAGGGCTAAGCCTGGCTACAAGTAGAATCCAATGGGGGAGGATGGGGATGGGCCGATGGCCTCAGGGGTTCTCTGGACTGCCTATCTGTATGTTTTGGAGCCCTGGAAGAGCAGGACCCTGAGTGGAGGCGAGTCCTTTACTATCAGAGACAAGGCCTCTGTGGAGACTTCTGTGGAGAAAAATGTTTGAGCACAGGGACGGGTGCCTGTTGCTCCAAGTGCCCCTAACCTCTGGCCAGTCACTGGCTATGCTAGGTGGGGTAGTCACTAAAGGCAAGTTGAGATTCAAAACCCACCCACCACGCAATGGTTCATCTTCATTGTGAACCTGATAGGATTTCCTGAATAAGAAAAGCTAGAGTGAGCTGCTTCTTGGCCTCAGACACAAGGTGGCTTAGTTGCCTCCCTCTTACAGCCAACAAGGGACCCTCAAACTGTGAGTCAAAACAAAAACCTTCTTCCTCAAGTTTGTTTGTTTGTTTTGAGGTCAGGTATTTTGTCACAGTAACAGAGAACTAGCCAATATAACACCCTGGCAGACATCTGCAGGCAGATGTGCAGCCTGCAGAGAGTGTCAGGATGAGGGTGGCCTTGATGACTCCCAGCCATCTGTGTCAAGTGGAGCCAGGGCTGTCTACATTGGGAGCCACAGCTTGGGGAACAGGGAGAGTGGCTAGGGTCTTCATGGCAGGCTTAGGGCCAAGCCCTGTGCATGTCTTCCTCTGCTGGGGTCACGTCCTCTGGGATGGACATGGCTTTAGCTCTTTCTCCATGTTCCGCACCCTTTAGGCAGTAAGGTGGGGACCTGAGACTCACTGTGGCTGGCCAGACAACAGCAAGCAGGCTCAGGGCATTCTGGGATACAGCACAGAGGAGTTGGTCTCTGCTCTACAGCCTTGCCTCCAATCCCTGTACCTGTGTAGGATTTAGTTCTCCAATTCACACTCAGAGCAGTACTCAGAGCTGGTAAACCCATCAGAATCGGCTTGTGCCTCAGGGCTAACTTGTTGCCACAGTTGAGCGGGGCAGTTATAATTTCTTTCTTCCTAAACACATGAGCATGGGGAGGCTCTGAAAGGGTCATCAATGCCTCCGAGGCCACAGAGCTAGCCACCAACAGGGCCTCACCTTCAGATCCCTTGGGCACAGAGCCTGTGCCAAGATCAAGTGCAATTGCCCTGCCTGAGTCCCAGCTCTCTTGTTTCGACCTCAGTCCAAAACCTGCATTGTCAGTGTGGGTCGCAGCCTGCTCTGCCATCTGCTTGCAGGTTCTTGCCTCTGGGTTCTATGGGTCACCAGTCTTCCTGCATGCCTTGGCTCAGTCCAAAACTCTTCTCCCCAGGGAGCCTTCTTGATCCTCTAGCCCAGGGACCACCCTTCTGTTCGGCTGATCACTCATGACCTATGATTCCCTGGACTTGGATGCTACACTGATATGGGCATTCCTTGTTCCTTAGGTATCACTGTTGCCCAGAAATCTAGAATGGACTTTGCTTTGAAATCTCATGCATAGTGTGTGTGTGTGTGTGGTGTTTGTATTATGCACGTATGTGTATGTAAGAGAGGTACATGTGTGATACATGTATGTGTATCGTGTGTGTATGTGATGTATGTGTGTATGTGGTGTGTGTGTGATACATGTATGTTATGTGTGTGTTATAAATGTGTTGGAGTGTGTGCGTGTGTGCGTGTGTGTGTGTGAGTGGGTGTCATGGGAGTACATTGAAGATACTCCATAGTCTACAGGATGAACTGCTTTTAAGCATCTTTAAGCAACAGGAGTTGGTAAGATGTGAGAAAGGGGTAGCTATTACACCAAAGGCAGGGCTCAGCCTGCTTGTTGATATATATTTGAGGGAGCAGTGTCTCATGTATCCCAGGCTGGACTTTTGAGCTCACTGTATACTTGAGTATGACCTCTGAACTCTTGCTATATTTTCCTCTACTTCCTGACTCCTAGGATTATAGGAATGCACAACCACACCCAGATTATGTGGTGCTGGACATGGGCCACGGGGCCTTTTGCATGCTAGGCAAGCACTCTTCCAGCTAGCCACATCTCTAAGCCGTTTCTACTTTTAGAAAGGTTTACTTACACTTTTGTTGCACCCATGCTATTGGCCCCTTGGACTAGGGACCCTTTATACTTGTCCCCTGTAAATAGTAGGCACTCAGTATGCACTTCACGGATCTCAGACAGACTAGCGCGTGTGACTGTGTCTACTGGAAACAGCCAACAGGAGTTGGTGAGAGGAGGGAAGAGGGCCTCATGTGGGAAAAGGGTAACTATTA
This sequence comes from Acomys russatus, assembly GCF_903995435.1. Taxonomy (NCBI): domain Eukaryota; kingdom Metazoa; phylum Chordata; class Mammalia; order Rodentia; family Muridae; genus Acomys; species Acomys russatus. The sequence goes on along the minus strand of NC_067147.1, from coordinate 38,227,189 downwards.
CACCAAAATTAGCAACTAATCTTTATACAGACCCTCTTTACAAGGTATACACATCCTAGGCAGGACACAAGGTGACAGTGTGTGGGGCACACACTCTGGTTTGATTTCTGTTTGGAAAAATAGCTATTTGTATGTACGTGTTAATGTCCATCTTGAATCAGTCCAGTGGAGAAATATGTAATAGTCACACATCAGAAGTTTGCGCACAGGTGTTTTCCCAGGGTGTAGATGACAGGCTAGAACAGCACGGAGACTACCACACAGCAGGGGAGGGCACACAGTGATGTTTCTATTTTCCTACCAACTACCAGGACTCCCCAGTGACTCCTGGTACTGCTCCTAATGTGGCACACACCAGGCGGGGCAGTGAGTGCAGACGGCGCCACGAGCTGCAGCCACTCACCTCATCCTTGTCCACCACCTGGATGAAGAGAGGGAGGGCAAATCCGACCTGTGCCAGCTCGGTGATGGCCACGCTGTACTCGGAGCTGTTGAACTCCGGGGCGTTATCATTGATGTCAATAACGAGGATGTTGAAGGTTGTGGTGACGGTGGCATCAGACGGGGTGCGATCATCATTCAGCTCAGTGCCCTGCAAGGCAGAGGAAGGCATCCATGGTCACAGAAATAGCTATCACCCCTTCAGGATGCCCTCAGCATGGCAGCATGTGCACCAGTGTAAATTATCCCCACTACGGTCCCAGGAAGAAGGTTCCACCCTCTGCAATCCATGTTACAAATAAGGACATTGATGCTCAGAGAGGTGAGGTGATTTGTACCAGGACAAACGACCTGAGTAGGTTTCAAACTTAAGCAATGGGATTCTGAAACCATCAAGGAGGAGGGCAGGACAACCAGACAGGCTTCACACCCACTGAGGGGTTCACGGAGAGTCCACTCAGCCTGGAAGATGATCGAACCAAGGCTTTTGCCATGTGCTACTGGCAGATCAAGCCCTTTTTTTTTTTTTTTTTTTTTCTTTTTGGTTTTTCCAGACAGGGTTTCTCTGTGTAGTCTTGCTGTCCTGGGCTCACTTTGTAGACCAGCCTGGTCCTGAACTCACAGAGATCTGCCTGCCTGTGCCTCCCCGAGGGCTGGGATTAAAAGGGTGCACCACCACACCCGGCTAACAGATCAAGTTTTAACTGAGCCCCGCTGTGGTCCCAACATCACTGGGCCTGGGAAAGATCTGAGTCAGATGCAGAAAGGATCTATATGCCCCAGGTCCCAGAGTCCTTGCTTCCTAGTCCTGACCCCAATTTACTGCTCCAGCTACTCCGAAGGTGTCCTGGGCAGAGCGTCTGCCACCAGGCCCAGAGAGAAATGCCCAGCCCGACAGGCACATTGACCGAATCTTTTGTATGAAGGTGGAAACACTGACCACAGGGGGTGACCCCAGGTGAGGTGGGGAGGGGAGGTACTGGGTGGGGGGAGGGGAGGTATTGGGTGGGTGGGTGGGAGCAAAATATGAAGAAGGCCTGGGGCTAGGGGTACATGTGGGACATGTTTTAAA